>NC_060149.1:669595634-670209967 GCF_021461385.2 Schistocerca piceifrons
CTAAAAGTTCTACGAGAAGCACAGAAGGTAAATGAACAAAATAAAGAGATGGAAGATTCAATTCGGTCGATACACCTTTAGGAACATTATCCTGCTCATCAATGCATTTCAGGAGAGCGTAGGAGGCTAGAAACTATGAGATCGATAGAGGACACTACTTTCAGATCATCGCGACCAGAACAAAATACAACAAGAATATTCGGAGCATCAAGAGAATACCAAATGATGGAGTACAATGGTTGCTTCGACAGGTTGTAGCCTTCATTAAATGAATCAATAAATATTTGAAACTTATGAAAAAACTTTCATGCAATTTGCTGTGCATACCTGTAGGAAAAAGATGGCTCCTTGAGGATACGACATTACAACACTTGGCTTCATAATCTTTCCTAGAATATTCACATAGGCCTCTCCGCTGAGGATGAATTCAATTTTCCACAGGGGTCCCGTTCCCCGAGCCGAGATGTACCCACAAACGCAAACAGGAAAGCGTTCACTTCTCTTCCTTTCCACGAGATACTTTGGACTGAAGCGCTCTCCCTGTGGCCGGTACACCCAGTAATATCAAATATAACAAGACCATTTATTTAACAAATACAGGATCAAGCAAGATTGAATACAAAACAAGGAAGACAGATTTTATAACGAGTGTTCTCCGCTTTTATGATAAACACACGTATTTGTGAGATTATATACAATTAATTTATTGATTTCTCAACTTATCTGGGGAACTGGTAACGGCGGAAAATATTTTATTGTCAGAAAATATGACTGCTCCAGTCAATGTCAATATAGTCTTCCCCAAAAACCGTGAGGTCGATATTATAATAAACAGTCATGCTCTTCGGCATAAAAATCTACTATGTTTCAATCTCCCTCTCTCAGTTGTGCACTGCCAGGAAAGCAAGACATCTCTCTCGGTTGACCGCAACTGAAGAATGGACTGGCGCTTATGTTCTCCAAAATACATCGGTCGTCTCTCTCACTGGCCACACAGTGTCACCAACTGTCAATTTGCTGGCCTATTTCGACATAGTTTTCCACCATCACCTAGCCGATGTTTTGATACGCCACATCTTTCACTAGCATCGACGAGCCGTGATTACCGTCGTCGATCAGTGCTATAACAGGAACTCTAATCTCTTGATTCCACTGAGCTCGCATTACGACTGAAGCCTCTGGGATGAATTGCGCAATTTGCACTGAAGAACCAAAGAAACTGGTACGCCTGCCTAACATCATGTAGTAACCCCACGAACACGCAGAAGTGCGGCAGCACGACGTGGCATGGACTCAACTAATGTCTGAAGTAATGCTTGAGGGAACTGACACTATGAATCCTGCCAGACTGTCCATAAATTCGTAAGAGTACGAGGGGGTGGAGATCTCTTCTGAACAGTACGTTGCAAGGTAACCCAGATACGCTCAATAATGTTAATGTCTTTGGAGTTTGGTAGCCAGCGAAAGTGTTTAAACTCAGAAGGGTGTTCCTGGAGCAATTCTGCTGGAATTGCTCAAGTCCTTCGGAGTGCACGATGGACATGAATGGATGCAGGTGGTCAGACAGGATGCTTACGTACATGTCACCTGTCAGAGTCGTATCTAGAGGTATCAGGGGTCCCATATCACTCCAACTGCACACGCCCCACACCATTACAGAGCCTCAATAAGTTTGAACAGTACCCTGCTGACATGCAGACTCCATGGATTCATGACCCGTATACGTCCATCCGCTTGATACAATCTGAAACGATATTCGTCCGACCAGACAATATATTTCCAGTCATCAACAGTCCAATGTCGGTGTTGATAGGCCCAGGTGAGGCGTAAAGCTTTGTGTAGTGCAGAGTTCAAGGCTACACGAGTGGGCTGTCGGCTCCGAAAGCCCAAATCGATGATGTTTCATCGAATGTTTCGCACGCTAACATCTGTTGATGGCCCAGCAATGAAATCTGCCGCAATTTACGGAAGGTTTGCACTTCCGTCACGCTGAACGATTCCCTTCATTTGTCGTTGGTCCCGTTCTTGCGCCGGCCGGAGTGGCCGTGCGGTTCTAGGCGCTACAGTCTAGAGCCGAGCGACATCTACGGTCGCAGGTTCGAATCCTGCATCGGGCATGGATGTGTGTGATGTCCTTAGGTTAGTTAGGTTTAATTAGTTCTAAGTTCTAGGCGACTCATGACCTCAGAAGTTAAGTCGCATAGTACTCAGAGCCAACCCGTTGTTGCAGGATCTTTTTCCGGCCCAGCGATGTCGGAGATTTCTGATATTCACGGCACACTCATGAAATGGTCGTATGGGAAAATCCCCACTTCGTCGCTACCTCGGAGATGCTATGTCCCATCGCTCGTGCGCCGACTATAGCACCACGTTCAAACTCACTTAAATCTTGATAACCTGCCATTATAGCAGCAGTAACCGATTTAACAAATGCGCTAGACACTTGTCTCTTATAGGCCTTGCCGACTGCGGCGTCTTATTCCGCCTGTTTACGTATCTGTGTATTTGAATACATATGCCTATACCAGTCTCTTTTGCGCTTCAGAGGGTATGGAGTGTGTTTAGGGACGCTCAGCGGTGTTGTTATCAGTACCCTCTCTGATTTAGTGGACCATTTATTGCTAAAAGTAGGAACTCAATGGCAGAAACAGAAAAAAATTATCATGAACTTAATCTGAATGAAAACAAAATTTGTTCCAACACCACATAAATAAATAATGTTATGAGTTCAGACAAATGAAACTATACAAATGGCACTAAATATCACAACGAAACATTTTAATGTGACTAAGTTGCGAAACTAATTTTTACTCTACCCGCGTCCTGCGTGTTACGTTAATTAAATTCCTGGCGGATATATTAACTCTGTAGTATATTTACCATATACAGTGTGCTCTTGAGGTTGTGACTCGCGACAGTGCAGCGACAGACAGCGACCAACGTGTTTATTAGGCGAGGCGACAGCGATATTGTTGCACCGAAGGGAGAGGGCGTTTTGGTGGGCTTATCGTGATTTTTAATCATGAGATTTCGCGAGGACGCGCTAGAACACTTGATAGTATGTGGAAAACTGTCTTGAAAACATCAACAGTGCGATTCGTTTTATTTAATTACCACTGTACTTGTTTACTGTACCGTTACCTCATGCTTGCGGTAACGGCCACGGCAGGCCAAGTGCGATAATGTCGTGGTCGAGTAGTATGTTGGCTGATCAAAAAACACTGCAGTAGGCCATAAGATATATGCCATAGCATACCACACACGTAGATAGAAGACTCCTTAAGAATTCCTTTAATAATTTTCGCATACACTTACACACAAAAAATAATAATCTACTGTGGAAATTAATAAATATTCTGTACAATCATATTTGTTTTCGTATTCTCTACTCTCTCAAAATATCCTAAACCTCTCTCCCATTAACGATGATCTACGTGTATGGGACGTAGTTGGGTGACCTTGAAAAGCAGCCGAAACTTGGGTCTGAAAGTATAGCAACCACCGTTTCGTACCTACAAAAAAGTCATTATTTCTTTGACAGAAATCTGAGAATGCAAGGAACAGCTATACATCAAGATATTATTATATATGGCCGCGCGGGATTAGCCGAGCGGTTTCAGACGCTGCAGTCATGGACTGTGCGGCTGGTCCCGGCGGAGGTTCGAATCCTCCCTCGGGCATGGGTGTGTGTGTTTGTCCTTAGGATAATTTAGGTTAAGTAGTGTGTAAGCTTAGGGACTGATGACCTTAGCAGTTATGTTCCATAAGATTTCACACACATTTTAACATGATTATATATGGCTGTCAAGGCACGCCCGCCTCCAAACTCGCCGAGTAAACTACAAACTGCATAGGTATTTTGGTATAAACGTATATTATGGATGGATGCCTGCATCTATAAATGGTATTCGGAGATTCCCGTTACAGACTTATAAGATCTGCAGTGGGGAATGTGTACATAATATTTTGAAAAGGAATCTGTGTCCGGAAACGTACTGTTTGCGTTCTCTGACGGTTTCAATACGGATTTATAACGCCCCCACGTCTGCTGAGGAAAAGGTTGAAGTCTAAGAGTTGCTTGTCCTGGAGTGCAATAGAGTAAACAGAATGACGTGAAGCCGACCGGGGTGGCCGAGCGGTTCTAGCCACTACAGTCTGGAACCGCGTGACCGCTACGGTCGCAGGTTCGAATCCTGCCTCGTGCATGAATGTGTGTGATGTCCTTAGGTTAGTTAGGTTTAAGTAGTTCTAAGTTCTAGGGAACTGATGACCTCAGATGTTAATTCCCATAGTGCTCAGAGCCATTTGAACCAATGACGTGAAGCTGTGCCACTGAATGTCTGTCAGGAAATGTGGTTTCAGCGTGATGTTGCATCGCCTCATTTCTCACGTGCATTTCGGAGACATCTCAACAAACGATATGATGCAAGAGGTATAGATCGACGTGGTCCGACTGCGTACCGCCGCGACCGCCAGACTGAACTCCTACGGACTGTCTCTTATATCGTTGTATGCAAAGTATAATTTACGAGACTCCTGTAGAGACTAAGGAAGATCTGCTGAAACGAGTTCTCGCCGCTGCACTAGGAGTTGTAGAGAAACTAGGTGGGATGGATAGTGTGTACCAGAACATGCTTCGTAGGTACAATGTCTGTAACCACGTTGGTGGTCGTCACAACGAGCCGCTGTTGTAATGTATCAGTACTGTTCTATATGTACAGTATGCTTGGTTCTTTTTTGTTTTGGAATGATGTAAACACGTAACGTTTAAGTGTCAATACAAATATATGTGCTTAGGATAAATGGATGTTTTGTTATGTTTCCTTTCGAATTTTTACATAATAATTGTACTGATGCACGTCTGATTCAGTTCCTTAGGCAGAAGTGGATGAGTTAAATATCTGATTGAAACCGTCGTAGTAGAGAAACGATACGTTTCCGTACATGGGCTCCTATTCAAAATATTATGTATTCACTTTCCTTTACAAGTCGTAGAAGTTTGTAACGGAAATTTCCGAACATTCTGTATATCAAGCCTTGCAATGTATCTACTGCTAAATTGAGCATGTGAGCATTAACTTGAAATTCCTCTGGTGGTACCACCTACCACTGCGTGACAACGGAGACCTTGCCTCTCTGCCTGCTTTACGCCTGTGTTGTAGTACCATTGGTTATGACGTGCAATCTCAACATGTCGTCAGCACATCAGGATGAGGTGTTGCCTTACTAACTATCATTAAGTGAATGCGACCCATCCGCATCTAGCCATCTAGGTTCGGAACGCTATTCTGAACAAGTAGATAACTGGCTGTATACGCCCCAGCACACGGTGATCTTCGCTGATATCAACGTAACACTTTTTCAAGAAGAATTTAATTATTACAACAGCTTCTTATAGACGACTGTCATGTTAGATGAACACATGTGTTGTACGTGTCATATTATTATATACACTGAAGAGCCAAATAAACTGGTACTTCCGAGGAACCGATCGTAGGGCCTCCCCGGTTCGTTTGACGAGCAGGTTTCGGGCGTTATCTGTGGCTGACGAAGTCTCTGAGCCGGATGTAGTCGTCCACCCTGTTCCAGAGGAAGTTTATCGGCCCGCAAGGTCTGGGCATTCACAGAGGTTGGGTTTTCTGATTGGAGGTCCAACGCTAGGCGCGTAATGGGGCCCCTTAGGAATATGGCTGCCAAGGAGGAGAAGGAAGCCAGTGTGCACACAGTGTGCGTACCGGGGGGAGTCATTCCGGATGTGGAAAGGGTGTTTCCGGATGCCATGAGGAGTACAGAGTGGAGCCAACTGCAGGTGGTGGCCCATGTCGGTAACAATAACGTGTGTCGCTTTGGATGGGAGGAGATTCTCTGTGGTTTCGGGTGGTTAGCGGATATGGTAAAGACTGCCAGTCTTGCTTGCGAGATTAAGGCGGAGCTCACCATCTGCAGCATCGTCGACAGAACCGACTGTGGTTCGTTGGTGCAGAGACGTATGGAGGGTCTAAATCAGAGGCTCAGGCGGTTCTATGACGGTGTAGGCTGCAGATTCCTTGACTTGCGCCATCGGGTGGTGGGTTTCCGGTTTGCGCTTAGTAGGTTAGGAGTCCACTACACACAGGAAGCGGCTACACGGGTAGCGGTGGCTGTGTGGAAGGGACTGGGTGGTTTTTTAGGTTAGAGGGTCTCAGGAAATCACAGAAATGGCGCCCGTCTAAAAGCGGTCAGGTAAAACTCAGTAAGGTTACTGGCAGAAACGATCGGTATTGTAGTTGTAAATTATGGTAGCTGTGTTGGAAAAGAGTCAGAGCTCCAAGCTTTAATAGAAAGCACTGAAGCTCCTACAGTTATAGATACGGAAAACTGGCTAAAGCTGGAAATAAGATAATCCGAAATTTTTCCAAAGGACCTAATAGCGTTCAGAAAGGATAGATTAAATACAGTTGGTGGTGGAGTATTTACTGCTGTCGAAAGTAAATTACCTTGTACTGAAATAGAATGATTCAAATGACTCTAAGCACTATGGGACTTAGCATCTGAGGTCATCAGTCCCCTAGACTTAGAACTACTTAAACCTAACTAACCTTAGGACATCACACACATCCGTGCCCGAGGGAGGATTCGAACCCGCGACCGTAGCAGCAGCACGGTTCTGGACTAAAGCACCTAGAACCGCTCGGCCACAGCGGCCAGCGTAGAGAGTTCCTGCGAAGTAGTATGGGTAGATGTTATACTTGACAATCGGACTAAGCTCTTAATTGGATCGTTTTACCGGCCCTCCGACTCAGGAGATATACTTGCTAAACAGTTCAAAGTAAACTTGTGTCTCATTTCAAATATTTACCCCATTGATACAATTACAGTCGGTGGTGACATCAATCTACCCTCGGTATTCTGGAAAAATTATACGTTTAAAGCCGGCGGCAGGCATAAAACGTCATCCGAAATTGTACTGAATGCTTTCTCGGAAAATTATTTTGAACACTTAGTTCATGATCCCAGTCGAAGCGAAAATGGTTGTGAAAGTATACTTGACCTCTTAGCAACAAATAATCCTGGACAAATAGGGAGTATCATGACGAATACAGGAATGAGCGTCCACAAGGCAGTTGCTGCTAGGCTGAATACCGTAACACCTACAACCATCAAAAGAAAACGCAAAGTACATCTATTTAAATAAGCTGATAAAAATGCTCTTATCACCTTTTAAAGAAACAGTCTACACTCCTTCCGATTTGATCCCGTAAGCGTAGAAAAGATTTGGAATGATTTCAAGAAGATAGGATCGACGGCAGTTGAGAGATATATACCACACAAATAATAAATTATGGTACTGATCCCACATGGTTCACAAAACGGGTCAGATCGCTGTTGCAGAAGAAACGAAAAAAGCATGCCAAATTTAAAAGAACGATAAATCTCAGAGTTTGGCAAAGTTTTGCAGAAGTTCTAAATACAGCGCGTACCGGTACTTCAATTCGAGATGCTTTTAATAATTTCCACAACAAAACTGTCTCGGAATCTGGCAGAACACCCAAAGAGATTCTGCTCACACATAAAGCACACCAGTGGCAAGACGCAATCAGTACCTTCGCTGGACAATAACAACGGTGAAGTCACCGATGGCAGTGCCACTAAAGCAGAGTTATTAAACATAGTTTTCCGAAACTCCTTCACCAAAGAAGACGAAGTAAATATTCCTGAATTCCAATCAAGAACAACTGCAAATATGAGAAACATAGAAGCAGAAATCGTCAGTGTAGCAAAGCAGCTTAAATCACTTAATAAAAGCAAGGCCTCCGGTCCAGATTGTATAACACTCAGGTTCCTTTCAGAGTAAGCTGATACAATAGCTCCATATTTAGCAGTTATATACAACCACTCGCACACAGAAAGTTCCGTACCTGAAGACTGGAAAGTGGCTCTAATCACACCGATACCCAAAAAGGGAAATAGAAGTAATCCGCTGAATTACAGGCCCATATCACTAACGTCGATTTGCAGTAGGGTTTTGAAACATATATTGTGTCCGAACATTATGAATTACTTCGAAGAAAACGATTTATTGACACATAGTCAGCACGGATTCAGAAAACATCGTTCTTGTGAAACACAACTAGCTCTTTATACCTATGAAGTGATGAGTGCTATCGACAGGGGATGTCAGATTGATTCCATACTTTTAGATTTCCAGAAGGCTTCTGACACCGTTCCTCACAAGCGTCTTCTAACCAAACTGCGCTCCTATGGAATATCGCCCGATTTGTGCGCCTGGATTCGTGATTTCCTGTCAGAAAGGTCACAGTTCGTAATAATAGACAGAAAGAAATCGATTAAAACAAAAGTAAAATCCGGTGCTCGCCAAGGAGGTGTTATAGGCCCTGTGACGCTCCTGATCTATACTAACGACATAGGAGGAAATCTGAGTAGCCCTATTAGATTGTTTGCAGGCGATGCTGTCATTTACCGTCTTGTAAAGTCATCAGATGACCAAAACGAATAGCAAAATGATTTATATAAGCTATCTGTATAATGCAAAAAGTGGCGATTGACCCTGAATAAAGAAAAGTGTGAAGTTATTACATGAGTACTAAAAGAAATACGCTATATTTCGATACTCGATAAGTCACACAAATCCGAAGGCTGTAAATTAAACTAAATACTTACGGATTAAAATTACAAATAACCTAAATTGGAACGATCATGTAGATAATGATGGAGGTAGAGCAAACCAAAGACTGCCATTCACTGGCATAACGCTTAGAAGGTGCAACAGGTCTACTAAAGAGATTGTTTACACCACGCTTGTCCGCCCTGTTCTGGAGTATTGCTATGCGGTGTGGGACCGCATCAAGTGAGACTGACGGATAACATCGAAGAAGTTCAAAGACGGGCGGCAGCATTTGTACTATCGCGAAATAGGAGAGATAGTGCCACGGACATGATACTTGGAATGGCAATCATTAAAACAAAGGCATTTTTCGTTGCGACGGGATGTTCTCATTTCTATCACCAGTTTTCACCTCCGTTTGCGAAAACATTCTGTGACACCTACCTACATAGGGAGAAATGACCATCACGATAAAATAAGAGAAATCAGGGCCTGCACAGAAAAATTTAAGTGCTCGTTAGTATTGGAACAAGGCTAGTCCCATTCCATTGCCGGTACCATTCCAAAGTACCGTTATCCATGATGGCGGCCATGACGTCAGAGACATCCCCCCCCCCCCCCCCGCCTACATATACGCGCTAGGCATGAAATGTTTTCATAACACCGCCACCATTCCAAAGCACCGTTATTCGACAACAACAAGGTCGCACCCAGTGTATCCACCACGTGGTGCGTGTCTAGTCCCTATTGCCATGGCGCGGTGCGAGAGAGAGAGAGATAGCGTCATCTCTCTATGTCACAACCCCGCGCCTACATACACGCGCTAGGCAGGACCTATATAAATCAGTGCACAGCCCACCTCACTCTCACACTGCTCGTATACTTCGTTCGTCCACTACTTGTCACATCTTCGTAATTAAACGTGCAAAAATGAACCGTTCACTATCCGCCAGTGGCAGCAGCAGCAAACGTGCTCATGTGGACGAAGTTCCCTCTCGGTTCCCGTCTGCTGTCCCGCTCGTCGTCAGCTAGCCAGTGACCGCCACAAAGTGTAACTGCACTCACTAAGGATAAGATATTTTATACGTGATTACTTATTGCCTAAGCCACTTCCTCTTACGTCATCACGTACAATACATTACAATTATTTTACAGAAATACATTTCTTAAACAAAATTTTCAAAACAAAATTATAAAAACAATCATGATGGTCTGTTCCTGTGGATAAAATAAACGTTTATTAATTTAGTCATCCCATCACCACATGGTCTCTAACTGCTAATTTCTCTATTTCTACTTTCTACAGTTGACATCAACATGCTACTACTACATGCCGTGACCTTTTATAGTAAACTCCTTTCCCTGGCGTCGCTCAGTTGCTGCTATTATCTGTAAACAATTAAAAACATTTGTTGCACATTATTGTAGGTTACTGTAACTCCGAATTTCTCCGATACATCTTTGATGTTGTGCTTGTTTGACTGGTTATGGCATTGGTCTTCCGCTCCTAGTCTGCTTCTGTCTGTAACGGTAGGCTCAATTCAACGTCATGCTTATGTGTTGAACAAAACAAGAGTTAGTTTTGCACTTTACAGCAAGTAAAAATCAGTGATAGTGGTCAAGGTTCATGGCTGGACTTGAGAGCATCTATCTTTTGTGGTGACCTTCATTATCATCCTTTAAACTGACTGGCGTGTTGTTTTAGCGTCTCTGCTTAACTCAAATAGTTAAGCCCAGACTCGGCTAGCGTCGCTAATACGTCTCTACAACACTCCTACGGCCCAAATCATCAATAAGCTCTGTCGATCACGCTATTGCGTGCGACCAGCCACCTGATTTACGTCTTCCTATGACGGCTCAAAACTCACCATTTCACACAACATCCTCATCGCACCCATTACGAATTATCCATATTTGGTGCGTCCCTATCGCCTAATTTCGATTGACTGGCCACCGGATAATCGTTTTGATCACCGTACTCACACTATCAACACAATTGAGATAACAGGTGCGTCTCGAACACTACTGCGTCGGACAGACCACCTCATAATTATCACCCGAAACACCCACAATCGCCATACGCCGATAACGCAACGGGTGGGTCCTGAACACTACCGCGTCGGACATCATACGCTGCACTCGTCTCAAGAAACGCAACACATTCGGTGGGACACAATATCCACCTACCACATCACAACACGCTCAACACACCCCAAATCCATCCACCACAGATCCAGATTTTGTCCTGAAAGTTCTCCTGTCCAATAGCCTTGCCATAAAATTTTGTATAGGAAGTTATCTACATAAGATAACCCCTTCTATAATTAATCTAATACTTCTAAATATTGTTTGTGTCATAGCTGAAGCAAATTTTCTATACTAAGCGACCCAGTGGTCCCCATACAACAAAATTTAACATCAAACACATAATATACACACAATCCATACCAAAATAAGACAAGCACATGAAAAATAGGAAAATAAATACACACAACATAAAACAAATAATCACAAAACACAAATAAAACACTGCCTATAATAATACAAATAAACATCGCCAACAAATCACAAAAATCTAATCTAATTATACACTACTTTGTTCCCGGCCACGTTCTTCCGCTGCCGAGTGTGCCGCCCTAGTCATTCTTGTCTGTTTTGCGCAGTTTGCGTACGGCCAGGGTTCGCCGGACGTATTTCGATTATTTGCGCAGGTTCTGGATTGCGGTCTTCACTCGCTCTCCAGTTCTGCACTGGTTGATCCCTTCCATTTCGATTGGCTAGGTTCCAGTTATTATTACCCTGATTCCACCTACGTTCCTGTGGCGGAAAATTTTTGTCCTCTATTATCGCGCCACTGTGGGTTGTTTCCCCTATTGTTACTGTTACCGGCATAGTTATTCCTCATCTGGTTTCTGTTTCTCTCTATATTCGCGTCTTGGCCTTCCTCATGCGGTTCCATTTGCTTCTTCTTCTCACGCACCTTCTGCTCGTTACAGGCAAACTCCAGTTCTCTAAGAATGCCCTTAAATGCTTCTACTTCATTTCCGCATCTGCCAGCTAGCGTCTGCTGATATGTAAGTGGCAACTTCATATAGCATACGCGTATAATCTCCCCAGGGCTGCACGGTTCGTCCAGATACTGATTCTTTTTCAGCATGTTCTCAAAAAATTTCACAACACTTCGGAAACCTGAGCTCTCGAAGTCGCGTGTCATAAGGATTTCTTGTTTAACACTGTTTTGGGTCTCCTTTGACCAATATCTGCTCATAAATGCGTCGCGGAACTCTTTGTATGTTCTGCAACCTTTAGCAACACTACGCATACTTTCCGCTGATGCACCTTCCAAGTGCGCACACACAAAGTCAAGTTTGTACATTAACGGCCACTGTGGTGGTAACGTTAGATCAAACTGTCCAATGAACGTTTTTGGATGTGACGTATTACTATCATCCTTATAGTGCTGGAACTTGTGTACCGACAGAAAGTGTTTATAATCAAACTGCCTAGTTTCATCTTCCTGCGGTGGCGTTTCGATGTTTTCATAAACTACCTCCGTGTGCGCATCCTGGATATCCTGTGGCTCTTGCAAGTGCGAGGTGGATCGCCTAAGCGGGTAGCAATTGCTTGCGCCAGTTGTTCTGCTACTGAACTCCGCCTCCGGCAAATCACTTACCACACGCGGTACCTCTGTACGTGTGACTCGCGGTTCATAGCTGCCCTGACGTTCTAACGGTCTGGTTTCCAGCATGCGTGCTTCATTATCACGTCGGTTCACAACTCCTGTGACAGATACTGTGTCCCGTTGCCGTACTTCCGAGGTTACCTCTTCCGTGGATACCGTCTGAATATCGGCTCCAGTTTGTCCTGTATTTGTAGAAGTTCTGTCGACTGACAGTGCCCCTACCCTGCTCTCCATTTGTCGTTTAAATTCGGCAAATTCTGCCATCAGTGGTGCCTCTCCGGCTTCCTCCTTCCTGCTCGACACAGTTTCTTCAATCTTTTTCACTCGTGTCTGCAGCTTATTTATAACAGTTTTGCGAACTTGGTCTTGTTCTCTGTGACCTCCTTCGTTTCTCTCGCTATTCTCTTGGCTCTCCGCGCAATTAATGCCGCCTCATTAGCGGTTCTTTGCGCTTCGGCTATCTCTCGCTCTAACTTCTCGCGCAATGCTTTTACTTCATCCTTCACACCGCATGTTTCACGCTTTATGATGGCAAGCTGTGCCCGGGTTTCCTTTCTACACTCCTGTATGCTGCTGCTGTGTGTTTCTTCGCTGATTCTTTCCAGACTAGCTTGCCTCTCCTTTCTACACGTTTCAATTCTTTCCTGCATCACTTTCGTACTAGCGTCTATCTTCTGCATCATACACTCCAAGAATCCAGAGATACCTGAACCGTCTACCGCCAAGTCTCCCCTTTCCGCATGATAACTACTGTCATGACTTGCAGGTGATCCCCTGCTCATTCTTCCGTCTCCTGCCGAGTAAGGTCCGAACCCTGCTCGGTACGACAGTGTCGGACTATTCCGTTCCGATCCTCCTGTACATAACCCATTCATGCTTCTCGTGGGCGACGTTTGCCCCCGCGGTGACACACTGCCGAACTCGCGCGTGAGTATCACCAGTTCAATGGGCCTGATTGCACCTCTTGGACTCGCCAATGGCCCACCAATCCCTGCACAATGCTCCATGTTGTCCGGTGACGTCATGCGCTCTGTTCGTTCCCGAAAATGGCTGTTTCCTCTTTCGAATTCCGCTGCCGCTAATTCGCTTAAGCTGTCGCTGCTTCCTCTCATGACTGCCATTCTGTCAACCCCTGTTGCTCACTGAACTGTCTCTATTAAGCGCGCCTTAGCCCTCGTAATCATCTATGTTTCCTTACCCACTAACGTTATACACTAACAAAACTTTACACACAAAATACACACTATAATCATTAACTCCCAATACCTCTACAATATTCACAAACAGGTTACCCAACAAATCCCACAAATCTTCCCGATCTCTGTGGATCCTATTCCTAACCAATTACTCTCATTATTTCCCTAATCCAAAATATTTATTCAATCTGTGACAAAACAGAGAACACGAAACAACACATTTGTAACGTCCCCTTAGAAAAATTAATGAATTACTGTGCTGATAAACCTCTCACATTATTTGCTTTTCAAACAACTGAGCAAAACTGAACGTACTTAGACTTTCACTAAAGTGACACACAATATTTTTAGCGCAACGCAATCTGACTTTCAGTAATCCCTACAAAAGAATGGTCCTGACTAACATTAACCTATACCTTTCACAATCACTTACTTCACAAAAATCTTCGTTACTCGAACTACTGCAATACAACAAGCGCCACTACTGCTAGCTAAATAATTCAAACTACTGAAGGCACTAACTACTGATAGGCATAGTTAGCAAATGAAAGATTTTGATAGAGAACAAACAATGTATTAACCTTAGCAGCGTTCAAAAGTCATAATATGTATAGCAGTTCATGACATCCAGTCTTACAAATTTACTGTCTCTGATGGACACACGTCCAGATCATCCGCTCTCTCTGGACGGCGCGGTGGTGCTAGCGGCGTCAAAGGCGACAGCGCGCAGTAGTGCAAGCTAGGCCGGGCGCTCAATTCTTGACCGCCGGTGTTTACGGCCGCAGCATTGCATAGGGCCACCGCGGCAGCGAGACAGAGTTGCGTTGGCCACGATCGTGGCTGCCGACAGCAAGTGTGTCCCTTGGCGTTAAGCGTTGAAATACGACTGTCGTGGCTTAGTACTAAGTTGCTGTTCGTCTCTTGGTCATTAGCGGGTTTCAAACAGAATAATGGAGAAAGTAATTCCTAGCCAAGATTTGTGGTTAGGCTCGGATGATCGTTCCCTTTGTCTTTCCTCAACGTTACCGGTCGCGTTCGGTTAAGTGATGAATAGCGTCGTTGTAACGTTTATTTCTGTCTCAAGAATACAACGCCGATGAACCGCGCCGAAGACGAAACGCTGTGTGGTGTTGCCACGTTGGTAGACTACGAGAACTGGCTAAGACAGCTACGTTCGTTCCTTAGCTTCCCGGTGTGTTTTCTATCGCATTAAAGCGCCCCTAACGACTCCGAATTTTTAGCGTTACTCTTCAACTGTGCGCGATGTGAGGATTCCCTTGTACTGTTTTGTGATGCGGCCGTTGTGATTTACTGAAAGGACTGGCTCCGACAACAGCTGTGCTTGATAACATTCTTGTTGCTAAGCAGAGCTACAAAAACACTTCTACCGTAGCAAAGTGATGAAAACGAACGTTACAGAGTAGCTGCTACCATTCTAGAGGTGCTGCTTTTGATTCTCCTTGCCTTGTTACGTGAGGTGAGGTCGTTGTGAAACGTTGCAAGGATTGTCACCGGCGGCAACGTTGATGGCAAAAGTTTCATTAGTTGCAAGGGAGTGTTAGCACATGGACCCATCATAGAAGGCTGACAGAAAGGAGTGTTAATCGGCTGCGATACCATTCTTGGCTGTACATTAAATGAACTCGTAATTGCGAATAAGGACAACCATCAGCTGTAGAATGGAATGACGACGATGAAAATTAGTGCCGGACCGGGACTCGAACACGGATTTCCCGCTTTTTTTTTAAATCTCATTTTGTTCGCTTTTGTTCGTTGCATCTGCTCGGGGCGGACGTCGTAAGACGTCCATTGAAGTTCGTTGTTGATCGATTAACTCAGTTTTTTTATTAGAGAGGGCAGCTAACCCTCTGGCCGAACACGCTGAGCTACCGTGCCGGCACTTTTCGTGAGCGGTCGCCTTATCCTCTGGCTATTCGTGCACGGCTCGCAGCCAGCCCCACACTTCCACACGTCGTCAACCACGTGTCTACGATCTGTACTCGTGCATCCATTAAGTACTGTATATTCCCGTACAGATCAGACGTTGAACTTGAAAGTCGCTTACCCGATATCGACAGATATATACGATATTTCAGTGCATGTGTTATTCTCGTTACGATGCAAAGATCCTTTGGACACGCATGACTGTCCAGATGAACTTTGCATCGTAATTAGAATAACACAGGCACTGCAGTATCGTATTCTTGGCTGTAGCGATTCTAGATCGTTAGTATCTGGTTGTTGCTGTTACTACAACCCAAAAGGGGAGGTACTGGTGGTCTGTCGCGTAGGTACGTTGTGTTTTTAAAATACTGAAGCTTGGACTGTGGAAAGTTGAGACGTCCCTGTGCTGTGTTGAGTGGTTAGAATGTTCTGGCAGTGCAGGGCGTTGTATGATCAGGGCCTTTATCGTATTGTTCCTCTGAAATGGCTCTAAGATTTTTATTACAAAGTATGTATCTTACCTTTTAGGGCGGTTGTATTGCGAAGTGTGTTCTTTAAAGTAGTCCGCTTCGCTTCTGTAAAGCTGTAAAGGTGGTTGACCACAACTGATGAACTGGGTACGATCGCAGGGGCGCAAAGTGCCTTAGTGTCAGTATGGTTACAGCCTGGCCAGTGTTGGCCTCGCTTGGGTGGCTGCGCCCCGTTAAGGTAATTTATTTATTTGGTCTTCCGAGGAGCAACTCGGTTTAGCCATCAATAACAGAGTTACAATATACATAGAATTGAACAAAAGACTACAGAAATGCATATTTGCAAGACGAGAAATTGCAAACCGTCACAGCTGTGTCCAGTATATTTTTGCAACAATTAGACTGAAAGGTAGATAAAATTGTGTTGACTTACAGTTCACACCATTCCTGAAATACCTTTAGAAACAAGACAGAAAAAAACAGAATATGTACACGATTAAAACCTACAGATAGTGTCCGGTACTCTTAAGGAACTCAACAATCACTTTAGAAAGGCGAGAGTCCTTGGTAAATAAAAGGGAAGTGGGGTGTGGTCCATAAGGACACACCGAAATTACAATCGAAATCAGTTGTAGTTGCCACAAACTTCTTTATTACAAACACATTGCTCATAATACATTCACAGTAACCATAATTACAACAAAGCTTGTCTTATAGAACACAAAAATCTTTTCAGATATCTTCCACATATCGTTTTCTTTCAACGACTTACATTAATTTAAACCATGTCCATGGATCCATAATTAATTCAATATGACTGACACATAAACACATCTACTTCATCACTTACATGGAAACTCTTATCTATCTTTTCATCACATCCAAGTTCGGAATTCATCAGACAGCAATGTCTTAAGGATTCTGTGGCCAACTTCTCATAATGCAAAAAAAAATTTCTTAAAAGTATTGTGGTGTCACCTCCAGACACCACACTTGCTAGGTGGTAGCCTTTAAATCGGCCGCGGTCCGGTAGTATACGTCGGACCCGCGTGTCGCCACTATCAGTGATTGCAGACCAAGCACCGCCACACAGCAGGTCTAGAGAGACTTCCTAGCACTCGCCCCAGTTGTACAACCGACTTTGCTAGCGATGGTTCACTGACAAAATACGCTCTCATTTGCCGAGACGATAGTTAGCATAGCCTTCAGCTACGTCATTTGCTACGACCTAGCAAGGCGCCATTACCAGTTACTATTGATGCTGTAAAACATGTACCGTCAAGAGCGATGTTCACCATTTATGGATTAAAGTTAAGTATTCCAGCAGCTACGTACGTTTTTTGCTAGTCTAATTTCGTTGACCTGTTCCAGACCTCACGCCAGCCTGCGTGAGCTAGAACGCTTGCCTTTCGGCTTCCTCTCATACCGGGTTGGCTCTCTTGCCAATCCACAACAAGTATCCCTAGTAAAATATCACTGACTTAACTAGCTGAGATAAAAGTTCTGACTTCCACAAACACCAATATTTTTAAAGTTTACTGGTCCAACTTTTCATTAACTAATACAATGTTCATTAAATCATTATTCATAAAATATGAATAACATGACTAACTTACTCAAAGTTCTGAGCTCAACAAGCCCCAAAATTTTTAAAGTTTACTCGGCCAACTTCAGATTAATTAAAACAATACTACTTGCATATACCAGGTTCGTATGATTTCAGTACATGACTATACGGGTGTTGTGTGGTGTCCTTAGGTTAGTTAGGTTTAAGTAGTTCTAAGTTCTAGGGGACTGATGACCATAGCTGTTAAGTCCCATAGTGCTCAGAGCCATTTGAACCATTTGAACCTGACTATAACGAGAAGATCTTCCCAAGAAAAAATTAACAGGGGCCGCTTCCACTCTACATGAGAATTAATGATGGACGCTAGCACACCAAGAGATTTTAACCAATACAAGAAATCCACGGGACAGGAAATGAAATAAAAAGGTACTCAACTTTGCACTGCGATTGAGCTTCAGAAACCATCTCTCTCCACCGAAAGGATCGAATTACAGGACAGTAACAACATAACCCGAGACGTGGGGGTGGGGGTAGGGGTGGGGGCAGGACCTTAAGTATCACTCTTCCACCGTGGTAGTCCGTTTCCAGTTTGATCGCGTCAACCACTGCCAGTTATCTGCAACATAAAACACATCAGCGTCAGACAATATTCTGCGGCATGAGATACACAATCCTAACTGCACAACTAGTTATCAATATCTTTCAATGATATGGTTAGCCAATCCCTTAAAACCATCACTAAAATAATGGCATGAAAGTTAGAATAGTAAGAATAATCTCGGCGCACATTTAAAGGCCAGACTAAAATAATGGCATAACAGGTAGATTCAAATGACTCTGGGCACTATGGGACTTAACATCTGAGGTCATCAGTCCCCTAGAACTTAGAAGTACTTAAACCTAACTAACCTAAGGACATCACACACATCCATGCCCGAGGCAGGATTTGAACCTGCGACCGTTGCGGTCGCGCGGCTCCAGACTGAAGCGCCTAGAACCGCTCGGCCACTTAGGCCGGCCATAACAGGTAGAATGGGAAAAATATTTCAGAGCAGCTTGGAACGCCAAACACAGGCTTACGCACTACACCAGATTAAGTGATAAGCTACTGAAACAATTCCAAATGGTTTTTAGTGCACTGGAATTTTTAGTTAATATGAGAACCACTCACCGAAGCAACTCGACGACTCCAATTAATTCGGTCTGTGTAACTTGTAACCAATTCGACAGAACTTGTCCTTCCAACCTCGAGGAAATCCCTATTACCATGGACAGAAGATTTGCATTGTAACGGTTAAACTTGCAATAGCGGCTGGCCACGCTTCTTCGTCATACCGACTCGGCCTCTCGCCGTGCTGCATACAAACACAGTCCCACGTCACTCCACCTCACACCGCGCATACCCGCACACCAGCCACTAGCAGAGCGCGCAAACTGCAGTTCCAATCCCCCGCCGTCGAAGATGTGAAGAAGACAAATAAGCATCGAAGTCGACCCAACGATGAAAAGACAATCGACGGAAACTGGCGCCAGCAACGCACCAGCGCAGGAAGTAGCTGAGTGACGAAAGTGATATCCCATACTCAGAAATGTCTTCAGAAATTCCCCATTAAGGTTAAGCTATCGCGTTGCGGTTGTGACCCTGTTAGCGTAAAGTGCGTCTGGGTGACGGTAGCTTATTGTCTGAATGTAGTGGTAATTGACCTCGGCCTTTATTAAGTTTAGTGTAGTAAGTTTTAAAGCCTTGTTACTAAGGGCAGTTAGCCTATTTTTTTTAATGTATTGGATATCACTGCTCTTGACCAGTATAAAGGTTTTTAGCGTTGTAAGTTTCAAAAGCTTTGTTGCTAAAAGTGGGCCCCGTTAGCTTAATTTAGTAATCATACTCTTGGCCGCTATTAAGTTTAAGTTGTACGATTCTTGTTGCTAAAGCATGACTCCGTTTTGACTGCCATATATGTCTTTCATGCTTAAAACCTTACCCTAATATTGAAGTTGGCTACTGTTCTTTCTTGTTCTGCGATATTTATACTTATCATGGGCCTAAGTAGCTGAGTTTCGGGCATGGGCCACACCCATTAGAGATAAAAAGGACGAATAAAAATTTTACTGTTCACTGGAAGCTTAAGCTATTAATACTGCTGCTAAGTTTGCGTTAAGTTACTTATAGGAAGACGGTAGTGACTGTGACCTTAGTTTCAGGGACCCTGCTACAGCGTGTTGCACATTGTCCGGGGTTCAAGTTTCACCGCCCAGTCTTGCAAGAGGTCTTCCTGGGGAGTCGGCCGAGATCCCGAGCTCCATCAGGACCGAGACGACGTACGCTTCCTGTCATCAAACAGCGGTCGACGGATGTCGGGGAGATCTTTAACTGTTGAAAACTATTTAAAAATTAAAAGATTGATTGAATTCCAGCCTAGACGCATAATAATACAGCCCTCCAGTCCTACGATATCGGGAGCAGGGTATACAAACTGCAGTAACGACACACAATTAAGCTTGAGGACAAGCCGCGACTGAAGGCATTCACTGGACTATTCTATCATAAATGGTTGAAAACGAGGCATTTCTTGATTTCGTCTGTTTCTCGCATGAGGTTTCGTTCCAAACTTGCCGCACGGTAAACTCGCACAGTTACCGCATCACATATGGGGTACTGAACTCCCTCCCCACCACCACCACCACCTACCCCCCCCCCCCCCCCCCAGATAGAGCGCGAACTTGGTGGTAAGTTCCTATGGGACCAAACTGCTGAGGTCATCGGTCCCTAGGCTTACACACTACTTAATCTAACTTAAATTAACTTACGCTAAGGACAGCACACACACACACACACACACACACACACACACACACACACACATGCACATGCCCGAGGGAGGACTCGAGCCCCCAACGGGGGGAAGCCGTACGAACCGTAGCAAGGCGCCCAAGACCGCGTGGCTAGTGCGAACTTGGTTCTCCGAAAGTGAATGTGTGGTGTGTATTGTTGATGGATACGATTATAGGCCCGTTCTTCTTTGCGGAGCCTACAGTTACTGCAAAAACGTATGTATGCATGTTGGAGTTGTGGGCTGTGCTATAACAAGATGGCCCGCCATGTCACTTTGTGGACATTGTGAATGATTTATTGGACCATGAGTTCCCATATCACTGGAATGGATTACGCTGTCCGTCTTTTTCTTGGCCCACTAGAAGCCCAGACATCACGCCATTTTTTTTTATCAAGAATGATCACTACGTTATCTGCCAGATCTGCGCCATGACATTTGTGCAAGTAACACAAATGTTACGCCTGAAATGCTGCAAAACACGTGGAGAGAATTGTAATACTGATGAGATGTCTGCCGCGCCGGTAGTGTTGTGCATATAGAAGTGTATTAGGTGTGTAAAAAAACATGCTCAGTTAACATACTTGTAGAAACATACCGTCAATAAGCATTTCTGTTACTTCTCAAGTTATTAAATTTCATATTCTATGTTTAACCCAGGCACCCTGTATAATTCTATATTCCAAAAATATCAAGAAGCATACAGTGCGTTTACGTGAAGTTTCCCATTGTCTACGTGCAGCTCGCTTAGCCCTTAGTGTGGAAATACCATTTCGTTCTACAAGGAGTACGTTACGTGGACCATATTCTCGGAAGTAACAGGATTCGTACTGATCTGCGACTTGTTGATGCCGCAAAAAATTGTCCGACATCCATTATAATAAAGAAAATGCAGTCATATTTAGGACTCGCCAATTTTCATTGGAAATATGTCCCAAAATCTGCTTAAACAGCAATACCCCTCACACAGATGTTAATAAAGGAATACAGTTTTATTGGTCACCACATTGTGGAGCTGCATTTTTAAAACTAAAAGATGTGTGAACAACTAGTTCAGTTCTTACCTTTCCAGATCTTCAGAAACATTTCATACTGTCCTGTGACCCTATGAGTTTTGCTTTGCGTTGTGTCCTGAGTCAGGAAACAGATGGACAAGAATACCCCATTCCATACGCATTCAAACAGCCTAATAGGGCAGAAGAGAATTATGCAACAACTTAGAAAGAAATGTTGGCATTAATATTCGGAATAACTTGTTTCCAACGTTATTCATACGGCCGTCGTTTTAGTATAACAGCCGCTCATGCAGAACTCAAATGGTCGTTAGGACTTAAAGACCCAAGTTGTGTGTTGGCTAGATGAACATTGCTTCTCAATGCGTTTTATTTCGAAGTAGTACATCTTCCCGGAAGGTCACACGCAAATGCAGACGGCTTGAGCCGCAAAGCACGCGCCATGGAATGCGCTAGCATGGACAAGAATGAATGGATCGAAGCGCAGAGTAATGACCCAGATTGTCACCGGTTCGCCAGGCAACCGCAGTCCAGAAAGGAGGACGGAGTACTGTACAGAAAGTCGGGATGCTGGCTATGCGTCGTAGTGCCAGAGAGATTACGAAACCAATTGTTGAGGTAGGCCCACGATTCGATCTTAGCAGGTCACAGGGAAACGAAACACAGAGTCGCGCAAAATTGCTGATGGGTAACACGCAGACTGTACGTTTACCATTACGTAAAGAACTTTATACCCTGCGCGCTAAAGGCGGAGTTTAGTCACCAAAGATTTATGTTACAATGGCTATCCGAGGCAGATAAACCGTTTCCGAGACTTGGGGTGGATATTCTCGAGTAGTTTGCCCAAGCTTCAGCAGGTAAGAACCGACGATAATCGATAGTTTTTCACGTTTCGTTTCCATCATAGCCATACCAAACCAGCAGACCGAACCGTAGCACGCGTAATGGTAAACCAGTGGACACTCAAGTTTGGAATGCGCGAAACAATAATATTTGACCAAGGGACAAAGTTTATGTCAGATTTAATGAAGCAGTTGTGCCGGTTATTGCACATTAAGAAGCTTCGGAATAGTGTGTTTCAGCCGCAGCCGAAGGGGTTGAACAGACAGGGTTCATCGGACGACTTAGAAGATGTTAAGTTACTACGTTAACTCAGAGCGTGATAACTGGGACCTTTACTTGCATACGTCACAGGAGCGTGAATTCAAAAATCGACAAGAGCACAGCGTTGTCCCCTTATGAGGTTATTTTTAGTCAAGTGATGTTCTAGCAGTGAAAAATTTCTCTAAAATGTTAAAAAAAACTATTTGGCGACTGGTAAAAAAGATGATTACCAAAGTTTTGGAACGTTAAGACAGGAAATGGCAAAAAGGTGGGAATTTAAGGATATGGGACCTAGATAAACTGAAAGAACCAGAGGTTGTACAGAGTTTCAGGGACAGCATAAGGGAACAATTGACAGGAAAGGGGGAAAGAAATACAGTAGAAGACGAATGGGTAGCTCTGAGGGATTAAGTAGTGAAGGCAGCAGAGAATCAAGTAGGTAAAAAGACAAGGGCTAGTAGAAATCCTTGGGTAAAAGAAGAAATATTGAATTTAATTGATGAAAGGAGAAAATATAAAAATGCAGTAAATGAAGCAGGCAAAAAGAAATACAAACGTCTCAAAAATGAGATCGACAGGAAGTGCAAAATGGCTAAGCAGGGATGGCTAGAGGACAAATGTAAGGATGTAGAGGCGCATATCACTAGGGGTAAGATAGATACTGCCTGCAGGAAAATTAAAGAGACCTTTGGAGAAAAGAGAGCCACTTGTATGAATATCAAGAACTCAGATGGAAATCCAGTTCTAAGCAAAGAGGGGAAAGCAGAAAGGTGGAAGGAGTATATAGAGGGTCTATACAAGGGCGATGTACTTGAGGACAATATTATGGAAATGGAAGAGGATGTAGATGAAGATGAAAAGGGAGATACGATACTGCGTGAAGAGTTTGACAGAACATTGAAAGACCTGAGTCGAAACAAGGCCCCGGGAGTAGACAATATTCCATTACAACTACTGACGGCCTTGGGAGAGCCAGTCCTGACAAAACTCTATGTACGAGACAGGCAAAATACCCTCAGACTTCTAAAAGAATATAATAATTCCAATCCCAAAGAAAGTAGGTGTTGACAGATGTGAACATTACCGAACTATCAGTTTAATAAGTCACAGCTGCAAAATACTAACGCGAATTATTTACAGACGAATGGAAAAACTGGTAGAAGCCGACCTCGGGGAAGATCAGTTTGGATTCCCTAGAAATGTTGGAACATGTGAGGCAATACTGACCTTACGACTTATCTTAGAAGAAAGAATAAGGAAAGACAAACCTACGTTTCTAGCATTTGTAGACTTAGAGAAAGCTTTTGACAATGTTGATTGGAATACTCTCTTTCAAATTCCAAAGGTGGCCGGGGTAAAATACAGGGAGCGAAAGGCTATTTACAATTTGTACGGAAACCAGATGGCAGTTATAGGAGTCGAGGGGCATGAAAAGGAAGCAGTGGTTGGGAAGGGAGTGAGACAGGGTTGTAGCCTCTCCCCGATGTTATTCAATCTGTATATTGATCAAGCAGTAAAGGAAACAAAAGAAAAATTTGGAGTAGGTATTAAAATTCAGGGAGAAGAAATAAAAATGTTGAGGTTCGCCGATGACATTGTAATTCTGTCAGAGACAGCAAAGGACTTGGAAGAGCAGTTGAACGGAATGGACAGTGTCTTGAAACGAGGATAAAAGATGAACATCAACAAAAGTAAAACGAGGATAATGGAATGTAGTCGAATTAAATCGGGTGATGCTGAGGGTATTAGATTAGGAAATGAGACACTTAAAGTAGTAAAGGAGTTTTGCTATTTGGGGAGCAAAATAACTGATGATGCTCGAAGTAGAGAGGATATAAAATGTAGACCGGCAATGGCAAGGAAAGCGTTTCTGAAGAAGAGAAATTCGTTAACATCGAGTATAGATTTAAGTGTCAGGAAGTCGTTTCTGAAAGTATTTGTATGGAGTGTAGCCATGTATGGAAGTGGAACATGGACAATAAATAGTTTGGACAAGAAGAGAATAGAAGCTTTCGAAATGTGGTGCTACAGAAAAATGTTGAAGATTAGGTGGGTAGATCACGTAACTAATGAGGAGGTATTGAATAAGATTGGGGAGAAGAGGAGTTTGTGGCACAACTTGACTAGAAGAAGGGATCGGTTGATAGGACATGTCCTGAGGCATCAAGGGATCACAAATTTAGCACTGGAGGGCAGCGTGGAGGGTAAAAATCGTAGAGGGAGACCAAGAGATGAATACACTAAGCAGATTCAGAAGGATGTAGGTTGCAGTAAGTACTGGGAGATGAAGGAGCTTGCACAGGATAGATTAGCATGGAGAGCTGCATCAAAACAGTCTCAGGACTGAAGACCACAACAACAACAAGACAGGACACATAAAAAGAAATCAGTGTTACCTAAATATTCACCCAGGCAATGGGTTATGATGACCTACCGGTCGCGGTGGCGTTCTCGCTTCCCGCGCCCGGGTTCCCGGGTTCGATTCCCGGCGGGGTCAGGAATTTTCCCTGCCTCGTGATGACTGGGTGTTGTGTGATGTCCTTAGGTTAGTTAGGTTTAAGTAGTTCTAAGTTCTAGGGGACTGATGACCATAGATGTTAAGTCCCATAGTGCTCAGAGCCATTTGAACCATTTTTGAACCTACCGGTCTGTACCAAAAGGATAAACTAAGAAGTTTGTGACATCTTATCAGGGCCCATTTTATAGTAATGATGTTGCCTGTTAACATTAAACTACAATTTCCATCTCGCCCCCCTATCAGTCCACGTGAGTCAGATTCATCCTTTTAAGGAAACTGTACAGGTGCTATACTAACTGTCGGCAGCGTCTTCAAAAGAGGAGAGGGCAGATTTTGGGGAAAAGGCCAAAAAGGGAAGTATTAGGCAAGAAAAGCGTTCAAGTTCTGTAGTTTAAATTTCTTTATTTCCGTTTATGATCACAAACTTGTTAGGTCCTTAAACTGCCGGTTTCGGTTAATAATGAGTATCTTCAGATCTGTTTTAAAAACATGTCCTAATATAATGGAACCATAGTAGCATGGTCTGTAGTTATCCGGACACACCACTACGCACTTTAGGTCATGAGCAGGAAGCAGAAATAACAAGGTAACTAGAAAATGGCAAGATACCTGTAGATACAATGAGTTTATAAATTGTTTATGTTTTCTAACTATACAGGTTATTTGTTTATATATTTTATGGTTACAGTTATGTTTTGGGAAAGACTGAATTGTAGAGGACGTTATTTTTTTGACAGAGGCTCACAAATGAACGTAAAAGAAACATTTAGTGTAAGTTCTAGGTCGAAGGAAATTTGAGTGAAACTATACTTGCATCATTACTAATGGCAGTTGATCTTCAGCGCTTGGGTTGACAGGAAAAGCACCAATATGCCTAGTACGATAAGTTAATTATTTCATGTAGAGTGCACGTTTAGTCGACGAGAAAGTAGTTATTTATTCGCAGCAGGCATGAACAGTAGATGGATTGTCCCTGCGGAACGAGTGTGTATTTGTATACATTTTAGTCGTAGGCTTTTTGCTTTACGCGAAAGATTTTTGGTAACTCGGGTTATTTATACAAGGGTAACATAAGACAGCTACACCCTTAGGAATCTGCGACGGAATATTCCCAAGAAGTAACGTCAGACACAATGTCTACACTGGTTATATTCCGCAGAAGCCAAGCAGTCGTTGTCTGTACTTGTCACGAGCACTGTCGACAAAGTAACACAATGTGCAGAAAAGAATGGTTAGGTCTTGTTAATCGATAGTGCCCAATGTGACATATTCTGGCCGACCTTCCCATTACCCGCCTCCGGAACAGGAACCACCACCTTTAATATAGATCACAAATTGATTTATGTACACGGTCTATCCCTTGAGATATTACCCACCAAAATCTTAACCTTTCTCAGCAACAAGTTATACCTGGCCCTCCTTGCTTCGCTAGATCGAATGTTAGCCACACTGCATGGCCGCATGGCAATGGAACACCTGCTGGACGACGTAAAAAGTATTTCAATGAATATCAGCAGCGACTAGTAGTTATAGGTTCTGCCTGTACAATTTTCCCTGTATCTGCAGTCACACACTATCAATTCAAGTGAAAAATAGCCCAAATCCCATCCTTGCCAGCCTTCTCCTACGATTTCAAATTACTCACAAAAGCACTAACCAGAAGCAATGGGGCGAGAGAAAAAGTGCACCATGAACAAAGATCTGTTTGTAGAGATCAGTACTAGTGAATACGGACAAATGTTCAAATGTGTGTGAATTCTTAAGGGACCAAACTGCTGAGGTCATCGGTCCCTAGACTTGCACACTACGAAAACTAACGTAAACTAACTTATACTAAGAACAACGCACACCCATGCCCGAGGGAGGGGCCGCGCAATCCGTGACATTGCGCCTCAAACCGCGCGGCCACTCCGCGCATCTTATGAATATTATGAGATCGTGAGTGAAGGAACAAATACGAAGTAAAAATAAGTGTAAATAAACTAATGTTTTCATTTCAGTAAAATTCGAAGGCGAATTTACGTCGTGACGAAGAAGATTGTAACTGGATAAAGGATGTCAAATGAGACACTTTTCAACCGTCTTGTACCCAACTTTATTTTATTTGGCATCTAGTTTCAGCGTTTTACTACGCCATCTTCAGGCCCCTGACCGACGTGTAGCAAGATTCTGCCGCGGTTGTGATAAAAACAGGGGCCAGCGATACTGGTATTAGTAGGTTTTTGCTATAGCGATCACTTCAACCATCATCTACCGACCTGGCCACCAACCGCGCTCACTACGGCAAGGAATCACGAGAACCTGGCGATGTAACACCCACCGCTCGTCACCGGAATTCGCAGTCAGCAGCCGGAGGCCGTCGCCTGTGGGGAGACGCAATCATATTCTCCGCGCTGTCTACTAATGATTGTTGTGGGGTCCTGCCCACTCGTCTCGTATAGAGTGCCTGAAGGATGCTGCATTCTCGGAATGCTATTCAGCAATTCAGCCCAAATCACATTAATAGTTTTTATTACAAATATAAAGAATGACAGCCGGCCGTTGTGGCCGAGCGGTTCTAGGCACTTCAGTCTGGAACCGCGCGACCGCTACGGTCACAGGTTCAAATACTGCCTCGGGTTTGGATGTGTGTGATGTCCTTAGGTTAGTTAGGTTTAAGTTGTTCTAAGTTCTAGGGGATTTATTACCTCAGATGTTAAGTCCCATAGTGCTCAGAGCCATTTGAACCATTTGAAGAAGAGTGACAATATTTAACTTGTATTTACAACAAGTGTCGCAAGCGATGGGCGACATGCAAATGGTAATGTTCTTCGCTATAGACAATGTCCAAACAAGCAAAGGATATCGATCATTAATAACTGTTCTGCGAGTGCCGGTCTACAACTGTGCTAATACCGTTCTAATATTCTGCTAACACTGAGCGGCCGAGGCTTTCATTATATATATTAAGGCGAATACATTGTTTGTGTTTGTTCTCTATCAAAATCTTTCATTTGATAAGTATACCTATCAGTAGTTAGTGCCTTCAGTACTTAAAATCCTTTATTTAGCTGGCAGTATTGGCGCTCGCTGTATTGCAGTAGTTCGAGTAACGAAGATTTTTGTCAGGTAAGTGATTCATGAAAGGTATAGGTTATTGTTATTCAGGGCCATTCTTTTGTAGGGATTTTTGAAAGTCAGATTGCGTTGCGCTAAAAATATTGTGTGTCAGTTTAGTGTCGATCAGAATAGGTAAAGAGCGAAATGTCTGAGTTGTTTAAAAATCAAATAATGTAATAGGTTTATCAGCACAGTCATTCATAAATTTTTCTAAGGGGACGTTTCATCGTTTCACCGCCTTCTCTTCTCTTGCGTTCTTCATCTTCGTTCCGGAGCTTGTGATTACGCCAGAACAACTGTGATCAAGTCTCAATAAAGTAACTTTCACTGGACTTGCTTCAGCTGTCGATCATCCTCCCTTAGCAGAGAATCCTAGCCCACACTAAGCTGTCAGAGCCGTCCTGTTATATTGTGATAACTCACACATAAAAAATCGCACCTTTTTCCCAGAATGAATACATTTTATGTATTGAGATAGTTACAACGTAAAAATGAGATTTTCTGCTGGATTTTGGAATATTGTGACATCACAAAAGAGGTAAAGTAATTAATTTGAGCATCACAACACTTTTTCTTGTAACTGTCTCAACTAGGTCCACAGATAATCGATGGAAACATCAAACTTTTTGTGTAGTCGAAGTATTTTGCCGACATTTTAGAATATTGTGACATCATAATTGTGGAAAATAATTAATTTAATGTTCTGTTGTGTCTTAAACCGAGTGTGCTTGATAGAACGAACTTCGAACGTTTTTACCCACTAAAGACATCTCTTGGTGATAGTGAGAACAACTTGCGATACAGAGATCGAACCTTCGTTGCTTTTGAGCAGTGGAGCCGTTGTAGGTGACTGTAAGCAATAGTGATGTGAAACAGGAGTTGGTTTATTTTTGCGTTCTCAGGGTTTTCAGAATATAACTGAAGCTAAAATTCATGTTCAACAACTAGGTACTCCTCATTCGTCATTTGTATTATATAAGAAAATTTTGGGTTTTAAATATTTATAGAGGATGTGTTATACTCATTCTAATATTCCATGGGTAATTATATACAGCTACAAATTAAATGCAGTGCTGTGACCTGTACAACCGCCATCCGCTGTCCGCCACTGCTGCTCCTGCTGCCACCCCCGCCGTCTCCGCCGCCAGTGCCCTCTCGCATTCGTCTCCACCCTCCTCTTCGTTCTCGTCGCCACCGCCACAGTCTGCTCGCCGCAGTCGCCTCCATTTTGCTATTCACCGCCACCGCCTCCTCCATCTTCGTCTTCACCTCCGTCGCCGCCGCCGTCACCCTCATCTGCTGCCATCACATCACACTGGACGGCGCTGGCGTCATCCCCCAGCATCCTGGTAACTCTTCGCCGTCTGTAATTATCATCGACCTTCTGTCCCCTACTTCCCTTGATCCACAATGGACACTCCAGCCACCTCTATCACACACTATTCCCCCCTCTGCTCCCACCATCAGTGCATGGAGAGCTTCCTTTGGCCCATCACCATATGTCCACCCTTCTCTCTCCAGCCACCTCTATCACACACCATTCCCCCCTCTGCTCCCACCATCAGTACATGGAGAGCTTCCTTTGGCCAATCACCATATGTCCACCCTTCTCTCTACAGTTTCTTTCCCATCTGCAGTCACATTGGTCGCCTGTCCTCCCCTCCCCACAACACATCTCCTACCCTCCACTGTTTCATTTGCCTATTCTCCACTCCCTACCTATATCACATTCACCACTAACCTGCAATACCTGCACAAGTTAAATCTCGCTGTGCTACTGTCTACTACACCAGATCCCATGACACCATCCACCAGCAGCCACGCTGACTCCAGCCCATTGGAAGGACTTGCCCAGTGCCATATCCCACCCCCTCCAGTTCATCAACCCCCACTTCATCCCACTGTCGCCAAGAAACCTCGTAAGTGACCAAATGCAGACACCACAGCAGCACTGCCACCAAAAAACCTCAAACCAACCCAGAGTCCACTGTACACATGGAGTCCACTCCCTCCCCTCCACCCTCTCCCCAAGGCGCCCACGTCTTCTCCTATCCCACCCTGACCCTCAATTCCACAACACCAGATCCCTCAGCATCTAAATCCCCTGCAAAGACTCCTCCCTTACCAAATCTACCAATGCCTACTTCCACACAGGCCGTATCCTCAAACTCCCTCAAGTTAGCTTTGCTCCTCATGCCACTCACACTCCTTTCAATATCACCTCCACCCATCCAAACAACCCCAGCCTTGTCGCTGTCCCCCACCCTCACTGATGTGATCTCAAAGCTTGGTCCCAAGATCATGTCAGAGGAGATGCTCACAGAACTCATTTCCCATCCTTCAACAGAGATCTGCACCTCCTGCCATATCTACAGTGTCTCTGGTACCACATTCCTTATGCAAGTATTCACAGAGCATGCTGCAACCATCAACTGCCTCCTCATAGAGACAGCTCTCATCTGCAACCACTGTCACAAGGTTGAAACCTCCAAATCCCAAATCCCTCCCCCCTTCCCACAATTATTTTGATGCCAAAACTGTGTCCTACATAATGACCACCATTCTGCTGATGGTAAGAATCCTCCCACCTGTCCCTAGTGTAAGCAATCCCACTTCTTTAAGCAATGTCTCAACCTAGGTTCCACCACCATGTGCAACACCTGCAACGATGATTACCTTGCTGACTCCACAAAGTGCAAAGCCAAACCCCCACCCATCAAACCCAACTATGCCTGTCTGCTCTATTGACCATCCCATCCATCCCAACAACTCCCTCCACCCAAAACCCACTGATGAGGACATCATCCTTTTCTTCCATCATCCTCCAAAATATCCACCCCTTCCAATAACTCTACACCATCCAGCAAATTTCCCTTGCTGCCCACTCAGTATTCCTCCTGAACAGTGAAGCCACATACTCCTGCAACCAGGTCCACTACGTTCTCATCCATTCCATTACCTTCGTATAAACCTCTCCACTCCTAACAATGCAAAGCGATTCCTAGTCTCTCACCATGATGCAACATCCACTCCCTAACCACCAAAAAGCCCCTTTTTATGCAATCCTATCCTGGTACAACACTGATGCCTTCATCCTTAATGAAACATTCTTGCAACCACACCCCACTGTTTGTACCCCTCCACACATTATCCACCACACTGATAACCCTTTCCCTCTGGCCAGAGGTGGAGTTACAACTGACCATCACTGTAACATCCCCACTTGGCCACAACCCTTACTCAGCAATCCCATCAAACACCTTATCCTTAGCCTCTTCTTCAAAACACTCATCGTTACCTCTGCTAACATCTACATCTGACCTAGTAGTCCCATCCCCTACAATTTACTCACCCACATTGACTGTACCTTTTCGACTTATATTATTGCCACTGATCTCAACAACCACAGTATATCCTCTGCAGATCTCCAGTGGTGGCATCAGTTTACCAAATCTCTCCACAGTAGCATTGTCCCCATCCCAGAGCACACCCATTATGAAAGCAACACCACCCCCAATGTCATCCTAGCATCTCCCAGTCTCCTAGGAAGCCTCAATGCATAAGTCCTTGATCTAATTTTACGTGGTCACTTACCTGTCCTCCTCGCCATACCCTACACACTACCTCATCCCCATGCACCCCTTTTGCATCTCCATCCAGAAGTTGTCCATGACTATTCCTGTGCCAAGTGGAATGCCTATCAGGAATCCATAGATACCCAGGCTAGAAGCTACCGCCCCCCCCCCCCCCCCCCAGCCTTTGAGCAACCCAATGATATCCCCTATGCCACAGCCTTCCTGCAAAAGACTTCGCCACATGCTCTCTCCGCTCATATCACTACTAAAGCCATATATCATCATTGGCCCACTTTCTCACGACAAGCCATACTCCTCTGTAAATCCCATTGTTTATATCACTCCTTCCTCCAGATTCATAACCAGTATACACTCACACACCAGTGGCAAGTACAGCGACACTCTAGAAATTACTCAGTGCCAAAAAACGCTGGTACTGGTGCCAGACATGCACCAGACACAATGCTATACTCCCAGTTGACTCTTCTTCCAAGTACTGGAAAGCATTCAACCACCTTATGGCACCCATCCCATCCCTTGCTACCTGATCCTTCACAACAGCCTTGCCTTACCTGATGACATGAGAAAAGCCAATCACTTTGCATCTACCTCCCTGGCATCTTCTCCATCCCTGACGATCCCCACTTTGACTAATCCCAATAACCTACTGTCTATGAATGCACAGATACCACAATCTAACCACTGCATCTAACCTTCCAGGACTTTAACATCGTACGAGAAACAGAATTAAACACTCCAATCGTAGCACAAAACATAAAACAAGTACTTCACAGAAAACGAAACCCATCCACTGGTCACAACTGCATTACCTATCACCACCTCAAAGAATGCCCTATCTCCTTCCTCATCACCCTTGCAATCCTTTATACCAGTATCCTCTCCACAAGCTACTATCCTGACCTGTGGAAAGCCTCCAAAATCCTACATTTCGTCAAACCAAACAATCGCCCCACTGATACCTCCTTGCACCGCCCCATCTGCCTCACCTCAAGGTTTTAAAAAAAAAAAAAAACCTCGGAGTTCATTCTCTTCTGACGCATCAACTAGCATCTGCTCAAACGCATCTGTTTCCTGTCATCCAATGTGGCTTCCGTCCATCCTTCTCTGCTGATGGTCAACTCCTGACCGGCACCCATCTCCTATCCCAGCAGCTCAACAATTGTATATTCGTCATCTTTGCCTCCCTTGACTTAGTGAAAGCATATGAACACATATGGTATTGTGGTCTCCTTTTTGAACTCCAGACTTCTGCATTCCAATCAACTATGCCTGCCTTATTGCATTTTTCCTCTCCAGAGCCCATCCTATGTCATTGTTAAGACCAATTCCTGTACCTTTCACCCAACTACGGGAATACCCAAAGGTTCCATTCCCTCCCCTCTCCTTTATCTCTTATACAATGCTAATATGCCCAAGCCACATCGTCCCATCCACCTCTTTCATTATGCTGATGACACCGCTTTCCTCACCCTCTATCCTGAGCTCCATAAATGTCAACGAAGCCTGCAAATCCACCTCAGTCAGTTTACCTACTGATGTAACCAATGGCTCCTTAAGGTTATCCGCCCCCACCCCTCCACCCTCCACCCCAACCCAGGCAATAATTATAAGACATAATACCTTGGACTAATCTTTTATCGACAACTAACGGGACACTTAACCCACTAATCATCCAACAGTAAACCCACAATAGACTAACACTAGTAAAACTACTAACCAGCTGAACAAGGGGACTACACCCATGTGTTGTCCTTCATATGTACAAATCCTTGATCCGCCCCATTCTTTGCTATGAAAAAGCGGGAAAGTCGACTGAGTAATATTTATGACATGAAATACAGCAGTCAATACTGAAAACGGAACAAAAAACTCAGATGTATTACTTTTCAGCACGCCCGCGTAATTTGTTGTCCCGTGTCGGGTACTAATTCTGTAGTATGCCGCTTCTGTAAGCCCAACTCTTGGAAGAAATATGTAACTAACCTTCTGTCTCATTACACAGTCTTATTCATTGCTGAACGCCAGACCACTGAACTTAAATCACTGTTCACTGATTTGTTATTGTGGTCTTCAGTCCAAAGCCTGGTTTGATGCACCACTCCAAGCCAGTCTATCCTGCCCATCACCTGTGCTTCAGTACGTAAACCTACATTAATTTGAACTTGCTTACTGTATTCAAGACTTAGATACCCTCTAAAGTTTTTTGCCCCCTTCCCCCATAGTTTCCACGATACCAAACTGACAAATCCCTCATGCTCCAGAATGTGTCTTATGAACGGACATGTTTTTGAGTCAAGTTGTACCATAAATTTCCATAATTCGATAAAGCACTTCCTCATTAGTTTCGCAATCTGCCCACATAATCATCAGCATTCGTCATACCAACACATTCCAAAAGCTTCAATTATCTTTGTCTTAATTGCTTATCGTCCAAGTTTCATTTCCGCATAGGGCTACACTCAGAAAACACTCCATAAGACTTAACTTTATGTTCAATGTTAATAAATTTCTCTTCTTCAGAAACGCCTTTCCTGCCATTGCCATTCCACATTTTATATTCTCTCTACTCCGGTCAAAAATTCATCTACTATTTTTAGTTTCACGTTTTCTCATACCTTTACCGCAGGACCGCCTGATTTAATTCGATTACATTCCGTTAACGTTGTTTTACTTTTTTATGTTCATTTTGTATCCTCCTGTCAAGACACTGACCGTTCTGGTAAACTGCTCTTCCAAATCCCTTGCCGTCTATGACAGCATTATGATTCCATAGTCAAACCTCAAAGTTTCTATTTTTCATGCTGAACTCTGATTCTCTTTCCGAATTCCGCCTTGACTTCTTCACTGATTGTTCAGACTGAATAACATTGGGGGTAGGCTACACCCCTGTCTTTCGACGAATTACAGCCGCAGTCTGATTTCTGTACAAGTTGTAGATAACCATTCGCCCTTACCTTCCTACTTCAAAATTTTGAAGAGGAGTTGAGTCAAAATTGTCAAACATTTTCTCCGTAGTATGGTAATGTACTAACCAGCGCCGCTTGACCTTTACGGTGGGGTTGACTACCTCAAATTCCACACTCCTTCCCCCTCGCCCTCCGCTCTCCTCTCCCTCCTCTTCCCTCTAGTCCACCCTATGCTCAACCATCATAGCGCAGTATTAAAAATGAAAGAACCAATGAAAAATCAGAGATGGCGGAAATAGTCCAGCTGCATTAGAGGAAAGAATTTTAATACCCTTCGTCTCCTCCTAGGTCCAACCAATCTTACAGCACAGCACTCCTTATCTCCAGCCAGTTATAGTGGAGCAGTAAAAATCCAAGATGATGGAAACAGACCAATTGTATGCTCTATGCCTCACACCTCCTCCTTTTCCCAACCAATCTGAAATTAGGATTAGAAAATAGTGATAAATATGCAGAAAACATTACTTAAGCTCAACGTAAAAGTCAATGATATGTATTATATACGTAAAATGGGGCGCACACATAGCATAGTGTTCCATCTTATGTCCTCTCCTCCAATTATAGCCCAGTATCGCTGTTACAACGTAGCACATCTGAGCTGTGCTATAGAGCATCCAAAATACTTAGCAAAAAATACTTCAAAATATATGAATTGCATAAAATACCGGATAAGTTGTCAACTATGTGTGCATGACTGACTTCCAGAAAATTGTTTATGGACTACGCCACCAGTCACAGCAATATCTTTGTTTTCTTTATTGTTATTTCATTCTCCTCTTTCCATGTAGGCGGGGGTGGAGGGTGGTGGAGAGGGTAGATGGGCGGGCAGCAGAACAAATGACCTGCTCTTTAGCCAGCAGAAAGTCATACTAACGTAGATGTTAATAAAACAACGATACATATGTATTATGAATTTAAAATAATTGTTGACACTAATGTGAAAAATATAAATAATAAAATGCTGTCGTCACGAATCGTTTTAAAACCAGTGATAAAAAGGTGAACATGCAGCAGTTAAAAACACTTGAGAAACACTGGAACACAAAACACTTGAAAAAACACTGAACACGACAGAAAATACACTGACCATTAAAACCAGAGCACCATGCACTTTGTCTGTAACTGGAAAACGATCTGCCCTGGGACGGTGGATTGCAGATGCATAGAAGGGGGAGTATGGAATGGAGTTTCTAGCCGCAGAGAACCTCGTCCACACATGGAGTGCCCTTTCCTTCAACGTGACAATGTCTGACGTCACACGAGCGCTGCAACATCTGCAACAATCCGACACCTTCGGTTCACTCTCATCCATCATCATCCTCCGTACAGTGTCGACTTGGCCCCATCCGATTTTCGTCTGTTTCCAGAACTTAAATAACTCCTTCACTTTCATAGCGATAAAGTGGTGAGAGTAGAGATGAGGTTGGGGCTTCGTTAACAGAGTCAAACATTCTACAGTGACGGTATCAACAAACTGGTATCTCTATGGGAGAAATGTGTTCGTCGCCACTGTGAATAACTTAAGAAATAAATATGTAGACATAAACAATAAAGATGTAGAATGTTAATGAAGTGTTTTTTTTTTAAGCTTCAAGAGTTTTCATACAAGGAATTCGGAGTCATTACTTTCCAGCAAGACCACATAATTTTACTTACATTATCTGATCAAAAGTTTTCGGACACCCCTACATATTGGAGAATTGACGACTAGATGCCACGAGGAAAGCACCCGCCAGTATTAAAAGAGGTGGGAAATATTCTATTGTCAGTACAGTAGGAGTAACCGTCGAACTGGTTGACCAGGAGACCTCAGTGGCTTCGAACGTGGACTAGTCGTTGGATGTCACCTACGTAGAAAATCCATCAGAGACAAGTCAACGACTCTGTAGCTGCCCAAGTCGACTGTCGGTGATGTGATCGTGAAGTGTAAACACAAAGGAATAGACACAGCTAAACGAAGACAAGGCAACCTCAGGTATTAACAACGTACAGGGACAACTGTGCGTTGCACAGGTTGATCGAAAAATAATGCATGACATCAGGGGAAGGATTCACTCGTGAGTCCGAAAGAGCTACATTTCACATAAATTTTCTCAGCATGTTATAGTCTTAGGTGGAGATTTCAATTTAACAGATATAGAGTGGGACACTCAGATGTTTAGGACGGGTGGTAGGGACAGAGCATCGAGTGACATTATACTGAGTGCACTATCCGAAAATTACCTCGAGCAATTAAACAGAGAACCGACTCGTGGAGATAACATCTTGGACCTACTGATAACAAACAGACCCGGACTTTTCGACTCTGTATGTACAGAACAGGGAATCAGTGATCATAAGGCCGTTGCAGCATCCCTGAATATGGAAGTTAGTAGGAATATAAAAAAAGGGAGGAAGGTTTATCTGTTTAGCAAGAGTAATAGAAGGCAGATTTCAGACTACCTAACAGATCAAAACGAAAATTTCTGTTCCGACACTGACAAAGTTGAGTGTTTATGGAAAAAGTTCAAGGCAATCGTAAAATGCGTTTTAGACAGGTACGTGCCGAGTAAAACTGTGAGGGACGGGAAAAACCCACCGTGGTACAACAACAAAGTTAGGAAACTACCGCGAAAGCAAAGAGAGCTTCACTCTAAGTTTAAACGCAGCCAAAACCTCTCAGACAAACAGAAGCTAAACGATGTCAAAGTTAGCGTAAGGAGGGCTATGCGTGAAGCGTTCAGTGAATTCGAAAGTAAAATTCTATGTACCGACTTGACAGAAAGTCCTAGGAAGCTCTGGTCTTACGTTAAATCAGTAAGTCGCTCGAAACAGCATATCCAGACACTCCGGGATGATGATGGCATTGAAACAGAGGATGACACGCGTAAAGCTGAAATACTAAACACCTTTTTCCAAAGCTGTTTCACAGAGGAAGACTGCACTGAAGTTCCTTCTCTAAATCCTCGCACAAACGAAAAAATGGCTGACATCGAAATAAGTGTCCAAGGAATAGAAAAGCAACTGGAATCACTCAACAGAGGAAAGTCCACTGGACCTGACGGGATACCAATTCCATTCTACACAGAGTACGCGAAAGAACTTGCCCCCCTTCTAACAGCCGTGTACCGCAAGTCTCTAGAGGAACGGAAGGTTCCAAATGATTGGAAAAGAGCACAGGTAGTCCCAGTCTTCAAGAAGGATCGTCGAGCAGATGCGCAAAACTATAGACCTATATCTCTGACGTCGATCTGTTGTAGAATTTTAGAACATGTTTTTTGCTCGAGTATCATGTCGTTTTTGGAAACCCAGAATCTACTATGTAGGAATCAACATGGATTCCGGAAACAGTGATCGTGTGAGATCCAACTCGCTTTATTTGTTCATGAGACCCAGAAAATATTAGATACAGGCTCCCAGGTAGATGCTATTTTTCTTGACTTCCGGAAGGCGTTCGATACAGTTCCGCACTGTCGCCTGATAAACAAAGTAAGAGCCTGCGGAATATCAGACCACAGAACACAGCATGTTGTTATCAATGGAGAGACGTCTACAGACGTTAAAGTAACCTCTGGTGTGCCACAGGGGAGTGTTATGGGACCATTGCTTTTCACAATATATATAAATGACCTAGTAGATAGTGTCGGAAGTCCCATGCGGCTTTTCGCGGATGATGCTGTAGTATACAGAGAAGTTGCAGCATTAGAAAATTGTAGCGAAATGCTGGAAGATCTGCAGCGGATAGGCACTTGGTGCAGGGAGTGGCAACTGACCCTTAACATAGACAAATGTAATGTATTGCGAATACATAGAAAGAAGGATCATTTATTGTATGATTATATAATAGCGGAACAAACACTGGTAGCAGTTACTTCTGTAAAATATCTGGGAGTATGCGTGCGTAACGATTTGAAGTGGAACGATCATATTAAATTAATTGTTGGTAAGGCGGGTACCAGGTTGAGATTCATTGGGAGAGTCCTTAGAAAATGTAGTCCATCAACAAAGGAGGTGGCTTACAAAACACTCGTTCGACCTATACTTGAGTATTGCTCATCAATGTGGGATCCGTACCAGATCGGGTTGACGGAGGAGATAGAGGAGATCCAAAGAAGAGCGGCGCGTTTCGTCACAGGGTTATTTGGTAACCGTGATAGCGTTACGGAGATGTTTAACAAACTCAAGTGGCAGACTCTGCAAGAGAGGCGCTCTGCATCGCGGTGTAGCTTGCTCGCCAGGTTTCGAGAGGGTGCGTTTCTGGATGAGGTATCGAATATATTGCTTCCCCCTAATTATACCTCCCGAGGAGATCACGAATGTAAAATTAGAGAGATTAGAGCTCGCACGGAGGCTTTCAGACAGTCGTTCTTCCCGCGAACCATACGCGACTGGAACAGGAAAGGGAGGTAATGACAGTGGCACGTAAAGTGCCCTCCGCCACACACCGTTGGGTGGCTTGCGGAGTATAAATGTAGATGTAAATGTAGATGTAGCTATCAGCTGACCATCTTACCCAATGAAAGTGCATAGGGGGTTCAAAAGAATGGGGTACATTGCTCCAGCAGCTCCTCATAAGCCACACATTCCTGCTATTAATGCTAAGCGACCCTTGAGATAACGTAAAGAGCGACGCCAATGGGCAGTGGTCGTCTGGAAAGAAGCGATTTGACAATCTGATGGAAGGATTTGGGCTTGGTAGATGCCTAGAGAACGTTAACTGCCATCATATGTAGTGGCAATACTGAAGTATAGTGAAGGTGGTGTTGCAGTATGGAAGTGTTTTTCATAGTCAGGATGTGGTACCCTTATTTTGCTTAAAAAAGTGGTTCAAATGGCTCTGAGCACTATGGCACTCAACTTCTGAGGTCATCAGTCCCCTAGAACTTAGAACTACTTAAACCTAACTAAACTAAGGACAACACACACATCCAAGCCCGAGGCAGGATTCGAACCTGCGACCATAGCGGTCTCGCGGTTCCAGGCCGTAGCGCCTAGAACCGCACGGCCACTCCGGCCGGCATTTCGCTTAAGAAAACACATTTTACAGCATTGTGCACTGCATACGGTATAGTTCTCTCTGAGTGCAGTATCGCCAGTTCAGTCTTTAGTGAGGCTAATCTGAAAGTGTTGTGTTAACAATTATGACAGGAAAAGTATTAGCTGCTAATGACTCACCATGTGCCTCAGGTGGGCAACAAAAATGAGTGTCCGGGAGGTGCAGAGATCAACCTTCTATGGGAAGTACGTATTAAACTTCACAAAATCGACATCATCGGCATTCAAGAAATGTTTGAAACAAACCATTAAGTTGCATCATCAACACCGAATGAAAAATGGCGTGCCACAGTAACCACACAGATTCGCACCATCAAGATCAAAGGCGAATTCCTTGGGAGTTACAAACATTCAGGCCGTTCAGCTAGGTATCAACTCTTAAAGAATCATATTGATGTAACCGAATGCGAAACAGTCTGTCGGGGAGCTTATCGTGGAACTATCTATCCTTAAGGCGTAGCTGCCGATATTGCGATAACATGTTTTATAGACCCGGAAAAAACAAACATCCAGAGGCTGAACATGTCCACAGACCAGCAGTTAAGCAAAAGCAGGTTATTTTGACTAGCTATTGGCCAAAAACAGTGCTCATACCATGGCTCGCATTCTCTTACGCCTATATCCACGCCCTTGCATGCTGTGACGTTAATATTCCCTACTGCCCTTGTAAGATCACGCACACGCGAAACAATCACAGGGGGCGGAGCACCTTCAGCTTCTCGCAGCACAAGACAATTTAGTAGACCACTATCATGCACATCATGTAAACTGTATCGAGTATCCTCGGAAAGCGCGAACACCAGTTTTTGTAACAAGTGCGCCTCGTGCTGACTTGAATATCTGTAGTTTTTCTTAAGCACTAAACAGTCATATTACTGCGGACTTATTCGAAACCTGCTCATAACTGAATTTTTACAATGCTGTGGATGATCTTCCATGTACATATTTCTGTTTAGTAACCTATGCTTGGACAATGATTGTCCTTTACTACGTTTCACTGGAGACGAGATTTGTGGCTCCCTGTCTGACAAGGATGAACTACGCGGCTAGATGTCTGGTCCAGTATTACTTTCACATGTTAAGCACGGATCATCAACATTGTACTCCTCAAGTACATTGTCCCCACAGTCGAGCGTAGACGACAAGAAGCATTTCACTGACTCATCTTGCAGAAACGCCAATGTTTCATCTGACACTTATTTCTCACTCTGAGAAATTCCTTGGGTTCCTTTCTGACGAGATGTCAACTTCAGCAACTCTTGTTGTCGATATAATACAATGTTTGACTTGTTTATCATTGCAATTGCCCTACTTTGCATCAACACATCTAGCACTGTAGCACTGTTGTGAGTTACTCATCGACTAGGCAGTTCAGCTACGCTCCGTAGCCTCATGCTGTGCTCACCATTGGATACCACCAGTCCTGCCCCCAGATGGCGTTAGCAGCAAATAGTGTGGTCGCATGATACACAATAAGTGGGTCGCCGAATGCATCATTGGCCTTTTGCAACCTCGCACTCAATGAGCTCCTTTTGAGACGATATTTGCCTGTATCACATGACAATGCATTATGTCATAAAGCAGCATCTGCCATGCAGTTGTTGGTGGACATTAACATTGCCATAATGGACAAGCCTGCCCAGAGTCCCGACCTGAAGCCAATGGAACACTTTTGAGTTGAGTTAGAACGTCGAATTCACTCCAGACCTCAGCGTCAGGTCTTGAGGAAAGATGGTCTACCATTCCTCTACAGACATTAAGACACCTCACTGAGAATGCCCCAGCAGAGTTAAAGCCGACATACAGGCGAAGGGTGGACCACATCAATATCCACTAATATCAATTAATACCCATATCCACTAATAGATGCCCAGAAACTTTTGATGAGATAGAGTACATTTAAGCAATACGTTTCAAGTTTTAACTTCATTGTCACCACTGATTTATTCATAGTATTGTCGTCGTGACACATACTGTGAAACGCTTTGTTCGTCTGTTTTGGATGACTTGTCATGGTGTGCTTCTCTTCTTCCTCCACCGCACATTTTCGCGATCACTGTGTGAGATTTAGCGTGATTCACAAGCATAACGTTGCTTATCGTACTAAGCTCAGGAGGGTAACAGATCCACACTGAAGCGCCAAAGAAACTGGTATAGGCATGGTATTCAAATACAGAGATATGTAAACTGGTAGAATACGGCGCTGCGGTCGCCACCGCCTGCATAGGAAAAGTGTATGGCGCAGTTGTTAGATCGGTTACTGGTACTACAAAGGCAGGTTGTGAAGATTTAAGTGAGTTTGAACGTACTGTTACATTCGGTGCACGAGCGATGGGATACAAAATCTCCGAGGTAGCGATGAAGTAGGGATTTTTCCGTGCGACCATTTCGCGAGTGTGCCGTGAATATCAGTAATTCGGTAAAACATAAATTGTCCGACATCGCTGCAGCCGAAAAAAGATCCTGCAAGAACGTCACAGAATTGCAACCCTTCCGCAAATTGCTGCGGAGTTCAATGATGGGCCATCAACAAATGTCAGCGTACGAACCATCCAAAGAAATATCATCGATATGGGCTTTCGGCGCCGAAGGCCCACTCGTGTACCCTTGGTGACTGCACGACACAAAGCTTTACGCCTCGCCTGGGACTGTAAATACCGACATTGGACTCTTGATGACTGGAAACATGTTGCCTGGTCCGACGTGTCTCGTTTCAAATTGTATCGAGCAAATGGACATGTATGGTTATGGACACAGCTTCATGAACCCATGGACCCTGCATGTCAGCAGGGACTGTTCAAGCTGGTGGAGGCTCTGTTATTGCGTGAGGCGTGTGCAGTTGGAGTGATATGGGAGCCCTCATACGTCTAGATACGACTCTGACAGATGACACGTACGTAAGCATCCTGTCTGATCATCTGCATCCATTCACGCCCATCATGCAGTCCGACGGACTTGGCAATCCCAGCAGCACAACGCGACACCCCACACGTCCAGAATTGCTACAGAGTGTCTCCAGGAACAAAAATGGCTCTGAGAACTATGGGACTTAACTTCTGAGGTCATCAGCCCCCTAGATCTTACAACTGCTTAAACCTAACTAACCTACGGACATCACGCACATCCATGCCCGAAGCAGGATTCGAACCTGCGACCGTAGCGTTCTCGCGCTTCCAGACTGAAGCGCCTAGAACCGCTCGGCCACATCGGCCGGCTCTCCAGGAACACTCTTCTGAGTTTAAACACTTCCGATGGCCACCAAACTCACCAGACATGAACATTATTGAGCATATCTGGGATGCGTTTCATCGTGCTGCTCAGAAGAGATCTCTACCCCCCCCCCCCCCGCCCAATACTCTTGCAGATTTATGGACAGCCGGGGGGGGGGGGGGGGGGTCCTTCACTATATCAAGCAGGTGTACCAGTTCCTTTGGCTCTTTAGTGTATTTGATATAGAACACTAAAAGAGCTCGTCTGTAAAACGTCGCAGAAATCTGGAAGCACTTCTAGGACTGCAAACACGCTCCTTATTGTTATACGCTTAAACATTCCTCCATTGATGGAGTTGAAAGTATGTGAGAGACTTTCCGTCAAAGCTACTGACGTGGAACACCCACTGTTTCTGTTTGTTCTTGAGTTAGAAAGACACATAAACAGACGGATTTAGAAAATTTTGTTCTTGTGAAACACAGCTGACTCTTTATTCACGCGAAGTATTGTGTGCTATCATTGATTCCATATTTTTAGATTTCCTGAATGCATTTGACACCATTCCTCACAAGCGGAATCTAACCAAATTCCGGGCCTATGAAGCATCGTCTCAGCTTTGCAAACGGATACCCGATTTCCTGTTAGAAAGGTCAGAGTTGCTAGCAATTTACAGGAAGCCGTCTAATGAAACTGAAGTTATATCTGGTGTATCTCAAGGAATTGTTATACGCTCTCTGCTCTTCTTAATCTACATAAATGATTTAGGAGACGATACGAGCAGACATTCTAGATTTTTTTCAAATGACGCTATTTTTTACCGTCTAGTACAGCCATTAGAAGATCAAAACGAATTACAAAATGATTTAGACAAAATATTTGCATGGTGCGAAAAGTGGCAATTGACCCAGAGCAATAAAAAGTGTGAGTTCTTCAACATGAATAATAAAAAATTCTCCTAAATTTCGATTACACGTTAAATGACACAAATTTAAAGGTTGCGAATTCAGTTAAATACCATGGGATTACAATCATTAAAAACTTCAACTGGAACCGTCACACCGAAAATGTTGTAGGGAAAGCGAACCAAAGACTATGCTTTATTGACAGAAATCTTAGAAGGAGCTAAAAGTCTGAACAGACTCCCTACACTGCACTTGTCCTTCCTCTTCTGGGGTACTGCTGCCCTGTATGGGAACCTTACCAGACAGGATTGACGAAGGAAGCTGAAAAAGTTCAAACAAAGCCTACTCGTATTTTGTTATTGTGGCTAAGTCACAAGGGATTGCCACTGATACGATAAGCGAGGGGGGGTGGGAAACATAAAAACAAGGCGTTTTTCATTAGGGCGAGATCTTTTTACGAAATTTCAATCATTAACTTCCTTCTCTAATGCAACAGTGTTTTACTGACTTCCACCTTCATAGGCAGAAGTGATCATCGTAATAAAATAAGAAAAATCACAGCTCGTACAAAATGATTTAAGCATTCATTTTTCCTCCGTGTTATTCGAGAGTGGAACAACGAGAAATATTCTTAAAGTGGTTCTATGAACTCTCTGGTAAACACTTAAGTGCGATTGCCAAAATAATAATGTAGGTGCGGATACTTCAGTCTGCTTTCTCACGGGTGCTAATTATAGATAAACTTAGCGGCGATCCAGTGTTTGCGTATCTCACATCATCCAAGGAGGCGAAACCATGTATATTGCTAAGTACCAAGCGAGGTGGTACATGCGTGAGAAATTGAGGAGTGTGGTTTAGGTCTTATTATGGCCGTCCTAATTCATCTTTATTGTAGATCTCTTAAATCTCCTCGGGCCAAAATTGAAATGTTTAGCTCACCAATATCACAATCGATTCCTTCCCCAACCCTTTACACTTGCCAATACTTCACACCTCCGTTGCCACCACGAGCGACGATACGCTAAGTGTGAGATTACATCTGTATACTTACAAACAAACTGGATTCCGGTACAACACTCGCTGCAGTTATGAAGTCTGTTCTGGTGGTGGAGCACGCTGTTTCGCAAAGGGAATTTTACTTGCCCTTCACCAGTGTTGCGTCTGTGAAAGAACGCTCCGAGCGTAGCAGTAATGTCATTTCTGTGCTATAGTAACAAATTTTGGCGTCGGCGAGTAGTTTCCAAAACATTTACAAAGGAATCTCTGTGTTTTATAGAGAAGCTTTAATTCCCTGTTGGCCATGTTGCGACTGAAGAACAACGCTCATAGCTGTAGGGGCATCGAGCAAGGGCAAATTAGATACCGTATACAGATAACACCCCCTCCCATTCTGCAACTGTTTCTTAGTATTCGAGTCCCTGCTTTAGATGTAAGAATCTTCTGTCAGCTATATTTGTTTTGTTTGCTTATAGAGCTATATTTAGAGTGTACCAAGACCCAGATTCACGCTTTTACGAGTCGATGGAATGTAAGTAATGTGAATTAAAGTCTCTGTTTCCTTGTTCAGATGGATTCGAAGCGTACTCTAGAATGAGTTATTGCTAATATTATTTTAGTATCCAGGACGTCTTGTTATAAAATTATGCATAAGAGCAATATACGTAGCCAAATACACAAAATACGGAAACAATAGTGATTTACAACAACGAATAATGCACTCTGAATCACATTTGACCAACAAAAAAAAGAAAGGCAGAAGAATTGGGCTTTAACGCCCTGCTTGCTGCTCAAATAATAATGAAAACAAATGAGTCCGTTATCCACGATTCTATTAGGGTCTAATGTGTTTACCAGTATACAGCAGTCTACGTAACTGAAAGCCTGTGTCAAGTGGAAAAAGATACCCAGCCACTTCCACCAACCTTTACAAAAAGAAAGTCGTTGTCTGAGAAGCCATTCCAAATGCAAAGACGAATTTATCAAAAAGCTGCTGCCAATAAAATTGTTCTATTATACATTCTCCTTTCGGAAAAAACTGAAAATTCTGTTACTTTTATGAAGACTAATACATTGCACCAATGTTCTTTGTCGCACTTCGCATCTGATCCTGATCATACGAAACCTGAGACATCCCAGACTTAATTACTGCATCCATTTCCCTCCTGTTACATTCCAGCAACCTCATTTTCATATAGTTCACTACTGAAAACGTACTGTAAGCGATATATGTCGTGTGTTGTGTAAGAGATACTTATTAATTTCATCTACAATTTATAAAAAATGGTCCTTAAGTTTCTGACTATCTGAGAAATGTTGATAACATATTTATAAAACCATTTCAGTGGGTAGATGCCTAATATATCTATTTATTCCCTAGCATTGTCCGCATTATAGACCGCGCTGTTTTCATTTTTTCTGAGGTTTATTTCTGCTGACTGACAAGCTCATATTCTTAGCCATTGGTAATGTTTCTGAAGGGTACGTCGCGTGAGACGTGACACACCTCATATTTGGAATGGCTCAAAATGTGGGAATGAGGTCTTAGTCAAACCATAGTACTTACTGGAACGTGATATTGTTTTATGTTAAATCCTCTTAACTCTTGCATCAACGAAAATATTAAAGCAACATGATTTGTTTGCAATGTAGAGATATACTATTTTACCGGATTTCTAAAGCTTTTGAAACTAGGAGTACAGAGATATGATGCTTGCTAATTTAAAACTTATAGAAAATATCCAAGAAAAGTGCAAAAATTGATAGGCAAGATGGCCGTAATCAACTATTGTGGTGCAAACAGAGCCAAGTACGGCACGCGTGACATTTAGACAGTTTACACAAAAGCCGTTCAGTCAGTCATGAAGACGTATACGCATTTGAAATAATTTTCCTAAGCCCTTGCTGACTCTTTAAAAGTTAGCATACAGTTCCATTTACAAGAGGAAGTACGTTTTATAACGACTGAACCTGGCACAAACAGCCCCGCTGGACGGAGTTTACACGACAACAGCCAATTCTGACTGCAGTATCTTTAAGTTTTAGCACATTTTCCAATTATATTTGCAAACAATTTTAACGACACCAGTAAAGAACGTTATGTCACTATTCTCGTCTTTTCAAGAGCTTTCGAATGCCATTAAAAATACATTTCTCCATTAAAAAGATACTTGCCTACTCATTTCGATTCATACGGGAATTAAGAAGATTAAACATAAAACATATTTACTTATCCCTCTGCATCACATAATTTGCCGAAAGACCTCGTTTCGATATCTTGAACCAATCACGAAAGCAGAATGAATGTTATGTCATTCGTGACTCACACTGTACATAGCAATGCCTTCAGCATAGAGTTTAGTTTCGCCTTCGACCTGTTTGGGTATGTCGTACGTATAAACAGCTGGAAGAATCACATTACTGAGATTCTCAAACAGTTCAGTTCAGCTACTTTTCCTGTTCGTATAAGTGCTAATCTTGGAACAAACGTATCAACCTCCTAACTTATTTTGCATATCTCCACTCAGTAATGTACGGAATAATTTTCGGGGTAACTCATCGCTTAGAAATACTGACTGCATAAAAGGGAACAATGAGAATAATGTGCGGCGTTCACCTACGTCACGCAGGTTGTTCTTCAAGGAGCTAGACATTTTAACTGTGCCGCCGTAATACATACATTCGCTAATGAGATTCGCCATTAATAATCCATCACAATTTGAGAAGACAGTGATGTATATACCTACAACACTAGACGAAAAAGTGACCTTCACTTCCCATTTTTAAGAGCTATTATTGGCTCAGAGAGGAGTTAAGCAAGCAGCAACAAAAATTTTTGATCATTTACGAATAACATAAAATGTCTGACAGGTAGCACATCAAGTTTTAGATATAGTTAATTTTTTTCCCCTGGACAGCTCCTTCTATTCCAGTGACGAATTTCTACTTAAAATCTGGTAGCCAGTAACAAAAGAAAATCTTTAAAAAAATTAAAAAATGTTGGTGCATGAGTATGACTAAAACTAATAAAATGTTCATTAATTTTAACACTAGTGATGTATACATATCCTGTAAAGTGACACGTTCCGTATTATTGCGATAAAAGAAGGGTTCAAATGATCTATTAAACACGTAGCCAACTAACTGTACAAAACAGGGCCTCCTATCCTTGTTGTACTCTTGGTTCAATATGTCGTGTTTTGGTGTATAACGACGCAAGCCTAGGCTACAGTCGATTCCGGAAAAGGGCAGTTGCAGCAATATGCCCCCCGCCTCCCGCTCAGTGCCTGGGTGGTTACAGGAACCGAGGACACTTCGGTGGGTAGTGTATGTGACCACAACCCTACAACAAAGTCGCCATGGCGCGTTTATACGCCTCGCGGGATTAGCCGAGCGGTAAAAGGCGCTGCAGTCATGGACTGTGCGGCTGTTCCCGGCGGAGGTTCGAGTCCTCCCTCGGGCATGGGTGTGTGTGTTTGTCCTTAGGATAAATTAGGTTAAGTAGTGTGTAAGCTTAGGGACTGATGACCTTAGCAGTTAAGTCCCATAAGATTTCACACACACATGAACTTTTTTTTTTTGCGCTTTTATATACTGGCCGCACAGTCAGGCCGGTCATTGGATCTGCGAGTCATCTTGACGGTGACCGTCTGAGTGTCGGGCTCCACCGTGAGATCGCTACTGCTCCACTGTCACCGCCGGTGGATGGACCGAGGGTCTAACTGAGTCCTTGCTAGCCACTGTGTCACTGGCACGTTCACCTGCACCAGTCGCTGCCAGCTAGCCGCTATACCGGCTCAAAAAAAAAAAGAAGAAAAAAAAGAAATGGCTCTGAGCACTATGGGACTTAACTTCTGAGGCCATTAGTCTCCTAGAACTTAGAACTAGTTAAACCTAACTAACCTAAGGACATCAAACACATCCATGCCCGAGGCAGGATTCGAATCTGCGACCGCAGCGATCCAGCGGATCCAGACTGTAGCGTCTAGAACCGTTCGGCCACTCCGGCCGCCCCGCCATACCGAGGTATGCTCTACTCACTGGCAGTCACCACGGCTGGGTCAGGCTGTTGGTATGTTTTAAAATATCAGGAATCCGATATATTGATATTTGAAATGCATATCATTGTCGACTCTCAATTAATCGAAGAGAAGTTCGATATATCGGTGCATCGACAGAAAATATATGGACATACCTGTCTACAAAAATATTGGTTGCATATTGTAAATATACTGCTGGTTTTAGAACTGTATATTTAGGTATTGATTTATTACTAGATATTCTGTACATCAACAAGCTAGCAGCATGACTATCCGCCTTAGAGCAACATCTGGAAGGAAAACCATGCACGTTCACGCTCGGAAATAATCACTTTGATAACAATAGTAACTGTACGTAAGTGGCACAATAAAAGGTGTCCGACGGGTCAGTCGTTCGGTTTCATCAGATATCGGCTTTGTCCGGAACACTGCATGTCACTTACCATTTTTTTTTTCATTTCTGCCAACGCCCGTGACCTGCCAGCTGCAGTGTCGGAATTGCGTGGGGAAGCTAAACGTTGCAGTTTCTATTGGTAACGTAACGCCGAGCGCCGATTACGTCGGCATTTCCCCTCACACGTCTCCACCCACCACAAAGACCAATCTTATCATTTGGATTTTTGTTCATTTTCAGCAACTGGTTTTGAAGAATGACGATGTGAAGAAACAGTACACTAGTTGCGTTAATTGTTTTTTTAATGCAGCTGGTGTGTTAGCTTTTCACATTAGAAATCTTGTTATTCCATTCACACCACCACCTCGACTACCACCCCCCCCCCCCCCTCCAAGTGCATTTGGGCTTCTTTTTTGTGCCACATATACTTGCTTCACACAGTCACACCGAAAGATTGGACGTGATGGAAGCTCAAAAAGTAGTAAGACTCCTTCACACAGCGAAAGTGAAAGTATGTTCTACTACAATTTCAAAAGGACGGTTTCAAATATTTAGCGAAAATTGTGAAAAAATATAAAATATAAATTTCGGCCTTCAATATTGCCGTTTTTATATCGGAATATAGGGGGAAAAATATCACTGGCATGTATTGATAAATTTTGGAAAAATATCGATACATCGACGTTTATCTACTGCCCTACTCCTGACATAGTTCGGCCCCTGACAAGGGACGATTACCACGCGAGGTCGCGCCACAGCCGTGCTGAGCCAAGCGCTGCAGCTGCCGGCGTCTGAAAGGAAACGCATCCCACTGGGGTTGTGGTTCTAGACGCCACCAGATGTTGGCTTGAGCTTGTAGTAGGAACGGCTGGATAATAATAAAGGGATTATCCTGCCTTTGAGTGGTTTCTGATCCAGTCCGACTCACCGTCCTCCACCAGAGAACACCAGCACCCTCTGTAGCTGGAACGAATACCTTTTCTCGTGAGAAAGGAATAGCTACTCCATGTTATAATCTCTGGCTACCTAAGTTGATTACTTTGTAAAACAGGTCACCATGACAGACGCGGACAAATGCCTTCTCCGCAGTGCTCAAGGAGAGTGCTCCTGCTGATTCTCTCTTTGTCCCGGCCAAATACACTACTGGCCATTAAAATTGCCACACCAAGAAGAAATGCAGATGATAAACGGGTATTCATTGGACAAATATATTATACTAGAACTGACATGTGATTACATTTTCACGCAATTTGGGTGCATAGATCCTGAGAAATCAAAACTCAGAACAACCACCTCTAGCCGTAATAACGGCCTTTGTACGCCTGGGCATTGAGTCAAACAAAGCTTGGATGGCGTGTACAGGTACAGCTGCCCATGCAGCTTCAACACGATACCACAGTTCAAGAGTAGTGACTGGCGTATTATGACGAGCCAGTTGCTCGGCCACCATTGACCAGACGTTTTCAATTGGTGAGAGAGCTGGAGAACGTGCTGGCCAGGGCTGCAGTCGAACATTTTCTGTATCCAGAAAGGCACGTACAGGACCTCCAACATACGGTCGTGCATTATCCTGCTCAAATGTAAGGTTTCGCAGGGATCAAATGAAGGGTAGCGCCACGGGTCGTAACACATCTGAAAAGTAACGTCCACTGTTCAAAGTTCCGTCAATGCGAACAAGAAGTGACCGAGACGTGTAACCAACGGCACCGCATACCATCACGCCGGGTGATACGCCGGTATGGCGATGACGAATACACGGTTCCAACGTGCGTTCACCGCGATGTCGCCAAACACGGATGCGACCATCATGATGCTGTAAACAGAACCTGGATTCATCCGAAAAAATGACGTTTTGCGATTCGTGCACCCAGGTTCGTCGTTGAGTACACCATCGCAGGCGCTCCTGTCTGTGATGCAGCGTCAAGGGTAACCGCAGCCGTGGTCACAGAGCTGATAGTCCATGCTGCTGCAAACGTCGTTGAACTATTCGTGGTGATGGTTGTTGTCTTGCAAACGTCCCCATCTGTTGACTCAGGGATCGAGACGTGGTTGCACGATCAGTTACATCCATGCGGATAAGATGCCTGTCATCTCGACTGCTAGTGATACGAGGCCGTTGGGTTCCAGCACGGCGTCCCGTAAGACCCTCCCGAACCCACCGATTCCATGTTCTGATAACAGTCATTGGATTTCGACCAACGCGAGCAGCAGTGTCGCGATACGATAAACCGCAATCGCGATAGGCTACAATCCGACCTTTATGAAAGTCGGAAACGTGATGGTACGCATTTCTCCTCCTTACACGAGGCATCACAACAACGTTTCGCCAGGCAACGCCGGTCAACTGCTGTTTGTGTATGAGAAATTGGTTGGAAACTTTCCACATGTCAGCACGTTGTAGGTGTCGCCACCGGTGCCAACCATGTGTGAATGCTCTGAAAAGCTAATCATTTGCATATCACAGCATCTTCTTCCTGTCGGTTAAATTTCGCGTCTGCAGCACGTCATCTTCGTGGTGTAGCAATTTTAATGGCCAGTAGTGTACGTATGTTCTCCCAAGCTCAAGGATCGGTGGGTTGAGGAATGATCGGCGCGGAAACGAAACTGCTCTGAATTAAGATGTTGTCGGAGGGGAATTTACGAAGGGGGCAAAGATTATTAGTTCTAGGATTTTATTAAGGCCTGTTAGCAAGGAGATTGGGTGGAAGGGTGCTAAAATAAAGAGCAACAACTTTGGCTGCAGTTAAATCAACATACGAGCCGGCTCAGTGTGGCATTAACGGCTGGCAAGTTTGGTAACTGCTTGTGAAATGATCGGCTTACAGTTGTGAAGGCAGCACTTGGCCCGCAAGGCTTCCCGGGAGCTGCGGAGGCTCCCTTTACGCAGCCACACGACGGCCATCGTCGCGCCACTTACTTGGACTTGCGCGGCGCGAGTTTTAGTACTCGCCTGTCGGAGGACCTTCAGGGAGCTATGTTAGAAGAACGGCTTCGTATTTCGCGCCGTCACCACGTGTGCTCAGTGCTAATTCCTAGTGCCCATCTGGAGCTGCATACGGAGTTCACACAGGTAAATTTTATACACCACGTTGACTCGTTGCCTAGTTGCCTGTGTAACTTTGTAATAAGGTTTCTGAACACAAAGTCTGTAAATGAATCCGCGATCATTTGCTTCGGGTTCTTTGTCAATGTCCGTCTTAAGAACGTATGTTGTGCAATTCACAAATACCGATTTCGACTACTGCCATCATCGGATCTGTTACAAATAGAAAAATAGTAGTATGACAAAGCAAATACCATTGGCTGAGGCTACAGATACAAAAAGATCTAGGAATACTCAAAAAGATAACATGGGCAACAGCCACACATACCATAAAAATATTCTGATACAGCTATCAGCGTCATTTATCTATACACATAGGTACATATGAAGAATGGTGGTGGCCTCGGAGCGGCCTATAATTATACAGTATGACTACGCATAACCAGTAGAGTGCACTAGTGGTGTGGCACTTGATTGTTCAGCACCACATATTCTACAGTTTAAAATAAAGTATTTATAGCCATTAATTAAAAAACTTTCTGGAAATAAAATACATACTTAAAATAAAATGGATAGAGGGTAATAATACAAATCTTCGGTTCTGACGAAGTAAATAGCACATCACTGTGTGAAAGGCAGAATAAAATGCGCAAACAGTAATATACAATCTACTGACGAAAATTCTTTCAGGTGACGCTGTTGAAACTACTAAAGTTCTGAACACATCAAAATATTCATTCAAGCTAAATTCACTCTGTTAGTTCAACAATAGCCCGGTTGCCGTTATCTATGTACGTAAATCTTCATTTTCTCCAATACGCTCAATAATTATTCCTTTCATGCCGTACGTAGCTCTTAGAAATCATCCTGAATATTTGCTGCCGCATATTTTTCTTTACCAAAATGTGTACCGAATCTGCTGCTATTTTGGCTATACGTGTCTTCCTTAAAAAATCTTAAAATTCCATCCAGTTTGACGAAAGTAAACCCTTTCACAGACTTGGCAGTTGATCTTGTAGACACCGGATTCCAAATATTTATTACTGGTGTTGCCGAATTTGTGGCGTAGTCTAGAATTAATTGCACCTTTCTTTTGAAACCCAGTTTTAACTCTGGTTTCTCTGAAAGCTTGTGCAATTCTCTCGCAAAGTGCACCACTTTATGACAGTAACAAATAACATTCTGTCTGCACCTGTTGTCTTATTCTTGTCACGTATTTTGGCCTTAGTTTGTTACACAGGTTCGTCACATTGTGGTTCATATATCAATTTGCCCTGGATGCTTGTTTAATAACGTTTAATTCTTCCGCTTCATCGTTGTGGTTGAGTGGGAGTTTCAGCGTCCTGTTCATCATGGCTGTGAAGTATGCCGATTTACATTTTTTGAGGTAACAGCATTTCGCAATTATAATCTTGTAAATAGCTATTGGCCTTCTAAATATGCTGATCTTGTGTCTTCCATCTTTCTTAGTTTAGCTGAAATCTAAAATGCGTATACATCTCCCGTCTTCTCTTTCCACGCATTCTCTTCTGCTAATTCACTGATTTCTTTTCTTTACCGTTATATAGTAGTAGGATGTCTACATAACGTCTGTAATAGACAAGTTTTTTGCATACGTCAGGGTTTTATTAAAGATCTTGTTTTCTAATACATTTATCAAAATCTCAGCTAGAGTAACTGGCAAATCGTAGCCTACTGTGAGTCCATTCTTTGGATAAAAAGTATAATCGTTAAATGTAAAATAATTAAGTGAGAACAGAAGTTCTAACATTTCAATAAATTCTACTATTTCCCCTTGAGTAATCATCTCGTATGTTAACAGGTTCCTTCTTATAATCTCCATCGTTTCGCATTCTGGGACGTTAGTGTGTAGTTTAACAACATTTAAGTCTGGTATATCTTTAATGTCGCTGGCAAATTCATAACTATTTTTGACACTGTATGATCTTCTAAAGGCATACACCGCTCTGTTTTTGATTGAATTCTCAGCTAACTTTATAAATGGGACGCGACATGTTGTTAACAATCGGCCTAATAGATATCCCTATCTTCTTAACTTAAATTTGCGACTGAAGCGCTGAAATAGATGAATTCACCGTTTTCAATTAACGTTCCTCTTTCACATCCGTAAACAAAAAGCTACTATTTTAATATGTTTCCTTATTTATGACTAAAATTCATTTACGTTATTTTACTTGACTTCAGCCTCGCATTTTCTTTTATGTTTTATTGTCAGGCGCTCATTTTGCCATATGAAATCATTTTAATTAATGACTATACATATTCTATTTTAAACTATTGAATTCACAATGCTGATGATTCAAGTACCTCAGGACTAGTGTGCACTGCTGGCTACAGTTTTGTTGTATAAGTGGTTGGCGCCTCCTGGACATCACCAGCATTTGTTATTTACTCGTGTGTATAGATTATTGACGTTGATACTCCTATCAGAATATTTTTTGCGGTATGTATGGCTGTTATGTACGGCTTTTAGCCATGTTAACTTTTTATGTATTCCTATATTTTTTTGTTTATTTAGCCTTAGCATTTTATACTTACTTTGTCACATCACTGCTTTTCTGTTTGTAGCAGATATGATTGTGGCAGCAGCCGAAACCGGTAATTGTAAATTGTCACAACTTACGTCATTAAGACATACACTCCTGGAAATGGAAAAAAGAACACATTGACACCGGTGTGTCAGACCCACCATACTTGCTCCGGACACTGCGAGAGGGCTGTACAAGCAATGATCACACACACGGCACAGCGGACACACCAGGAACCGCGGTGTTGGCCGTCGAATGGCGCTAGCTGCGCAGCATTTGTGCACCGCCGCCGTCAGTGTCAGCCAGTTTGCCGTGGCATACGGAACTCCAACGCAGTCTTTAACACTGGTAGCATGCCGCGACAGCGTGGACGTGAACCGTATGTGCAGTTGACGGACTTTGAGCGAGGGCGTATAGTGGGCATGCGGGAGGCCGGGTGGACGTACCGCCGAATTGCTCAACACGTGGGGCGTGAGGTCTCCACAGTACATCGATGTTGTCGCCAGTGGTCGGCGGAAGGTGCACGTGCCCGTCGACCTGGGACCGGACCGCAGCGACGCACGGATGCACGCCAAGACCGTAGGATCCTACGCAGTGCCGTAGGGGACCGCACCGCCACTTCCCAGCAAATTAGGGACACTGTTGCTCCTGGGGTATCGGCGAGGACCATTCGCAACCGTCTCCATGAAGCTGGGCTACGGGTCGCACATCGTTAGGCCGTCTTCCGCTCACGCCCCAACATCGTGCAGCCAGCCTCCAGTGGTGTCGCGGCAGGCGTGAATGGAGGGACGAATGGAGACGTGTCGTCTTCAGCGATGAGAGTCGCTTCTGCCTTGGTGCCAATGATGGTCGAATGCGTGTTTGGCGCCGTGCAGGTGAGCGCCACAATCAGGACTGCATACGACCGAGGCACACAGGGCCAACACCCGGCATCATGGTGTGGGGAGCGATCTCCTACACTGGCCGTACACCACTGGTGATCGTCGAGGGGACACTGAATAGTGCACGGTACATCCAAACCGTCATCGAACCCATCGTTCTACCATTCCTAGACCGGCAAGGGAACTTGCTGTTCCAACAGGACAATGCACGTCCGCATGTATCCCGTGCCACCCTGGCCAGCAAGATCTCCGGATCTGTCCCTCATTGAGCATGTTTGGGACTGGATGAAGCGTCGTCTCACGCGGTCTGCACGTCCAGCACGAACGCTGGTGCAACTGAGGCGCCAGGTGGAAATGGCATGGCAAGCCGTTCCACAGGACTATATCCAGCATCTCTACGATCGTCTCCATGGGAGAATAGCAGCCTGCATTGCTGAGAAAGGTGGATATACACTGTACTAGTGCCGACATTGTGCATGCTCTGTTGCCTGTGTCTATGTGCCTGTGGTTCTGTCAGTGTGATCATGTGATGTATCTGACCCCAGGAATGTGTCAATAAAGTTTCCCCTTCCTGGGACAATGAATTCACGGTGTTCTTATTTCAATTTCCAGGAGTGTATATTTGCATAGAAATGTTTAGCAAGAGCTTGATGGGATCCCTGTCACATTCTACACAGAATTTGCAACTGAGTTTGCTCTCATTGTAATCATAGTTCACTACCTGATCAAAGGTACCCGGACGACCCTATGTAACATGGAAATGACCACAAGATGCCACGAGAGGCGGAACCGCCACTCTGAAAGGATGTGGAGAGCATTGAGTTGTCAGCAGAGAAGTAGTAACAGTACATTGGATCATCAGAAGGGCTCATTGACTCAGAACGTGGATTAGTCACAGGATGTTACCTGAGTAAAAAATCAGCAGAACGAATTACTTGTGAGCTCCAGAGTGCTACAGTCAAGCTAGCACAACGACTGTGCGAAAAAAGTTCGAAAGAATGGGATACAACGGTGGATCAGCTCCTCATAAGCCACGCATTCCTCTACTCAGTACTGAGCGACATTTGAAGTGGTGTAAAGAGCGACTCCATTGCATAATGTGTGATTGGAAACGAGTGACTTGGTGTGATGAAGCACGTTATACCTTATGACAATCCGATGGAAGGCGACTGAGTTTAACGATTGCCTGTGGAATGTTACTTGTTATCATGTGTAGTTCCAATAGTGCAATCTGAAATACCCAAATACTTTTAGTGCAACGCACAATAGGAGTTCGAGGTATTCTACACAATCCTGTTTCAAACTCTCTACATATTTACTCGAGAAAAATTTAAGTAATGGAATACAGGGTGTTATAACAGCAATAGAGAGATTCATACCGCATAAGTTAATAAGAGACGGGACTGATCCACCATGGTACACAAAACACGTCAGAACACAGTTTCAGAAGCAACGAAAAAAGGATGCCAAATTCAGATGAACGCAAAATCCCCAAGACTGGCTAAGTTTCACGGAAGCTCGAAATTTAGTGCGGGCGTCAATGCGAAATGCTTTTAATAGTTTCCACAATCAAACATTGTCTCAAAATATGGTAGAAAACCCAAAGAGATTCTGATCGTATGTAAAGTACACCGAGCGGTTCTAGGCGCTTCAGTCCGGAACCGCGATGCTGCTACGGTCGCAGGTTCGAATCCTGCTTCGGGCATGGATGTGTATGATGTCCTTACGTTAGTTAGATTTAAGTAGTTCTAAGTTCTAGGGGACTGATGACCTTAGATGTTAAGTCCCATAGTGCTTAGAGCCATCTAACCATTTTTTTTAAGTACACCAGTGGCAAAAAACAGTCAATACCGTCACTGCGCGATAGCGATGGAAATGTTACCGATGATGGTGCCACTAAAGCAAATGTTCAAATGTGTGTGAATTCCTAAGGGACCAAACTGCTGAGGTCGTCGGTCCCTAGACCCTCACACTACTTAAACTAACTTATGATAAGAACGACACACACACCCATGCCCGAGGGAGGACTGTAACCTCCGGCGGGAGGGGCCGCGCAGTCCGTGACTCAGTGTCTCAAACCGCGTGGCCACTCCGCGCGGCGGTAGTACAACACATTAGGTGTACAGTACGGTACTGCTCTGTACTCGAAAAGCTCCTTCGACAGGTGGTGGAGTATAGCCCTGTACCTGAACGCGGTTTCCGACGAAGTGGTACAGCACATGATCCCGATGGTGTAGAGTAGTGATGTACACAAACGAAATTGCAGCTTGATGAGCTAATGAAATACTAATCCGTATATTGGATATACAATGTTGATGATAAATTTCATTGAAACATTATTACAGGGAGGTGCTGATTTTAAGGATCCTGACTAGGAAGTGGAATTGCACTGTGGGATGTAGTAGCAACGATTTAGCAGTAATTAACATTTATTTCCTCGTTAAAAAGTAATTGAAATCAGCTTCTGTTGATAGTTCATGTTTGGCATAAAAATTGAGGGAAACTAGTCTTTTTATACGTATAAAATAATCTACAAGTGTCACAAAAGTTCGTTATCAATGAATTTACTGAAAATTACTCATTTTGCATCAAGATGAAATTCAGTCCACCACTGGACCATCAGGTGAGCCACAATCCATTCCATTTTGTGTGCTACAGTGGGATTAATACTGAATATTATGTTTTCATTTCTGACTGCTTGTTGTGTGATGTCCTTAGGTTAGTTAGGTTTAAGTAGTTCTAAGTTCTAGGGGACTGATGACCATAGATGTTAAGTCCCATAGTGCTCAGAGCCATTTGAACCCATTTCTAACTGCTTAGAGCTCGATGCAGTGGCATTTAATGCTTTCCAATCAAAGGTGGTCTCAGTATCGAAGAAAAATTGCGGATCATAAGAAAGAGATTTTCTACTGTTCTGGTGGCAGTGTTGTAGAACATAAAAAGAGAAGAAAATTTCGAGACACGATTAAAATATTGATCCAGACTAGCACCATTTTTTCCAACAACATGGAAAAGTTTCTTGGAACGGGCACGGAGATATTGCAAATAGACGGTCTGCTAAACCATGTTTACAAAGCCCGTTTGAGAAAGAAATCATGATACCAAAGCTGAACGATTTTTCTCATGAAATCATTCCTGACTCCCATATTGATTTATGTGTAACAGAGAAATATCAGAAAAATTAAACAAGCTTATTGAACACATGTGAGTTGCCTGATACTCCACTGTAACTTAAAAAAAATCAGTCACAGATTGAAGATGTGTCACGTTCCAGTAGATGGAAGGAGATGCTGTTCCCTAATATTTTCGAGAAGGATTATCAGAAGTTACGCGTAGTTGTCCATCATGAGCACCTTAACCTTTCACACCATATCCCTATCTGACAGAAAACCGAACAGGCTAGTGTGCCTTGTGTGAGGTTGTTGTTGGTGCTATTGGCAGTGTATTCGATACACAGGGTATGCTCAGCTACTTCTGTGCCCGCACCTTAAAACACGAAGTTTGGTTGCGCCTAAGGACTTAACAACTTATACCACACACTGCATATGGGCCTTAATTTACAGGATGCTTATGACATAACTTAGACTACCGGAACTGGAAGCGGAAGTAAGTAATAGAAAGTGGAATGTCACTGACGTATCAGAGGTATAATTATGGGAAGAGGATGAAGACAGACTCACAGTCAAAAAACGATTACTACAGTGGCACAGGTCCAAGGGGATTAGTCTATTTTGTCGTCAAGAAGAAAAGTATAGACCGATTGTTGATACTGAAGAATTCTTACAGGTAAGCAAGAAAAGCATTAAAATGTGAATTAAAATTACACATCGGAAATAGAATAAATTTATTCCCCAAAAACCCCGCACCGCAATGAATATGTTGAAGAGCTTTACGAAGAATTTCAGAAACTGTCAAACAAAAGTAATTTACATATGATAGTGATGGGAAACTTCAATGCAAACGTGGGAACAAAACTGAAAAACGTCCTTCCTATAGCGGTATTCGAATTCGATAAGGCGAAGGGTGGTTGAGAAATGGTTGTGGAATTCGGTGAGAAGAATCATATCTACATCATGAAAATATTCTTCTAGAAATACTCAGGCAGAAATTGAATATGGGTAGAGCAAAATGGATTTTTTTAAGACTGGCTGACTATATGTTTTCGACAAGCAAACAAATTATGCAGGATGTGTTGGTCTGAAACCGCCCAGAATCCCTGGTGACTACACGTTTGTAAGATAAAATCTGACAGTAATTTAGAAAGAAATACACACTTTAAACATAAAACCAGTTACATTGATTAAAAAATAGGTGCAAATGAATCGATCGCGACTTAAAATTAATAAATAGGCTTAAGACAGTAGAGAATTTTCAAGTCGAAACAGCTAGAGAAGTTACGGGGGCGAAGAGGTACAACCACAAGAAAATTTAAGACACACAAGACAGCTAATGAACAAGAGAAAAAAGAAATTAAATGTAAATGATAACAGACGTCAGGCATCATTATTTGAACCAAACGTAACTATTTAGAAACTTTAGATAGACGATATCAGTATGTACAGGATTGAAGAGCAAGAACCTAAAAATGAATAACACCAAGCAATCACTTATGCTGGATAGACATCACACCAGTCAGCACCTGAGATGGCACTGACAAGACGAACAGGGAGAGTACGCTAAAGCTACCTGAAGATTTCTTCAAGACCTATATAGGAAACGAACAGAGTGTCACTCGACTTTGAGAATGAATTAATTCTGGATGTGGTGTCGGTAGAAGTATGGAAAGCCATTCGGCTTATAAAAAGATATAAAAGCCCTGGGAACGATGCGGTAACTGAAGAAATGGCGAACAATTATTATAATCATAAGGAGTTGGGCATATGTGAAGACCAGTATGGCCATTATTCTTTTGTCAGTGGAATACAATTTTCTACAATAATCCATACTAACTGTCTAGACTCTAACCAGAGAAAAGAACAATCTGGCATTAGAAGTGAGTATAGCGCAGAGGACCATCTACAGATGGTCAATAGACTACTACAGACAGAAGCAAGACATCAGTTACGACTTTGTATCAGACTTAGAGATAATGAGAATACGTTCGACACTGACACGATAAAATCAGTGATCTCAGAATCTGCGACTATTTCCTGAAGAATGATCAAAATGGTTCAAATGGCTCTAAGGACTATGGGACTTAACATCTGTGGTCATCAGTCCCCCAGACTTGGAACTACTTAAACCTAACTAACCTAAGGACATCACACACATCCGTGCCCGAGGCAAGATTCGAACCTGCGACCGTAGCAGCAGCGCAGTTCCGGACTGAAGCACCTAGAACCGCTCGGCCACAGCGGCCGGCTGAAGAATGATCAGTCAGAAAATTATGACCACCGATCTACTATCGATATAAACTCGGTGCAGCTTCACCTCGCAAGGAATCACAATACTGTGATCGTTTCTTGGCTTTGGTTACTGATAATAACTTGATACCAGTGCCTATGAGTTTAATTTGTACACCACAGCAGCCGGCCGCGGTGGTCTAGCGGTTCTAGGCGCTCAGTCCGGAACCGCGCGGCTGCTACGGTCGCAGGTTCGAATCCTGCCTCGGGCATGGATGTGTGTGATGTCCTTAGGTTAGTTAGGTTTAAGTAGTTCTAAGTTCTAAAGGACTGATGACCACAGAAGTTAAGTCCCATAGTGCTCAGAGCCATTTGAACCATTTTCTTTTGTACACCACAGCACTGAAGATGATTACTATGTGATTGAAAATCGATTTTGCTATCAATAAACCATCAATATTACGGCCAACGCTGACCTTCCTTCTAATCAGTGAACGCGTTGTCTGTGTGTAGAATGGGGAAGGCTCTCGATCTGTCTGAATTTGACCGAGGGCATATTGTGAAGGCCCAGAGGCTCGGTACGAAGATTTTGGAAACTGCATGACTTGTCGGGTATACGAGGAGTACTGTGATGTCTTCATTACGTGGCGAAACCAAGGTGAAACCACGTCCAGACGTCTTGGGGTTAGGCGACCACCCTCCACAACAAATGTCGGCCGTCGTAGGCTGGGCAGACTGGTTAAACAGGACAGGAGGCAGGTGAACTGTGGCGGAACTAACATCAGACTTTAATGCTGGGCCGAGTGCAAGTGTGTGTGAACACACAGTGCATCGAACACTCCTAATTATGAGCCTAAGGAACGCGCGACGAAGCATGCATGTGCCAATATTAACACCAAGACATTGGCAACTACGACTAAGACTGCACATGACCATCGACACTGGACGTTGGCGCAGTGGCAGAGCGTTGCATGGTCCGATGAATCACGATACATTGTTCGTCATGTCGATGGATGGCCGCAATTCCGTCGTCTTCCAGGAGAACAGCTCCTGTACTGGGGGACGGAGACAGGCTGGCAGTGGCTCCATTACGCTCTGGGGAGCATTCACGTGGGCATCCATGAGTCCAGTGGAGCTCTTGTAAGGCATCATGACGCCCAAAGAGTATCATACACTGATTGCAGAGCATATACAGCTCTTCATAACGATCGTGTTTCCGGACGGCAGTGGCATTTTTCAACAAGATAATGCGCCATGTCACAAGGCCAGAAGTGTGATGGATGCGAGGAACATAGTGGCGAGTTCCAGGTGATTTCCCCCCCCCCCCCCAACTCGCCACATCTGAATTGAATCGAACACATCTGGAATGTGACGGAATATGGCGTCAGAGCTCATCGTCCCCCTCCCCGGCATTTAATGGAATAACGTGACTTGTATGTGCAGATGTGGTGCCAGCTTCCTCCAGCGACCTATCAAGGCCTCATTGCTTCCATGCCACGACACGTCGCCGCTGTTATCCCTGCCAAAGGTGGACATACCGCCTATTAGGTAGGTGGTCATAATGTTCTGGTTGATCAGTATATAACAAGGGTACAGCTTCCACTGTATGTAACATCCCCTCAGAAAAATTATGAATGATTGTGCTAGATTGGGCTGAGAAAAGGTTGGGAATTTGTACGGGTGCTGATAACCGTGCAGTTGAGCGTCCCACAAACCAAACATCATCATCATCATCATCATCATCGACCTGCTGCAATACAGCGAGCGCCAATACTGACAGCTAGATAAAAGACTCTAACTACTGAAGGCACTTACTACGGATAGGCATAGTTAGCAAATAAAAGACTTTGATAAAGAATAAACCATGTATTTACCTTAATAGTGTTGAAATGTCACAATATATATACCAGCTCATGACATCCAGTCTTACAAATTTCCTTCTTCTGACGGACACACGTCCAGATCGTCCGCTCTCAAATCTCTGGCATCTCTCTCCCCACATCCATCGCTGCTGGCGGCTCACCTTCAACTGCACAACGCTACGCGTTGTTCACATCCAACTGCCCAGCACTGCACAAGCGAATATTTCAACAACGAGTCCAACTAGCCACAGACTGCACACAGCGCAGACAGTGATTTTCATACAAAGCGCTGCGTGGCGTTACCAACATAAAAACCTAAACAGCCTACGTACAACTGTATTAAAAAAAATAAATGGTTCAAATGGCTCTGAGAACTATGGGACTTAACATCTGAGGTCATCAGTCCCCTAGACTTAGAACTACTTAAACCTAACTAACCTAAGGATATCACTCACATCCATGCCCGAGGCAGGATTCGAACCTGCGAACGTTGCAGCAGCGCGGTTCCGGGCTGAAGCGCCTAGAACCGCTTGGCCACAATGGCCGGCAACTGGATTACATCAAGAGAGTGAAAAGTTCTGAATTCAGGTAGAAGTTTGTCGAAGGGGACTCCAATTCTTTTTCTGCAACGTAAGAAGTTTTCTTGTCATTAAATTGCGATGAAAAATGAATACGCATGAAAGGATATTACCCGCGTCAACTTCGATTTGCAGGTGACGTCTTCTTCGGATCCGGAAGAACTTCAGCAAAGGCAGGACGCAATAAATGAAGAAAATACAAGGTTGGGAAAATAAAATTGGCCCAGGAAATACTTATAAGACTGATGCGGAATTGGTATTTGTTAATAAAAAGGAGAACTGGTCACTCCGCAAAATGCTGCAAATCGTGCACCAGTCGGCTGCTGTAGCATGTCTGTGGATGTGCACCTTCCTGATGCTCTATCTCGAGTACTTCGCTGTGTTATTACGTTTGAGTGAGTGAGGAGAAGATGTGTTTAGTGACCAGCAACATAAGGCAGTGCTCACGATAAAACAGTGCGTATTCATTACCCATTACCGAGTGTGTGCTAAATTATTTGCGCAACAGTACAAGATTGGAAGTGCTTAGAATAAATCTCTAGCAAAGTCTGCAACGGAAAACTTGGTGACAAAAAAGTTCGAACACCAGAAAACATTATTCCAATAAAGGAAAGGCTGGAACAAAGTCAGACGAAGTCTCAACGCCGTTTATCTGTGCAAGGGCGAAATAAGAGATCATTGTGTGGAAACATTATCAAAAAGGACCTGCAACTGTATCCATAAAAATTTATTGTTGTGTGAAAGAGTTAAGACATCTGGACGTACAGGGGGTGGACAGAAGTGTGGAACACCAAAAAAAGCACAATATCATATCCAATACGGTGTAGGAAGAGGCAGAAGAAACAGCTTCCAAAAGTCTTGGAAAGATTAACCCTTTCGGGACGGAGCGCGTTTCCCCAAAGCGGAGCAATTCGGCGGCGCTGTGTGGGTTCCATATCCCTTAGATTTCTTCCATAGCTTATAAAACCTACAGTTTTTGACTTATCGGTGATTTTTTTTAAAAATCAAGCTTAAAACACGCTCTTTACTGGCATACTATTTTCATTATTCCATATCGCGCACTTTTTGACTTGGAGGTGGTGTTAAAATGGAAAAATACGAAAAACTTAATTTTTTTACTTTTTTTAATTGAGAGGAGATGCAGTGAATTAGAAATATTAAAATTAGTTGTATCTTATTCTTTAAAGTTTTAGCTTTAAAACGCATACAAAATACAATTTTATCTCTTATGGGACGTCCGTGGAAGGGAAAATAAAAAGTCAATTTGAGGATTGAAAAATTTAATTTGTGTCAATAAACTCCAAAATTTCATAAAATTTGCTTAAAACATACTTTACAACTTTGGCATATCAATTTTTTGATAGGCAACCATATTTTACAAGTCCTTTCGGTACATTGCTACTTTGTGATACCCGTTGAAGCACTTAGGCACATGAAGAGAAGGGCTGGGCGGACAAGTTTCACAAAAGAAGTGGGACCGTTTTCGCCGTCCTGGCTTGCAGCGATCACTGCAAACGACACAGTCACCCTGTTTTCCGGTGTCCATTCTTGCGCTAGCATGGTACAGGCCGTCCATCCTGTGTAGGTCACCATGCTCAGAGCGTGGCCTCTTCCTCGACGGGTTGGTTGAGCCCTGACGTCGCCCACAACCTCCTTGACGAGACTCTTCCGAAACTGCAAATGACTCTTTGGTGTCCCTCCTCTTTTCTTTGCTATGATGACGTATAGCAAGAAAGCGTTGACGATCCCCACCTGAAATTAGCCAGAACAGTTACCCTTTTGTCAAGATGCGCCCACTCCCGTGTCGATACTCCAAGCCAGTCCCTAGATACAGCGCTAGGTGTGTGACGCGACAATCGGACCACGTATACGGGCCTCGAGTGCCATAGCGACTGCCACGTCGGGCCACGTATAGGGGCCTCGCGTCCCGAAAGGGTTAAGTACTGGTTCCGTATGGTTTTCAAGGGAGTAGTATGCCATTCTTCCTGCAAAACAGTCGTAAGTTCAGGAAACAGTAATGAAAGTGAATGGCGATCGCACCCTCTTCTCCAAAGTAAGCCACAAAAGCTCAATAACATTGACCAACTTGTGACTGTGGTAGCCAGGGGACATGCGGCAGTTCATCCTCGTGCTCACAAAACCAATCCTGGAAGATGTGAGTTGTGTGGGCAAGAGCCCTATCGTCTTGGAACACAGCCTCACCATTGCGAAACAAACGTTGTACCATGGAATGGAACTGACCAGCCAAAATGGTTACGTAATCCTGGGCAGTAATGCGACGTTTGACAGTAGCCCTGAGTCCCGTGGAATATCACGATATCGCTAACCAAATCATCATTGAACCACCTCCATGTTTCACTTTTGGGATGTAAAGTCGGCCAGAAGTTGGAAACAGTGTGAAACAAGAGTTATCCGACTAAATGAGTTTCTTTCATTGCTCCATAGTCAAGATTTCATGGCTTTGGCACCAAGTTTTCCCGTTACGTGCATCATCATCACCGATGTGTGGTTCTGGAACTCTCATCTTATGCAGCTGTTGTTTCGGTGCTGACAGGATTCGCGTGAGCGACATTCAGTTGTGTAGTGATTTTTGAAGCTGTTGTCATCTTAGTTTTCTTCATAATCCTCTTGAATGACCAGGATATTATCCATCTTTTGCAGGTGGCGTTCTCTGATGTAGTGAGGAACGTAGTTCCGCAGTCGTATTCTTGCTACTGATAGAACTTAGAGAGGGTGACACTTGGTGATGGAGCGGGAAAGAATGGTTTTCATCTAATCAGATCGAGTGTTTCTGCTGCATTGTTCAAACAAAAGGCTTAATATTCCATTACAGAATGGTACGACAGCGCTCAGATGTCAGACCGGGTTCGATTCCCGGCCGGGTTGGGGATTTTTCTCTTCCCGGAGACTGGGTGTTTGTGTTGTCCTCATCATTTCATCATCATCATCATTCGTGACAGTGGCTAGATTGGACTGTGTAAAAACTGGACTGCGTAAAAATTGGTACTTTGTACGGGCGCTGATGACCACGTAGTTGAGCGGCCCACAAATCAAACGTCATCATCATCATCATCATCATCATCAAAATCATTAAATGCCAGATAAGATTGATTTTAGTTAACAGTTTTCAAATCTAACCACAGAGCTATAGAGAAAGTGAAACCAACGTTTTTAGTGGTTAACTGACATAATGGTTTGTCTCTCAAAGAGTAACGACTGTAAGAACATGATTGCAAGCATTTTTTGCGAAAAGAAATTTGATTACTGCTTTTACGTATAGAATTGAATAAAGCTTTCCTTTCTTGTTCATAATGAAGTAAGATTGTTTAGTTATTTTTAAATAATATCTACATTTATATGTCTTTTAAAAAATAAGTTCTTTTTTTTTCTTGATGGCCGAATAGTGTAAATTGCTGAATGGAACTGTGTTATTGAAGAGTGGAAATGTCACACGTTAGAAGTGCCATTTTTTCACAAAACGCGCTTTCAGTGCTATTGTGTATTCAGTACTCCGTTATATGTCCCTAGACTTGTTGCAACTGCCAAATCCTGAAGAAAATTTTTCAAACATTCATTACTAGATGGCGAATGGTCTCTGTGCGAATAAGTGCTTCCCTCTGGATTTCCAAGAGCCATGCATCAAAGTCACTTCCATTTAGTTGATGCATTGTTTGTGTGGTAAGAAGAGCGAATGTAACCTTTTATTTGGATCAGTAAAACGAAGAAAGTTAAGAAAGCTTTAGTTCGGCAAGATTTACCAAAATCTGATGACTTTGAAGCTATGAACCCCATACATGTAATTTAAAGGATGCTGCTAAAACAATGTGCCACACGGGCGCCTTGTCACAGTTATCGCGGCTCCCCCCGTCGGAGTTTCGAGTCGTCCCTCGGGCATGGGCGTGTGTGTTGTCCTTAGCGTAAATTAGTTTAAGTTAGATTAAATAGTGTGTAAGCCTAGGGACCGATGACCTCAGAAGTTTGGTCCCATAGAACCTTACCACAAATTTCCAAAAATTTATAAAATTGCTAAAATATTTTTGTTAATACAGCCAAGTAAGCTCTCGATATGCAGTATGATCGAAGTGTCATGCTCATCCATATCAAATAGCAGTTATAAAATCTTACTATGAAACAGTCACCGGCCGTGCCGCCTTGGATACACCGGCCCCCGTCACATCGCTCAAGTAGAACACCGTCGTGCGTGGCCAGTACTTGGATGGGTGACCATCCGGGTACGCCGCGTGCTGGTGACAATTTTCCCCTCTCCTTTACGGCAGAGGACAGGAGAGGTGGTAGCGTAAAGTCGCTGACCGTCAGTGTCCTGGATTAAATTACAAACCTCTCCGCAATGTCTCACGAAGTGAGGGAGTGCGACACGGTTGATGGTGATCCGTCCGCTGACTGGGTACGTTAACCCAGGCGGGTCCCTTGGTGCTCTTTCAGAGGAACAGGTTATGTTCAGACACCGGGTTTCACCCTCTGCCTTCTCTCATCATCTTCAACGCTAACACGACACTATACTACACACACACGCAGCATTACAGTCATCTAAACTTCACAGATATACTTACCAGCTCTCATACTTCGCGAAAGATAGTTGTCCGCGGGCACGAAGGATAAGGTAATCCTTTCCCACTAGGTGGCTGAACCTTCCCTTCGGGGTCTCCCGGCAATTCAAGGCACACGAGTTCACTTTTTCTTTATTTTACTCTGAAACACAAGACTGGAAAAAAGTCATTGCATTCGAAAGAGGAAAGTCCGTAGCTCATGTACGCCAGGCCGTACTTCATCTTGTGAGCTTTCAAAAACAGAAGCTGAAATATTAAAAGTTTTGGCTGCTTTCGTTGTCTAGGGGCTGGGATACGTAGTTGCCGCGTTACAGGTCAAATACTGCTGAGTCTACAGTATACGATAAGAATACACACATGAATCGAATGGTCGAAGGTTTCTGTCACTCGACAATTGCGAATTACGAAAGTAACATATTAATTTATAAATGAAAGATTAAATTTAAATAAAATCTGCAGGTACTATCTTAACGACTTTAAATGATGCGTACGATAGTAGAAGTACTTTTGAGAATGCGGTATATTTATGGAAAGCTCTTACTGGTGTCGATGGTCCAGTAATTAAATAAAATATAGGTTGAATAACAGGGAAACAATAGATTCCTACTGCACGTAATTAGTTATGAACAACAACAACGCTCGTGACATATTCACTTGTAAACGCACACTATGTCTTCACAGTAGAAGTAACGGAAATCTCACAAGTGCACAAGTCGGCACTCCAAAGGATTTCTATCTGCCGCGACCACGCGCAAACCGCTCCACACTGTCGAAGTTTCTGCCGCGATCGAGCGTCCGTCGCGCCATCACGTCCAGCACTTCCCGTGTCTTCTCCCGTCCCTCGTGCCGCACTGTTGAGAACTACCCCGAATTGCCTCGTGTCCTCTCCGGAAACGATGCTCCTCCCCAACCTCCATACGTCTCTCTTAGTAACGAGCGCTGTGATTGGCTAGAGCGCTCCCTCCATGTCTCCAAGCCAACGTGCACTCACAAACATATTGAAACATGAAACTTCCTGGCAGATTAAAACTGTGTGCCCGACCGAGACTCGAACTCGGGACCTTTGACTTTCGCAGGTAAGTGCTCTACCATCTAAAGCATGACTCACGCCCCGTTCTCACAGCTTTACTTCTGCCAGTACCTCGTCTCCTACTTTCCAAACTTCACACAAGCTCTCCTGCGAGCCTTGCAGATGTTTCCAGAATGAAGAAGTTTCATATCAGCGCACACTCCGCTGAGAGTGAAAATCTCGTCCTGGAAACATCCCCCAGGCTTTGGCTAAGCCATTCTCCGCAATATCCTTTCTTCCAGGAGAGCTAGTTCTGCAAGGTTCGCAGGAGAGCTTCTGTGAAGTTTGGAAAGTAGGAGACGAGGTACTGGTGGAAGTAGAGCTGTGAGGACGGGGCGTGAGTCGTGCTTGGGTAGCTCAGATGGTAGAGCACTTGCCCGCGAAAGGCGTAGGAGTTCGAGTCTCGGTCCGGCACACAGTTTAATCCTGCCAGGAAGTTTTATGTCAGCGCACACTCCGCTGCAGAGTGAAAATGTCATTCTGGATATTGAAACATATTCGAAATACTGGATTTTCATTTAAATAACTTGAAATTAAACAAATATTCCTACGGCTGGACCATAAATACGCTTTAACACACATTATTAAATACATAACCAATTAAATGAACATATATCAAAAGAAAAGAACGAAAAGTAGGCCAGGTGTCTAATGTCTCTGTGCTTTCTAACACACAGTAAATATTTAATCTGTTTCTTCATGAATAGTCTATATCGGATATAAACAAAGACATAGACGAATAAATACATTTACAAGCATGCTACTACCGTTTTTTCGTGTAACTGTGGAGTACTTATGATCTGCTTCGATCGATAGTAATCGGCCAATTTGACCTCCAATAACTCATGTACTATTCAAGTTACATGTCTGTAATTCATACCAATTTAGGTTTACACTAACAGCTTTCTAAAGACTCGGTGATCGTCAAAATCGGATGAAGCGTTCATATTTTGGAAATTCTTTGCTGGGTGTTACTTGTATAACTTACCGTCAGATACTAAACGTTAAACTAATAAAGATATTGATAATATGTTTACACCATCAGAATCGTCGTACAAATAATAGTAATGTACGTGTTTCTTTTTGAGGTATAATGATTCATAATTTCTATACGGACTGTGAAATGTGTGCCATTGAGGTTTCACAAAAACCGCCATCTTTGGCACTCCCGGCGTGTCTTCTTCATCAATACAGTGTCACGATGGAATTCTCAGCCACGCGGCTGGACCAGGCGATGGGACTACCCCTCTCGTCCGGCTAACGTCCGGCACTACGTGTTTGCTGCCGGGCCCCGGCTGGCCGAGCGGCCCGTGCGACCGCACCTATTCCGAACTTAGAATATTTCCAGAGCGCCACAACTCGCCCGTTACCTCACAATCTGAATGATCAGCCATGTTTATCAGCTGTAATAAAGTAAGGTTTGTTGACGACGTTTTATTTCTCCCCAAACAACATAGGAATATCTATGGTAAAATTTGTAACATCTGATACGAAGAATGGAGTTCTGAAAGATTTTCTCTTCAAATTTATTTTTTTGTTCTCTTGTAAAAAACTAAAAAGATATAAGAAATTGTTATTGTTGACTACAGGCTACTAGTTAAGACACTACTGCAGTATTTCTGCACTATTATTAACACAAGTAAAACGTATTGCCTCAATATTAAAGGTATATGAAACAGGGACATTCTTATTCGCCATTAGAAGTTATCAGTTCTCCGGTATAGCACCTAGAACGTTCTCAACAAATTGTTTATTTTCTAATTGTCTCATTATTATTGGCAGTGATGCGGTGAGCAGCATAAGTATGTGGTGTCAGAATACCGTCTCAATTTTGTGGATATACAGTAATATGTACTGGAACATATGCATTGTTTTTTCTATTCTTCTGAAAAATGTGAGATTTGGCGGTTAGAGCGTCTGAGATTTGTACGCTTGAGTTTTTTAATGGGTAAATAGTGTACCAACGCTGAAGATGAAGAAAGACGTTAAGGTCTAGGAGACAGATGAAGAATTGTGTACGTTGATAGGACGGTAAAGGAGGCAAACTGTGTGGAAATCACTGAGCATTTCTGCACATAATCAGGACAGTATGACCAAGATGGTTAAACTTGATAAAAAAGTCGAAGGTGACAGGTATATACAAGAATACTGGACACACGTTAGGACTCACGCATGGGCGGGCTGTGGGCTGTGACGTCACCGTCAAACCTCCCGCCTCGCCGCGTTGCATTAAAGCTCATAGGCAGATGGCGCACACCTTTAATTCACATGCAGGTATGAATATAATCGACATTCTCCAATTTTATTGTAGTATTATTATTGTTGACATTATTAAGCCCTATATTGGTAGGTTTCTTTTATTTTTATGTGTTTGCTCCTTTCTTTTTTCTCATTTTCTTTTGGTGTAAGACAAATTCTATTGCTCAGTTCTTTCTTGTTCTTTTTCCTCTCTGCCTCGTCAAAACATAAATCACTGTTTCCTTTCATTTCATCAAAGCTAAGGACTAGGTCTTTTTCAAACTTTGTAATAACTCTTTGTTTTCAAAATACTTGCTTTAATTAGTCAAACCTGGCGGAACGCTAAACTGCCTGAGTCTTCTTTTATTAGAACGTTCACTAGGAAGAGGATGTTTCAATACGTTCCTGCCAAAAGATAACACATTATAAGATAGGCAACGTAAAGTAACAGTCTTTGCAATATCTTCAGATGACCAGTTAGTACATCACCCTTTCATAACTACTTGTTGTTGACAGTCAGAAAAAGAGCCCAGAATCATTCTTTGAGCATTTTTTTTTTTCAGTAACTCATCGCCACATCGAAATAGACGCTCATGTAAATCTGCATTCCTTTGCCTAAGGCTTTTTTTTATTTCTGTTTAAATAATTTCTAATTGCTGGCGTACGTAAGCATTGTCGGACTGACAGTAATGTTTGTTTTCACGGTTAACATTTTGTCTAGGAGTAACTTTTTCATTACTTGTTAATATATTTACCTGTATTATATCTTGCACTTCTTTACGTGCCCGAATATTTTCGTCTTTACTAGTATTATTACCACGCCCTAAATCAGCACCGGAGTATGTTAGATTTAGAGATGGAACAGCATCAGTCATCAACTTGCGTTTGGAAAGAATATTCGCCAGTTCACTTTTCAAATAATTTTCATAATCCGAATCAGTAAAACGTATTGAGCAGATACGAGCACTTTCAATTGAAAACGAATCTGCACGTTTACAAGCATTTATCCCCTCTCGTTTCGTCTCACTGTTTTTAGGAAATATATGAAACTTAAATTCTTACTTACTAAGTTGACTCTTGTGGTTAGGAAAACTGGCGATCCGCAACAAACCATTATTTTTCACTTAAAAAACTTACTTTAAGAAATTCCTCAACACATTGACAATTACGGTGTAGCTCTGTACTCAATTCCCAGGCACTAAAAAATTGACACTGCCTTAAAGAAATTTGTTTTAGCTCCTTCATCCAATTACAACCCAATACGTTAAGGCAATTGCGGGCTGTTGAGCACTGGTTGGGTTCACCCTGACGCCAGCTGCACGGCTTTCTACTGTGCATACACCACGCGGTCCTGCCGTGTATTCCACTCTGAAAAGCCAAAGAAACTGGTGTACATGCAAAATATCGTGTAGGTCCCCCGCGAGCAAGCAGAAGTGCCGCAACACGAAGTGACATGGCCTCGATTAATGTCTGAAGTAATGCTGGACGGAATTCACACCATGAATGCTGAAGGTCTGTTCATAAATCCGTGAGAGCACTAGGGAGTGGAGATCTCTTCTGAACAGCACATTGCAAGGCATCCCAGATATGCTCAATTATGTTCATGTCTGAGGAGTTTGGTGGCCAGCGGAAGTGTTTGAACTCAGAAGAGTGTCCCTGGAGCCACACTGTAGCAATTCTGGACGTGTGGGTGTGGCATTGTCCAGCTGGAATTGCCCGAACCTCGGAATGCACAATGAACATGAAAGGATGAGGTGATCAGACAGGATACTTACGTACGTGTCACCTAACAGAGACGTATCTAAACGTATCACGGGTCCCATATCACTCCAATTACACACACCCCATACCATTACAGAGCCTTCACCAGCTTGAACAGTCCCCTGCTGACATGCAGGGTCCATGGATTCGTGAGGTCGTCTCCACACCCGTACAAGTCCATCCTCCCGATACATTTTGAAACGAGACTCGTCCGAACAGGCAACATGTTTCCAGTCATGAACAGTCCAATGTCGGTCTTGACGGCCGCAGGAGAGGTGTAAAGCTTTGTGTCATGCAGTCATCAAGGGTACACGAGTGGGCCTTCGGCTCCGAAAGCCCATATCGATGATGTTAGGTTGAATGGTTCGCACGCTGACACTTATTAATGGCCCAGAACTGAATTCTGCAGCAGTTTGCGGAAGGGTTGCACTTTTGTCACGTTGAACGATTCTCTTCAGCCGTCATTGGTCCCGGCCGCAGCGATGTCGGAGGTTTGATGTTTAACCGAATACCTCTTATTCATGGTACACTCGTGAAATGGTCGTACGGGAAAATCCCCACTTCATTGCTACCTCAGAGATGCTGTGGCCGGCCGGAGTGGCCGAGCGGTTCTGGGCGCTACAGTCTGGAACCGCGCGACCGCTACGGCCGCGGGTTCGAATCCTGCCTCGGGCATGGATGTGTGTGATGTCCTTAGGTTAGTTAGGTTTAAGTAGTTCTAAGTTCTAGGGTACTGATGACCACAGATGTTAAGTCCCATAGTGCTCAGAGCCATTTGAACATTTTGAGATGCTGTGTCCCATCTCTCATGTGTCGATTATTACACCACGTTCAAACCACGTAAATCTTGATACCTGCCATCGAAGCAGCAGTAACCGATCTAACAACTGTGCCAGACACTTCTTGCCTCATATAGGCGTTGCCGACGGCAGCGCCGTATTCTGCCTGTTTATCTATCTCTGTATTTAATACGCACGCCTATACCAGTTTTTTTTTTTTTGTGCTTCAGCATAGTGTCCGTGGATATATCGTAGGCAAGCATTTATCGTCAGCTCCAAGCGCCATGAGCTTACATGAGAAAGATCTTGCAGAAGAGCATCGCTGTAGTCAGCAGTTGGAAATACAAGCGTCGGAAGTTCAGTCTTCACACATCTAGAAGAAGCGGCTTTTTTTTTACTTCATCATAAAAAGCATTTTTGAAACGAAAATGGCAATGGCGTCCATTCATGCTGTTTTGCGTCCAGGGCGACGCAGCTTTAGTGTCGGTTTACTGATTGTCAGGGCGACAAGCATCCGCACAGCCAAATTTGCGTTGTCTCTGGCTGCCGAGAGAGCGGGTCTCGACCAGCCAGCAATTACGCTACCACTTCCTACACTAAATGCGCCCATTTCGCCAGTCGTTTGGCAACTATTTGAGCAATTAAACCGGTATGAATCCGCCCGTTGTGAACCCGATCTCGTCGCATTATTTCAACGCCCCTCGCCGGCATTCCTCGACATACATTCCAACACTTAACAGCAAAATGCGAACGGGAATGCCGAAGATATGGCATCTTCCCACGGAATACGAATACTGCTACGCTTGCCTCCAGTAGTGCAGCTACTACACTATGAATAATTTTTGCTAACGATGACGTTCCTGACACTTCTAACCGAGCTATTTAGCGACGGAAACTATCTCAAAAATGGACGTTTTGTTCAGTTTTTTATTTAGTGGCATTGTCGTTGAACGGTTTCGATTTCATAAACATATCTTGTAAGAACGCACATGCCTGTTTCATGATCTGTTGACGAAATGATGCTTCATTAAACAAATTTACATTAGTGCAGTTCTTAATTAAAACATTTGTAAAATTTATAAAGATGATTTACTTTGGGAGGCATTAACAAGGTGGAAGAATGCTAACACCTTGCATTAATGTACAAAAAAATTGTATGGAATGACGTTGTAAGAACAAGAACGAAAAAACTGGCAATATTGCATTGAACACGAACATAGCAGTCACCCACCGATATCAGTTTCACCAAAACAACATTTAACCCATGTGCAGAGTGTAACAAAAAAGCACAGCCGAACCTTCAGGACACATTTTTCATACATATGTTGCACAAGGATGTGAATTCGAATGTTTAATTTCCATGTCATAACTTATTTTCGACTCTTATTCATAGTGGAAAATGTAGGAAACATAAAGAAAGAGGCTGTACCAGCATATCACAGGAAATCTTTCTTACAAGAAATGTTTAGTATTAATGAATGTCGGCTTCTAAATAAGAGAATCCATGAGACATTGTGTGACATATTTATGTTTAGTTATCCGCTTTTTGTAAGTCTAAGACTGCAAGTTTTCGACATACATTACCTCAAATGGAAATTCATTTGTAACCTAAAATTTTGCATAATAAATGTTGGTTCTGATGTAACATAACACCTTTGGTTACAAAATAAGACTGCTTGAAATTCTACTTGTCTATTCATACTAGTCATTCTATTTTTATTGACTGTATCAGCTCTCAGTGTGTAATTCAAATTTTTTGTTTTGATTTCCTTTTTATGAATTATGCCTAACCGTAAGAATATTTATTGTATGTCAGATGTACCTCTCATTCAGAGTGACGTTATAGTATTTATGAGATAGCCTCCATGAACTAATCCCACTAAACACGTGTTAATTTTGATACTTTTATAGAAAAGTCCTTTGAAGCAACTGAGTTATTTCAATCCAGGAACGGGGTCAAAATACTCTAGTAAGTAGTTTTATTTAAAAGATAAAATTTCAACTTCTACTGATTAATTAAAACTTCGATAAAGGTCCACTGACAACTCTCGTAATACTTCATCTAAGTAAAATCAGATTTCAGTTACGTAAACCTTTGATCAAACGGAATTGTTTGATATAAATTTCAATAACATTTCCCCTGATTTTTATTTTAGAATTATTCTAGTGATTTTAGTTTTTGTATGCGTTTATCCTCCCACGCCCCTCTCAACCAGGTTGAATTAGTAAATTAGAAGCACGATCTGCATGCGAACAGAGCCGGAACTTGTGAGAGACTCCTAATGTTATCTGGAACCACTGTAACATCTACAGAATTGTCTAGCGATATGCTTCGGTGCATTTCGCCAATGTAGTTGTTTATACATGGAAGCCAATAAACGTTCCGCAAAGTTTCTGTTTACTGAATCCAACGTCAATCGTCATTTCAAATGTCAAATAAGGTCGAGGACTTGCAAGCCTGGGGAAAATGCAACCATCTGTGATAAGCTTATACACAGGAATTGAGGATTTAGGACTCTACATTATTAATAGGGGATCCTATTAGGAACATTTCAAATAAAGATAGATAGATCTCAATGGGTAGAAAGAGGTGGATCAATTCACTGGATTCACATTATCCGGATCTAAAACATCTAGACTTTTATTTGCGGAGCATTTGAAAGCCCTTGTTTATCGAAATCAAATCCAATATGCAGCAAGTCTTCGTGACCGCAGTGTTGAATGCTGCCACACCATAAACAATAGTCTAGGGGTACATCAACGCATCCAGGATTCGATGTGATGTCGAATCGGTAGATTTATCGATGCTAACGGCCGGCATTTTGATTATTTCATGTGAGACAGAGATTTACTTGGTATGTTGGTACATTCTATTCCCGTGTCTTTCGTCGATTAATGTACTACGAAATGGTGTAGAAAATGAGTTCTAACATGGAAATAAGGAACCTCTGGACCCAAGCCCATAACACATTTTTTCCTTCTTCTGCATGCGAAGAATGTGGCTTGAAAATTTTGCCATACTTGTGTGCTACCCCTTGCACTTTATCTTCTTGTTCTTTAACAAATTTTTTGCATCAAACAGTTATTTTTACAATACCGCAATGTATGTGATGTCTGTACAGAGACAGGAAGAGAGAAGACAGAAAATGGCGCGTTTTGCCAGGCAGTGGAGACCCATGCACGCTAAATGATAACCATAGTAGCCAAGATAGGATAGGTTTTTAATTGAAGCAGAAATTGACTCCAATAATAAGTTCGAAGCACGTTCCTGTACTCTTCGGAAATCTTAGATGCCACGTCACATTTATGATTAACGGATGAACAGCGAAAACTGCTGTATAGGTACATAAATCCACCCTGAACACAACCCCATTTTTATGTAGAAGTTTGATGAGAAAAGCACCTTTGATAAAGAGAAACTGTTTGTAAAATACTGTACGCGTCGGTGAATCATATGAAGTCATGTGGTGGAAGTCAGTGAAATCATGGCATGCGATGAAGGGGCGCTAAACTGTTAGAGATAGCACCAGGAGAAAACAGAGAGGCGAGACTGTGGGCCGTGAAAGTGACGACTAGAATAGAATTGATGAAACGTACAGCAATCAGTCGCTAATAAGCTGTTTATTGCAGATCTAGATTTCATCTACTGTGTGGCTATCATCATTATGGTAAGACGCAAATCAAGTCATCATTATTGCTTGTCTTTACGAACAGTCCCCACTAGATTATCCATGCCAAGAGTTACTACCATCGATAGTCTAGTAGAAGCCATTTATAAAGACAAGAAATAATGATGATCTGACTTTCACCTTACCTCTCTAATGATAGCCACACAGAGGCTAAAATGTAGATCTGCAATAAACAGATTACTAGCGACTGATTGCTGTACATTTTCTCAACTTTAAATAAATCCAGTCGCTGAGTACATCCGTTCCATATGGATTCGAGCCTGAATAGAATAATTTTGGAGCATTGTTGAACTATTAAGATAATTAACAATTTTAGACAGAATTCTGAGGACACAAGATGGATGTTGCTATTGCGTACAAATATTATCGAACGAGTTTTATTTTGTGTTCTTGGAGTCTTCCGCTGCTGCATGCACGAATAAAATAATCTCCGTTTACAAGCCGCACCATTTAGAATAAAACGCTCGAACTTTCGACGGCTATCTCTGCCATCATCATCAGGACTAAAAAGTCAAAAACTGCCGGAGCTGGCGGGGTTTCCGGTTACGCGGGCACGGTTACAGCATCTGGAACCAATCATAGATGTGCGAAGTGACGAATGCGCGGAGGATGAGTTGCGCATGTCCTAGCAGCTCCGCTGTGCCATGGGAAGAGGCCCACGAGAAAGACAGACCACGGCTCGTTCGTCACAGCACGTGGCACTGCAAGAGTTACGAGTGCCAGCAACCGTCTCCGACTGGGAGTGAGTACCTATTACAGACTAGTTTAATAGCTCTTAACCGAGCGTTTAAATGGATGCAAGCTCTCGATAGTACACGACAAAGTTAAGACCTACAGTGGGTACCTTTAAAAAAATGGTTCAAATGGCTCTGAGCACTATGGGACTTAACATCTGCGGTCATCAGTCCCCTAGAACTTAGAACTACTTAAACCTAACTAACCTAAGCCCGAGGCAGGATTCGAACCTGCGACCGTAGCGGTCATGCGGTTCCAGACTGAAGCGCCTAGAACCGCACGGCCACACCGACCGGCGGTACCTTTTCATTGACATATTGATTTCCTGTAGGTTCTGCACAAAGCCGAGCGTTCGCGAAGTATGACGGGTAAGCCGACTAGTGTGACGTCACAGGCTAATTGCGGAACCTGTATTTCTCGTGAGCTCCGGTCGTGGGACCAGTGACGTCAGGTGGCCCGACGGGCCGGCGCCACGTTTCAAAATGCTGCTCCCGTGTCCCTACAAGCGTCAAATATCCTTCTTTGCCTTTGCTTGATACCAAAAGCCTACCCCGATGCCATACTAACTGTGTTAACCTGGCATTGGTTAAAACTGTTGCTTGAGAGCCGATCATAACACAGCACTGCCTGGAAAAGAGACGTTAAATACAATTTGAAAAGGTGTGAGTCTTGAGTCATGCGTCATCAACTAAGATTTCGTTATATAGTAGGTGGCCGAGATTAGAATAAACAGGGGGACTGAAGTCGAGCGAACGTGTGTGAATTGGTCGGTCAATGCACCGCCATTACTTTGTGAGGTTTCAGTGTGGCCTTGTGAAAACTCTGTGAGCAGATGTTATTGACACACATAATTTTCTCGGACTCATCTTCAGGGCTACCCCAAACTGTTTTAGTTTATTATTGGTTGAAACGCTTTAATTTTAAGACCTTACAATTACAACACAGTCCCCGTCTCTTGACAATTATTGGGTAGTTGAATAACTGAGAATGTGTACATTGCAATATTTTGGTATAAGGCTGGCTGACATTGCACATATTTATCTGTTTTTGCATAGTTCAACTCAAGAAACATCCATTCGTCCATCGCGGATACCTTAGTGAACGGAAACTACATACAATGACATAGGGAAAGGAACACATACTGCCAGCCGCTGTGGCCGAGCGGTTCTAGGTGCTTCAGTCTGGAACCGCGCGACCGCTACGGTCGCAGGTTCGAATACTGCCTCGGGCATGGATGCGTGTGGTGTCCTTATGTTAGTTAGGTTTAAGTAGTTCTAAGTTCCAGGGGACTGATGACCTCATATGTTAAGTCCCATAGTGCTCAGAGCCATTTAAACCATTTGAACACATACTAGATCGCCCAGTCAACAAGGCACAACATACATTATTAACGCCTCCTGCCATAAATCCGAACAACGGACCGGAGCGTAATGCGGTGATGGTAGCTTGAAACGCAGAAGACAAACCTAAGAAGAAAACATCACCAACTCGATCTCATATTTTAAGGAAAGAAAGGACACTAACAATCGATCCGCGCGAAAATTTGGGCCATAATTTTGACAGTACGTAGTTATGACCTCCTGAAAGTAGGACGACAGCTTTTAACCTTCCATGCACCATTTGTTTTTCGCTCCACTAGATTATCCATGCCAGGAGTTACTACCATGGATAGTCTAGTAGCCGTTTAAAGGGAGGTTCTGGTCGAGACCGATGAAAAATGGATTTGTTTTACATAATTTGCGTTCCTGAAGTCAGTAAATTATGTCTGCAATAGGAGTTTTTGACTGTGAAAGTATTTTAAGGGAGAAATACAGACGTTCGATGAAATTCTTCAAGAAAAGATTCGACCAATATATGAATTTCTGCCCACTGAAGATTAGCCGGCCGAAGTGGCCGAGCGGTTCTAGGCGCTTCTGTTCGGCACCGCGCGTCTGCTACGGTCGCAGGTTCGAATCCTGCCTCGGGCATGGGTGTGTGTGATGTCCTTAGGTTGGTTAGGTTTAAGTAGTTCTACGTTCTAGGGGACTGATGACCACATATGTTAAGTCCCATAGTGCTCAGAGCCAATCTTATGAAGACCATGAACGTGTTGGAAATCGTCATAGTGACGAACAGCAAAAATTTCGAGGAGTTATCTGACAGGAAACGCGTGGTCACCGCAGAGCAAGGAACGTCTCAATTGGTTAAACGAACCCGGATTGAAAAAATATAGCGCGAAATTCAGAACCATGGCACGTGTGAAGAAGAGAAAGGATGCCTTTATGGTTCTGGGATCGCAGATTAACAGTAAGTTTTGAAACAACTTTTTTTCTTTTTTTACAACAAAACGTAAACGCGATTTTCTCAAACAACGTTTTTCAGCTCGAAGCGCCCTAGAATCTCGACAGATTAACCGATTCATTTGACTTTTTAAATGAAAAATAATTAAATTTACGGGGCCATAGCGACAAATTCTTTTTTATTTGAATTTTAAAAGGTTTCTTAAACATTTCAAATTAGAAAAACATACCAAGGTATAGACATGTTTTATTCTCTTTTATGAGACGATTCGACTATAGTTCGCTCGAGACGGTTACTTCCAGGCATTTTACGATATTTTGTGTTTCTAGTGATATGTTGGCAAAATTGGAATCACATAATACTGGATTTCTAGTCCTATTGATGCACATTACGTTACGTTCAGTGACAACTGCCAGTCTCTGTATCAATCATCGATCCTCTTTCTGCAATAAGCAAGTCGAATAGTATGAAGTGTTATAGAACATATCTCCCCCCGTGCAAAACTGTCGTCCGGCTGGCGACGTATCCCCTGAACAGTACATTCATTACAAAACGAGTGCTGTATGAAATTTTTTGGGTGAGAGATCCATGTTAAAGACTATTTAACACATTTTTAAAAAAAACTTGTACTTTAGAACGGCCTTTATTACAACAATCGAAGAAAATCACACCCACTTTATTATTTACAGATGCCATAAATTTACTATGTAACGATTTGAACATTGTTAAGATTAAGGTTGTTGGAAGCCAGCAAGGATATTCCAAGATAGGAAATCGGAGACGCAATGCAGAGAGCAGTCAAAAGTGGTAGCGTTTAGGTTGCCAGAGGTGAACAGTAGCGCTAGAGCACTGCGAGTTGCAGACGCTCTGGGCTGCTGTCCCAGAGGAGAAGTTTCACTTCAGAGAATTAACTGGTAACTCTGTCCACCGCCTACACGCTGTTCTAAGGCTCCACGGCAGAAGATGGTCGCAAAAAGGCACATCGTAGCTGACGCAGCAGGTTGATACTGGTCCCTGAGAACCGCAACGTTAGTGGGTTTACACTGATCAGAGTGCTACAACAACGGTCCCACTCACGAAAGGCCTCTGGGCATGGCCAAGCGACGTAAAACACTGTTGTTGTTGGCCGTAAGAGGAAGAGCAATGACGTTTAGCTGAACGCTGTTGCTACCAAACTTGGAGGTTGTTAATGTAAAGTCGAGAAACATTCCAACCAACCGAGTAGGAGAAGGGGAGGACTATGAATGTGGTTGGCCAGAGGTCCCCTGGAGGTGCATAGCCAGACTGACTGAAGCCTGTAAGTGCCGGAGGATTGATGGCTTGACTATAGGGAAGGAGAAATAGTACGCCGCCATAGTCCTTTAAAAACCCATTCAGACAGAGTTCTCAGTCAGATTATTGGAACAGCAACTCCGTGTCGCTCATTGCCAGCCTCGATAAACTTTGACAAGTCTGTCCCTTTCACCTGGGGAACTGCTCTCAGTGTTTGTACTTGAAATGCTGCTACTGTTCGCTCCTTCTGTAAGCGCTCACCCCAAGAGCTCAGACCCTGACATCTGTTGTCAACCATTTGAACCCTTTGCTTTTTCTAGTGTTTAGAATTAGCCTTGAGTGAAGTAGTTAGTTTGATTGTAAGTAATCAGTGTTAATGAGACCCCCGAGAATCCTTGAGTCTCCTGCTGAGAGTATGCTATCGAGTCTTGAGACCGGCGCCTCTCGTAGGTTCCTAGTGACAGTGCTTGGCGTTAACGCAAAGAATCCGCCTTCCTTCGCTAGGAGTTTGCCTTTCTGCATTTTCTCCTAACCGCTCGGAAATTGCGGACTATGCGCCAACCTCCTGTCTTCCCTCCATCCTGTAGAAGTACACGACTGAGTAGACAATTTCTGTTGCCAGATATGAGGTATCATAAATGATTTTTGAGATAGATAGATAGATAGATAGATAATTCCCATATAGTCTGCCCGCCGTCAAGACTGGACTGATGGCTTTGAGACTCCTATGAGAAGCAATACTGGCACTCCAATGTGAACAGACGTAGTGAGAAGAGCAGAAGAAAGAAGAAGAGATCCAGAGATCGATGCAGGAGAGGGAAGATGTGTACAGGCCAACGGTCTTGCCGCAGTGGTAACACCGGTTCCCGTCAGATTACCGAAGTTATGCGGTGTCGGACTGGGCTAGCACTTAGGTGGATGACCATCTCGTCTGCCGAGCGTTGATGGCAAGCGGGATGCACTCAGCCCTTGTGAGGCAAACTGAGGAGCTCCTTGATTGAGAAGTAGCGGCTCCGGTCTCGTAAACTGACATGCGGCCGGGAGAGCGGTGTGCTGACCACATCTCCCTCCATATCCGTATCCAGTGGCGCCTATGGGATGAGGATAACACGGCGGCGGGTCGGTACCGTTGGAGCATCATGGCCTGTTCGGGCGGAGTTCAGGTTTTTAGGTCAGCCATGTCTATACGACTCCACGCCAACGCGGGGGTCGCTGGAACGGCCGGGCGACAACGAGTCGGAGCGGCGGTCGCAATCCTAAGAGGACCGTCAGGGTAAAGACACTGTGACAGCGCGCCTAAGCAGCGGAGGGCACGCGGAGTCTTCGCGAGGTTCAGCAGCTGCGGCGGCGGCCTGCTAGCAGCCGGCAGTAGGCAACGGCCCGGCACAGCACAGCTGAGGACAACGCAACACGGCGGGTTTCGTTCGGTCACGTCCATGTCCTACTCATCTCATGTTAGCACAGCGCATCGCTTTCATCGGCGGTGCTATCTTGACTCGCTTCGCCTCTCCTCGCTTCTGCATAGCTCATCAGCAACCAAAGTGAGTCATGGCCTCACCTAACAACGCAGCTGCCGATAGTGGAGCAGATGCAACGAACATTACTATTATTGATGCCATTAAACCCATTCTCCAGGCTTTTGATGGTACGAAGCATTAAGTGAGTTCATAAGGAATGTGGAGAGAGTATGTGAAGCAGACCATTCAATAGCGTTAAAGTTCGTAAAAACCCGTATTCATGGTCCAGCACGTGGGACGAAGTAAGACATATCTTGCTGGAAAATTACGCAACTAAGCGCAGTTTAGATTTCTACACTTATAAAATATTTTCTTGTAGGCAATCAAAGGGAGGATCGATTGTAGATTGGGTCAGTAAAGTAGGTTCGCTTCAATATCAATTTCAAATGGTTCAAATGGCTCTAAGCACTATGGGGCTTAACATCTGAAGTCATCAGTCCCCTGGACTTAACTAGTTAAACCTAACTAACCTAAGGACATCACACACATCCATGCCCTAGGCAGGATTCGAATCTGCGACCGTAGAAGCAGCGCTGTTCCGGACTGAAGCGCCTAGAACCGCACGGCCACAAATATCAATTTCGTGAGGCTCTTCATGTTGCCATGCCAGCATCACAACTGGCGGGATCTTCGACATTAGTAGGAAAATTAAACAGAGCAATAACCATTCAGGGGCTTTATAATGAGCATATACGGATAACTGCGCTGCAAGGGGCGAAAACATCATCCTAACAGAGGCTGTTGAGGTAGCTCTGACGGAAGAGTCAGTATTTATGTCCTCTAAAGAAAATGTTTTTAGTGGAAGAAGTCGTCAGGGCAAAACAGGGGAACTTACTCTTAGGTGTTACTCATGTGGACTCGCGGTGCACACGTCTAAGGATTGCAGAAGTAATTTTAAGTGTAAAACCCGTGGCAAATCAGGGCATTTAACGCGAAACTACTGACTTCAGAAAATAATTCGTAAAACAGAATCGGCTCAAGCGTGTCGCGACTCACAAGCCATTCATATGCGAAAGTTGCAGTTTGATAGAACACAGAGGTCCCTTATGCTTGATTTGGAAAGACATTTGAAGTCGACGGTGAAAGTAAAAATGAGTTTGTAGAAGTGAATTATCCATAGGGTACAGAAAGTCCATTAAAATTGCTTTTAGATAATGAAGCATAGATTGACTTGTTCAATAGGAAGTATTTGCGAAGTCAGGGCAGGAAGTACCTTCAACAAGCACCTGGAATTTTCCATTAATCATGTTTCCTAAAAAGACTGATGCATCTGGTAAGAAGAAAAGGAGGGTGGTACCTGATTAAAGAAAATTAAATGACATTATTGTTAACACAGTCTCCCCACTCCTACATATTGATAAAATTTTGGATGGACTGGGCAGGGGAAAATATTTTTCAACGCTTGTTTTGGTTAAGGGATACTATTATGTGCTATTAGATAAACAGACCGAAAACTTACAGCTTTTAGTACACCATATGCCCATGGCTTAGGCCATATTCCCCTCTAAGTATTGTTTCATCAGGTAGAAAAGTATCTTTTCTTCTCTGTTACTTCCTGAATCATAGGTCAAGAATATTAAACTCTTTTCTGACTCATGATGGTGTGCTAATGTCTGCCACTATTACAGGACGCCTACTCACTTTGGGACTCTCTCCTAAGGTAGCATCACAGAGAAGTTGTAAATATAAGGTTTATGCTACGTATCACTTTATAAAATCGGTAATACATCTGATTTTATTGCAATGGTTGTCTCTCCCTGTGTAGGTGAGAGATTCAAATCTCGTTAAAAGACATCGCTGCAACAAAAAAACGTCAAGTCACAAACCATATCCGTGGTGCCCTAGCCATCATCTCCACCCACCAGGCGGCGTGTCACCGATATGAAATTGATAGGATAATTAATTAAATTGATTATTGGAGTCACTTTACATGGCGAGTAATTTTTCTTTTTCAGTAGTCAAATTACACTCACTAGATAGTTCAATTGGGAAACCCTGGAGGAAAGACGATGTTCTTTTCGAGGAACCGACATTTGAAGCTGGCCACAGAAGGACTCTACTGCTGGCAACATACATCTTGCGGAAGGATCTCGGTTTTAAAACCACGATCACAAAGACCATGTTATCATCACCCCGCTTAAAAAGTGGTCTTGGTTCTACAGGCACACACAAGAGTCGCTGATAGTGTTACGCTTTCTGGTAGAAATGCTGTCTGCGATTTGGAATCAAGTCTATCCAGTCAACCACATACTTGTATTGGATCATATGGAGACATCGTTTAATGATTACAGCAACTCATATTCATGCCACTCTCATTCTAATTGTTCCTCAGTCTCTGTCCCACCCTCCCTGCACCTTTGTCCGTGAGATCATCCAAATTTAAGTCAGAACTGAACACAAGTTGGAGAGTGCTATATCAGCCACTTTCTGTACCCCGTGGAGAAACAGGTTCAGCTGAGTTAATGTGACAGAACCGTCTTTTTTGACCACTCGCTGGAAATGGGAACATTTTGTCATAGCTCTGCCAATGGTGTACGATGTGTAAGGCCAGCACCAAAACGAAGCTTTCTCCTGCAACGCGAGGTAGTATAAAAGACAGTACGGGAACTGAAAGAGAGATGAGGATTTCGCAACTATATTGCTGTGCATCTGTAAACTACATACAGGTATTGCAGGCAAAAGGAGATCTGTATCTCTGAGGGTGCATTTAGCTCTGTCAGCCAAATATTCTATCGTCGTTATTTTGTACCATTCAATAGATAATATCCATGAACTATAAAAACACAACTAACGTCATCTGACAGGGAACTCGATAAGATTTCATCTTATCTCTCTCTTTCGATATACCAAAAACAAATACCATCTGTGTGCTGGTATTGAGCATATGTGGCGATCCTATTAAATATACAGGTGTTAATCCACTGTAGCAGGTGGCTGATGATCAAAGTCACTCGTACAAACCGGTGTCAAGTTTCATCAATTGTGCAGTAGGTCGGCCATATCCCACACACTATCAGTCTTAGGAGAGGATACCAGTTTTGTTCTGACACACTGTTTTTTCTGCTATAACATGTACAAGCAGCGTATTACTACAGCTTTGAACACCACCATACATTTTTTTTTCACCACGACTTTGAGGCCTGTGTCACGTTCCGTGTATACATTCACAATAAATAATATATATTTTTTTTTTTTTGCTATCTTCCCCGCTGTTGTAACCTTAATAGACAGCAATGTGTATTACTTTGTCAAATATTGGGTCTTTGTGTTTTATCGAGATGAAGTCACCATGCTAATTTAACGTTTTATACCTCTATTTTACCATGGCGACAGCTGGAAATGGACTTTGATTCATAGCATGTATTAGAAATAAAAGTTTACAGAGAAGAAAAGCATATTGGGAGATGGCGACATCTAAACTTGATGACTCATTAACATTTCCTAAAGTAAGTGACCGTTATTGTTTGTCACTGCATTGGCAGCTTGTGCTAAACACTTTTACCATTACAGAGTAAACTCCATGTTACTGATTAGGTGCCGAAGCCAACGTTCTCATGATTTTTAGCGCTGTGGGGAAAATTAGTACATTCCGTGCCTACAATAAAAGAATACGACTCGAACTATGCATAAAACGGCAGCAGCAACTGTTGGTATGGCTGGGTATGGTGTGATATGCTTCTCACATCATTACCAAGTGGGTTACCATATGTGCATATTTCACTGCCGAAAAAACACTGAGTTTCTGAAAAACTGCACTGCTAGCAGAAGTTAGCAAACTGTGCGAGGTTTCTCATGGAATGGATTCATGTACCCATATTGGGTCTGTTATCAGTACTGACAACAGAACTCTGTCCCCTGTTTTTCATTCTTCTTGGGATATGACATACCGCCTAGAGCAACAATGTTAAAGACGAAACACAAGTTCAGTGAGCCGGCCGTTCTGGCCGAGCGGTTCTAGGCGCGACAGTCTGGAACCGCGCGACTGCTACGGTCGCAGGTTCGAATCCTGCCTCGGGCATGGATGTGTGTGATGTCTTTAGGTTAGTTATGTTTAAGTAGTTCTAAGTCTAGTGGACTGATGACCTTAGATGTTAAGTCCCATAGTGCTTAGAGCCATTTGAACCATTTGAATAAGTTCAGTGGATCAATACTGAAGAAATAATAACCTGACCTAGATACACTGGCATTCACCTCCAGAGATTTATGGAAGCAGCCAAATGTCTAAATCAGGCTGTAACGTACAAAGCAGGAAAACGTAAGCACCTAATCATTCTCAGATGGTTCATATGATGCAAATCTGATATTGTTTTCAACCGATTAAAGTCGTTTGCTTTCACACTGTAATGGGTACTTCCTGTCTTTCCCTGAAGACAAGTGGTGATTGTGTTAACGAAACGTTCCCCTTTATCGATTTTAGCAATTTCACTATGTCAAGACAAATAAAAAACATGCCATTCTACAATTGCTGATTGACGTATTGCCACCATCTGCGGAAATAGCTTTCTCAGGAACTGAATCGTGTTATAAAACAAAAGATATGCGATTTTTTTATTTCAATGCTCATAAAAATTCGTCCATTATGCTAATTTCCATAAGACATCAAATAAATTACATAGTTTTGCAGACGTTTATCTTGCAACAGCAGTTGCAAGTAATCTTCAGGCTGAATATGTCAGAAAGGGTTAGAAGATTCTTCGTTCCAGCGAATGGCGAATTATTTGTCTCTGGAGGATCACTTAAACAGTGAAACCTACTTTAGTTTCGGATGCCTTTAGAAAGTTTACTCGATCACTATCACACGTTATTCAGATAGAACACATAACTTTCGCTTCTAGAATCTTCCCAGTTATAGACGACAACGCCCAGCAGTCTTTCAGATTTGCTGTCAGAATTAACACGCCATTCGAATATCACTGTTTGTCATAAGTCTACAACTCAATTTGAGATGAACCCGTATAAAGCGCTCTTTATGCACGATGTTGAAACACTGCTATTTGTTAACTGCGTACGTGGGAACCATATATAACAAAATGTTCCTGAAGTGTCTGTGTGTCTATTAGGTTTCATCACCAAGGCCGCACGTGGCTGTGCGGTTTGGCAACATTTGGTACTTGGAAAGCTTTAAAGCGGCAGAAGCAAACCTTATGCTATAAAGAGTCAGAGGCAGCTAACATGTTGACGTAGCGGAAGCCAGTCGGCGGCTAATAAGAGCGCACCACTGCAGTAGATATGGCGAACAAATATAGACATAGCGAATTATCCACGAAACTGGTAGTGAGCGTGAAACCCTGCTCCAAGAAAGATGGGACCATCTCTTAGAAGAAAAAGAGAGGTTGCTGAGATTGATTGATTACACTTATCTTGTTTTTCACCAGAGTTTTTTCCCTCGCATTCGTGAAGACGGTGGTTCTAATTCCCCCTCTCGCCTTCAAGATTTAAGTTATCCGTGGTTTCTCCAACGTGCTCAAAGGGTATGTCGGGATGGTTCCTTTGAAAAGGACACGGCCGATGTCCTTCCATAATCCGTGCTTGCGCTGCGTCTGTAATGATCGCTTTATTTACAAAACGTTAAACCCTAATCATCATTATTTCCTTCAACTGACTTTTCAACTATGCGGTAATACAATCATCTCACAGACTTTAAATCACCTGTCTTGAACGTATTAATTACCCATGCTACCACATGCTTATTTCTGTTGTCCTAAATACAACCTGCACACAGAGAGACTGACAATGTCGACGCATTTAAAACCCGCACGCGGAACCTGGGCGTCACCTGAACACGCGATCTGCGTTTTCGACACAGACAAAGATCCCCTTATTTACGAGATCGCAAATGATGCTTATGGCATTCGACGCCCCCCAAATTGTCTACTATGCAATATTGGCTGCTAATGGCAACAGAGGGCGGACTGGAGGTATCTAGTGGTGAGCACAGCGTGAGGTTACGAAGCATAGTTAAACTGCTTAGACGACGAGTGATTTACTAAAGTGCTACAGTGCTAGTGGTGTTGATACAAAACAGAGCAATGGCAACGATAAACATATCAAACATTGCATTATATCTTTAACAACAGATGCTGAGGTTTACATTTCGCCAGAAACGAACACAAGGAATTCCGCACAGTGGGAAAGAAGTAGGAGATGGCCGGCCGCGGTGGCCGTGCGGTTCTGGCGCTGCAGTCCGGAACCGCGGGACTGCTACGGTCGCAGGTTCGAATCCTGCCTCGGGCATGGGTGTGTGTGATGTCCTTCGGTTAGTTAGGTTTAAGTAGTTCTAAGTTCTAGGGGACTTATGACCTAAGATGTTGAGTCCCATAGTGCTCAGAGCCATTTGAACCATTTGAATTTGAAGTAGGAGATGATATATTAGCCTTCCTGCAAGATGAGTCAGTGGATCGTGTGATGTCGTACACGCTCAACTCTGCGGCCAATGTACATGAGGAATATAGTGATGGCGATACGTATGTAATAAGTTAAAGTGACACTGAAACAGGTGTCGAGACGTATACGAGGCCTGTTCAAGAAAGAATGATATAATTTTTCTTGACAACATACCTTTACTCATCCTCAGAATTTTGAGGGTCCTTCTCAAAGTAGTCTCCCATGAACGCGGTGCACTTGTCCCAGCGTTTCTGCCAGTCTTCATATACGTGCTGGAAACCATTTTTTGAAAGGTCCTTCAAACTCGCCTCCGGAGCCTTCACTACTGCTTCTGATGATTGATAATGCCTCCCAAGAAGGCGTTTCTTCGAGTTAGGGAACAGAAGAAAGTCACATGGGGCTAAATCCGGACTATAGGGAGGGTGAGGGATGGTTCAAATGGTTCAAATGGCTCTGAGCACTATGCAACTTAACTTCTGAGGTCATCAGTCGCCTAGAACTTAGAACTAATTAAACCTAACTAACCTAAGGACATCACACACATCCATGCCCGAGGCAGGATTAGAACCTGTGACCGTAGCGGTCGCTCGGCTCCAGACTGTAGCGCCCAGAACCGCACGGCCACTCCGGCCGGCGGTGCGGGATGCACTTCACGTTGATTTTTGAAAGATATTCAGCAACAAAATTGGTAATATGCGGCCGCGCATTATCGTGGTGCTGCATCCAGCCTGCTTCACAGAAATGTGGTCTTTTGCGCCTGATATGGACTTGAAATGTTTTTAGGACACCCCTGTAGTATTGTCCAATTACTGATGTGTGTGCAGGTACAACATTCTGATAAACCATTCCATGAATATCAAAGAATGAGGCGAACATAACTTTCCCAGCAGAAGCAACCACTTTTGATTTTTTGGGGGTTGGTTTATGACGGAGATTTCCACACTTAACTTTGCTGTTTGCTCTCAGGATCAAAATGATGTAGCCAAGTTTCATCAGCAGTGATTACATTTGAAAGAAACTCCGTATATTCCACTAACATCAACTTTAATTGCATGCAGACCTACATGCGAATGTCCTTTTGTTCGGAAATCAACAGTTTTGGGACCCATCGCGCAGAAACATGTGTCATGTGTAAATTTTCTGTCACCTACGTGTGGGTGGCACCCAATGAAATGTTCAGTATTTCAGAAAGTGACCTCAAGGTAATTCTTCGATCGTCTCTCACAGTAATAGCAGCAGTGTTGATTTTTTCTTCCGTAACAGCAGTAACTGGAGCACCGGGTCCATCTTCCGTTGAAATTGATTGTCTCCCCTCCTTAAACATTTTAAACCACCATCGAACTGTGCTGTACGGAAGAACAGACTCTCCATAGGCTTCCTGTAACATTGTACAGCTGAAAATTTGTTGAGAAGAAAGCAAAATTTCAAAGCCGCATATTGTTCCTCGCGTGTTACCTCCATTGCAGCGGTAGGGGATACTGAACATGTCTGACTTTGCCTGCCTCTCTCAGGCGAGAACCAGGAGACCCAACAATGAAACAACTACGGTGTGTTTGTTGCACTTTAAGCTAACAGAATGTCGTGAGATTAAATTTTAGCGCGAGAAATTATGACCATAAAAAATTATGATCATTATTTATTGAACAGCCGTCGTATATCATCACCCCCGTCGTACCGGAAGCCACAAACCCCGTCTCCAGTGAAATGTAGTAAAGGACAGTTTTTGTCCAAAAAGCAGGTACGTACATGGAAGATCATTCTCAGCACAGGAAAAAAAATTATTAATAGGTTTCGATTAAATCTGCAGCAGTATGACAGTGTAGTGCGTAAGAAAAAATTACTGATATTCGAGGGAGGACAAGGCGCACTTGTTGCAAAACATGCGTTTGCGCGTTCCAAGGATGCTCAATACAATTTACTGACTGTGCATGATAGTGACCTACTATGTTAGCACATCAAATAGCGGGCGACATAGATTACAATGATGTCAAGGGCAGCAGTAGATTGTTGCATAATTTCAAACAGTGCTACGACATTTCAAACAAAGCGTCAACTTGACGATGCACAGCAAACTGCGGAATCGGCCCGAGAATTTTATATGAGATAAAAAAAATATTGTCCAATAGTTCAATAAGGAATTTTTTTTCAACTTCGACCAATCTGGACTTGAAGAGGAAATGCATATGAAAGGAACTCTTGAAGTTACAGGTACCGAGAGAGTTATATCAACTAACACCAATGCCTTAACGCATTTTGTGGTGTCACCGCCAGACAGCACACTTGCTAGGTGGTAGCCTTTAAATCGGACGCGGTCCGGTAGTATACGTCGGACCCGCGTGTCGCCACTATCAGTGATTGCAGACCGAGCGCCGCCACACGGCAGGTCTACAGAGACTTCCTAGCACTCGCCCCAGTTGTACAGCCGACTTTGCTAGCGATGGTTCACTGACAAATTACGCTCTCATTAGCCGAGACGATAGTTAGCATAGCCTACAGCTACGTCATTTGCTACGATCTAGCAAGGCGCCATTATCATTTGCTATTTATCTTGTGATGCATGTACCGTCAGACCGATGTTCACCAATTATGGATTAAAGTTAAGTATTCCAGAAGCTACGTACCTTTTTTGCTAGTCTCTATTTCTTTAACTGTTCCAGACCTCGCGCCAGCCTGCGTGAGCTTAAACGCGTGCCTTTCGGCTACCTCCTAGTGGCTTGGCTGTCTTGCCAAGTCACAACACATTTGTATACAATTTTGCCGTTTGTTAATCTGGAGAATGAGTTGGCTGGAAAGTTCTTTATTGTGCTGCTAAAAGTTTGAGGTGCTCTGCCTCCTACGATTCTTTCTCATGTGCGTGATCTTGCCAGGGTTGTAGGGAATATTGACGTCGCAGCAAGCAAGTGTGGGAAGTGGGTGTAAGAGAACTACAACTATGGTATGAGCACTGATTTTCGCCAATATCTGGTCAAAATAAATTGTTTTTGCTTGATTCCCGGTCTGCGTATAAAAATCATACTCCTTTAGAGAAAACTGTCCCTCGTGAAAAGTGTATGACATTGTGATTCATACTAACTGGAACCACTGCAGAAATTCAACCTCTGGATTTTTGTTTTTTTTCCGTGCCTGTAAAACCTTTTATCGCACTATCTGCAGCTGCACCTTAAAGGGAACTAGTTTCACGACCTGTTCCATTTCAGACTGTTTACCATTCGTTTCCATGCTATCGCATTCCATCAGTTCTCATCACCACGTTACACCAATATGATTCTACACTCCTGGAAATGGAAAAAAGAACACATTGACACCGGTGTGTCAGACCAACCATACTTGCTCCGGACACTGCGAGAGGGCTGTACAAGCAATGATCACACGCACGGCACAGCGGACACACCAGGAACCGCGGTGTTGGCCGTCGAATGGCGCTAGCTGCGCAGCATTTGTGCACCGCCGCCGTCAGTGTCAGCCAGTTTGCCGTGGCATACGGAGCTCCATCGCAGTATTTAACACTGGTAGCATGCCGCGACAGCGTGGACGTGAACCGTATGTGCAGTTGACGGACTTTGAGCGAGGGCGTATAGTGGGCATGCGGGAGGCCGGGTGGACGTACCGCCGAATTGCTCAACACGTGGGGCGTGAGGTCTCCACAGTACATCGACGTTGTCGCCAGTGGTCGGTGGAAGGTGCACGTGCCCGTCGACCTGGGACCGGACCGCAGCGACGCACGGATGCACGCCAAGACCGTAGGATCCTACGCAGTGCCGTAGGGGACCGCACCGCCACTTCCCAGCAAATTAGGGACACTGTTGCTCCTGGGGTATCGGCGAGGACCATTCGCAACCGTCTCCATGAAGCTGGGCTACGGTCCCGCACACCGTTAGGCCGTCTTCCGCTCACGCCCCAACATCGTGCAGCCCGCCTCCAGTGGTGTCGCGACAGGCGTGAATGGAGGGACGAATGGAGACGTGTCGTCTTCAGCGATGAGAGTCGCTTCTGCCTTGGTGCCAATGATGGTCGTATGAATGTTTGGCGCCGTGCAGGTGAGCGCCACAATCAGGACTGCATACGACCGAGGCACACAGGGCCAACACCCGGCATCATGGTGTGGGGAGCGATCTCCTACACTGGCCGTACACCACTGGTGATCGTCGAGGGGACACTGAATAGTGCACGGTACATTCAAACAGTCATCGAACCCATCGTTCTACCATTCCTAGACCGGCAAGGGAACTTGCTGTTCCAACAGGACAATGCACGTCCGCATGTATCCGGTGCCACCCAACATGCTCTAGAAGGTGTAAGTCAACTACCCTGGCCAGCAAGATCTCCGGATCTGTCCCCCATTGAGCATGTTTGGGACTGGATGAAGCGTCGTCTCACGCGGTCTGCACGTCCAGCACGAACGCTGGTCCAACTGAGGCGCCAGGTGGAAATGGCATGGCAAGCCGTTCCACAGGACTACATCCAGCATCTCTACTATCGTCTCCATGGGAGAATAGCAGCCTGCATTGCTGCGAAAGGTGGATATACACTGTACTAGTGCCGACATTGTGCATGCTCTGTTGCCTGTGTCTATGTGCCTGTGGTTCTGTCAGTGTGATCATGTGATGTATCTGACCCCAGGAATGTGTCAATAAAGTTTCCCCTTCCTGGGACAATGAATTCACGGTGTTCTTATTTCAATTTCCAGGAGTGTATATGCATTCATTAAGAGTGGATATCTAGCTGAAAGTCATGGCCTGTTTTTAACTCCCAAGGACTTCGCATTCGATCTTAATGGATCCTTTGTGATCACTGTGGCTCACCATTTTTCATTCGGTGTTCATGGTACAAGTTAATAGATCGTATTAAAGATTTCTTGAATGTCGACGATGGGCATTTATGAATTGTAATGCATAAATCCCATAGAAGGTTGAGCTCTGCACCTCCCGGACACTCATTTACTGTCGCCCTCTTGATGCGTACGGTGAGTCATTATCAGCTAATATTTTTCCTGCTATAACTGTTAACATAACACTTTCAAATGAGCCTTACTAAAGACTGAACTTGCGATCTCACATTCAAGGGGTTCCTTGTGCGACGTTAAACTAAGAAGATGGAAATCGTCATGATATCCTTTCTAACTCTGGTATCTGCAAGAACTATTTTAATTTTTAGGTGACAAGAAAATTATTCAGCCACAGGTTCTTTTTGTTGTAATAATAGTAGGTGTTGTTGTTCTTATTGTTGTTGTTTTTGTTATTGTCTTCAGTCCGATGACAACTTTTACCACCCATATTTCCCTCCTTTACCAATGTGACGGTTCCTTGATGCCTCGGGATGTATCCTATTAACTCTTTTTCAGCCAGTTTGTGGCATAAAGTTCTTTTTCCCTAATTCGATTCAGTAATTCCTTATTAGTTATCCAATCGGCCAATTTTATTACATCATCAGTGTTCTTTTCTTCTTGTGTGAACTATTTATTGTCCATGTTTCACTCCCCTACAAGGCTACGCTCTAGACAAATAACTTCAGAAAATACTTCTAAAATTTAAATTTGAAATCACAAATTTATCTTTTCGTGTTATTGCCACTCTACGTCTTATAACCTTTCAACTTCGGTCATTCTCACTTATTCTGCTGATCAAATTATTAAAGTCATTTACTACTTTTAGTATTTTGTTATCCTCGGCACCGGCTGATTGGCCAGATTGGTAATGTGTTCTATTGCATTATGTTGCAGGAAATAAATGTATGTCGTTTTGCTTATTGTTAGTTCTCTGGGAAAAAAAAGAAAAACAGGTTGCAGTATACTGTTCCCATGCCCGTCAGAAGTTATGGTCCTGTGGAAAATGGTAGGTCTAATAATTAGTCTCGCTCCAGTGGAGTCAATAGCTCTTGTGGTGGCACAGTGAAATTCACACTTGTGGAATTATTAAATTTTTCTATTTTTAATCAACTATCAGCCGTAATAATAGGCGGTTTCATAGTTCGTAAGAGTAAGTACTATACGAATTCCAAAAGAGACAATCAGCTAACATTTTAGTTTCCTACATACAGGGTGTTTCAAAAATGACCGGTATATTTCAAACGGCAATAAAAACTAAACGAGCAGCGATAGAAATACACCGTTTGTTGCAATATGCTTGGGACAACAATACATTTTCAGGTGGACAAACTTTCGAAATTACAGTAGTTACAATTTTCAACAACAGATGGCGCTGCTGTCTGGGAAACTCTATAGTACGATATTTTCCACATATCCACCATGCGTAGCAATAATATGGCGTAGTCTCTGAATGAAATTACCCGAAACCTTTGACAACGTGTCTGGCGGAATGGCTTCACATGCAGATGAGATGTACTGCTTCAGCTGTTCAATTGTTTCTGGATTCTGGCGGTACACCTGGTCTTTCAAGTGTCCCCACAGAAATTAGTCACAGGGGTTCATGTCTGGCGAATAGGGAGGCCAATCCACGCCGCCTCCTGTATGTTTCGGATAGCCCAAAGCAATCACACGATCATCGAAATATTCATTCAGGAAATTAAAGACGTCGGCCGTGCGATGTGGCCGGGCACCATCTTGCATAAACCACGAGGTGTTTGCAGTGTCGTCTAAGGCAGTTTGTACCGCCACAAATTCACGAAGAATGTCCAGATAGCGTGATGCAGTAATCGTTTCGGATCTGAAAAATGGGCCAATGATTCCTTTGGAAGAAATGGCGGCCCAGACCAGTACTTTTTGAGGATGCAGGGACGATGGGACTGCAACATGGGACTTTTCGGTTCCCCATATGCGCCAGTTCTGTTTATTGACGAAGCCGTCCAGGTAAAAATAAGCTTCGTCAGTAAACCAAATGCTGCCCACATGTATATCGCCGTCATCAATCCTGTGCACTATATCGTTAGCGAATGTCTTTCGTGCAGCAATGGTAGCAGCGCTGAGGGGTTGCCGCGTTTGAATTTTGTATGGATGGAGGTGTAAACTCTGGCGCATGAGACAATACGTGGACGTTGGCGTCATTTGGACCGCAGCTGCAACACGGCGAATGGAAACCCGAGGCCGCTGTTGGATCACCTGCTGCACTAGCTGCGCGTTGCCCTCTGTGGTTGCCGTACGCGGTCGCCCTACCTTTCCAGCACGTTCATCCGTCACATTCCCAGTCCGTTGAAATTTTTCAAACAGATCCTTTATTGTATCGCTTTTCGGTCCTTTGGTTACATTAAACCTCCGTTGAAAACTTCGTCTTGTTGCAACAACACTGTGTTCTAGGCGGTGGAATTCCAACACCAGAAAAATCCTCTGTTCTAAGGAATAAACCATGTTGTCTACAGCACACCTGCACGTTGTGAACAGCACACGCTTACAGCAGAAAGACGACGTACAGAATGGCGCACCCACAGACTGCGTTGTCTTCTATATCTTTCACATCACTTGCAGCGCCATCTGTTGTTGAAAATTGTAACTACTGTAATTTCGAAAGTTTGTCCGCCTGAAAATGTACTGTTGTCCCAAGCACATTGCAACAAATGGTGTATTTCTATCGCTGCTCGTTTAGTTTTTATTGCCGTTTCAAATATACCGGTCATTTTTGAAACACCCTGTACATAGCCTCTAAGTACCAGAATGAAAGTGTGGTAGATGGATTCAGACTGCTACGTACTCTGTATCAGTCATAATATGCTTTCGCTGCTCCATAGTGTTAACTCCTTTACATCTCCTGGCGACTGCAAATCTGACAGATTACCACAGCTAAGAAAATCTTTTACAGTGAAATAAACGGATACCACTGCGCAAGGCCTTACCTGCAATTAGTACAAGGCACTCGTTAGGAGCCTTTTGATCCCGTGCTTCAATGGTAGGCCATAAGAGTATCACTATCACTTAATAATGTACTACATGGCACAGAAGCCATGGGTCCCACTAGTGCCGGTACGTTTATGAAACGGAGTCATTACTTGCTCTTCGTAGCTTGCTCATGGCAATTGCCCTGTAGGTAGGTGCTCACTACGTGTTATTTGTTTATGAAATACTCAAAAAAACTATAAAATTAATCATTAAACTCAAGAAACATTTTAATAAGTCAAAATATAGCTTGCATATTTCTATGAGGTGAACAGTTCTAACTAATTTAAGATTTCATATTTTTAAGAAGAATACTTAAACTTTATCTTACTAGGAGGGAACTGTCGATATGAAGACAGCCTGCATGGTTACCTCTCATGTGAAGTTGCCAGATTTTGACTTAGTGCTCCCCGCCCCCCTCCCCCATTCCTCTGACACCACAGCGGTAGGTCAATTGTACAAAGTGCAGAATTCAAGATGACAGATCTAGAATCGAGGCCACTTATCCTACATTTAAAATTGCAGGTAATTCAAGAATCCAAGATGGCTGAAATAGCGCATTTCTCCTAAGTGTCAAATCCTATATGACGAAACTAGCTTACTTGCCCTCGGTTTAAAATGGTGAATAATAACGATTTAATATGGGAAATTCAAAGCAGTCCAATTTAAAATGACAAGATTGTCCAGTGGCGCATCCGGCATTGTTGTCAGTTTTCCGCCTAGCTTTGGAACTAGGCCTCTTGTCCTAAGTTTAAAACGCGATGTTTCAGCTTACTGGCACAGCCTGCATGGTTGTCGTGGCGTTTAACCCTTTCAGTTACGTAAGAAAACTAAAGGGCTTATGGTTGAAATTTATGCGTCTCTCTGTTAATTAGGGAGTTTATAAACAAAATATGTTAGTATTTCCAACAGTTTTGTTTGTACTTCTAAGGAAAATGCTGCCACATATTTGTCCCTATGTTCCTTACAGGACTCTTACAGAACACATTACACATTATACACTGAAGAACTACAAAGGCTGTGTATCTGTTGTCAATTTGGTGTGAAATCCTGAAAAACAGTTTCTGCTCGAAGTAAAGCCTAAACTAACACCATATTGCGCACAGATATTGTAAATGCGATTTTCATCATGCATTGAAGCATAATAAACACATAATTTTCTTACTTGCTTGAGGTTTTTACAGCTGTCGATAAATTGCTTTGTTGACTCGAATAACTGCCGGTTAGACTTCTTGCAATGTAATGTCTGACCTCTAAGATGATGATTTCAATCCAGCTTCTGCTGCCAGTTTTGGATGTATTAGATATGCATGGTTCACACCAACGTCAAGAAGATCAAAGAAAATTCTCAGATAATACCCAATTTTTGCCTTTCTGCCAATCTCATAAGTCATTTTGCGGTCCATCCCTGCCAGTCACTTGTCCTTTCTTATTATAAAGGGGCACTGAACACTGATATTATCATAAGCACCAGACTGACGCCTCTTCACATTTAAACAGGATATTGGGGAAACAAAATTAGTCAGTAGATAAACTGGCTTGTTATCGATCCATTTGAGGATTGTCAGTCATTGCTAATGAGACTGTGTATCACCCCTTTTCATATCCTTGTCTGGAGGGAATGACTTCGGGATGTTTCTACAATTGGTGTGTTCTGTACCACAGGATGTGATATTTTCGAAAGCAAGGTAATACTGCAAAGCTGGAAATTTAAAAAAAAATTATCTATGTAAATTTCACATGCCAGTCTAGACGTGGATTTTATCAGTTGCAGAACTGCTGACCCACCAAGTCCTACTTCAGAACCTGACTGTTTTCTGCCAGTGTATAAATCAAACTCAAATAGATAATCCGTTTCTGTATTACACATGTACCACACCTTGAAACTCACTTAACTGACTTAGTTATGATGTCCTGTTGCATAATACTATAAATTTTGAACCGGATCATATGCTCTTCTACAGATTGAGCCCTAGTTGCACTAAAAGATGCCCCGAAGATTTTGTTCAATTGATCAGTTGTGGGTCTCACTTTCTTTGCATAATCTTTCTTTCTTGATTGAACTGCATTGTTGGAAAAATGCAAGTACTTCCGAATGGATGTACTTCAGATAGGTTTAGTTTCAATAATCTGAGCTACATAAGGAACATCTAAATCGGGCCCAGTTGCCCTGTAGGTAAAATATGGTACCCGATTACCAGGTTCATACCTAGAAATGTCTGCATTTCAACTTCATTTGTGATGAAAGCATTGCTAGTTTGTTCTGCATTCCGAATACTTATTAATACTAGTATTAATATATCAGGCAAAAATGACTTTCAGGCCCATTATCAAAGTAAATGTCAAATGGTTTTGCCATCTCACAGTTTTCAATAATACCAAACAAAATCACACTCCTAAATTAATTATTCACATAATCATCAAACTGTCTTGGTTGGTAAGTTCTGGTCAAATAAATTCTGGCAAATCTCGAAGGCATTCAGGTACCTCAGCATTTGGCTCTGCTGTGACACCTTCTGTCTGTCTTCTTTTGCTAGGTGGACTACGTATGTCTTATCCAGGTTCTTCTACAACAACATATTCACTTCCATTTTCCGTATCTCCTTCTAGAAAATTTTTATATTCTTCATTTAATGACATTATCTTCGTCATAACTACTGTAAGCCTCCAAAATCTGCATTACACTTTCATAAGTGATTAAGAATTCTCGTTTTGTAGCGTACATGACATAAAAGAAAATCTGAAATTACACAAGTATTCTTCCGCTTACATCAATAAAAAAGAAAGATAATATATTTCCTAACGAAGTTAATATACAATTCCATTCACCTGATTTACATAATAGTAAAGATTCCATATCATAACAAAATATTCAGATACAGGTACACAAGTTACCATTGCGGTACATTGGGAAAACTGTGTCCCATCGAATGAGAAGAAAAATTTTCACTGATTTATAGCAGTTAATTTCCGAAAAATGATCCAAAGTAAAAAACAAACTTACTTGGATATTAGAATGATATTTTCACTCTACAGCGGAGTGTGTGCTGATATGAAACTTCCTGGCAGATTAAAACTCTGTGCCGGACCGAGACTCGAACTCGGGACCTTTGCCTTTCGCGGGCACGTGCTCTACCGACTTTTTTTGTTTTATTTTTTTTTATTTTATTTTTTTTCCGTCTAGTGCTGTACCAACTTTCCGTTTTTACTTTTTTTTAAGTTGCAGGTAAGGAGAAAACAAATAAAAACCTCTTCTGTATGAAAATAAAAGACGACGTTCGTCATAAAATAACACAATATCCTCTGAAAACGTAAAACATAAAAGGTAGCTATATCTCCGCAACGGGCTTCTTTTTTTATTTTTTATTTTTAGTTTTATTTTTTATTTATTTTTTTAATTGTTAACATAAATGAGCATAGAGTCTCGCCATCAGCAGCAACCCAATTTTTTTATGTTATTTTTTGTTTGCGGGGGGGGGGGGGGGGAGCACAGGATAAAGAAAACAAATAGGCTGCAGATAGAGAGCTATGCGTGAAGAGCGTAAACATGTGTAAGGAAAAAAAAACTTAGAAGAGTAGGAGAAAAGAGAAGTGAAATAAAACAGGAATACTTTCCGCACCATGCTCCACTTTGGCGCGCCATCAGAACAAAATGCATTCTATCATTGACCATTAAAGGGGTACGTGGGATCGTCCAGTCTTGGCTGGCACGGTTCGTTGAGGTTCCAGCTTTGAGGCGGGTTGGTGAAAATACTCTGTAAATAGTTCGCGAAAGTGGCCCGATAGTGTCGATGTCGGCGAAGGGTGTGATGATGTACTTGGAGGCGTGTCCAAAAGTCCGCCGGATCGACGATGTCGTCCCGGAAGAGGTAGTTGACAGCCATGCCACTTACCCACGTGATGGCGTGACACCAAGCCGATGTAAAGTAGGTCGTGTTGGGATATATCATCATGGTAGGAGAAACGTGATGTGGTGGTACTCGGAGGTAGAGAGCCACAATCTTCTGCACGAGGGCCCAGACAGCTGCTGCTGGCCCACACTCAAAACGATGTAGATCTGTATCTTCTACATTGCACTTGAGGCACAGGGGTGAGTCCACCAGTGCGATGCGATGCAGTTTCTGTCTTGTAGTATACTTGCCGTTGACGAGAAGGTACCACATAGAGGTGGTATCAGTGGTGTGATATGGTTGGTGAATCGTTTTCCAAGCTGTAGGCCACGAAACCTGTGGGTAACGTGTTTCGACGGGGTTGCGGGGTGGAGACTTTCGGAGAAGGCAATAGATGTCGCGGGTGGTCGTCTTCCTGGTCCTGGGGAGCTCGGTGCATATGTAGCTGTACTCCACAAAGAAACGGTCGATATGTGACATCGGAGGTGGGATGTGTGCCAGAGACGTCGGTGGGCATCTCGAAACAGGTGCGATCTCGGTGGTCAACATTCCAGTAAAACTAGCATTTTGGCTTTTCCATAACCGGAGCATAGTATTGGTGTAAAGTGCCGTTGTCCTGGCTCTCACATTAACCAGACCGAGGCCACCGTCCCGCTTCGGTAAGGTGAGAGCTTCATACTGGACTTTGTGTCCAGAACAAAGAAAATAGCCGAAAGCCGCCTGTAATCTGGCCGCCATTGTCGCAGTGATGGGCAGAATCTGCGCTATATGGGGTATCCGAGCTGCCAGATGGGTATTGACGAAGGTGACTCTCTGGCACATATTCAGCGGGCGTAGTATGTGATGTATGTTGGCCCGGATGCGTTGCAGCAGCGCCCGAAAATTGATCGCCGAGCTGCGGCGAATGTCTCGCGTGTACACTAATCCGAGACAACGAAGGGTTTCCACCAGTTGAAATGGGACTACGCTGTCTGCGGGAAGGCCGCGGCCGATCTTCATGGCGCATGATTTTGTCACGTTCATAGCGCTCCCTGCCCCTGCACTGTAACTGGTAATCCACTGCATCACAGCTTGTACGTCGGCCGCTGAACGTACGACGAGGGCCAAGTCGTCCGCGTAAGCTCGGCAGCGGAAAATATGATCCAGGAGTGGAATACCTGTCAAACGTCGCCGTAATCCGCAAATGAGTGGTTTCATCGCAGTGGCATAAAGCACCGTCGACAAAGGCAACCTGCCGTACTGAGCGTTCAATCCGTATAGGTTCTGTAAGTCTGCCGTTGACGAGAAGTCTGGACGTTGCTCCACGAAGGAGCCGCATAATCACTTGCGTGAACGTCGGGGGAATTGCCATGCGGTCCATCACTGCATTGAGGAATGCATGATTGACGCGGTCAAACCCTTGTTTGAAGTCGATAGAGATTAAAGCGCCTGCCAGTCGCGAGTGTGTTGCCACAGCGATCACATCTCGATATTCACTGAGGGCTGTCTGTATATTACGATCGCCGCCTAAGGATGTTTGTTCGTGGAAAACAATGTCTCGTAAGACATGTTTGAGTCGTACTGCTAGAAGGCGTGTGAAAATCTTGAAGCCGGAATTGAGTAACGTGATCGGCCGATAACTGTCGAGTCGTGTTCCTCCTGCTGGTTTCGGGACTGGTACAAGTAAGCCTTCCATGAACATTGGTGGCGGATTCGCCGCGCCGGACAAAGTTCCCAGTACATGTCCTTCCATCGTGGCATCATCAAATCTTGGAAGGTTCTGTAAAATTCGAGAGGTAATCCATCCGGGCCGGGAGATCGATTCAGAGACCCTTTGGTCACAGCGCCTTGGACGTCGTCGGTGGTCACTTCAGAAGTCAGGAGGGTTGCAGCTGCTGGGTTTAGAGTACCAAGTGTCTCCTGGGCAACCTCAGCAATGTCCTCTGCACCGGCAGGTACTTCTTGATAGAAAAGTCTATAGTGCGTTATAAATGCACCCCGCAATGGTAGCTTGCGAAGTCAGCCGTCGTCCATCAGGTAGGTCTAAAGTTGTCATTAAAGCCTGTCGGCGTCGACGAACATTTGGAACAATATGATGCATAGAAGGTTCTTCACCGTTAATCCTATCTTGGCTGCGTGCTCGGACAATGGCTCCCTCTAGACGGCATCTGGTCAAGGTTAAAATCTTTGCCTTGATGCGTTGAGCTTCTATTAGATGATCCGGGGATGGAGGATGATCCATGAGTTCATGTAGAGCGCTATAGTAGAAATCAGTTTTGTGGTGATTCCACCTGGCTTTGGCTCTGCCATAGTTTGTCAATGTGCTTCGGATGGCCGGTTTGGCGCACAGCAACCACCACTGCAGTGTGGTCTCGTAACGCATTATGCGTTGAACACAGGTGTGCCACGTGTCGGTGACCTGTTGTCGACATTCAGGATCCCGTAGTAGCGTGACATCGAGTTTCCAAGGTCCTGCACTGCGCCATATAGATTGTCGACCTAGGTTCATGGTACAGATGTAGATGTCATGATCCGAAAAGGCAGACGGCCAACGTTCCGCGTCGAGGAGAACTGATTTTAGAGCGTCAGAGATGTATATTCTATCAAGTCGGCTGGCGGAGTGGCTCGTGATGTGTGTATACCCCGGGCGGTCGCCGTGTACCACTCGCCAAGTGTCGAGGAGACGAAGGCGTCGGCCGAGGAAGCGAAGTTCCGGACATGTGGTGAAATGGGGGTATTGGTCTGTGCGCTCGAGAACACAGTTGAAATCTCTACCTACGATGAGATGATCGTATCGGCCGAGGAATAAAGGCGTGATATCTTCTGCGTAGAACTGGGAGCGATCCCTCCGTTTATCAGTGCCCGATGGGGCGTAGAGATTTATGATTTTGATTCCTTCAACTGTTATGGCCACCCCTCGCGCCGTTGGGAGGTATGTGAAGTCGGAAACTGCAATCCCTTCTCGTAGGAGGATGGCTGCGCCTGTGTGTTCCACAGCTGCAGGGGCGGCGTACGTCTCATATCCATAACACCCAGTCCAAGTTGCTGTCCTCAGTTCTTGTAACAGGGCGATGTCGATGTCCGTTGCTTTTAGCGTGTCACGGAGCAGCTGAAGTTTAACGTGGGAGCCGATATGATTAGTATTGATAGTAGCTATTCGGTACGCCTGATGGGAGATCCGTGCTGCCGATAGGTTCGTAGCTGGTGAAGATTGTCGTGGTGGATGCTGGAAGTCCATAGAAGTCTCAGGAGTCGCCGTAGAAACTTCCCCCATTTTAGTGTTGGTCTAACGGAGGAACAGATCTCATTTCCGCATCAGATGGAGGTGGGAAATCTGTGTCATCCGCCCATGAAAAATGTCCGACAGGTTTGACATCGGCGAGAGGTGGCAGCGCTGCCCGAGTCGGCTCAATTGCGTCGGTGACAACAGGCGTGCTATGTTCCATGGCTTCTGGGCGCGGAGCTTGCGCACGATCTCTGTTAGACGGTTCACCGTCTTGTTGATGACGCGTCTCCTTGGCAGAGGAGAAAGTGTTATAGTGTTCTCCGTCAGAGTGATGTGCCATCTCTTCGTCCTGCGGAGGTGGCTCAATGGTCGATTCCGACATCTTGCGGCGTTTTTTTCGTCGTTTGGGCGACTTCTGCTTTCGGCAATGAATTTCGGTGTCTGAGGAAGGAAGAGATTCACGTCCTTCCGGTTCAAAAGCCGCGGGTGCTATGATGCGGTCGTCATTCTCCAGCACACTCTCATTGGTATCCTTGTGATCTTCTAGCGTGGGTGTGTCCGGCTGTTGGACATATTCACGGGCGGCATCGCCGGTGTCAAGGTGCTGGGACGCCTCCGGGTGTATCGGACCAGAGAGACTCTCATGAACCGCGTCTTGTGAGGGCTGGACGTGCAGTGTCGCCGCATAGGTGACTGGAAGGGTGGTTGTGGTTCTGTCGGTGCTCATATCTTCGTGCCTTAGTTGTGTGATGCGGCTTTGCAGGCATTCATTACGGACGTGGCCTTCTTTGCCACAACCGGAACATGTTCGAGGTTGTCCGTCGTAAATGACCACCGCACGGCAGCCGCCGATAGAAATGTACGATGGAACGTGCCGTTTGAGATCGATTCGGACTTGTCTCACACCACTAAGCACCAGATACGTCGTAAACTGTGACCATGTCTCGGCGACGTGACTCTGGACTTTTCCGAACGGGCTTAGCGCCGCGATGACTTCATCTTCATTCACCTCGAAATGCAGTTTGAATACACGGATCGTCCGAAGGCCAAGTCCTCCATGGTCCACATCCACAGGCCTGACGTTTCCGTCGGAGCACCGAAATTTTAGTCCATGTCGCGTCCTTTGAATAATCTCGTTGCAGGCAGCGTCGGAAGTCATCTTAACATAAACGACGCTGCTAATGATCGATAGGTGTATGTCGATGAGTTCGTCACGAGGGATCTTCACGTCTTCGCGTAGGAAGCGTTCGACGGCCAGTGCTTTGGGTCGTGCGTATTAATTTGAGAAGGTGAACTTAAGAGTGTTCTTCCTGTAAGAGTTGGCCATTAGAGCATGTTCGACTGAGAAGCGCTGTGACGAGAAAGTAAACAAAACATTCCGCGCGCGCAGCAGCGTGGATGGCCGAGCGCGGTGCGCACTGTTGCCCTGCCGAACGCAGACTGACCGACTGAGCTACCCAAGCACGACTCACGCCCCGTCCTCACAGCTTTAATTCCGCCAGTACCTCGTCTCCTACCTTTCTACTGGCGGAATTAAAGCTGTGAGGACGGGGCGTGAGTCGTGCTTGGGTAGCTCAGTCGGTAGAGCACTTGCCCGCGAAAGGCAAAGGTCCCGAGTTCGAGTCTCGGTCCGGCACACAGTTTTAATCTGCCAGGAAGTTTCATATCAGCGCACACTCCGCTGTAGAGTGAAAATTTCATTCTAGAAACATCCCCCAGGCTGTGGCTAAGCCATACCTCCGCAATATCCTTTCTTCCAGGAGTGCTAGTTCTGCAAGGTTCTCAGGAGAGCTTCTGTGAAGTTTGGATCTACTGTGATTACAATCTAATCACTAAGGAGATTTATAAATCAGACAAATGTGTCCAAAGTATGTGAAACGGTTAAACTATTTCCCAAGCCCAGGAGTCCTACTCTATCTTGTATGGTTCAAACGCACATACTTTACTTTTTCAGCAACCACGTTCTTCTAGGATGCATAGGCAGTTCCTGGTTGTCTATCTCAATGGCAACTATAGCTCTGCAGTAATTGACAGTGTCAACATATTCCACCCTTAACTGCTTAACATCCCTCAACCTCGTGGGAGGAATACAAGCCCTACTGACGAATGTTTTGGTTTGTGGTTATTATTCGAGACCTTGGACAAACTTGTTGCTGACATTCGCAGCATAAATTACACCAAAATCAGCGCGCTATTTAGCAAGAAGTATTTCAATGTGCTTACGTCCATCAAAGACCCGGGTGACAATATTATAGTGGTTAATATGCATCATCACATGGTCTGTCAAGAAGAATTAGGGAAGATCAGGCCTATGATGTTAAACAAGGGAATACATGTTTCTTTCAACAGTTACCTACATTTAAATCCTCTAAGTTCGTCTCGTTAGCCACAGCATCAAGGCAAAAATATCATATCTCCTATGTGGAAATGATAATGTGGCGCCGGCTGGAGTGGCCGAGCGGTTCAAGGTGCTACAGTCTGGAACCGCGCTCCTGTTACGGACGCAGTTTTTAATCCTGCCTCGGGCATGGATGTGTGTGATGTCCTTAGGTTAGTTAGGTTTAATTAGTTCTAAGTTCTAGGGGACTTATGACCTCAGAAGTTAAGCCCCATAGTGCTCAGATCCATTTTGATAATGTGGCAGCAAACGGATTACTGGAAAAATCGGCAAGGAAGCACACAAAAATCCTGTGAATATACCAAATAAAGTGGAATTGGCTGAAGTTCAAATTGATGTTCTGATGGACCAGCTGCCTGGAATTTTGTATCAGCTCAGTGTAGACCACTGTTACAATATGAAATTGGACATAAGATTTTACTGATATTGTCAACAAAAATAGATATTTATAATTACCTAACATCAAACCACGGCAACAGTGTGCGCTGAGACCACCAAGATAACAGCAGTGCGATTATGCAGTCCATTCTGGTTGACTCTGTGAAAAATTGTCGAAGTGTATTAAACGCCGACAAACAGTATTTAAAATTTCTCAGTCGGTTCTGTATGGTGCAAAAAAAATGGGTCAAATGGCTCTGAGCACTATGGGACTTAACATCTGAGGTCATCAGTCCCCTACAACTTAGAACTACTTAAACCTAACTAACCTAATGACATCACACAACACCCAGTCATAACGAGGCAGAGAAAATCCCTGACCCTGCCGAAAATCGAACCCGGGAACCCGGGCGCGGGAAGCGAGAACCGCTATCGCACGAGCTGCGGACTGTATGGTGCAAACTACACAACAGTTGCTGTGTTGTGTTTACCATACACAAAATGCGTGCGGTCCGCCCGCCGCGCCTCACCATGCCGCTGTACGTGTGCTTCTTACTGAAGACAGACCGCAGCGTCAGCAGCGGTCAAAAGCATTGATGTGGAACAAGGCCGTTAGACAGAGATAGACAGATGCGTACGTCACGAAGGTAGGCCTAAGCTAGCTCGCTCTCTAAACTCAGCTGACAGAAATCGCGTCTACACTTGTTAACTAGTAGTGTGTGTGTACAAACGAGAATTTCATCTTCTACTGGAATCTGGTATTATAAAGTCTTACTGTTTACTACTCGTACAACAAAATTTAAAAAACACTTCTCGACATAAATGGTATAACGGCTTGTTTGTAGCATTTAATCTCTTCTGCGTAACAGTCCTCATTTCACGCAAGATGTGATACCTTATGCAACTGATAATTATTTTGACACGATTTTAATTTTATTGTACCCCAGTACAGCTGTAACAAATTAGTAATAGGCCTATGCACTTTCTACCATTGTAGGACTAATAGCAGTAAGATTCCATAATAGTTGATTCCAGTAGAAGATGCAATTCTCGTTAGTACATACAAACTCCGTTACGAGATAACAAGTGTAGAAATGCAGTTCTTCTGCTGAGTTGAGCGAGCAAGTGAGCGAACTCGCCGGCCCTGTGGCCGAGCGGTTTTAGGCACTTCAGTCCGGATCCGCGCTGCTGCTACGGTCGCAGGTTCGAATCGTCCATCGGGCATGGATGTGTGTGTTGTCCTTAGGTTAGTTAGATTTAAGTAGTTCTAAGTGTAGGGGACTGATGACCTCAGATGTTAAGTCTCATAGTGCTTAGAGCCATTTGAACCATTTGAGCGAACTCGGCCTACCTTCGTGACGTACGCGCCGCGGCCTGTCTTTCTCGTAGGCCTCGGCCATTTGTTAATAGACGTAAGGCTACAGTAGATCGAGATGGATGGTCAACAGCAGCAGACAAAAAAAAGGAGGGCGGCGAGTCCGCACTATTTAAACCCGAGTGGGAAATTAATTTATTTTGTACTGATGTCGAAAACCATGCCAAATGTTTAGTATGTCATCGGAATCTCATGTATTTAAAAAAAGTACTCGATTGAACGGCACTTTAATACCTGTCACAAAGATACTTCGAAAATTCGTCACAAGAGGAACGCCAGTCAGAGCTTGAAGAACTGAAAGAAAATTTCAAGTAACATTACAGTGAAATAAGTGTTTCCTATCGTATGACTCATTATTTACAAAGATCTGATATGTCACTTAGAAATGTGCCAGAATATCAGATTGTCAGCAACAGGGAACATTTCTTTTCAGTTAATTTTCATCTTTAGCACTCCGTCTTCAGGCCACAAGTGGCTCATCGGTACCATCCGACCGCCGTGTCATCCTCAGCTGAGGATGAGGATAGGAGGGTCGTGTGGTCAGCACACTGCTCTCCCAGTCGTTATGATGGTTTTCTGTGATCGGAGTCGCTACTATTCGGTTGAGTAGCTCCTCAATTGGCATCACGAGGCTGAGTGCACCCCGAAAAATGGCAACAGCGCATGACCGCTCAGATAGACACCCATCCAAGTGCAGGCCACGCCCGACAGCGCTTAACTTCGGTGATCTGACGGGAACCGGTGTACCCACTGCAGCAAGGCCGTTGCCAACTTTTATCTTTTTGTTGCATTAAATCGAGTAACACAGACATAAGAAAATGTATCAGGTGCGTTATTGTTTGCAATTTTCTGAAAAGCTGTCACAAACGCTGTCTCGGACAGCTAAGTGTCATTAACATATGTTGTAGTTTGACCTATGTTTCAGTTAATTAAAACGCAAATATCACAATACATAAAAATTTATTTTGCGACCACCTTTCGCTGGCCTTGCTAGCGTCTATGGACGCTTTCCAGAGGAACCGGGGGTAAACGCATCTAAAACCAATCTTTTTTTGTTAGTTTTTTGTTGGGGGTTTCAATGAACGAAACAATTGTTAAAATAATAAGTCTTTCAAAAACAGTATTGTACAAAATTAGCTGTAATTTTTTTTTTTTTTTTTTTTTTTGCCGTGGTAGAAGCAGGAAACGGGTGGGCAAAATTTGCTGAGAATTGCGAAAGCAGGGAAACTCTTCGCGGCTGGGAATCTCATCAAGGATTGGCTACGTGGCTCTGAGCACTATGGGACTTAACATCTGAGGTCATCAGTCCCCTAGAACTTAGAAATACTTAAACCTAACTAACCTAAGGACATCACACACATCCATGCCCGAGCCAGGATTCGAAACTGCGACCGTAGCGGTCGACGGTTCCAGACTGAAGCTCCTAGAACCGCTCGGCCACATCGGCCGGCTCATCAAGGATTGCCTGGTCGACTCGGCGGCTTGTATTTGTCCAGCAAACCTCACGGAAGATTTGAAAAAATACTTCTTTCGCCTCAAACTGTTGCTCGTCGAGTCGAAGATATGGCCTCAGATATGGAGCAGCACTTAATAAAGAGAGCGGCAAACTTCGTTTCATTTTCTATCGCGTTTGACAAGTCCACGGACGTTGCGGACATATCTCAGCTCGTCATATTCATTCGGGCGTCGACGACAATCCTCGTGTCACCGAAGAATTTCTCGACCTTATGCCATTAAAAGACACAAACACGGGTTTGGATATTTTTAGAGTCGTGGAAAACGTGTTCGAGTCAATGGGTTTAAAATGGGTACGGCTGACCAGTGTAACAACTGATGGGGCCCCTGCGCTGTGAGGGATACGCACAGGATTCCTGGGTCAGCTGTTCCTTATTCGCGGCAGTCCATTGTCTGATACACCAGGAGGCACTTTGTGCGAGGATTGTCAACATAAAAAATGTTATGGACACATATGTTCGAACGGTCAATTTTCTTCGCTCCCATGGACTCACACAACGCCAATTTAAAGAATTTCTGTCTAATATTGAAGCGGAATATCCGGACATCCCTACCACGCCGGAGTAAGATGGCTGAGCAGAGGGAAGGTGCTGCATCCGGGTATCTCCTTGAGGAACGTATCGATACCTTTTTGGAAATAAAAGGACGTCCAGCAGAATTACTTCGTGATCCTAAGTGGGTGGCGAATTTGGCTTTTCTGGGTGACCTAACTGGTCATTTAAACACTTTGAACATTTCACTACAAGGTGAAAATCACTCCGTTGTTAAATTGGTGCAAACGTTTCAAGTATTTAAAAAAAAACTTATTTTGTGGGAAAAACAGTTGCGCGGGGAGAATTGTGGACACTTAACTGCATTAGACAGCGTTAAAGAAGATGTCGATTTTTCAGATTATGTTCAAATCTTGTGCGAATTACAAGGAGAGTTCGAAAACAGATTTTTGGAGATAAGTGAGCTTGAACCGGCCTTAGATATATTTGTTCACCCGTTTTCCCTTCGGGCAGAGGACGTCTCACAAGTGTTTCAACTAGAGTTGATTGACTAGCAGTGCGATATCCGCCCGAAGTACCGCTTTCTTATATGTAAAACTTTGGATGACTTTTACAGCTCTTTTCCGCGAGAGAAATATTCTCTTTTGTGCAAGCACGGACCAAAGTTCTCTCAATGTTTGGTTCCACGTATATTTGTGAGCACTTTTCCTCCGTTTTAAAGCTAATTCTTTGAGGTTAGCAGTCTCCCGGAATATTGTACCAAACTCAGACAAGGTCATTTCCTCGAAAAACAAAAACGTGAAAATGTTAATTGTCTTCTTTAAAAATGTTGACTGTAAGGATTAAAGGTCTTCGTAACCTTAATTCTATTTTTTAATAAGTTTTCAAACTTGGTCAGTTAAAATTATTGCGTACAAAACAGCAAACTAAGGATCCTATGTCTGAACACTGAAAAAGTATACAAAAGGCTCTAGCACGAAGTACAAGAAAAATTATTTACTTGCAACTACTAACGGTAAGATTGAGACTCTATGTCCCTCACGTAAAATTATTTGTAAAACAGAATATTTACGACATTAGTTCATTTAAGAAATCGATATATATTTCAGAAGACGCCTACTGTACATATGACAAGTGGGCATGTGCAATACTAATAGAATCAACCTGTGGGTCAGAAAACTGCTAAGTTGTTCTTTTATTCTTGTTTTAGATATTGTTTTCCAAAGCTTTGCGTAGTAATGCTGCCATACGAACGCTAAACAGTAAATGGTTTGCTTGTGTTACCGCTCATCGACCACTTTTACAGAGCTGCACTTCCTGTGTTATTTTGTATACCTTGGATCTGGCCGAGGGGCAGTCCAGCGCAGAACAGTGCTGTGCGGTCTCACTCGCTCCGCAGCTGTCTCTCTCGCTCCTGTGCCGACACTAGCGACACACGGTCGCGTACGGGGCGCTGAACTAGACAGCCTTATGCCCGCGGGGCGTGGCCGCGCCCGCCGGACGCAATTCTTGGATGAGCATGGTCTACACTTACTATTGTCTGCCTCTGCAGCTGAGCAACAGTCCGGCTTTCGCAGCCGTGCAGTGCGGACGTGCTGTTGTTTCCGCCTGCGGAGCGCGCGTGATTCCCTTCCGTCTTCCGACACAGAGGGACGAACACAAAAACAACTTTCACGTGAAAAGATCAAGAGGAGGTACCGTACGGTCTCGGAACGAGACAGCTCACCTCCCCCTGTAGCTCCAGAGGCCGTCCGGCCTGACGAGGCCTCGGAGGACCTGCACGGCGACAAGAATGACGACAATGCGACGCCGACTCTGTGCCGGTGTTTACTCTGGCGGCTCGCCCACGTGCATCTGAACCAATGGACTTCACTGTTGCGACTACCGTCGAGAGGTCTTTCTCCCGTATGGACGAGGTGTAACATAAAAACGCCACAATGACAGCCTCCTCGATGGCGTGGAGTGACGACGTCGACGATCGCCCGAACCACACGCTGGGAACGAAGTTACCGCAGACGGAGATCTAGTTACGCGGCCGATAATGCCGTCAGGTGGCGCACGGCACAGCTCTCCCCTCTTCACCCTCCGCTGATGCAGTTCTTTTCAACTGCAGGTCACGACTCCAAACGTACCGAACAGCAACTATCAACACTAACAACATCAGTTCCCGCGTGAAAATTTAAGTGCTGCGAGAGATGATATGGGTACCGGACGGCGACACCGCACTACTACAGCAAGTCCACTTGGCCACATTTCCGGTCGTCGCGAGATATAACACTTATCCTTCTTCTGGTGACCACCTGGGACGTGGCGCAGCCATCTACACCCGACAAGGCATTTCGGCGGCTGATACCACCTACCTTCCGTCCGCCAGAGGCATGGCAGTCACCGTCATGGGGACATTACGCTCCGTCAGGCTCGACCCGCGGAAGCGACAGAGCACACTTCTATTCAGAAGAAATCGCCCCTTTGTTTCTTGGGCGCTGTGACCATTACTTGCTTGGGGGTGAATTTAATTGTGTCCTCCACCCTACTGATCAAATGCCCCACTGCAACACCTGTCAAGAACTACACTCCACGCTGCGGGGCCGCGCTGGAGGTTCAATTCCTCCCTCGGGCATGGGTGAGTATATTGTCCTTAACGTAAGTTAGTTTAAGTAGTGTGAAAGTCTAGGGACCGATGACCTCAGCAGTTTCATCCCTTAGGAATTCACAAACATTTGAACATGTTTTTGAACTACTACTTGTCGTTCGTGATCCGTCGCTCCGCAACACTTGGGAAGTTCGGCACGGCGACGCACCTGGACATACTCACCAGACGAGTCACTCCGCGAGCCGTCTTGACATGATTTACGGCTGTCGGGAACTCACTTCTGCACTCCAAGGTGCAGAACTTGGCCTTTTCGGACCACTGTGCCTACATCTGCAACATCCTCCTATCGCAACAAGTGGTCTGGCATAGTCGTGCACCGTGGAAGCTAAACACCTCCCATCTTCACGATCCCGAATGCCTTCAACGCGTTACCGAGACATGGGCTATCTGTGAATGTCACGTAACTAAGTACTGCACAACCTTGACTAGGTGGCTGGAATGGGCCAAACCTGCCATTCGACGTACATTGATTCAGAATGGCAAGGAAATAGGTGGCGCCGGCACACTACCGAATATTTCTACGCCGTTCTCCGGGACCTGGACGCCCAGCCGCCCACTCCTGAAACCTAGAGGGAACGCAGCAGGGTTAAGGCACAAACTGTAACGTTAACTGCAGGGCGCGATGGTTCGGCAAAACAGGAACACCCCAACATACATCATATCGCCTCCCTCAGGAAACACTGACGATAGCGACTCATCACTGAGGTCTACACATGTCGCGCCCAGCACGTCACTTGCCAGTCCGAAATCGTCAATGTCTTTGTAGACCACTACCGCACAACGTACCGGGAGGAGACTACCAACAACCGCGCTGAGGAGTTTGTGTTACCATATGTAACTCGCACCCTTCGCCATTGACGAGGCGGACGAGCTGCGGGAGCCGGTTACGTGCGACGAAGTCCACGATGCAGTCAACAAAGGTTCTCTGAAAAGTCACCTGGCGTCGACCGATTGCCGATAGAATTTTATTGCGCCTTCCTTGCGCTAACGGCGTCGCGATGGACGACAATATTTCGTGAACTCTTGACGATGGGGAACGCCGTACCGCCGTCCTTTGTCATGGGAATTTTTATACTCAACCACAAACCGACATCGGGAATGGCGACAGCACATTACCGACCCCCAACTCTGCTTATCGCAGGCTATAAATTTTTTGCACGACTCCTGGTGACGCGTTGTCGCAAGATACTGCCTAGCATTCTATCCCCAGAACAGACAACTCCGTGTTAAAGAAACGTCTATAGGAGAATGCCGCGATCCTGCCTAGCATTCTAACCCCGGAACAGACAACTCCGGATAGCCCAGTTAATGTACAAACGACCACAGGAGAGTGTTGTGATTTAATTCCACTGGCAGCGATGTGCAGACTCCGCGCCGCTGTTGTTTCCATTGATTTTGACAGCGCATTTGTCAAGGTGCGGCATCGTTTTCTGTTCTCAGTAATGAGCCAAATGGGTTTTCCATCCGCCTTTATCGAAATCATCCGGCGCCTGTACGGCAGCGCCGAATCGCTGATTCAGATCATTGGCCGTGTAACGGGACCAGTAACCATCCAGCGCCCCATAAGGCAGGGTTTCTCACTTTCGACACTACACTATACCATATCCCTGGAGCCACTCATCGAAAGCCTGATGAACCACCTTTCTGGTCTTACTTTGTGATAGCACATTTTTCTGTGTCGTGCGTATGTGGAAGACCTTCTCCTCTTGGTCCGCTCCCGGAATGAAACACAAATGGTTCTTGGTTTGATATCAACGTACGGAACAGCTGCGGGCAGCAACATGAATATGGCTAAATCCTCGGCGACGCCCATGGACTCGACCTCTCGCACGACGACTTAGCGCCTCTCCCGTGCGTACAGAAACTACGATAGGCCTACCTTGGTATCATTTTCACCTCCACCGGGCGCCGTTCCGAAGCCATCAATTTTCGGCGTACTCTCCAAATTATCAGCACGGCGGTGCGACAAAATCTTCTCCGTCAACTCCATTCTTTACGACGTATCAGGTAGTCCCGCTTCCATCGACTATGGACGCAGCCTTCTGGCCGGGTTCGGATACTTTCTTACATCCGGTACGCTCTTTAAGGGCTCAAAACACTTCTGGATTTGTGGAAGTTCTTACGCTGCAGCATTAATATCTAAAATAGGAGATAGCTACTAGGTGCCTACATTCGAAAGAGTGTGAGAGAGCACTGTAAAAGTGTGACTGAATATCGTTGAATGTTTCATGGAGGAGTGTCGAGTGCCAGGCTTTGCACGGCGTGCCAGCAGGACACCGCTGGACGTTCCAGCTTAGCTTTCTCACGGTGTTTTGTAACCAAACAATTATATCAAATAGGCTCTGAGTCCAGAGCGAAATTTTGATATTAATTAACATGTAAAAATTTAATATCAAATGCGATACCATTCAAAAATGTGGGGATAACATTTCTCAGAAATATAGTGTACCTTGGTGCAGTTAAGACTTAGGCAGCAGATACGAGCCTAGTACGAACCAGTTACTATGCTCACTGGCACCGTTACTTTCGACCTAGCCCTTTCGGGAACAGGAGTCCCTGTTTGAAATTTATACACTGCCTTTTCCCCATCATTATTGCAAGTTCGTATCATTATCACAGAAATGTCCTCTGTAAGTTGAAAGATGATGTAAAACCCTCACTGCGGCTAAAGGTGCGATTACAGTGCAGCGGTTGTGGCGGCGCAAGCAGCTCGGCAGTATCCGTGTGGCCATCAAATGGCATTCCTTTATTCTAACTGAATACAACCCTTCACACCGACGCGTCTGCAGCCGCGAGGCAGCAGATACACCGAAGCGGCGCGTGACTTGACTACTCTGCCGAGAGCGGTTGCTACCGCGCGACTGTTGATGCGTCATTGGGAAAGGGCTGCATTCAGCTACAGGGAAGGAGTATCATTGGAAAGGCGCAGAGACACTGTCGCGCGGCTTGTGTTGCCAGAGCCGCTGCGATTAAATCACATACTAAAGCGAAAAGAAAGAAAGGATAATTAGAGACAGAGTACAAACTACGATTGGAGAAGGATGTGGAAGGAATTCGGTCGTTCTACTGAAAAGGAACTACTCCCGCATTAGCCTTAATCGATTTCGGGAAATCACGGGAAACATTATTCTGGATAGCCGGACGAGGTTTCAGTCGCCATCCTCCCGAATACGAGAGCAGTAGCTTACAGCTGCACCACCTCGCTGGCAGGCCGGAGAAGGGTATTGCGCTTGGTTACACCTAGCTTTCTCTTAAGATGCCGGGTAGATTTCAGATTTCAGGAAGCTCAGCCGAAATGAAATTTTCTGTGGGAGGTTGCGTTTCTGCAAAGTGTGAGTCGAGTGTATTATCAGATGATGCAGTACCAACAGACACGGGATCCTTTAAATCACATACAACGTCGGGGTACAAGGGCGTGTAGTCTTTGCAATAAAGTTACAGCAAGTACAATCTGTCTACTGGTAACTAAATTGTAAATTGTGTTTTAGTAGTCCGAAAGTATTCTGCATAAAAACATCTTTGAGACTATTGAACAAGTCTGCACTGAAAATAACCACAATCGTACTTAACTTTCTGTGAGGATAGTAAATTCTGCTGTGCGTGAAATCTGTACTGTCCATGTGCGCCATACCAGTACTTTAGCATCTAAGCTCTTGTTGTATCCACAGTTCTGTTGAATACTTAAAGGTGATTGATTGGTGATTGATGATCGGGAAACGTTATTCTGGATTACCAGACGAGATTTGAACCTTGTGCGTTTTGATAATGATTGCTCTGGTGTGCACATCGAGACATTAATAACTGTGAGAGGAGCTTCCATGTTCGGAGTGGCCAATGAAAGGCAGTGTCACGCGATGTGACAAACGATTCCTTTTTCCTACGAAACGCACTTCTGGATACGTGCTTATGTGTTGATACGTTTTTGTTCTTTTTTGTAGTTTCCTGATGACAATTCCGTCTGCTCTTTAAGACCGACCGTATCATTGTTTTTCACTCCAAGTTCGGGAATTGAGGTAACAATTGGTGTGTTTTTGAGTACCATTTACTAAATTTTTCGACTGTCTTCAGTTGTGCCTTCGTGGATCGATGGGTGAATACTTTAGTACTTATTCAAAGGCTGGGATTCAATCTACAGTCTCCACTAAGGTTGTTTTTCCTTTCAGTTAATGTGTCTCTAATATGTGACAATACATTGTTTATGAGAGAAATAACAAGTTGCACTGACGTTCTAGCTTAAACTGTATACCCAACAACTAACTGAGTAAATTATTTAAATAATTGATGGAACAGTAGGTCTTTTACCGTTTTAATGTTGAAACGACGCTTTCTCCAGACAAATGTTTTGTTTTGCATTTTTGTTTAACGTTAAAAATGCATGCAAGTATATACTACACTACTGGGCTTTTAGCATTTGTTGAGTCGACGTCGTTCAGTGACAGCAACCACAGTAAAAGATACAAAAGTTTTCCCACGAAGAATGGTCAATATTCAGAGATATGGCAGCAACGACCATTCGAAGCAAAAATCTTCATATGGGCATATGCCCATTTCCTAAAGAGAACGTATTTAGTGTATACTGTTATTTATTTTCTGTATTTTCGATACACTGTAAGGTATACACATGTACACATGCATAACAGTTGTTAAACTTTACGACAGGCGTTTTAGAAAGTATCAGTTGAAAAAATACGCATTTATAGCACATTCAACGCTAAGCATACATTACTACTTCCGTATAGTTACCAATAGGTGTTCAAGTACTCCAACGTCAATTTGAAATAATTTCTGCATTCTTGGGAGGACATAAAGTATTGCTTCTCTGGGTGCCACTGCACGTTCGCAGATGAGGGCAGTATTGTCCATGATGCGACCAATCAGTCTATCTTCTGTATTCACCTTTGGTTTGTACAGCTCCGATTTCATCTAACCCCATAAACAAAACATGTAACAGCGTATATTCTGTAGATCTTGGTAGCCAGTAAATTGCACTATCCTGACAAAAGCAGCCTTATGGTAAGAGCGGTTGAGATGTTCCCTTACACGTATGTTAAAACGGGGAGGAGCTATGTCATGCTGGAAGTGCATTGCAGCGAGCATAGTCAAAGGAACATCCTCAAGATGTTCGACAAACGAATTGTCCAAAAATACTAGAAATTCTCTCCCGTCCTCCACTATTCTAAAATTACTGGATCTATCAACACATTATCGATCATACCACGCTAAATACCGATAGAGAAATGAAACGGGAAATTGGTTTCCACTGTAGCGTGTAGATTTTCCTGCGTCCATCGATGATTATTACTTATGTTTTTGATTTCGTTCTGTGTAAACGTGGCTTCATCAGGTAATAGTATTAATAGAAGCGAGTGACAATTGCCGATCACCAGGGACAAAATTCAAGTCGTGTGGAGTTGTCGCCAGTGTGAAGATTATGGACGCGGTGTGCGTGAAATGGGTAGCGCTTTCCGCTTGTAGTGTTCGCTATACACGTGTTCGTGGGACACTGATATGTACAAAAAGTCACCATGTGCTGGTAGGAGGATCACGCTGCACCATTTCAACAATGTGTTGCAGTTTCTGTGCAGGTCGTTGAACTACAAGTTTAGAAGAAAAATGGGAACTTCGAAGAATACTTGTTTCACGCTGCGCGCTGGAAACTCTGGTAAACACTCTACGATCAGGAATTCGATGTGTCGGGAAAGCTCCGACGGTATTCTTCGACAGTATCAGGAGCACTACCAACGTAGAAGTCGGAAATATAAACCATATCTGCATATTCTTCACTGGTGTGAATTTTAGTCAACACGTGTACAAACACAGTTAACCAGTGCTTCTCTCTGGTCCACTCTCAGTCTCTCGCACTACTTCACTCACAACACATTATGAACAACTGAGCGTTCAACGTGTTAGTTTAATGGCAGAAAGACATCCCGGCCAAAGTGGCTGAGGGAAACGAGGTAGTTTGGGCTTGAATACGACGTGAAAGAGTTTGGCTGGGTAAAACACATATGTACATTAAATACGTTGAATACGACGTGAAAGAGTTTGGCTGGGTAAAACACAAATGTACATTAAATGTGTCCTATCTGGGAAACCATTCGGAGTAGGGAGTATGCGCATATGAAATTTTTTGATTCAAATGAACGTTTCTGTTATATCCCTGATTATTAATCATCCATCCAGGGATACTATTGACCATTCGTCATGGGACACCCTGTATTTTTTCTTAGTGTAAGAGTTTACTATATTGATATTACATGATAATTTTTCAGTATAGATTAAAAGGTTTAAATAACATCTTGGTAAGAATAAGAAAGTTAAAAAATCAGAATAACACTATAAAAAAATTGAGTGCAAAAGGCAAAAAAATGAATTCTCGCAGTCCATTATCTTCAGGACGAGCCCAAATGAATGTTTTACCCTACCTTTTCGGTAGCGATTCAAATTCAGAAACTATTAAGTGTTAACTCACCTTGCATTACATTAGTCGACATACTGTACTTTGGTGACTTTCGCGCCTTCTGTTATCCACAACGTTATTCTCTGCCGATTGCTGAAGTACTTTTAACGATTGTATGATAGCGTAAAAGAGCTATTTGTTGGTGATCATTTCTGAATGCTTCGTCTCTGTCTTAATGTAGTTGTCTGTGTAGTTTCTTATGGCTTCTACTTCTTGTATTTTTTTCGCTACTAGAGCTCGAAAATGGATTTCCTGCGTTTCACAAGCAATCGGCCTACCCGATAGTCTGTCCAAGCATGTTTGTCAGTGTCACTCGATGTTCACTCCTATACAACTAACATTTATACACAGAAGATCTTCCATCCCGGGAATGGCACTAATATAATAATACGGCAAAAGACCTTGGCTAAATACCAAACCAATCGGTATTTTAATTAAATATTAAATTTAGGCCCAAATACATACGAGCCATAATTTCTGTTAAATCACGTGTCTAAAGACGCTGCAAGTTCGAGCAGCAAGATCTCATCCTCTGGTCAAGAATTCAACAACATTGTGAATATTTTTGTATGAGAACTTGCTTCTCGAAACGCTTCATTTAATATGCATTCTATAAATATTTATATATAGTTTACGTGAAGTTTAGTATTCCATTAATTACATAACAATTAGGATCTTGTTCCAGCAACAGCGCAAAAATATAAAAATCATACCTAAAAATAGGTAAATGTGAAATATGAAAAATTAGCTTAAATACGAAACATTTGAACTCATGTTTGATATGTATGCACAAAAATATACACGTTTGGTATTCGGTAGAGATCAGAAAGAAACTGAGCGAGTAAGAGTTTAATATTTCGGCTGAATACTTCACAAATGAAGAAGCCGCTGTTACATCAGCGCTAACAGGCTTCCTTCGTTCCCGCATTATTTCCGAGAGTATGGCGTGTCTGAAACTTGGAGCTATGGTCGCTTGATACTCTTCGACTCGTTCGCTCTCACTGAAACCTGCAAGAGTGTAAGGCTAGCCGTGACTTAGTGTTAGGACGGAAGATGAGTCCATGATCTTGCTTCTGTAAAGTTGTATTCCTTTTTTTTTTCACCTCCAACACAAGAAAACATATATCTGCCTCAAACGGAAACTGGGGACAGAGCAACGTCACTGTTGTCTTCCCGCCACAACAAAGCGTGCCATTTCTGTATTCATTTGGTCATGGCAACTTGCGTTTATGGGCTAACAGAGAGTTGCTTGGTTTATCATTCATTTCCGTAAGTTATTTTAATAATTAATAACCGTTTAGAGATTGCACTTCACTCTCAGGTCATGTTTTTTTGGCAAGCAAAGGATTAGAGACCGAGGATCAATGGCTTGACGACTAATTCCAAGGCTTTCATCCTCAGTTCCCGAGGGTGGAGGGACTATAAACTTCTTGCTTTCCTATCTTCTTTCCTCTTCTTCATTCTAAACTATATTTTTGTATTTCTTTTTCAAAATTTAAGCTTCATGTAAATTTTTGTTAAACGGTTTGGGAAAGCTGCCGTAAAGAAAAGAAAACAAACATAAATAGCAAACAAAGATAACCAAGTAAAAGAAAACAAAATATAAGAGGCAAAAACAAAACAGGATCAACTATGACCCGCCTCCACGTGGCGTGACACGGGCAACGGTGCGATCGGATGCGGGAACTGGTGTGGAGGTTCAGCCATATCAGCGCCCATATTTCGATCGCAGCGGGTAAGTGGTCAATAAACACCCACCTTAAGCAATTAGGTGGTGGGTCGTAAAATCAGGGCGGCAAGTGAAAAAAAAAACAGCAAGTATCATGTTTTCTGGTATTGTCGTTACAGATTCGGTAACACCTTGAAAGTGTGCATATATCAACGTATTTGTTAGACATTCTTTGAACAGATATTAAATATTAAAATAAATTTGCAGCAGTCCTGTAAAAAGTTGCATATGTACCAATGTACACCGAAGAGCCAAAGAAATTGGTACACCTGCCTAATATCGTGCAGGGTCCCCGCGAGCACCCAGAAACGCCGCAACACGACGTGGCATGTACTTGATTAATATCTGAAATAGTGCTGGAGGGAACTGACACCACGAATCCTGCAGCGCTGTCCATAAATTCGTAGGAGCAGTAAGGGGTGGAGATCTCTTCTGAACAGCATATTGCAAGGGATCCCAGATATGCTCAATCATGTTCATGTCTGGGGAGTTAAGTGGGCAGCGGAAGTGTTTAAACTCAGAAAAGTGTCCCTGGAGCCACTCTGTAGGAATTTCTGACTTGTGAGGTGTTCAATTGTCCTGCTGGAATTGCCCACGCCCGTCGGAATGCACAACGAACGTGAATGGATGCAGGTGATCAGACCGGATGCTTACGTACGTGCCACCGGTCAGTCGTATCTAGACGTATCAGAATTCCCACACCATTGCAGCTGTACACGCCCCACACCAATACAGAGCCTCCACCTGCTTGAACAGTCCCCTGCTGACATGCAAGGTCCACTGATTCATGAGGTCGTCTCCATAACCGTACACGTCCATCCACTCGATACATTTTGAAACGAGACTCGTCCGACCTGGCAGCACGTTTCCAGTCATCAACAGTCCAATGTCGGTGTTGAGGAGCCCAGTCGAGGCGTCAGGCTTTGTGTCGTGCAGTCATCAAGGGTACAGGAGTGGGTCTTTGGCTCCGAAGGTCCATATCGATGATGTTTCGTTGAGTGGTTCGCACATCGACGATTGTTGATGGCCCAACATTGAAATCTGGAGCAATTTGCGGAAGGGCTACTCTTCCGTCACGTTGAACAATTCTCTTCAGTTGCCGCGCGGAGTTGCTGCGTGTTTAAGGCGCAATGTCAAGGATTTCGCGGCACCCCCCGCCGGAGGTTCGAATTCTCTCTCGGGCATGGGTGTGTGTGTTGTTCTTAACATAAATTAGTTAAAGTAGTGTATATGTTTAGGGACCGATGACCTCAGCAGTTTGGTATCTTAGGAATTCACACACATTTGAATTTCTCTTCAGTTGTCGTTGGTCCCGCTCTTGTAGGATCTTTTCCGCCCGCAGCGATGTCGGAGATTTGATGTTTTAGCAGATTCCTGATGTTCACGGTACGCTCGTGAAATGGTTTCACGGGAAATTCCTCATTTCATTGCTACCTCGGAGATGCTTTGTCCCTTCGCTCGTGCGGCGACAATAACACCACGTTTAAACTCACTTAAGTCTCGCCTGTTCACATATCTCTGTATTTGAATACGCATGCCTATACCAGTTTCCTTGGCGCTTCAGCGTATGTACAAACAGAAGAAAATTCACTGCTAACAGATCAGTCGTTACGAAACTTGGTTCTGTCATTTAGGCGGCTCGGACATTTTGTAACGTTTCAACTTGCAATTGCGAATGGCCCAAAGCATGATGGTGAGAAATAAATGAATAGTAATTTACAGTTTAATGACGGAACTTTCTATCAGAGCTGTTGCGTGTGTAGCGGGAATGCTGCGAGTCCGCTGTTACGAGGGTGAGTCAAATGAAAACCTTAAATATTTTTTAAATATTATTTATTGTGCAGAAGTGGTACAAAGCTGTATCACTTTTCAACATAATCTCCACCACACTCGATGCAAGTCCTCCAGCGCTTACAAGGGGCATAAATTCCTTTAGAAAAAAATTCTTTTGGTAGTCCGCGCAGCCACTCACGCACCGCGTGGCGTACCTCTTCATCAGAACGGAACTTCTTTCATCCCACTGCGTCTTTGAGTGGTCCAAACATATGGAAATCACTTGGGGCAAGGTCTGGTGTGTATGGTGGATGAGGAAGACACTCAAAACGCAAGTCTATGATTGTTGCAACTGTTGTACGGGCAGTGTGGGGCCTTGAATTGTCATGTTCTAAAAGGACACCTGCTGACAGCAATCCACGTACCTTTGATTTGATTACAGGCCGCAGATGATTTTTTAGGAGATCTGTGTATGATGCACTGGTTACAGTGGTCCCTCTAGGAATGTAATGCTCCAAAATGACGCCTTTTTCGTTCCAAAAGAGAGTCAGCATAACCTTCCCTGCTGATGGTTCTGTTCGAAACGTGTTTGGTGTTGGTGATGAGGAATGGCGCCAGTCCTTGCTCGCTCTCTCCGTTTCCGGCTGGTGGAAGTGAACCCAGGTTTCGTCCCCAGTAACGATTCTTGCAAAGAAGCCATCGCCTTCTTATTCAAAGCACCGAAGAAGTTCTTCACAAGCATCAACACGTTGTTCTCTCATTTCAGGAGTCAGCTGCCGTCACACCCATCTTGCAGACAATTCGTGAAACTGGAGCACATCATGCACAATGTGGTGTGCTGACCCATGACTAATCTGTGAACATGCTGCAGTGTCATTCAGTGTCGCCGGCCGGGATGGCCGAGCGGTTCTAGGCACTACAGTCTGGAACCGCACGACCGCTGCGGTCGCAGGTTCGAATCCTGCCTCGGTCATGGATGTGTGTGATGTCCTTAGGTTAGTTAAGTTTAAGTAGTTCTAAGTTCTAGAGGACTGATGACCTTAGAAGTTAAGTCCCATAGTGCTCAGAGCCATTTGAACCATTTTTCCAATCGATTTCTCATACACAAACAGCAGTTGAACGGCGTTGCCTGGTGAAACGTTGTTGTGATGCCTCGTGTAAGGAGGAGAAATGCGTACCATCACGTTTCCGACCTTGATAAAGGTCGGATTGTTGCCTATCGCGATTGCGGTTTATCGTATCGCGACATTGCTGCTCACGTTGGTCGAGATCCAATGACTCTTACCAGAATATGGAATCGGTGGGATCAGGGGGGTAATACGGAACGCCGTGCTGGATCCCAACAGCCTCTTACCACTAGCAGTGGAGATGACAGGCATCTTATCCGCATGATTGTAACGGATCGTGCAGCCACGTCTCTATCCCTGAGTCAACAGATGGGGACGTTTGCAAGACAACAACCATCTGCACGAACAGTTCGACGACGTTTGCAACGGCATGTTCAAAAATGTTCAAATGTGTGTAAAATCTTATGGGACTTAACTGCTAAGGTTAAGAGTCCCTAAGCTTATACACTATTTAATCTAAATTATCCTAGGGACAAACACACACACCTATGCGCGAGGGAAGACTCCAACCTCCGCCGGGACTAGCCGCACAGTCCGTGACTGCAGCGCCTCAGACCGCTCGGCTAATCCCGCGCGGCGCAGCAGCATGGACTATCAGCTCGGAGACCATGACTGCGGTTACCCTTGACGCTGCATCACAGACAGGAGCGCCTGCGATGATGTACTCAACGACGAACCTGGGTGCACGAATGGCAAAACGTCATTTTTTCGGATGAATCTAGGTTCTGTTTACAGCATCATGATGGTCGCATCCGTGTTTGGCGACATCGCGGGAAACGCACATTGGAAGCGTGTATTCGTCATCGCCATACTGGCTTATCACCCGGCGTGATAGTATGGGGTGCCATTGGGTACACGTCTCGGTCACCTCTTGTTCACATTGACGGCAGTTTGAACAGTGAACATTACATTTCAGATGTGTTACGACCCGTGGCTCTACCCTTCATTCGATCCCTGCAAAACCCTACAGTTCAGCAGGATAATGCACGACCGCATGTTGCAGGTCCTGTACCGGCCTTTCTGGATACAGAAAATGTTCGACTGCTGCCCTGGCCAGCAGATTCTCCAGATCTCTCACCAATTGAAAACGTCTGGTCAATGGTGGCCGAGCAACTGGCCCGTCACAATACGCCAGTCACTACTCGTGATGAACTGTGGTATTGTGCTGAAGCTGCATTGGTTGCTGTACCCGTACCCTCCATCCAAGCTCTGTTTGACTCAATGCCCAGGCGTATCAAGGCCGTTATTACGGCCAGAGGTGGTTGTTCTGGGTACTGATTTCTCAGGATCTATGGACCCAAATTGCGTGAAAATGTAATGACATGTCAGTTCTGGTATAATATATTTGTCCTATGAATATCCGTTTATCATCTCCATTTCTTCTTGGTGTAGCAATTTTAATGGCCAGTAGTGTAGCTTAACATTGCTAAGGAGTAGAATTGAGTATTTACTTCATATCATATTTTTACATAATTACGTACGAACCTACACTGAAGCACCAAAAAAACTGGAATACGCATGCGAAATCAAATACAGAGATATGTGAACAGGCAGAATACGGCGCTGCGGTCGTCAGTGCCTATGTAAGACAACAAGCGTCTAGAGCAGTTGCTAGACCGATTACTGCTGCTTCAATCACAGGTTATCAAGATTTAAGTGAGTTAGAACGTGGTGTTACCGGCTGCGCACAAGCAATGGTAGACAGCATCTCCGAGGTAGCGATGAAGTGGGAATTTTCAGGTAGGTCATTTCTCGAGTGCTCCGTGAATATCGGGAATCCGGCAAAACATCAAATCTCCGACATTGCTGCGGCCAGAAAAAGATCCTGCAAGAACGAGACCAACGACGACTGAAGAGAATCGTTCAACGTGACAGAAGTGCAATCCTTTCGCAAATTGTTGCAGGTTTCCATGCTGGGTCATCAACAAATGGCAGGATGCTGTAATCTTACCCTCCCACACATCACTATTAAATTTTCTTAGTGTCTTCATTATTTTCAAAAGCTTCGAGAGGCGTAAGATATACAAAAGAAAAACTGAAACTTCCCCTTTGAACTATTCTACAATGACTGTGCTTAAACTGACACACAATATTTTTAGCGCAACGCAATCTGACTTTCAAAATTCCCTACTAAAGAATGGCCCTGACAAACATTAAACTATATCTTTCACAAATCACTTACCTCACAAAAATCTTCGCTGCTCAAGCTACTGCAATACAGCGAGCGCCACTACTGCCAGCTAAATAAAAGATTCAAACTATGGAAGGCGCTAACTACTCATAGGGATAGTTAGCAAATGAAAGATATTAATAGAGAACAAACAATGTATTTACCTTGATATCATCATATATAAATAAAGCAGTTCATGAAAAATTACAAAACTCCGCCATCTCTCTCCCCACATCCACCACTGCTGGCGGCTCACCTCCAACTGCGCAACGCTACCCGCTGTTCACAGCCAGCTGCCTAACACTACAATGGCGAGTATTACAACAATGCAAACTAGCCACAGACTGCACACAGCACAGCCAGTGATTTCATTTTGAGCGCTACGTAACGTTGCCAATAAGAAAACATAAACAGCCTACTTACATAGAGAAAACATAAACAGCCTACTTACATAGAGAAAACATAAACAGCCTACTTACATAGCCCCCATGCTCCCCACAAAAAATTTTACAAATTTTGTTGGGCAGTGCCCAATAATGATTTGATAAAATTTTTCATAATTACAATAACAAACATGTCAAATGCACACACTTATTGATATAATGTTGGTCAAAAGCTAAAATTTTCTCACAGTCCATAAAGACAGTCCTAATCGTACATAACAGTAGAATAGCAGTGTATTTTCTCAAAGTCTGAGCAGTAGAAGAAAATGCACACGGAAGTAGTGGATTTCCATGCAGTCTTGAAGAAGTAGTGTTGTCCTTCCAACGGAAAGACAGTGCTGACTCTTTACATGCTGACAGGTAATGGGCCACAATGGAGCAAACCCACAGCAGAGTCATTCGAAGTTTTGAAGAATATTGGTAGGTAGGTCATCACAGAGCAGACCCACTGTAGTCCTGGTAGAGATTACGGTATTGGTGGGCCACCAGAGGTGCAGACCCACTGCAGTCCTTGTAGAAATAATGAATTGATGGAGCCACTCTTGTGGATGAATGTCGTTGGCAGAATTCTTAAATGTTTTGAATTTACGTGTAGTAATGAACAGCTTATAGTCAAAATCATCATGTCGGCAAGTCGCATGTCGGTCATTGTTACGTCGTTTCGGCGGTTCCATCTCAAAATTCGGCGTACCTTGCCAACTTCTTTCACAATTTCCGAAGTGCCCTGTGTTGTTATTTTGTGTCTGTTCCGTATTTGTATGTCCCTCTTCCCGTATTGGGGCGCGAGTGTCCTCTGAAATACGTAATTCTTGTACTACTTGTGCCAATTGATCTTGCACTTCCCGGATTTCTCTTTTGTACTGTGTATTGATTTGATTTTGATTTTGTTTGAATTTTCTAATTTGTTCATACTCTTCTGTGTCAGTGAAGGCTACAGGTGTTGTGTCATTCAGATCATCATCTACCTTTGTAGATAAGTTAGTGAACTGATCTGAAAGTTCGGCTACTTTATCCGATAGTGAAATCATTTCCTCTCTATGTTTTTCTGAACCAAGTTTCAGAGTGTCCATTTGTGTTGAAATCGTGTCTACTGTGTCTTTTAAGTTTTCTTGACTTTTTGCAAGTTGCGTAACCGAATCGGTAGATGCAACTGCGTCAATTTTAGCTTGCAAGGTGTTGTGATTTTCATGAACAATAGTTTGCAGTTCTTTTATGGCTGCTTCGTGATTCTGTAATGCATTTTCATGACGCGAAAAAATAGGTTGAAAATGCTCACAAATTTGAGTTTTTACGTCATTGCAGACTTTTTGACATTTCGATTCAATGTTATGTAACTCAGCAGTTAAATCCTCACGTGTTCGTTCAAGAGTTTGCTCCAATGAGTCTAACTTTTTAAGATTTTGTTCCATTGTGTCTAACTTTTGAAGCTTTTGCTGTGTTTGTCTCTGATTTTGTTCCATTGTGTCTAACTTTTCAAGCTTTTGCTGTGTTTGTCTCTGATTTTGTTCCATTTGTTGCATTAATTGCAATAATAATGTATTAGTGTCTGGAATCTGTTTCTCTACGCTTTTCGGCAGTGCATTTGCACCGGCAACATTCACATTTTGACAAGCAGAAAATGTGTCTTGACATATTTGAGAAAACGGTGATGACCCAAAACCTGAATCTACAGTGTTTGCAAAATTGTGTCCTATCATTTCGGATTCCTGAGGCGAGCTGTTGCCGACCGATCGATCGATAATGCTTCCCTCTTCACTAATTGTTTCACTGTCCACGCCATTGTTTGCCGCCCGCTCCATTTCCCTATGCACAGTTACCAAATTACTACTTTGAACATCAGTTAATTCATTACTCGGTGGCGCTAACACACTGCTCTCATTTTCACTGTCATTTCTCAGTTTACTTTGGAGCCTAGTATTACGTTTTTCACACGCCATTATTGTCACAGTATTTCACACGACAACACAGAAAAACACAATTTGAAGAGCAAAAATAAGAGAACACATTAACATAACACTGAAAATAATATCTAGTTAATTACAGCTGCGAAATACTTGGTGCAAATCTATATGCATGCCACAACTGTTTTACTGTACAACAATGAAAGGCTACAACTACAAAGGAGATTCTCTCTACAATTACGCGCTAGCAATAAACAAAAGTTACACTAAATACACAAACTACAAGAAAAATCAGAAGATTCCAGTGAGGTATCCTGGCAGGGTCGCCATATGAAACTTCCCCTTTGAACTATTCTACAATGACTGTGCTTAAACTGACACACAATATTTTTAGCGCAACGCAATCTGACTTTCAAAATTCCCTACTAAAGAATGGCCCTGACAAACATTAAACTATATCTTTCACAAATCACTTACCTCACAAAAATCTTCGCTGCTCAAGCTACTGCAATACAGCGAGCGCCACTACTGCCAGCTAAATAAAAGATTCAAACTATGGAAGGCGCTAACTACTCATAGGGATAGTTAGCAAATGAAAGATATTAATAGAGAACAAACAATGTATTTACCTTGATATCATCATATATAAATAAAGCAGTTCATGAAAAATTACAAAACTCCGCCATCTCTCTCCCCACATCCACCACTGCTGGCGGCTCACCTCCAACTGCGCAACGCTACCCGCTGTTCACAGCCAGCTGCCTAACACTACAATGGCGAGTATTACAACAATGCAAACTAGCCACAGACTGCACACAGCACAGCCAGTGATTTCATTTTGAGCGCTACGTAACGTTGCCAATAAGAAAACATAAACAGCCTACTTACATAGAGAAAACATAAACAGCCTACTTACATAGAGAAAACATAAACAGCCTACTTACAAAACTTTTTACTTATCTTCATTTTCTCTTGTTGTTGTTGGCTCCAGTTATTTTGTCTATAGGGGTACATTCTTGCGGGTGAAAGTTTGATTTAATGTTGTGGGTTCCTGATGACTAAATAATTGATGGAGATTTGCCTGTATAGTTCTTGAATTTTATTCTTTGTCACATTATTAAATAACAAACGGTCTTTACATTTTCCACAATAAAAAAAAACAATAATTACAGTGTTGATTACGAACTTAGGAAAACATCTACTTCCATCAGAGGCATGCCCACTACTACTTTACATTCTGCGGTACTCACAATTTTCCAGAGAGTTTACATACTTTCTTGAAAAAAGAGGAATCATCGCCAAGTTATATCATTATTTTATAAATGAATCCAGAAATAAATTTAATAATTAGCGTTAGATTGTGCAATTAATAATATGAATTTAAAGTATGCCAGATATATCTACGAGAAAAATAATTTTAGCTGTATCGATTGTAACAACTTAATTTCTGTTTATACATTTTAGTCTGAAATCAACACATCGTATACAAAATCACATGAAATTCTTTCAGTGAAACAGTCGAGAATGTTCACCTATACGAGAATTGACAGTATACATGGTATCGGTTATTTCTATTAAAAATGTTAGTGTTAGAGGAGGGCGTCCCACTACAGTGCGAACCATTCAACGAAACATCATCGATATGAGCTTTCGGAGCCGAAGGCTCACTCGTGTTCCCTTGATGACTGCATAACACAAAGCTTTATGCCTTACCTGGATCCGTCGACACCGACATTTGACCGTTGATGACTGCAAAACATGTTGCCTTATCGGACGAATCTCGTTTCAAATTGTATCGAGCGGATGTACGTGTACGGGTATGGAGATAACCTCATGAACCAGTTGACCTGCATGTCAGCAGGGCAAGTTGTTGGAGGCTCTATAATGCTGCGGGGCGTGTGCAGTTGGAGTGAAATTTGACCCCTGATACGTCTAGATACGACTCTGACATGTGACACGTACGTAAGCATCCTGTCTGATCACCTGCATCCATTCATGTACATTGTGCATTCCGGCCGGCTTGGGCAATTCCAGCAGGACAATGCGACACCCCACGCGTCCAGAATTGCTTCCGAGTGGCTCCAGGAACACTCTTCTGAGTTTAAACACTTCCGTTGGCCACCAAACGTCCCAGACAGGAGCATTATTGAGCATATCTGGGATGCCTTGCAACGTGCTGTTCACCCCCTCGTACTCTTACGGATTTATGGACAGCCCGCCGGCCGCGGTGGTCTCGCGGTTCTAGGCGCGCAGTCCGGAACCACGCGACTGCTACGGTCGCAGGTTCGAATCCTGCCTCGAGCATGGATGTGTGTGATGTCCTTAGGTTAGTTAGGTTTAAGTAGTTCTACGTTCTAGGGGACTGATGACCACAGCTGTTAAGTCCCATAGTGCTCAGAGCCATGGACAGCCCTGCAGGATTCATGGAATCAATTCCCTCCAGCACTACTTCAGATATTAGTCGAGTCCATGCCACATCGTGTTGCGGCACTTTTGTGTGCTCACGGGGACTCTACACGATATTAGGCAGGTGTACTAGTTTCTTTGGCTCTTCAGTGTATTTTGAAAGAGACAAGTACGTAGTGGCTGACAAGTTTGTGGAGATGCTTGTTAATGACTGGAAGCCATTTAGCAGTAAATAGGCTGCCTAAATTTAGCTCAAACATTGACTGAAGTAGGGAAAAAAAGATGGCTCAATGAATATCAAAAACCACATTCTGATGATATGCCACGTATTTCGAAGAAAATTTATTATGAAAGAAAACCTTCTTCTTTCAGGCGTGTACTTTTTTGATTAACATAATAAAACGAACTCTGTATTTGCTGAAATACTTTTGGAGTATTTAGAATTAATTATTTTGGCCACATAGAAGGCAATACACATCCTGGAAAAAGTAATTAAAATCGGTATAACTAGGTTCATATGGATTCTAGTAGTAGGGTTACAGAAAGTAGACTTGCAAGATCCTACTGAAGTTGGCGTTGCAGTATAATAGACATCTTCAGGTTCTTAGGTGTAAGGGATCTTGGATTTCAGAGATGTTTCTCATTACTGTAGTAAACATGGATTACAGGTGACCTGGTGATGGATCGAATTGAGAATAGTCAGTACTAGTCGAAAGCGGGTGAAGTTGCAGAGAAAACAGTTCATATCGATATACACCGAAATAAAGGATAGTTAAAATCCACAATTATCTGGCCTACTATAACCCATAATGAGTATATATTTCGTTGAATCTCGTCTTGCTATTCTCAGGTATTTTAATTAACTTCCGAACCCATTCATAACATTACAAACAAAGGGTACAGATTAAACTGCTGTGTAGCGTAGCACAGGAGGAAGACGGGCAGACAAGCAAGCCCACTGTTGCCTGCTTGGGCTGGGCATAGCTTGGCTTGGATGTGAGTAAAGCAGCTTGCCCGTTCTGCTGATACCATGCAGCAACTTGCCTGCCTAACTTGGTAGAATGGGAAGGTTAAAAGGGGAATGTGTACATCTTTGGTTCGAAGACTCGTATGGTGCGCATACCCAAGCCTGCGTGGTCGACATTGCCGTCGGCGTGACAGAAGAGTACTCTTTGTTTGGTATCACGCGACATTGCGGACTTTTACCTACACATTGCTGTTTAAGACGGACAAATTGATGCCCAAAATGTCAACGCCACGTAATGAGCGTTGCACTTCCAGACCCTGTGGTCGGGTGTAATCGTTGCTAAATGCGATTGGTAGTGTGTATATTCGAAAACGGCTATAGCAGTAGGTAAGTCAAGGCCACTGAAAGTAAACAACAACGAGCGCGCGCTTCGCAGGGGGAAACACGCAGCAGGTCCGCACTGCGCGGCTGCTAAAGCCGGAATGCCGATTGAATTATCCAAGCACGACTCACAACTCGTCCTCGCAGCTTTATTTCCACCACTACCTTATCTCCTACCTTCCAAGCTTCACAGAAGCTATCCTGCGAAACTTGTAAGACTAGCGCCACTGGTAGAAAGGATATTGTGGACACATGTATCAGGCACAGCCTGGGAGATGATTCCAGAATGAAATTTTCACTCTGCAGGGGAGTGCGCGCTGATATGAAACTTCTTGGCAGATTAGATCTGTGTGGTGGACCGAGACTCTAACTCGGAACCTTTGCTTCAGTCGGTACAGCATTAGCCCGTGAAAGGCAAAGGTCCCGGGTTCGAGACTCAGTCCGGGACACGGTTTGAATCTTCCGGGACTTTTCGAGAAAATTGCTGATTGAAATTGCGTGAGATCATCTTCCATAATGAAAAACACCTTTGTTTTAATGATTACCCTCCCCAACTTCACTTATCATATCCATGACCTTATTTTCCCTATATCGTGGTAATTCGAAACGAGGTGCCTTTCTTTGAACTTTCTCAGTGTCCTTCGCCAGTCCTATCTAGTAAGGCTCCCATATCGCGCAGCAGTACTCCCCAAGAGGACAGAAATGCGTAGTGTAGGCAGTCTCTTTAGCAGAATTATTGCACTTTCAATGTTTTATGCCAATAAACCTCATTATTGTTTCGTCTTCATCACCACATTTTGAATGTGATGGTTCCAGAATCAGTTTTTCGTATTTATAATCCTTAGGTATCAAGCTGAATCGACAGCCTTTAAAATTGTGTGATTTACCGTGTAACCAAGTTAGTATTCATGTGGAAGACGCTACGCTTATTATTTTTCGGGATCAAGTACCACGTCCACTCCCCACAGATACCCTGTCTAAATCATTTCTTGTCTAAATCATCTTCTGATGACTTTAATAGATGCTAAATGACAACATCATCTGCACATGGTATAAGAGGGTTTCTCAGATTGTCATCTAAATCGTTTATTAAGACCAGAGGAGGGCCTATAATGCTTCGTTGAGGAACTCAAGATAACATTTCGTTTCACTAGATCACTTCCCGCTACTTACTACCAACTGTGGCCTTACTGGCAGCCTGCGCCCTCACTGGCAGCAAATGACGAATCTGGTCCCATAGCTGGTAGAGTACCCCATACGCACGAGATCTGACCAGAAGCCATTTGCGAGGAATAATGCCAAAAGCCGTATGAGGATCTAGAGACATGGAATCAATCAGAGATGCCCTATCGAAAGCACTCATTACTTCACGTGAATAAAGAGCTAATTGTGTTTCAAAAGAGCGAGATCTTCTGAAAACTGTGCTGATTATGTGCTAACAGGTCGTTTTCTTTGAGATTTTTCCAGAAAGGTAGTATATTTTCCAAAATTATCTCGGCAGATCTTGCACAGTAAGAATAAAAATATAAACGAAAAGATTGAGATGCTGTACCGCGTAATGACAGACTTTTATCGATGTGATCCTGCCAAAGCTGATCCAGCCCCTACTTCTAAACCTACCTTTCTGCAGTTTTTATAGACATATTTATAAAATATTGTAGTTCTGTGAGTAGTTCAGTAATTCCATATTAGCATGACAATCACTAGCAACGAAAAAGTCCGTCCAAAGAGATTTGATGCTGGAATTACACCATTGGCCAAAATTAATGAGCATCCTAGAAATTTTGCATGTGTGCGATACAGATAACTGTAAATGAACCCTATGGTTTAAAAAGTAGTTTATCGGCATCTAAAATGACTAAAAACAATGATCCACCTTAAAGCCACCAATAAAACATCGGGTGTAATAAAATGTGTCATTTGAATGTTTTTCTGTGTACTAGTCAGTTCTCTACATTCGCTCGTTGTGGACGCATGTGACTAATACACAATTCTTTCTCCTGTTTAGATCTGTGGCATCGGTGATTCTGCTGCATTATTTCTAACATAAATGAACTTAGTTCAGAAAAAACTAGTGTAAATAAAGCTTTCGCATGAGCAAGGAAAATCGCTAGTGGAGATTTCGAAAATTATGAAATGTTCACGCCGATCTGTACAATATGCTGTCGAGAGATTCGCCATGATCGGATCGCATGTTAATAGACCCAGAACCGGGAGCAAGAGGATCACAACAGACCTTGAGAACCCAATGATAGTAAGAGAGTCGTTAAATTATAGGAAGAAAACCTCTTTTGACCTCACTACTGAGTTGTCTGAAAGTTTTAACAGAACAATATCTGCTCTCATCACCTGTAGATGACTTCAACAAGCTGTCCTAAAAGGCTGTAAAGCCAGGGAGAAGCCACTGCTCTCTGACAGGAATAGAAAGGCACGATATGACTGGGCTCTGAAAAACCAAATGTTCACCGAACAATTAAATAACGTGTGGTCTGACGAAGCAAACATTCAGCCAGGTTTATGAACTTGATGCTCTAACAACACATACCAGTTTGGATAGAAAACAAAACGTACTGGTTTAAAACTTATGAAAGAATTCATTACAGTATTTATTCATATTTCAGATTTTTGGGACACCGCATGTGTAGCTATGTCCATCGCCGCATGGGCGAGGAATATAACTCAGAATGTGTGTCGCCTGCCTTAAAACACGGCGGAGGGAGTGTCATGATCTGGGACTGGATGAGCGCCACAGGAGTGGGACAAATGGTCGTATGTGAAGGCCGCATGGATTCCACAAATTACATAGACGTCCTAGAATCTGCTTTATTGCCCTCTTTTTACAATCCTTTTTGGCGATACATACATGGAAAGCATTGAATCCCAGCACGATAACGCAACCTGCCATAATTCTGTCCGCACAGTAACTTGTCTTCGGGGAAATAACATCAGGCTTCTGTACTGGTCTGCTCAACAGAAAAATTAAAAGACCGCCTGTGCCTTGAGTGGAACGCCATAAGTGCCGAAGATTATAAAAAGTTGTGTACTATCTACCAAAAATAATTTCTGCTGTAATAAGGGCAAAACTTGGGCCCATGAAATGTTGGTTTTGTGTTACTAAAAAACATTATAAACACGAATAAATTGTTTCTATTTATTTAATTTTCTTATTTTGTACGACACTCCAAGTTTCCTAGATGCTCAACACTTTTGACCAAGGGTGTGCAAGGGATTAAAAATTTAGCACACTCATTAGTCAGGAATCTTAGGACTTTCGATGTTTTAGCGTGGGTTAGGGCTTCATTCGCACTAGAATAACAACAACATACGTAAGTAAAGCGTACTCCTAGTGGTGTGACAACACTCGGTGGTTGGCAGTTATAACGCAGCCGATCACTAATGACGCAGCATACATTTGTTTGCTCGAAGGTGCAATTTAGGTGAACGGAGTACAGCTGTCTCTAGGTATAACGACTTACAACTCACGTAATATTATTAATCAGCCACAGAAAGCCTATTTTTGTATCTTTTTTTATTTACGCAGCAGTACTTACCAAACGAAATTTCGCAGCAGAAGAAGCTGTGGTTGAAGGGGCAAATGAATCACATACCTTCTCTACAGATCGCAAATGGAGCGAGTACGTGGCCAGTATTAACGGATGAATACATCAGTTATCAAGGTGCCACTTCTACGTCAGTGCTATACAAGCTACACTAGCTTTGCGCTCTCTCTCTCTCTCTCTCTCTCTCTCTCTTTCTCTCTCTCTCTCCCTCACTCATTCGAGTGGCTGCTCGCTGGGTGCAAGTCTTTTTATGTGACGCCATTTAAAGACTCGCTCGTCAATGATGGACAGGACAACACAACATCCAGACCCCGAGTGGAGAAAATATCCGAACCAGCCGGAAATCGAACACGGGCGCTACGGTTGGCATTCAGGCACGCTGATCCCGCAGCTAGCGTGGCGGACATTCTTGGTGCTTCACATCCGCGAGTATCGCGAATCCGAGAACGATCCCGCTACGGTTGCTTCCTAAACTCGTTCTCTCTAGGACCAAAAAGAGTGCTATTTATGTATTCTTTTGATCGTGGCAGCTCACGTTTATGGCCTGATAATAAGTTGTGTAGCTTATCGTTTATTTCTGTAACTTTTTCAACGATTGCTGAATGCATCTAGCTCCAAATACCATTCCGCATTCAAAGTCTGTTAATTCTCGAAGTACGGCATAGTGACGTTGGAAATCTTTTCACATTAATCACAAGAGAACAAATGACGACTCTACCAATGAACTGCCCTTTTATAACTTGTATACGCGATACTACCGCCATTTGTATATGTGCATATCACCATCCCACGACATTGTCACTTCAGGGTATATATTTTTGTGTATATGCACGAAATGTTTTCGATGAAAGTTTTAATTTTATTTTAACGTTCAATCTCCATTCAGATTCAAAATGGTTCAAATGGCTTGCGCACTATGGGACTTAACATCTGACGTCATCAGTCCCCTAGAACTTAGAACTACTTAAACCCAACTAACCTAAGGACATCACATACATTCATGCCTAAAGCAGGATTCGAACCTGCGACCGTAGCAGTCGCGCGGTTCCGGACTGAAGCTCCCAGAACCGCTGGGTCACAACGGCCGGCAATCTCGATTTAGATAATGTTTAGCAATTACGAATACATGTACACACTTTTGACCCGTTACTGAGTCTGTGACGACAGTACAAAAAAACAGGACACAATAATGAAATGTATTCTCTAAATTGTAGTTAATTACATAGACCTCCTGAGCAAATGTTTTAAACCATAACTAAAAGTAATTATTAAGGAGGTGTACAGCATGCACAAAACCACTTGATAAAAATATAATAAACAATAACTACTTGCACGTCAAATCACATATAGGCGACGACAAATTTCAGAGCAAAGAAGCTCATGTCAAGTGGCGTAGTGTGTGTGAACATAAGCAAAACCAAACAAAATCCATTGAAAAGCATTCCCATTGGAACTGGGTAAGCGTAATAGTCTTCACATTAAAACTTACATGAAATTAAAAGGCCGTATGTGGCTGGTGCCTTGCAGCGGCTGACAGAGTTGTCACGTTGCACGAAATAGGAAGCATCGGTAGGTGGCGTACCCGTGCATGCGCATAGCAAACAGATGAAGTGTAAACTATCAATCGCCACGTTATATCGAATAGGGACTGAGAAAATTTTTAAATACAAAAATGGGGGAAGAGGGGAGGTAGCGAGGAGGAGGGGAAACTTTAAAACCGAATTAAGCAATATAAAGAAGGATAAATAGAAAGAGATCAAATATTTTACAAGAAAAATTCAATGAATGACAAGTCGACGCCACCAACGAACTCTAACTACTGTAATCGATCTGAAGTACCGGCTTGAAATCTTCAACAAACTGTGGACTCGCAAGTTGCAGTTGATCATTTAACACGTTACCATACCTATGTAGTTGCATGACCTCCGCTTGTCATTCATTCTCATCAAATTTCTATTTTCCTTCTAAAATATTATCTCTTTCTAAGTATCCTCCGTTTTACGGTTATAATTCATTTTCAATATTTCTTCTCCTCCTCTGTGCTTCCCACCTTTCCCCATTTTCCTATTATCTCAGTCGCTTTTCGATATAAAGTGGCGATTGATATTTTACACTTCGTCTATTTCCTATGCACATATGTTTCCGCGCAAGTACGCCACCTACCCGTGTTTCCTATTTCGTGCACGGCGACAACTTTGTTCGTTGGTTGGTTTTGGGAAGGGGACCAAACAGCGAAGTCATTCGTCCCATCGGATTAGAAAAAGATGGGGAAGGAAGCCGGCCGTGCCCCATCAATGGAACCATCCTGGCATTTGCCTGAAGCAACTTAATGAAATCACGGAAAACGTAAATCAGTACGACCCGAGGTGGGTTCGAACCGTCGTCCTCCCGAATGCGAGTCCAGTGTGCAAACCACTGAGCCACCTCGCTCGCTAACAGTTTTGTCAGTCATCACATGACACCAGCTGCCTTTTAACTTCATGTACATTTTAATGTGAGGACTTGCACACTTAGCCCAGCTCCCCTGGAAACGCTTCTAATGAATTTTACACTGAAGCGCCAAAGAAACTGGTATAGGCATGTGTATTCAAATACAGAGGTATGTAAACAGGCAAATACGGTGCTGCAGTCAGCAACGCCTAGATAAGACAACAAGTGTCTGGCGCAGTTGTTAGATCGGTTACTGCTGCTACAATGGCAGGTTATCAAGATTTAAGTGAGTTTAAACGTGGTGTTATAGTTGGCGCACGAGTGATGGCACGCAGCATATTCGACATAGCGATGAAGCGGAGATTTTCCGTACGGCTATTTCACGAGTGTACCCTGAATATCAGAAATCCGCTAAAACGTCCAGTCCCCGACACCGCTGTGGCTGAAAAAAGATCGTGCAAGAACGGGACAAACGATGACTGAAAAGAATCTTTCAACATGACAGAAGTGCAACTTTTCTGCAGATTTCAATGTTGGGCCATCAACAAGTGTCACCGTGTGAACCATTCAATGAAACACCATTGATATGCGCGTTCGGAGCCGATGGCCCACTCATGTACCCTTGATGACTGCACGACACAAAGCTTTACGCCTTGCCTGGTCCCGTCAACACCGACATTGGATCGTTGGTGACTACGAACATGTTGCCTTAACGCAGGAATCTCGTTTCAGATTTTATCGAGCGGATGGACGTGTACGGGTATGGAGACAATGAATCAGTGGACCCTGCATATCAGCAGGGGACTGTTCAAGCAGGTGGAGGCACTGTAATGGTGTGGGGCGTGTGCAATTCGAGTGATATTGGACCCCTGAGGATGTGTCAGGTGACACGTACGTAAGCATCTTGTCCGACCATCTGCATCCATTCATGTCCATTGTGCATTCCGACGGACTTGGGCAATTCCAGCAGGACAATGCAACACCCCACACGTCCAGAATTGCTTCCGAATGGCTCCAGGAACACTCTTCTTGAGTTTAAACACTTCCGCTGGCCACCAAACGACCCAGAGCATATCTGGGACCGCCGGCCGCGGTGGCCGTGCGGTTCTAGCGCTGCAGTCCGGAACCGCGGGACTGCTACGGTCGCAGGTTCGAATCCTGCCTCGGGCATGGGTGTGTGTGATGTCCTTATGTTAGTTAGGTTTAAGTAGTTCTAAGTTCTAGGGGACTTATGACCTAAGATGTTGAGTCCCATAGTGCTCAGAGCCATTTTGAGCCATATCTGGGACACATTGCAACGTGCTGTTCAGAAGAGGTCTCCACCTCTTCGTGCTCTTGCGGATTTATGGACAGCCCTGCAGGATTCACGGTGTCATTTCCCTCCATCACTACTTAAGATATTAGTCGAGTCCATGCCACGTCGTGTTGCGGCACTTCAGCGTGCTCGGGATCCCTACAGGACATTAGACAGTTGTACCAGTTACTTTGGCTCTTCAGCGTATTTGGTTTTACTGATGGTCACACATACCATGTCACCTGAGATGACCTTCTTTGCTCTGAAGTTTGTCGTTGCCTATATGTGATATGACGTGCAAGTAATTTTTGTTTATTATATTTTTATGCAGTAGTTTTGTAAATTCCTTGCAACTTGATAATTCTTTTTAATTATGATGTAAAAAATTTCCTCAATATGTCCATGTACTTCTGAAGAAAACAATTACATAATAGTTGCAACCACTGGTCAAGAGTTGTTAACAAACCATTATACCTCCAACTGGTCGGCTGACTTTCTCAAATCACTCATTTACATACACCGTTGCTGAACAACAACTATATTCAAAATTTTATAAATAGATAACTTGAGAAATTAGCAGTCCCATAAAATAGAATAATATTTGATAAAATGAATAACTTGTCCCACCCTTCTACATATTAGGATTCTGTTTTTAAAAAACCAGTGGAAATTAGAATGTGGGAGAACAACTTCAACCGAGAAAGCGGTTGTAAGCTTCGTAGTGTGCTCTCTTACCGTTGAGGCGACACCAAGAAATGACAGGAACTGTTTAAATTCCTGTGAGGTTGCTGGCACCACAACTGCAGACATGGACACGATGCCTGGCGCCACGACGTAATGTTGACGTACGCCGATCAATCACAAGCTGTCTATGGGCTATAAGTGCTTACCACAACGGCAGCCACATCACAGCCGACATAGCCCGCAAACTTGACATTAACTACCCAATAGTTTCGCCCTGCTCACCGATCCCACTACTCCACCGCATCCGTACCAACACTTGCTCCCAGCACTGCTACCTACACACTCTCTACGTGCTCTTCCAATGAAACTTTAATAACCTCCACGTGTGTTAAATGTAAAAACTTGAATCAGAAAATTATTTATGAGACAGGCACTCTCCCTTAAGACACAATCAAAATAACTAAATGCAAACGGATTAATAAACGCAATGAAATATTAAGACCCTCAGTTGGGATCCTAAACGGGGGAACTGCGTAATGTAAAAATGAAAACGTGTAAGGTGTTAACAGAAACACAGTTTGAATTACCATATTAATATATTAAAATAAAGCATAAATCTGGAAATGCACCTCACAATCTGACGATGAACAAAGTGAGAAATGTAAAATGTACGAACAACGCCAAATAAAATGCAACTTGTTATTAATGTACTGACGCTCTAAAAATAACTCACGGTTTCCTACCGACCGATTACAGTGACTACTTGGCTGAAAGTTACATTGAAAAAAAAAAAACGCATGCATCTACCAATCCATTAATGGACGCAAGATAGAAAATTGAAATGCTCAGTCTGAATTCCAACCACGGACTGCCCTAAACTGCCAATGCTGCTATTCTGCTTGCCATCAATTATCAGTGGAAGACAAACAGAGTGTTGGCTCCGTCTCTGACTTTCTGGTGTGCAATGCTAGGATCGCGCTTTTACGTGCTCCACCATTGAATCTCGAAATCGTCTGTTGCAGTGGAAACTGCAGCCTGTAGAGGCGCGTTCGTCGCCACGACCCTCGGTCAAGTACTCTCTTGTCTATCAGAAGCGAATAGCTTGCTCTTTCCTTCCCGCCAATACGACATGAACACCAATCAGTTTACGAGCCCTCTCTGTCCACCAGTGGCGTAACTCCTAATCCGGCATAAATCCCATCAAACAAACGCGTCACGTAAAAACACCGACGACTTCTCTGACAACCCCTCTTCTCTAAAATAACTTCCATTAATGTACTCTCCCACAAGACACGACGTCACAGAGTCACGTGCCCAGCAGCTGGCTTCACTTCCCTGGTCCTGCGAAAGTTAGAAAACTGTGCCTCAAGCTTCCCATTAATTCTGCAGCCATTTCATGTTTTTTTTCGACAGTTATGGTTATCTCTTGAAGGCACTATTTTGAACACAGTTGATACAAGTTCTTTCTCTCACCCCACAGCTCTGTTTCCCCGGCCTGAATCGAGACATGCCACGAAGCTGAACAAAAGATTCCATATGCTGGGGGCCGCTCAGCGATTCAACTTTCACTCTGACTACACATACCTCCTTACCTGGGTCCTCGCCCAGTTCTGTTTCCGCGAACTCCTGAATCCCAGTTGCATACCAGATCCCACTTTTTCCTCCAGTCCTGCATCACCTGTTCTCAGACCATCAAGCGTGTAATTCCCAAATGTTTCAAATGGCTCAGCACTGTGGGACTTGACATCTGAGGTCATCAGTCCCCAAGAACTTAGAACTACTTAAACCTAACTAACCTAAGGCCATCACACACATCCATGCCCGAGGCAGGATTCGAATCTGCGACCGTAGTAGTCGCGCGGTTCCAGACTGTACCGCCTAGAACCGTTCGTCCACACCGGCCGGCTATTATGATTCCTCATTATCCTTTCATTGAAATGAACTGTCATAATGTATGAAAGGAGGCAAGCGGAACGGCCTGCCGCCTTTCACACTTACTCGAAAATGCAATCTGCCCACGTATATAAGCATCCAACAGCTCTAGCAGAATCTGCCTCTACTCCCCTGGTCAGCGATTTATGATTGTGGGACTAGTGTCAGCACGTCGCCAATCCAAAAATGGTTCAAATGGCTCTGAGCACTATGCGACTTAACTTCGGAGGTCATCAGTCGCCTAGAACTTAGAACTAATTAAACCTAACTAACCTAAGGACATGACAAACATCCGTGCCTGAGGCAGGATTCGGACCTGCGACCGTAGCGGTCGCTCGGTTCCAGACTGTAGCGCCTAGAACCGCACGGCCAGTCCGGCCGGCGTCAATCCCTCTAGTCGTTATTGCCAGTAGATGAATCTTGATGACGCCACTGCTTCTTCATTTGACGAATTCCCCATTTGCACTCCTAAGGCTTTCTGAACACAGTTCCAGACCCAGTACCTCAAAAAACGTGAGGAAGTACTGGGAAACGATCGCAGGTCGTTCCGTACCGAAGACAGCAACGGTGAATGTTTTGGTATGAGGGTGGCAGGGTGTTGTGGTAGGAGAACAGCAGGAGGGGGTCGTTACTGTCAAGTTTGCAGGTAATGCAGAATATGAAGTGGCTGCTGTTGTGATAACCATTTATAATCCATAGACGGCTTGTTACTGATCGGCGTACTGTGGTGCTAGAAATCGTGTCCATCAGTCTCGTAGGAACGTCAACAGTACAGCACATTTCCCCGTGTCTTCTTAGTGGCGAGAGCTCGCTTCCCTGTACTACTGAGATTATAGCCGCTGTCATCGTGAGAAACTTCGATCTCACATCACGTGATAATGGCCGAGGAGCACTCGTCCGAAAGCTCGTGGATCTCGAACGGGCTGAGAAGCTCGAAGAAATGTTACTTCTTCAGAATCGGCCTGCGACATTTTAGAGAGGCAGTGGGGGCGGGGAAGCTGAACGGACAGGAAGCCGAAAGCGGGCCCGCGGACAGCGCAGCCGGCAGCGTCGGCCCCCGCGGAAGCGGGAATTGCCGGCCGCGCGACGTCGCCTGGGGTGCCGGCGTCGGCGGCGGCGTCGCGTCGGCTCCCGGGCGGCGGGTGCGTTCCCGGCTGCGGGTCCGGGTCGGGCGCGCATAGCCGCACAGCACAGGAGTGGGTCCTGGGGGTTGAGCTGAGCTGCTATAAGAAATGCTGCACGCGTCTGTACTGTTCCCCGGGCTGAGGGGAGGGGAGGGGAGCAATATCGAGCGGCCACCAGAATGCGCTGGCGGCGGCGGCCAGGCTGCCTGGGGCTGGGGGTGCCGCGCGCGCCAGTCGCTGGCGGGACGCGGAGAGGCAGTGGGAGCGGAGGCGGGAGAGGGAGACACCAGTGTGCCCGTGCCTGTGCCAGCGCGCGGCCGCGCCGGCCTGCCTCGACAGCCGCGTCGCGCTCCGTAGCCAGTCGCCGCGCCGCGCCGCGCACCGCCGCTCTGCGCTACAAAGGTAACCCCCCACCACCGCACCCCCTTTCATTTGGCGCCAACCGCCTCCTTTATTTACGTCGCCGTCTGCCGTTTATTTTGATAACAGCTACGACCCTCCTACTGAACTCGTCCCGCGGCGCCACACGATTTGGTTACACACGGTCGACGCGGCGTCCGTTCTCGCTTTCTGGTCGCACGCGTAACTCCTTCGCCCTTTCCGAGGGTGGCGGGTGAGCCGCACTGCAGTGGGACTCTAACATTCCAGTTGCGTCGTATTACTCCCGCGGTGAGGCTATTGTGTAGCCGCGCGCGGGTGGAAGTATATTGTGCCGGAGATGAATGAGATGGCAGGCCGGCGGTAGAATAAGCGCCCCAGGAAAGCGGACACCCCAAACCGCGCGGCCTCTGCGGTCGCTCGCTATCGCACTCGCCTCTACCCACCGGGACAACCACTCTTATCGACACGACTGTTGGCGTCGAAGTAGTTGAATGTCAAACGTTTACACTTCACTCAAAAACTACATTTACGAAGAAACTGCCGTAGCGTCCTCCTTTCTAATATATGTGGAATAATTTTGTATAAAATAAACAGTTTAAATAGCATATTCTCTGTCTCGTACTACATACGGGTGATATGTGTCATTGGTTCCATTCACAGGAATGTATTGCGGGAGAATGTTTGAATCCCTTACGAGTTTCGAAATTTGTGGTAAAAATATTTAAAGTCGCTCTAAATCTCAAGCAGCTTCGTGACAAGTAAAATATTTTCAGTTACTGTGCGATTCTGGACACGTACATTTGTCAGAAAGTGTCTGGGACATCAGCTGAATTTAGCAAGCAAATCAGTTGCAGTGGAAATCAGCACGGTAGCAACACTGTTTGTAAAATGCACTACAGAATATTTTTGGAATAACTAATTACTTTCGGTCGATAATACGTAGGGAACGGTACATTGTTGTCATTGCGAGCATACACGTGAGTGTAACTGGAACCACATTTTTTTCCCCTTGTGGATCGGAATGCACGATCAATTGACTGTCCCCCAGAAAGCAGCTTAATTGCCGTGTCGAGAGTGTGGTTAGAGACAATGTCACCGCATCTCCACAGCGGGTCACACGGGAACTCGAGTCACACCCACCGGCAATTTATTACAGCTTAGGACTTGGTTAATTCTAACAATAGAAGAATGCCCCAATGACAAGTGACGTAACTGGACTTAATAACTGTTTTTGAAAGGACTCGGGGCTGCGCTTGACTTGCAGGGCCAAAGGGACCCTGTAATCCAATTACACTTCATAATCCCAAGTGCCTTTGAATTAGAATTCAGTCGGTGGGGTTGATGCACTGTCCTAAGGCACAGTGGAATGAGCCGTTCCGTGAATCATAGGGCTAGGCCGTCCCTCCGAACACAGAATCCAATTGGCGGTTACCCCTTAATCGGCCGCGATGAATGCTTTAGACGGGCATGGTGCAACTTTCTGGGGGACTCCCACGAGCAGCTGTGCTGTTTGAAGCGCTCAGAGTTTACCGTTGGATTATTTATTACGCATACTTGGCACGACCGACGGCGGCGAACGAGTTATTTGGAAATTATTTCGTTTACTTTAAGGCTGAATAACAAGTAAACTGTTTTTGTTCTGCTGATTTTTGTTTATTTCTGATTAGTTTTATTGGATGATCTTCAGGAAAAATGCGACTAGCGTCCGCAAGGGACATTAATTCTTACATAGCCAAAGATTATAAACAAAGGTACAATACACTTTCACAGAATGTTGTGCGTCAATCTTGTCTTTTAACGTTGTAAATTAAGCTTTACGCAATGGATATATCCTTATTTTACAAAATGAAAAGTACCTCATAGTAACTACTCCAGTACAAAATGAATGGCCGTGAATTGTATCAATATGAAATAATTATACATTCAAATACCTTTCGTAGGCACTACTGACACTGTAAGGCTGTCGCTGATGTTCGTAGCTTCGCATAAATGTTTCGTTGTTTTGTTTTGAGCAGAATTATATGTTTGAGGTAGGAGCGGAAAAATATCCTAATGTAGTGTCAGACAAATTTATGGAGCCCACATTGACACATCTTCCATAACCGTTCGTGGATCCGAATTCACGTACGGGAAGTTGGCCTGTACGCGCAAGGGAAGCATGCTAAGCCAGTATGCAGTAAATTGCGGAAACAGGTCACTGATGAATGGTTGCAACTTTCTCTGCTGCAATGAGACACACACAACAGGCTATATTGAAAATTTCAATTTCCTGAAATAACAAAAGTTAGAAAGCGCGTCACAGTGTGTTATAAATTTGTGCAATGTGCAACTGAAACGTGTAACTAGCATGTTACAGAATATTATTTTTCTACGCTATATTTCACAGCCATACTTTTCGCAAACTACATGACATTTGTAAACAGAGGAGAATGTTATTCTGCAATAGCTGACAGTTAAAAAGTTTCACGAAATCCCCCTAAAACGTATTACGCCTGTTTCTTAGAAGAGCTGTTTGTTTATTTAGTTACGCTGCGTGGCGTCGGGCTAAACACCACTCTAGACACACACTGTTTGCATCTTTTTGCGCGTTGTGGTATTTCGTCACACTCATCTGCGTTTGAGTCATGTGAACTCATCATAAACTCCATTCGTCTGCAGTTCTGAACGTGAAAAACTAAGAAAAATTTACAGGATAGGCAGAAGTTGTTGTGTGTTGTCATACCACAAAGAATATTCTGAGCGAAAAGCATAAATGGGTTTGTCTTATTTCCGTTCCCTGAGAAATATGAAGTTTCTATTGTGGGTTTATCAGTATTACTGCATCCTATTAACTCACTTGCTTTTTCTTCATTTCTTATTATATTCTATGTAATCTGTCAGATGGTGTATCTCCCGGTAATTTTGTATCCAGAGGTTTACGGACTTCGTGTGATTGAAAATCTGTTTTGATTCTTGTGGTATTCTGAGTTCTTGTTCGCCTCCAGACAAAATGGATTTTCATTCAATCATGTTTACTCCTGCTTTACTGATTTGTGAGACTAAAATTTCCTGTATTTTTCTCTGGGGCTCCCCTTACCCTAATCACTCTACAATATTTCATTTCAAACCTCACAGATTATTCGAAATTAGCAATGTAACAGCATACACAAACAGGCCCCATGTTCGTTGTGATATGATATTACGGTATTTTCCAAATTTTCCCTCATGACTGACTTCGTTTCGATTGTGTTCCGTTATTTTAAAGCTTGCTTTCGATGTCTGTGTATTAATTCTTGCTTCAGTTCGCGAATAAACTATAGAATTTAGTGTTTCCTTTGTTTCGTGCATTGTTTCTAAATCTTTCGTTCTCCAACTTTTTAAATCCTCGGTTGGTTTTCATTTCTTGTTAAATAATGATTGTTGATGTCGTATTTGTTGTCCGTATCTGTCGTATTTCTCCACGCAGTTACTCTGTTAGTGACTATTTGATATCCAGCTACCGGAGTTGCGGTGCCATGTATATACAACGGCAAAGTCAACATCGATATTTAACCTTTGCGCTTTATTTATTTATTTTTTTTATCTTGCGGGAATATAACGTGGCGTCCGTAGTCAGTAAAGTCACAAAACCAGAGTCGTAACCTGCAGCGGTGTGTCTTTAATATTCATGAACAGTGGTTTTATTCACGGCGGCTCGTATCTGAGGAAATTACAGACATGGGCAGTCTATCCATCATTCATCTCATAATCTCGCTGTGTTGCAGACTACGTAATGCCATTTTTCGCTACTATCACTGCCTCACTCTTTCTATAGCTTTTCACTTTGCTGTTCAGTCCTCAGCAGTAATAGGTGAGAAAAGTTGCTTAGTTCTGTGGATTCTCACGGTGCCATTAGATATCGGTAAGACGAGTGTTTCACCGTGTTCCGTTCACATACCACTAGGGAAATTCTTACACAGAAAAATCGTATAGTGAACATTAGAAGAGGGGTTATACGACACAGTTTGCCGTGACGGCCAAGGTTTGTCAATCCTAAAGCTGTTCGGGCTAAACCAGTGCCCCTCCCCGCACTTTTTTTCTTTTATTCGCCGCAACGTATCGGACAGCGCAGGGTATTTCATTGACGGTGCGGCAACATACATGACTGGTGTACGGGAAATCATTGACGGTGAATTATAGTAAGAAAACATCTCTTCGTTGGAATGGAACAATTTAGGAGGCGGATCCGTAGCGCCATGTTGCGAATCGTACGTGTTCTCTCCTAAAAACAGGAGAGCGTGCTAACACTAGTCTGTCCCAGATCGAAATAGAATGTAAATGTTTATGTACACGCGTAATGCGCATTGTATGCCATCCGAACAGTTCTCGCATTTAGCTCGTTGGTGGCGCGTACTGCTCCCCGCTTTTATCATTGTCCGGAGCGCAGTCGTGAGAGAATGGCCTATGGCAAAGGAGAGCGGGCGTGCTGCAGGCTATAAACAGAGACACGATTGGCTATTAGCCGTCCCGGAGACGCGAAAACAATTGTCGCTTAGTAGTGGATGAACAGCTGTCAGCGGCTGGGGCAGGCGCGCAAAGCCACCTCCGCATTGTGCTCAAATAACATCGCGCTTTTGGGATAGCCTTTTATTCTTGCTCTTCGGAGTCTACTATTAGGCGAGCAAAAAAATGTTTTAGCAGATGTAGTGCTAATAACTAGCGTTCGTTCTTATCGACAGGTTGTGAATTGTAATAGCACTCGTGTATCATACTTTCTAGGTAACACGCAAATTAGCCGGCCGATAGTGGCCGTGCGGTTCTAGGCGCTTCAGTCTGGAACCGCGTGACCGCTACGGTCGCAGGTTCGAATCCTGCCTCGGGCATGAATGTGTGTGATGTCCTTAGGTTAGTTAGGTTTCAGTAGTTCTAAGTTCTAGGGGACTGATGACCTCGGATGTTAAGTCCCCTAGTACTCAGAGCCATTTTAACACGCAAATTTCGATCTAGCGATTCTCGTGTTAATATTTATGCACTTTTTGTTATTTATCTTTTACATTATAGGTGCTGGAATATTAGAGACATGTTAGCGTAGTGCATAACATTCGTATGATATTTCGCGATTGATATGCTACATATACATGTTCGCACACCTTGTTAAATGAAATACAAGCTATGATATTACAATACGAATATTAATACCACAAGAATTCTGCCAAAGCAGTACTTATTAGTACGAAAATTATCGCTTTAATTAATATGACGGAGAAACATGAAACTTTTCTTGTGGGCTTAGGAAGAACATTTCATTAGTTATTCCCAGTTTGGTAGACAGCGCTAAGTTGGTGGACAGAACGGTTTTACCATCTGCTACGACACGTGAAAATGTTTCTGAAACATAACTCGAATAATTTCACAAGAAAGACAGTTGTGGTCCTGGAGCTTGCGTGTGCACTTGCGTATTGTGCCTCTCATGACTCTGCCTCCGGATATAGGACGGCGACAGAGACAAGAGGTCATGAACCTGTCATATGCTGAAGCTACCCCACTTCAAGGAATATCTCTTTGAATTGATGAGTAGCTTGTGCCTGAAACTGCCGGACAGATTTTTAACTGCGAGTTCGACCCGTACCTTTGTGTGCAGTGAAAGCTTTGCACCTTCCGTACGTAGACCCTGAAATGGTATGGTACTCCCTTGGACAGCAAATATATGGATTCCAGTGTCCGGTTCTTACACGGTTTTAAACGGTAATTTACGTTCCAGTGAACCCATCTGCAGAAAGTGAAAATTTTATTGATGTTTGTCTTCGTCTTGCATAAGACTGTATTTGGTAAAAGAAATACCTCTACGAGCATGGTATGCATGTGGGCTGTTGCAGATAATTTGTACATGGTTCCAAAATTCCTATTGTAGGCATTGTTACCTGGGCAATTGATCACTTATCTGAACTACTGATTCGAGATAATGTATGGTGTGTACCCGGACATTTATATTAAAAGCGGTAATGAGACCCATTGTCGACCAGGGTAGGGCGTTAGTTAAATTGTAACATCAACAAATTTTGTCGTTACGATGTTGCACTTAAGTTCTTTTGCTACTGATATGAATATACATATCTGATGGGTAGGTCTTGAGATATCATTTTTCAACTGTTTTTAACCCATTTTGATTTTTGTCGATTACAGCACCATCTATCACGCAACGAAAAAAATGTTAAATACGAAAGTTACGTATTTTTTCCCGTAGAATCCCAATCCGCAATAAAAGAAGGGGAGTTCCTATTTAAGATATGAAGGTGATCTCCCCTCCCGCCCGCTTTGTACGCGGTAAGGGGATTGAGTTTGGTGTTACTGGAAGTTCTCCTTCGAGAAGACAGCTTTTATTACAACCTTTTTTTAATCCGAATTGTAGTTTTCCAGATATTTCCAAAAACTGTTTTAAATACCTCACCTTGTATATACTCACGTTGTGTTACTTGAAATAACGATATTAACACCACATTTACAAAAACTAAAAGGAAAAATTATTACTATTAAAGAAACTGAGACAATTTTTGATCATTAAAGAAGGACTTCGATTATATGATGGAGGCAACTACATTTCTAAGTAAATCGGTTGCGCCTTTGTCTAGCGCAGTGTAACAACGTTTTAGCAGAATATTTTAATGCCCGTATACACGACGCCTACGGTGACCGTACAACCACGGCAGGATACTAGGCTCCTGTTATGTGATCAAGGAATAATTAGTAGAGAATAATATGTGTCTGAAGGTTGTTGATAGAATCAAGTGTGAACAATTACGGGGCCTTACGCAGATATTTGTTTAGGGTGCAAAGACTGCACATGAGAAATGATTGGACGAACTGTGCTTTTCATTCTAATCGTGTATGATGTTTGGATGACGCAAACGGTAGAATTTGGTCTGAATAAGTCAATGTATAAATTCCACTAGCACGTCCGACTAAAATTTTAATCCACGAGGACGATTAGTTTCAGTAAGAGCGTAAAAGCTTCGCTACAGGTCTGCTGGTTTCGAAACTTGTCAATAGTCATTTGGTGACATAAACTGTACAGCAATAATTAGTCAACTAACTTCGTGAGTACTCTGAAAAAGGTTTATGGAGTAATGATGGACTGTTTCTATATCTATGGAACCAACGTGATGAAAACTTAGTTCAGTTTCCGCCTCTGGTTACTGAAAAGCTTTCCATTATTGGTTTTATACTCTCTTCTAGAATCCATTTGCTGCTCTGCTTATCTGTGCTTGTTGCCGATAACGAAATGATCGCCGTTTAGATTCCTACCGTGTATTTTCATTGGATTGCCGCACGATGGTGTTAGTTAATCTAATTTCTTCCAGTAGCAACTGACCTCAGTGTAATAAGAGCTATCGTTGTGACTGCGAGGGGTGTCGTACTACAGCAGAGGAGAGTATTGGGACGAGTATTTTAATGCCCTTTTTCCTTTTTTCAGTCTGTTATTAAGTTTTAAATATACTAACTCTGTAATGCTGCAAAATACAATATCGTTTATTAGCATCTGAGATACTATAGTGAAACGAACGTTTTTTTTTCTAGGGAATGAGAGTTCCAATTTAAGACGCTTACATTTAGTTATGCAGAAACTTTGTCAGTCAGACGAAGGCATTTAAAATTCAGCGCACATTACGTATGTCGCTAATGACTAAAAAGTATAATTTACAAGTATATTAAATTAAAATTGACAAAAAACATAGCAAATAGAAATTTTCACGACGTTTGCTCTATGACGTTGCAATACGAATGAAATGTGTAGCTCTGTGTTAATTTGTGGAACATTTTGGCAAAGGAGTTTATCGTGAATGAACTCATCCATTGCCCTGTAAATGTGTAACGCTGTAAGCAGTATATACAATCTTATCCCGAGTAAGTTCCTCTGCCTTTCTTTCGCTCGTATCTATTGAGAGGGCTGCTTAAGCGTTACATACAGCAAATATAGCAAGATACGCGTGGGATGATGCACCAAGCACCTCGTCGCTCGCCGGAAATAACTTTGTTGCTTACAAGGGAACCTCCCCATCGCACCCCCCTCAGATTTAGTTATAAGTTGGCACAGTGGATAGGCCTTGAAAAACTGAACACAGATCAATCGAGAAAACAGGAAGAAGTTGTGTGGAAGTATGAAAAAATAAGCAAAATATACAAACTGAGTAGTCCATGCGCAAGATAGGCAACATCAAGGATGATGTAAGCATAGGTGCATCGTGGTCTCGTGGTTAGCGTGAGCAGCTGCAGAACGAGAGGTCTTTGGTTCAAGTCTTCCCTCGAGTGATAAGTTTATTTTCGTAAAGTTTTGATTTGTTCGTTCGTTCATTGACGTCTCTGTTCACTGTAATAAGTTTAGTGTCTGTGTTTTGCGACCCCACCGCAAAACCGTGCGATTAGTCGACGAAAGGACGTGCCTCTTCAATGGGAACAGAAAACATTTGGTCGCAAGGTCACACGTCAACCGATTCCTCCACAGGAAAGCACATCTGATAAATTCTATACGACACTGGTGACGGCATGTGCGTCACATGATAGGAATATGTTGTCGACCCACCTAACTTGTACACTTGGCGAATGGGTAAAAAGATTCTTCTACCTTTCCCGATTTAAGTTTTCTTGTGGATGTGATAATCACTCCCAAAAAGTGATGTGACATAAACTGAAAACAAAAAATTAAAATTTCCACTCCAGGGAGGACTTGAACCAAGTACTTCTCGTTCCGCATCTGCTCACGCTAACCATATGACCACGACGCTCCTGAGTTCACTTTCTCCTAGATTTTGATTATATGACACATGGACTACTCAGTTTGTATATTTTGCTTATTTTTTCATGGTTCCACACAACTTCTTCCTGTTTTCTCGATTCATCTGTGTTCAGTTTTTCAAGGTATATCCACTGTGCCAACTTAGAATTAAATCTGAGGGGGGTGCGATGGGGAGGTTCCCTTGTTAGTATATGGTGTTCCAGGAACAAGTACCGATTTCCGAATGTACTGAAAATGACTAGCGTAGCCTAAACAGAATGTTTCGACATCGTTTCAACGTGAGTACGAAAAGTATGAAATGAAAAAAAGGAGAAGCTACAACATGTGTTCGGTTTATAATGGCATCGACGAAGCCACAATACACGACATAAAATTAAAAAGGATCGCTAACCATCGCTTTCTGGAAAGCACAGAAATCTCCCTCACGAAAGTAAGACAAAAAATTAAATAATATGTCGAAAAGTTCGACCACAAGGTAGGGACGTAAGCCTATAAATTACCGCCGGTTGCCAGAACCATTTCGGAGATGTCGGGATTATGGAATGTGCCCATACCCAACAGTAAGGAAATACCCAGAGAGGCAGACGATCGACACGACTATTTGTAGTTTAAGACTAACGCCTCACTACATCATCAAACATTAAATAGTTCAAAGGCGCCTTGAGTGGGAGCAGCTGTATCTTAGATCGACAAATAACGTCTTCACATAATTGACATTTTATTGTAGACGTCCCGCGTGCTCCAAATGACATACACAGCGAAGAGGCTCAGTGGTTAGAGCACTCGACGTGTACTCAGAAGGACGTTGGTTCAAATACCCGTTCGGTCAACATGTAGGTCTCCCATATCTTCAGTAAATCGCTTAAGGCAAATGGGATGGTTTCTCTTGGCTTGTGCCACGTCTCTAGTGACATCGTCTCCGAGTGGCCACTAATCTTACTTTCTTTCTAATAAAGAGACCGAACGGCAGTCAGGTTTTTGCAATATTTTTATACTTATGGTACGTAAGATTCGGAAATCAAATATCAATCGCCATTAGAAAGTTAATGCAACTCTCAAAAATTCTCGAGAAAATCGACACTGAAATTTTCCGAGCGTTTTTAATTCACAGACGAAAAATTGGAAATTTGTGGTAAGGTCTTATGGGACCAAACTGCTGAGGTCATCGGTCCCTAAGCCTACATACTATTTAATATAACTTAAACTAACTTGGGCTATGGACAACACACACACCCATGCCCGAGAGAGGACTCGAACCTCCGACGGGGGGGTTCACAGCCAATTTTATAAACGGCCAGAGAGCTCCTTGGTAAAATGTTCGCCTGCAACGTGAGCGACCTTGGTTCGATTCGTGGCAGATGCTAATTTTTGAACGATGGTGCATGTTCTACAAGCATTTCCGTGAAGCAGAAAATACATAAAGTTACAAATTCATTTTAACGTTTTCTATTCGAGCAATCTTTATTAACAATCTTTTATGTAAGATCGACAATTAAGAATTTATGTCTTGTGTGCGATATGTAACTAGAAATAAGACGACGTGCATTTTTCATAAAAATGGCAATTAGATACACATTAATTAACATACATTTGATAAATTTTGCATTTAAATGACGTAGATATTAGTTCTGAAAACACGTAAAAGTTATGACCGAAACGAAACTAGAACCAGCGATTACCAATCTCGAGCGCCACCGATTTTTATTCATATTTACACGTTTTACGCTTCACGTAAATGCTCATAGAACATGCACAATTGTTAAAAATTTGAAGTAATGAATTAAAGACGCTCAGAAAATATGAAAGTCAATTTCTCGAGAATTTTTGAGAGTTGCGGTGACCGGATGTGGATTATTGACGTTAGAGTTCTGAACTTCACGTGCCATATACATGAAAATTACGAAAATCCGATTGACATGCGGCCTTCTTGTAAGTGACGTTAACAGGCAGTCTCTTTCTCGACTAGTCTGATAGTTCTAAATTACTTCGCACCTCTTATAATAATACTAAAACTCAGTAAGATGAAACATTCTTCGACTGCGGTTACGGCTGCCACAAATTAAATTTTTTATTTATTGCGATTCCAGTTTAAACTATTATTTATCTTCGGGCAGATATCCAAAATGTAGACATGTATACAGACAATACAGCCGTTAGTCGAGACATGAAGAGAGTATGAACGGTGTCCAAGTCATAGAGTGCACGAATAAAAACAAAGCCAAGTGAATGCCATGGGAGCAACATATTTCTCACTTCCGTGTAGTCCCGGTTGGCAGATGGGTAACTGGAGTATACTGAGTTGAAAGAAGTCTTTCGTTTGGAATTGTTGGCAGACATACGAATGTCAGAAGTGTATACAATATTAAACACTCAGCAAAAGCTAACAGTGTGTTTGTTTGGTTGGAAACTGCAGACCCGTAACGCATTTACTGGAACTTCACCGTAACCAGCTAATAATAAATTACAGACAACTGTGATAATGACGCAAGAGGTAATAAATAGGCAGTGTTTAAGCACTGAGGAAACGTCTGCACACGAAGACAATTATTAGTCAAAGTTAAAACGGCTCATGTTTAAAATCTGCTGATTATCATATTCGGCATGTACTTCGCGCTTCCAGATATACTTGGCACATAATACTTGCCAAGTACCTACGAATGCATACTCCCTACAGAGAACAGCGATGAATATATTTAGTCAGTCAGACCTTGCGCATGAAAATTCAAGCGGTCCGCCAGATACAATTTGTGTCAGTTGTTCTCATAGCGCAGATGACAGTGCACGAGACGTCTCAGCCTTTGGCTCCGGTTCGGTACTTGCTGCCGTCCAATGTTCAATTTTTGTATCGCTCTCTTGTTCGGTTTTGGGAAACCAAACGAAAGCCACGTTTGGCTGCACCGTCTCTGGCGGGCAGTTTGAATTTGCGCTCGCAACGACCTGGTAGACTGGCTTCATTGCTAACTAACTCGGAGCCTCTTAACAGCTGTTTCTCAGCACATCCTATTCTGCAACCCGCCTACAAGCTTTTAAGACATTCCACACCTCCTTGTATACGCCAAAATCAGTGACAGAGATTGTAAAAAGCAAGCAGCCCTGTCTGTCAGTAAAATATTTTTGTGTACAATCTGTGATCGACGTCTCCTCTTTAGCATTATTACTGTAACGGAATTGTTACTTATCAAAGATTTATTCAGCTGGATCTGTGTTACATAAGATTACAAAGAGTTATGACATATATAGAATTTTTTAATGAAGTTCATTATTATAAGATACTAATGTATAAAATTCCATAACTAATAATAATAATGCAGCAGAGGATTTTTAATAGCACGACAATTAATAACGCTTAGCCATGACCTAGAAACTATTCCTCCATGCACCTGGAATGATTTGGGAACACAGTGGATCCCTCAACTGAGAATGGCTGGATCAGAGAAGTAAAAATCTGAATCTTCTGTGCGTGAACAATTATTGCTCCTATTCGGTTAACAACAACCACAGCAATCAAGCGGACGCGAAGTTCTCTTCTATTAACATTATCATATACTATTTCATTCGTTTCATTGAAATAAATTGTGTAACACCACGAAATAGGCCTGAAGTAGACCTACGAGGAGTAGGCGGATTCTGCAAGGAGAAAAGGCTTTGAAATGTAATCTAAAAATCAGATTTGAAAATATGCAGTTTCTTCTTAACACCTTTCAACTCTTGATGAAGCATACTGATATGTACGCTAAAGAGCTCCCGCAACATGAAAATCATTTTTCTTCGCGTTTTTTGTGAATGGTTTCTGACGGTCCTTTTAAGTAAAGAACTAACGCCATATTTCTATCGTAGTATCTCTCGTTTCCAAAATTTTCTCTGCAAGCTGTCGTCCCTTATTACAGCGTCAGTTTTTCGCCGAAGGCGACCGCATAAGCCGAAAGCTCTATCGCGACTGAAACAACGCTTGTTGAAATACGTGTTTCGCTTTTAAACAGTTTTCGCTTCCATCAAACAGGACGAAATAATCCATCAACGTGGTGATGATAATAATAGTATGTATTCGGTGTTTGTATGCCACACACAAAAGCGCGTGCAGTACACACACAATGTATATTCCTTTGCGGAATTATGTATCCTTTATGAATTGACTCTCTTTCTGCAGTAAAGGAATATACGAGGCTGGCCTATTAGGACCTGGCAGTAACCTCCCTTAGGTGGAACAAATTCTCGGGAGCGGTGTGCAACGTACGACGCCGAAACGCTGTGTGTGTTGCTCTTTATCGGCACCTGGCGGGAATAAATACCGCGCTCCGCGTCTATCGAAAGTAATCTCGTGAGTTCCGCTTTAAAACGAGACGGAGAGTGGGTCGCCTGGTGCAGTTTAATGGCAACTAGCGCGCTCTCGCAAGAATTCCCAGCGAATTTCCTGCAAGTTCTAGGGTCCGCAGTTAAACAGAGGCGACTAATTTTCAGCAGAAGAGTATGGCCGAAAGCGAGCGCGTTATTGCTTCGCATCACTTGTCGTTATTGACAGTGGACATTTAGGGCTCTAAATTGAACTGCGGAGGGCGAAATTGCAATCTTGAGCGTAACTTTGTCTACTTCGTGACTCTTTTGGTAAAATTCATCACAGACGTTTCCGAAGAGTAATACGTCACACGATTAAACCGAAATAAAGAATACTATGTTTCTAAATTTCGAAAATGCTATTTCATTCTCCATTTAAGCTGGTGTAACACTGCAGTAATACTACCCAGGCATTATTTGCGCTTGATAAAAACTACCGTAATTTGGTAGACAGTCTTCTCTCGGGTGTAGTTTCAAATGGTTCAAATGGCTCTGAGCACTATGGGACTCAACTGCTGAGGTCATTAGTCCCCTAGAACTTAGAACTAGTTAAACCTAACTAACCTAAGGACATCACAAACATCCATGCCCGAGGCAGGATTCGAACCTGCGACCGTAGCGGTCTTGCGGTTCCAGACTGCAGCGCCTTTAACCGCACGGCCACTTCGGCCGGCGGTGTAGTTTCAATCGCCTTCTTTCCTTTTTCCTCCACTTTTTGGTTTCCGATTACTTTTCCCGTCTATGTAGTCACTCGGCTATAATCCCATAAAAAATGTACGAAGTTCGATCTAAAAGAAACAGATGCCACTATTACGTGAATTTAAATCTTCTGTTATTAACAAAAACTAAAAAAAATTGCCGGTTTTTTTGTAGTGGTGGAAGGTTACTTCTTAGTTCATTTATTTCGTGCATACGTTGTAAATGGCAGAAAACACGCAATTATTTCATCTCTTCGAATGCCCAGCAGTAGAGCAATTAGATTTATAGCTGCTTTCGGATCGAGTCCACTGCTTGTACTTACCTTACTGCTTGCACTTTTATTTTAACTCTTCGAATTAATGCGAAATATGTTATACTGGTGCACTGACACCGTGCCCATTGTATTTACCATACTTGTCACGTATGAAAATTTCATTTTTTCTATTTAGACTTTGAACATGCAGTTTAATTTACATCCTTATTTGTTACGGATAAAATATTATTTAAATTTGTTACCTCAGTTTAAATAAGCTATCCATAGGTTGACTTATTGTAATTTTTTTTCGTGTCATCTTTCGCCATATAGAAGCAGTTTTTTCCCCTTCTTTTGTTTTCCTCGAGGCTCCTACCCCCCTGAAATAACTTTTTCACAAATATTAAAATAAACTGAAACCAAAGTACTAACTTCTCTATTTATCGTATCGTTGAAGAACATCTCCAAAAATTGACTTCTAAAAAAAATATTTGTGAACATGCTGCCGTAAGAAGTTGTTTATAAGAGCACCTTCAGTTATTTTCATATGATGCAGCTAAATCATGTCGACCAGTATTGCGCCTCCAATGTAAGTGACTTACTTGCATCAGTTTAAGAGTAAATGCAAGACGAGTTAATGTTACTTGCCTACAAGAATAATATAAATAAACGAAAATATTTAGGATTCAGTGCAAAAAACGTAGCGTTTTGTCGAGAACAAAGATTATCATTTTCCCCAGCCGTTCCACTTGTACATAAACGTAAGGTGACTACGCGTGATAAATAAATTCTTGACTCAGTGTCGTTTCTGACCACCTTCCGCACGAATAGGGGTTTCTGTAAATTGTTTGAGAGAATTGTCGAATATTTTAAACTTTTTTATCCCCATACGAATTATAGTCCCGTTACTACAATGACTTGAAAGTTTCCCACAATATATTTTGGTGAGCTGGATTCAATTGTCGTTCTGTTCATCTTGTCCTTCGATCTCCGTATTTCTCTCAGTCGCTCCAGTAATACGCCGCCATGGCTACACAACATCTACATTATGCTCCGGAGGCGTGCTTTTAATGTGTGGCGGGTAATTCGCCATCACTATCATCCCTCCTCCTTTTGCAGTACCATTCACGAACGGTGCGCGGAAGAAGTAATGGTGACAGATGGCGGTACGATCTCTACAGTCTCTGATTTTTTCGTCACGGTCGTTTCGGGAGGCCTATGTTGGAGGAAGTAATGTTTTCCTACTCTTCTTGTAATGTACACTAACGGAATTTCACCAGTACCCTCTCCATTATCCTCAGCGCCTTTCTTGTACAGTCTTCCACTGACGTTTGTTGAGAACCTCCGTAAAGCTCTTGTACTTTATAAATTATGTGTTTCTTAAACCACTTATTTCGAGGACGAATACCTTAAAGTTATTAAAATCCTTCCAGTGTATCTCACCCCGAAATCTGCTTTTCCTACAATTACACTACCGGGAAAAATGCGACATCTTTAAGGACAAAGTCATTTTACTGATAAGCGATGTAACCGGGTGGTTCATTTTTCTGGGAGTATATGATAACAAATTCAGACCAAGTTCAAATGGCTCTGAGCACTATGGGACTTAACATCTGATGTCATCAGTCCTCTAGAACTTAGAACTACTTAAACCTAACTAACCTAAGGACATCACACATATCCATGCCCGAGGCAAGATTCAAGCCTGCGACCGTAGAAGTCGCGCGGTTCCGGACTGAAGCGCTTAGAACCACTCGGCACCGCGGCCGGTTTCAGACCAAGTGAACGTGTCATAGTAAAGGGGACCAAAAGTTGCATCAATACACAGTGTAGAATCTTCTGGCGGCAACCCAGGTGTGTGTGTCCGCGCATGCAAACGGTCATAAAGGTGCCGAATGGCATCCACAGACAGATTGTCCCAAGCATCTTGCACCTTTTGTTGCAGTTCGACAATGAACCTTGCAAGCTCCGGAGAACGAGTAAGTTCCCGCTTCACAATGTCTCATGGCGAGAGGCCTGGTGATCTTGCTGGCCAGGGCGTGGCACGAAGAGCAGGTTGTGTCGCGGCAGCCTTACGTGGACGTGCATTCTCCTGCTGAAAAAGCACGCCATCTTCTTGTCTAAGAAATGGCATTAACGTAGGGTTACCAGCTTGTGCATTGTAGCGGACTTCTGCTACTTTACCCTGCAGAAACACCAAATGCGACCACGCGTTATAGCTGGTGCCTACCCACACCTTGAAACCTGGGATGGGCTCTGTATGTCGTGGGCGAATGCGCTCTGGAATAGACTATTCACCAGGTCTACGCCATTCACGCATACGTCCATCACTCACATACAGACAAAACCCACTGTCATTACTAAAATCAACAGAGCGCCTTTCCGTTCTCCAGTTAACCCTCTCACGACACCAGAGCCGTGCTTGGTGTTGTGGTGTCGGCGGCTGCCTGGCCAAAGGCACAAGTGATCCTAGGCCTTCTGTTAACAGGTCCCTAATGGTCCTTCGAGACGCAACAAGTGCAACATGACAGAATTTGTTCGCTGGACGACGTTCGGTCGGCCACCGCTGCTCGCACAAATCATCGATCTTAACGTACGCCTGTACTAGGCGGGCAACCAGAACCTGGTCTAAGGGTGTGGGAATGTTCCACGGGCCACCAGCGATACATTATGCCCAGCGTGTGTAGCTATCCGTCGATACGTCCATTCAGCTTCCCGTACTCCCACAATGCGAATAATTAAAACGTCTGAAGTTGTTCAACAGGCGAACTTATTCGTCAGCGAGGTACGGTTGTACCCTAGTATGAATATTGCAAACACTTTTCACCTCTAAACTCAGCACAGTTACTGTCTGCAGAGCCAAAACAGAGAATGCAAAGACAGGCTTCCCGAGAACCATCTAATCGCCGATGATAGTAACAAATGAATCACTAATACTACTACCCCTCAATATGCACATGTAATATATACCCTTTTGCCACTGAACACATTCCATGAGGGTGTCGCACCTTTTCTGGCGGTGTAGTTTTATGTGATTATTCAACTTCAGGTTGCTCCAAACCATCACTCCTTGGTATCTTACGGTTGTTACTGTTGTTGTCGACAGTAGCGTAATCGAACAGTAGTGGGTCTGTTCTCCAATTTATGCGAGAATATTTCATTTCATCTTTCCTTTGCATTCGTCATAAAGTTAGCCAGTATTACTTATAAAGAGATACCTCCATCGACGGAACGCTAATTTTGAGAGGAAGTACGTAGTGGAAATGCAATGATTCTCAGTTAAGGCGCTTTTCTGAAATTGTATCTGAAGTAACAAGCTGAGTTTTTAAACGCGTTCAGTACAGCAAGAAGTTAAAGCGCAGCTACTTTTTACTGAATGGTCCGCGCTTAAATAACTGCAGGTAGACAACAAACGGAAATTGCTGAATGTGAACGTTTCTCTGAGATATCTTTCGGGAGGCAGCCACGTGCTGTATCGCTCTTAAATTTGATGACAGCCATAAGCCTGAAGCAAGGCGTTGCGAGTGTCTCTCAGATATCAGCAATTTGTCCATTTAACTTTTGAAGTTAATAGGGACGGTATGTCTCGAAGCAGGTTTGGAATTTATTAACTTGGCCTTTGATGTTGCGCTCCAGCGGAATAGATATTACAATAAAATGCTCCAAGGTATGAGGCTCAGACGAGACGGAGGCCATGAAGGAAAAGTCTCTTAAGACTCGTACTTATTGTCGACGTTAAAGCGGTACTTACTCTAGTCGTTGCTTACTTTCACGTAATTTTGTGAAAATGAAAAATACATTGCTTTTTACAAGTAAGTTTGGAAAGGCTTTTTGTTATTTTCTACGCCTATTTTCCGACAAAGGATTTAATATGATTTAAATGTTGTTCCGTAACCTTGTGAGCTGGATGCTTGACCAAGAAGTGAACGACGTCCAGTTCTGTCATTTTTAGTTATGGATTGCTTCTTGTAATAGAGGCAGCGAGACAGTGATCTGTCAGGGAAGAAAAAGACCATGTCCTAGACTGAGTATGTTCCCGCCATCTGTTAACAGATTTCTGCACTGCTAAGACGTGAGATTATAAAAATAAGTAAAACCACAACAGTGTGTTACATATTTGTATATTTAACGTTTTAAATTTTCGTGGAATACGTAAGTGGAAGCCAGAGGCATCAAGAGAGAGCGTCAGCAAAGCTAGAGAAATCCAACAAAACTTCTCCTCGCATGCGAATCCTGCCTCGGGCATGGATGCGTGTGATGTCCTTAGGTTAGTTAGGTTTAATTAGTTCTAGGCGACTTACGACCTCAGAAGTTAAGTTAGTTGCATAGTGCTCAGAGCCATTTGAACCATTTTTTTTCCTCGCATGGTGCCTGCATTCCATGCCTTTTGCATGAACGTAATATCAGAGGATGAAGTTACCGAAAAATAAGATGATACTTTGCTGAAGATGAAAATGAGCATATCACTAGCTGCAGTACTGATAACGAACGAAATACTGTGATTTCGTAGATGTTTGGATGCGCTGTTAATATAAGGTATTTCCTTCAAAAATTCTTTCAGTGAATAAGAGTTAGAATTGTTTCTGCCGAAGAAATCACTGAAAGTCAAATTTAATTGTAGTTTTAGTTTGTAATCTTAATTATATTTTAAATATATAATAAAACTATTTTCTTGAACGCTATTGGTATTATTTGCAATAAACAAAGGAAAGTACTTGAGTCCCTTTTTCTTGGAATTTAGAATATAGACATCGCCTGTTATTTTACTTAATCGTTCAGGTAGCAAAGAATGACTTCGAATATGTTATCGAGGATGGAAATTGCTGCTAGACTAGGACTCGAACTCGGATTTGGTGCGTTTGGCGAGCAGCTGCATTACCATTAGGCTGTCCGAGTACGCCTCTGACCTGACTCGTCAGTTTCCTTGTCACTGATGTTTCATCCCACTACTTCTGCCTATTACAATCAGTGGTTCTCCTACACGGAATGGGATAACGGAATCACTGTGGAAACTGATCTGGTGGACGGCCGTGGCAGCTCGGAGTGGCCGCGCAGTTAGAGACGCCATGTCACGGATTGCGCCGGCGGTTCGAACCATCCATCGTGTGTGTGTGTGTGTGTGTGTGTGTGTGTGTGTGTGTGTGTGTGTGTGTGTGTGTGTGTATATAGTTCTTAGCATAAGGAGGTTTAAGTATTGTTTAAGTCTAGGGACTGATGACCTCAGCAGTTTGGTCCCTTAGGAATTCACACACATTTGAACATTTTTGAACGACCGTGGCTTACCCTGCCACACGGGATATACAAAGTGTTTATCCAGTTTCACAAGATTACATTTTCCGCACGAATATAGATAGAAACTTGAGGTTAATTTTAATTTATACATAGGCCTACATAGCTTTTATTTTCAAAGGTATCATACTTTTTTAATTTCATTCGTCGACACTGCCTTTCTAGAGAGCCTACAAGTGTGCTTAATCATGAGTTACGTATACGCTGCCTGACAAAAAATGTCAAGCAGCTAGAGAGGGAGGGGAAAACGAAATGAGAGGTGAATATATATATATCAGTGATTACAAACCGTTGTATCCTGTGCTGAGGAAAGCTGGTCCACAAATGTTATAACTGGTTGTTGATATCCTGAGACACTGGTACTGGGACTACGTTGACGTCCTAGCTGATTTATTTTATTTATTTATTTATTTATTGTTCCGTGGGACCACATTAAGGAGAAGTCTCCATGGTCATGGAACGAGTCAATACATGAAATTATAACACGATTGTAGAAACAGGTAAAATGAAATACAAGAAACATATTCAGTTGTAGATTGTAGAAACAGATAAAATGAAATATAAGAAACATATTCAGGCGACACGTCGTTAGTTTAAATAAAGAAAATCAAGAATGTAACACTGGAATTTGCTTAATTTTGTAGCTCTTCCAGGAGCTCCTCGACAGAATAGGAGGAGTGAGCCATGAGGAAACTCTTCACGTTAGACTTAAAAGCGTTTGGGCTACTGCTAAGATTTTTGAGTTCTTGTGGTAGCTTATTGAAAATGGATGCAGCAGAATACTGCACTCCTTTCTGCACAAGAGTCAAGGAAGTGCATTCCACATGCAGATTTGATTTCTGCCTGGTATTAACTGAGTGAAAGCTGCTAACTCTTGGGAATAGGCTAATATTGCTAACAACAAACGACATTAAAGATAATATATACTGTGAGGGCAATGTCAGAATTCCCAGATTTTTGAATAGGGGTCGACAAGACGTTCTCGAACTTACACCACATATAGCTCGAACAGCCCGTTTTTGAGCCAAAAATACCCTTTTTGAATCAGAAGAATTACCCCAAAAAATAATACCATACGACATAAGCGTATGAAAATATGCGAAGTAGACTACTTTTCGTGTTGAAGTGTCACTTATTTCAGATACTGTTCTAATGGTAAATAAAGCAGCATTTAGCTTCTGAACAAGATCGTGGACATGGGCTTTCCACAACAGCTTACTATCTATCCGAACGCCTAGGAACTTGAACTGTTCCGTCTCGCTTATAACATGCCTATTCTGTCTGATCAAAATATCGGTTCTTGTTGAATTGTGAGTTAGAAACTGTAAAAACTGAGTCTTACTGTGATTTAGCATCAAATTATTTTCCACAAGCCACGAACTTATTTCATGAACTACATTATTTGTTACTGTTTCAATATTACACACAAGATCCTTCACTATCAAGCTGGTGTCATCAGCAAACAGAAATATTTTTGAATCACCTGTAATACTAGAAGGCATATCATTTATATAAATAAGAAACAGCAGTGGCCCCAGCACCGACCCTTGGGGAACGCCCCACTTAACAGTGCCCCATTGGGACTGAACACCACTACCACTCTCAATATTGCGGAGAATTACCCTCTGCTTTCTGTTCTTAAAGTAAGAGGCGAACCAATTGTAAGCTACTCCCCTTACTCCATAATGGTCCAACTTCTGCAGTAATATTTTGTGGTCAACACAGTCAAAAGCCTTCGTTAAATCAAAGAAAACACCTAACGTTCGCAACCTTTTATTTAATCCGTCCAAAACCTCACAGAGAAAAGAGACTATAGCATTTTCAGTTGTTAAGCCATTTCTAAAACCAAACTGTACATTTGACAGCAAATTATGTGAATTTAAATGCTGCAGTAACCTTGTATATACAACCCTCTCGATAACTTTAGCAAACACCAAAGGCATAGAAATAGGTCTATAATTATCAACATTATCCCTGTCTCCATTTTTATAAAGTGGCTTCACTACCGAGTACTTTAATCGGTCAGGAAACCGACCACTCCTAAAGGAAAAGTTACAGATATGGCTAAGTACTGGGCTAACATACATGCAACAATACTTCAGTATTCTGCTAGATACCCCGTCATATCCATGAGAGTTCTTGGTCTTTAGTGATTTAATTATTAATTCAATCTCCCTGTTGTCAGTATCATGGAGGAGCATTTCAGGTAACAGTCTCGGAGCACTTTTTTCTACGAGCGCTATATGATTCCCTGTTGGGACTAGGTTTCTATTTAGTTCACCTGCTGTATTCAGAAAGTGATTATTAAATACTGTGCATCTATGCGACTTATCAGTAACACGGACATTCCCACTACGCACTGATTCTATATCCTCGACCTGTCTCTGCAGACCAGCCACTTCCTTTACGACTGACCATATGGTTTTAATAAACATATGTTCTTTCAGGGGCAGATCTGATGATCTTGCTATCAATGCGAGCATCTTAACATCACGCAGACATTTCATAGACACACGTGCCGCATTGTGCTGTTGAAAAATGTCACCACGATACCATCGCATGAGACGTAACACATGAGGATGCTGGCTGTCAGTGGACGTTGTGCAGTCAGAATTCCATTTGTCAGTACCAGTCGTGACCAGATGCCAGTGGCTCACCATACCACAACGCCAGGCGTAGCACCACTATACCCGTCAAATACACTACTGGTCATTAAAATTGCTACACCAAGAAGAAATGTAGATGATAAACGGGTATTCATTGGACAAATATATTACACTAGAAATGACATGTGATTACATTTTTACGCAATTTGGGTGCATAGATCCTGAGAAATCAGTGCCTAGAACAACCACCTCTGGCCGTAATAACGGCCTTGATACGTCTGGGCATTGAGTCAAACAGAGCTTGGATGGCGTGTACAGGTACAGCTGCCCATGCAGCTTCAACACAATACCACATTTCATCAAGAGTAGTGACTGGCGTATTGTGACGAGCCAATTGCTCGGCCACCGTTGACCAGACGTTTTCAGTTGGTGAGAGATCTGGAGAATGTGCTGGCCAGGGTAGCAGTCGAACATTCTCTGTATCCAGAAAAGCCCGTACAGGACCTGCAATATGCGGTCGTGCATTATCCTGCTGAAATGGAGAGTTTCGCAGGGAACGAATGAGGGGTAGAGCCACGGGTCGTAGCACACCTGAACTGTAACGTCCACTGTTCAAAGTGCCGTCAATGCGAACAAGAGGTGACCGGACGTGTAACCAGTGGCACCCCATACAATCACGCCGGGTGATACGCCAGTATGGCGATGATGAATACGCGCTTTCAATGTGCGTTCACCGCGATGTCGCCAAACACGGATGCGACCATCATGATGCTGTAAACAGAACCTGGATTCATCCGAAAAAATGACGTTTTGCTATCCGTGCACCCAGGTACGTCGCTGAGTACACCGTCGCAGGCATTCCTGTCTGTGATGTAGTGTCAAGGGTAACCGCAGCCATGGTCTCCGAGCTGATAGTCCATGCTGCTGCAAACGTCGTCGATCTGTTCGTACAGATGGTTGTTTTCTTGCAAACGTCCCCATCTGTTGACTCAGGGACCGAGACGTGGCAGCACGATCCGTTACAGCCATGCGGATAAGATGCCTGTCATCTCGACTGTTAGTGATACGATGCCGTTGGGATCCAGCACGGCGTTCAGTATTTCCCTCCTGAACCCACCGATTCCATATTCTGCTAACAGTCATTGGATCTCGAACAACGCGAACAGCAATGTCGCGATACGATAAACCACAATCGCGATAGGCTACAATCCGACCTTTATCAAAGTCACAAACGTGTTGTACGCATTTTCCTCTTTACATGAGGTATCACAACAACGTTTCACGAGGCAACGCCGGTCAACTGCTGTTTGTGTATGAGAAGTCGTTTGGAAACTTTTCTCATGTCAGTACGTTGTAGATGTCGTCACTGGCGCCAACCTTGTGTGAATGCTCTGAAAAGCTAATCATTTGCATGTCACAGCATCTTCTTCCTGTCGGTTAAATTTCGCGTCTGTAGCACGTCATCTTCGTGGTTTAGCAATTTTAATGGCCAGTAGCGTACATTGGAAGAATGGGACATCTCCTCAGGTAGTCGCTATAGTCGTCGACGATTGTCATCCGGTGTAGCGCTAAATCGCGATGGATTACTGAACGTGAGACGATGCTGCTCTTCAGCAGGCCACGCTTCCTAGTCAAGGCGTCACACCACACACAGCCGTTTGTGCTGTGGTTTTAATGTCATAGTCTGAATCCGTATCTGTGTGGTCAACATACACTCCTGGAAATGGAAAAAAGAACACATTGACACCGGTGTGTCAGACCCACCATACTTGCTCCGGACACTGCGAGAGGGCTGTACAAGCAATGATCACACGCACGGCACCGCGGACACACCAGGAACCGCGGTGTTGGCCGTCGAATGGCGCTAGCTGCGAAGCATTTGTGCACCGCCGCCGTCAGTGTCAGCCAGTTTGCCGTGGCATACGGAGCTCCATCGCAGTCTTTAACACTGGTAGCATGCCGCGACAGCGTGGACGTGAACCGTATGTGCAGTTGACGGACTTTGAGCGAGGGCGTATAGTGGGCATGCGGGAGGCCGGGTGGACGTACCGCCGAATTGCTCAACACGTGGGGCGTGAGGTCTCCACAGTACATCGATGTTGTCGCCAGTGGTCGGCGGAAGGTGCACGTGCCCGTCGACCTGGGACCGGACCGCAGCGACGCACGGATGCACGCCAAGACCGTAGGATCCTACGCAGTGCCGTAGGGGACCGCACCGCCACTTCCCAGCAAATTAGGGACACTGTTGCTCCTGGGGTATCGGCGAGGACCATTCGCAACCGTCTCCATGAAGCTGGGCTACGGTCCCGCACACCGTTAGGCCGTCTTCCGCTCACGCCCCAACATCGTGCAGCCCGCCTCCAGTGGTGTCGCGACAGGCGTGAATGGAGGGACGAATGGAGACGTGTCGTCTTCAGCGATGAGAGTCGCTTCTGCCTTGGTGCCAATGATGGTCGTATGCGTGTTTGGCGCCGTGCAGGTGAGCGCCACAATCAGGACTGCATACGACCGAGGCACACAGGGCCAACACCCGGCATCATGGTGTGGGGAGCGATCTCCTACACTGGCCGTACACCACTGGTGATCGTCGAGGGGACACTGAATAGTGCACGGTACATCCAAACCGTCATCGAACCCATCGTTCTACCATTCCTAGACCGGCAAGGGAACTTGCTGTTCCAACAGGACAATGCACGTCCGCATGTATCCCGTGCCACCCAACGTGCTCTAGAAGGTGTAAGTCAACTACCGTGGCCAACAAGATCTCCGGATCTGTCCCCCATTGAGCATGTTTGGGACTGGATGAAGCGTCGTCTCACGCGGTCTGCACGTCCAGCACGAACGCTGGTCCAACTGAGGCGCCAGGTGGAAATGGCATGGCAAACCGTTCCACAGGACTACATCCAGCATCTCTACGATCGTCTCCATGGGAGAATAGCAGCCTGCATTGCTGCGAAAGGTGGATATACACTGTACTAGTGCCGACATTGTGCATGCTCTGTTGCCTGTGTCTATGTGTCTATGTGCCTGTGGTTCTGTCAGTGTGATCATGTGATGTATCTGACCCCAGGAATGTGTCAATAAAGTTTCCCCTTCCTGGGACAATGAATTCACGGTGTTCTTATTTCAATTTCCAGGAGTGTATATGGTTGTCATGCGTAGGGCTCGCGTTCCACTCGCGGTATTGTCAAGGATTTTTTCTCGGTAGGAGGTATGGTACGGGGAGCACTCAACCTCGCTACTTGACCGAGTAGTAGCGGCTCCACGGTCTGTAAAGTCGGAAAAATTGTTGAGCTGAACATATGCCCTTTCATACCACATTCGCATGACGCCGCTAAGCAGAGGATGACACAGCGCCAGTCAGACATCCCTTTGGCATTCACGAGCCGGCCTGGGTGGGCGAGCGGTTCTAGGCGCTACAGTCTGGAACCGCGCGGCCGCTACGGTCGCAGGTTCGAATCCTGCCTCGGGCATGGATGTGTGTGATGTCCTTAGGTTAGTTAGGTTTAAGAAGTTCTAAGTTCTAGGGGACTGATGACCACAGCTGTTAAACCCCTTAGTGCTCAGAGCCACTTTGGCCTTCGTGGCCCGGCGAGGAGCTCGTGTCAGTGGCAACATACGCGTGGGACGATAATTTCCTAGTTTGGCTGCAGCTAATCTCCGACGAGTGGTGCGGGATAACCCAGAATGTTGCAAAATAACGAATCGAAGTCTATAGTAACTTCGAGAGAGAACCGAAATTTGCGATATCACCTTACTTTTCAGTTACGTTTTAACTAAGTTCAGCTATAAATTATGCGATTCATACTTCTCAAACCTTTACTGTATACACTTGTTCATTTACTAAAATTTTCCGTTTTTCTAAACTGGTGAACAACCCAATAATAATAATTTTGCTTATTTCTGTGAATTAATCATATGTTAAGAAAGCTAGTTACTCCCTGACTCCACTTTAAATGAGTTACTAAAAAGGCCACATATTTCAGATAATTGGCTACAGGTCAGTTACGTAACTGTTCACGAAAGTTATTTTTTCAGTAAATGGAAAACTGTTATTGTACATAAAAAAGGCATAATTTTTCATAAATACGGTCACGCGGTAGAATAGGCCAAGTATTCATTGTCTTAAGTATGTGACATATTTAGTAATCTTAAAAAAATTAAGACTTTTAAAACCAAATTACTGTGCTAAATTTATCTTCCATTTTTGTAAACTTTATGAGTATTGCTCTGTTTAAATTAGTCACTACTTAAAAACAGGAAATGAAGAAAAATTGTAATTTGATTCATTACCGTTCCTGGAACATTTCAGAAAGCTGTGTTCCAACATACAGAACAAAACTGCGCGCTATAGTGGTTAGTCGATGTGCAGCCGTTGATGAGGCAACATCTGCTATGTAACTTGTGCCCGAAGCGCTTATGTTTCGGCTCAAATAATGATTGGCAACATGTACGTGAAAATAATGCGGCTTGTGTAGAAATACGTGGTCTGTGAATTGTGGTTAACATGAGAATGCAGCAATTATAAAGTAGCCTTTTTTAGTGAGAAAAGGATATTCTTTGTAAACTATTAGTGTGCTAACAAGAATCAGAAATGAAAATAAATCAGTAAATATTATGATGGAAAGCTTCTTTCCTATGAATTAGAAAAACTTTGACCTGTTTTAACCCCTAGACAACGAGGAAAACAGGTGGTTCGACTAACCCTTTGCCAGGCACTTAAATGTGATTTGCATAGTATCCATGTAGAAGTAGATGGAGTCTGGAACTATTAGACAAATAAGTGCATCATCATACGAAATATATTGTAGTAGCAGTGTCCATTACTAGCAGAGTATATATTTTAATTTCAAATCTGCAAAAGTGTTCATCTCATAAAGGTAAAGGAAAGGGAGACATTGTGTCAAGGAGTCCATTACATGCTCTCGAATGGCAGGCAGAGATGTGAAGTGGTTACAATGTTCTAGGTGCACTATATGGCGATCCTCAGACGTCGTCAACCAGAACACTGATTACGTGTATGTCTGCCATCACGTTTCTACGCAGTTAAACTTCGGCCCACAGTCACATCCAAATGCCCCACAAATCTGGATATTGCACGATTCGATCAGCCTGCCAAATGGTAACCCACAATGAGGCCCCTTTCAGGCTCTGCTAGGTGCTGATAACGGTGTTTCATAGGAGTAAGCATCTTTCCCGAGTCATTCACGGTGACTACTTAATTTGTGACGCTGTTCACACACCTTGTATATCCTACCAGGCCTAGTAAAAATCCTAACACCAAGAGCATTTATGCTCTGGTGGCCGTTCTGTCTACCACAGAGTATTGCAGCTTTTATCATTTACGTATCCGCCACTGATGAGTATGTGTTCGAAGAAGTTAAATTGAAGTCTGGCGGTGTCTTCGGTGTGCTTCACTTTTTTCGTCACGCGGTGTATAATAACTAGAGCAAATTCACAGATATGTTCACTCTGTAATACATCCGCTCGGTACTTGGAACAAAGTGGCATAAAATAGAATAAAAAGCGTGTAACGTAAATAATCAATAACGTTAAGACAGAAGTAGTAAGCTACAACTTGATGTAAATTATGCAATCCGGAAAAATGAAACACCTCCGACTGTATTAAAATCCGTTGGGAAGTCATACTGTGGTAACATCTTTGCACCATATTTTGATTTCACATAAATAAACAGTGTAAGTGATGGTTTCCGCGTGTGTGGGTTTCTGCATAATCTAGGAGGCAAAATGCTTGAAAGTAAACAGATAAAAATATACCACTTTGTAACATTAGCACCTAAAAATGTCACACGATTTATATTGTGCGATATTCCGATAGCAGTAAACCACAAAAAGACGAATGCAGGGCAAAAGAGAGAGAAAAACACACACGCGAACGTCGAGAATAATACGGATGTAAATATTTGCACTTGATAAAGAGAACAAACTATGAAACGCGTCGTACTAAGCATGAAAACATTTTAACTGGCGCAATGTTCTATTATTTAAACCATCCGATTTTACCAGGGTTATTTCTTAAATGCATGAACATGCAACTGTGATCGGCTTTTTACGGTTACGTTTAGGGTCAAAAATTTCATTTATGTGCAATGAAGGACCTGAATCCCTCATGGTCTGGAACAGAAACGTCTCGATAAAACTCGCCAGGCAGACACATGTGGAATAGCTACCTCACGGCTAGTAGACGTCTGTGGAGTACGTGCAAAACTATTTTGAATGCGCTGTACTCCTCGAACGAGCAAACGGTAACGACCTGTGGGCCTCCCCTCACATAAACAACCAGTATCTTTAACTGCTGATGCCGTCATCGAATGGTTTGAACTGTAGCGTGGAAGGTGCAGTGCCGTACTCTCGACGAAAATCGTGGCGCACCAGTGTAACTGAATTGCATGGAGAACGCAAAGTTAACATCATCCCGAACAAGCGATAAAGCTGGCTACACCAGCGAGGATCCTTTGGGCTACAGCATGAACAGGCAACTTACATGTGGCGCCCAGTTAGACTTTTAGTTCCCACGTATAAGTTAAAATTCACCCCAGGTTCCTATCTTCATTTGTGCAGAAAATATAATCTTGTAGAATCGAAAGAATCTGTTTGAAACATTGTGCAGGAACTCAACGAAACTTGCTGAATTAATAGAATGGAGTCTATAGAAATGAAATTAGTGATAATGCAAAGGCATGAGTATGCAGAAATGTGAAATGATGTCATTAAAAACATTTTAGATATGCCGAACTAATGATGTAATGAATGTCTTGTGGAAACAGAAAATTTGTCCCAGTTAGGGACTCTTAAACTGGACGTCTTGCTTTTACCGAACAGTTGCCTTGACTGATGTGGCACAAACTTTCCTTTGTCACGATACATTGATTACAGTGCAGTTTCAACATTTTTAAACTTGTTTCGGCAGTACTATACCATTTATTAGCATCCTCACTGATTTATTCCCCACTGATTGCATTTATTTGATTTCAGTTGGTACAATAGAATTAAAATGCATCCCTTACCGCAGAACATGCCATGACCGTCCATCAAATCTTTGTCGCTGCCATATTTTCATTCGTCGTGACTTATTCATTGTACCATGGTTCCAGCATTTTCGCTGAAGCGTTCCACCTCGTTGCATCTTCATTTATTTCATCTCTATCAGTCCATTTATTTCATTTCTGTGAATTTAATTTAATCGGTTCAAAGTCACCCTTTGTTGGTGCGGCACGTCCACATATTTTGTTAATATTATGTGATTTGTGTGCTTCACAACAAAATATCAACTGAGACAGACGCTGAGATCATATACTGGTTCAGTTTGGGAAAAGTGAGGGGAGGTGGTCCATGGCAACCTTGTTGAGGCAACCACTCATGTGAATTGCGTCAAGGAATCCTGCAGCACGGAGAGATGAAGCTCTCGGAACTGAAACAGAATTGGACGATAAAATGACACTTTAACACAAAATTTTTTGAAAGCTTTTGCAAAATAGCTGTCTGCCACTACTAGTTTCGGTCAACCAACAAACCATCCTCAGGTATCCATATGCAGTGAGAAACAGTGTTTCCAAACCAGAAACAATCATCATGACGTCCATAAAATGTTCTCAAATAACCTATACTTACACAAAAAAGGACCTTAATTTCAGGGCACGCTTCCAATCACCATCATTTGTATATTCATCGCAACGGGACGCATGTCTTGTAATTAATGGCTTTTTTTGTAAGTATAGCCAAGGTTCGATGGATCTATGGATACGCATGTGTTTCGTGTTATGAATGTAAATACCTGAAGATGGTGTGCTGTTTGATTGGAACTGGCAGTTTTTAATGAAGTGGCACATAGCTGTTGCACCAATTCAAGATTTTTCAAAAATGTTTAAAAGCTGTAATTAATTGCCTCCTTAAAATAATGTGTAGTACCAAAATCATTTTATCCTTCTTATTTCTGCAAATACCCAATGCGAATGACGCCTGTCGTAGCTGCTAAAAGTGTTTTCTATTCAGTTTTAACAAAATATGTACCGTTAGCCCACGAAGGAGAGCTCTGACTGAACCCATGTTACTATACTCAAGAACATGTTCGTCATTGATGCAGTTCCCATTAGACTTCATCAGGATACTGAGAAATTGAGATTCGAAGGAGATGTCGGTTAAGGAGATTCGATACCACCAGAACTGTATTCAGCAACCTAGTTTTCATGTCCACTGGGAAAACGAAAGAGGAATACCATGAGGTTATAAAAGTGATGGGATACATTCTAATAGCGTGTCAGATCACCTTTTGCCCGGCGTAGTGCACTAACTCGATGTGGCACGGGCTCAACAAGTCGTTGGAAGTCATCAACAGAAATGTTGAGCCATCTATAGAGGTCCTTAGTAGCGAAAGTGTTGGCGGTACAGGACTGGTACACGAACTGACCTCTTGATTATGTCGCATAAATGTTCTATGGGATTCATGTCGGGCGCTGTGGATGGCCAAATAATTCTCTCGAATTGTCCAGAATGTTCTTCTAAGCAGTTATGAAAAATTGTGGCGCGGTGACATGTTTGAGAAAATTAATGGCTGCAAATGGTCTCCATCTAGCAGAACATGACGATTTCCAGTCAATGATCGGTTTAGTTGGATCAGAGTACCCAGACCATTTCGTGTAAACACAGCCCACACCAATATGGAACCACCACCAGCTTACACAGTTCCTTGTTGACAACTTGGGTCCGCGGTTTACTGGGGTTTGCACCACATTCAAACCACGGTTTTCCAGTGGTCTAGGGTCCAATCGATATGGTCACGAGCCCAGGAGAGGCGCTGCAGGCAATGTCGTGCTGTTAGCAAAGGCACGCGCGTCAGTCGTCTGCCGTCACGGCCAGTTAACACCCAATTTCGCCGCATTGTCCAACCGGGTACGCTCTTCGTACATCCAACATTGAATTCTGTGGTTATTTCATGCACTGTTGCTTGTTAGTTACCTGCTCTCGGTCGTTAAGTGAAGGCTGTCAGCCAATGCGTTGTCCGTTTTGAGAGGTAATGCCTGAAATTCGGTATTCTCGGCTCACACTTGATACTGTGGATCTCGGAATATTGAATTCCCTAACGATTTCTGAAACAGAATGTTCCATGCCCTAGCTCCAGCTACCATTCCGCGTTCAGTCTGTTAATTCCAGTAATGTGGCTACAATAATGTCGGATAACCTTTTCACGTGAATCATCTGAGTACAGCTCCGTCAATGCAATGCCCTATCTTACCTTGCGTGCCCGATACTACCGCCATCTCTGCAAGTGCATATCGCTATCCTATGATTTTAGTCGCCTCAGTGTATGCTCTTTCATCTGATGACAGTCAAATCACTTTCAATGAATGAAATAAAATTATAAGTAGTCTATAGTATTGTATAATCAACACGTCGGAAAGACAAAAACACAAATTCACGGTAGAGTAATAGAACGAGCTGATGATTGGTATTTAGGGCATTCGAAGACGGGGATTGTATGCACCGAAAATGATCATCAGTGCATATTTTGTTAATTAAATACATATTTTGGAGCCAAACTGAAAAACAAAGTTTACAATTAGTGTAAACGGAATTGCAACGTCGACGTAAGGCTGTGAGACATGAACTGTAGTGACAGGATGGTCTATTGGACACTATTAGCCGTTGCAGTTGTCAACACATATATGCTGCAACATTAACGATGTAAATTGAGGTGACTGTGTGTCTTCTACTAGGGACACCTGCACTGGAATCGGCTAATTGAGGAAATGTTCGGAAAACGTAATATCCCCAGGGAATCAATACTGAAGTTCAGTAGTTACGTATTTTTTGTCTTTGAGCAAAAGCAGCTATACGAGAAGTAAGTAGGTGCAGACGGACTGAGCAAAATATTTTAAGTCCTACGAGAGGTAAAGAACTACCAATGCTAACCAAGGAGTGGCAAGACTTGAAAATGTAAAGTTTTACATCACTGGTACTAAATCGACTTCCATATGTTCGACGCATTTATAAATGACGTCGAGAGAACTGTCTGGAAAAAATGTAAGAAAATAATAGTTTTGTAGGCTAGAATCTCCTCGCCCCCCCCCCCCCCCCCCTCTCTTTCCCCTGCTGTAGGGACTGGAAACCAGTTGCGAGTAACGGATTACAAGGATTACCAAGATCACCATGGAACTATTCGAACTGTTCTTGTCTCCCTCCACATATCGCCGTGTGAGAGGCTCCCTTGTCCTTTTTGGTATAAATGATGTTAAAAATTGTCTTCTGTGCTGCTTTTTGTGGGGCTGAGACTGACTGTTGTTATTTCTCTTGTGCCGAAGTAGGCCGTCCCCGTTTGTGACTGCCTTTTCTCAGCTTTCCCAAGCCTGGAACACTGCTGGGTTATGAGTTCGCACTGCTGGAAGCTAGCAACCACGTACTTACAGCAGGAATGATACGACTATAGTACCGGAATCCTCGGCGTGGCCCGTCGTTTCAGGTAACTGCTGGCCGGGCGAGTCAGCCGGGCAGTTCGGAAATACATTCGGTGGGAGCGTTTGCGTTTCTGTTCCTTCAGCATATCAGTTTGCGTTTCTGGTTTCGCCTCTCGCTTTCTCCCACGTTAACACTGGCGGCTGTTGTCGACTATTGGGACATGAATTTAATGAGCTATCCACTTAAAAACTTATAATTACTGTGTGATGAATAAGAGAGATGTATGTTGGGAATTACAATGAAAGGTTGGAGAGCAACTAAATGGATAAAGAAACAGGCTGAAGTGAAAAACGTGATTATGGCGGAATGAAACTGAAGTGGAGGTGCGCGCGATGTGTTACCAGGTGGGTGGACAGTAAAAGAACGAAGGAAGTTCTTCGCTAGATTCCAAGAAATAATAAAAGACGCCGGCCTAATGGAGTGGGCAGATGGCATTGAAACACATGCGGTTCCAGCAGGGATGCGAATAACTGAAAACTGCAATATATGGAGGACTCTAGATGAAGAATTTACCCAGCAATGGATACCAAATGGCTCATGACAATACATGCAGCGTTAAAAAATTTCAAGTTACGATTGTTGAGGGATATTTCCTGAGTATTTTGGTATAAGGGATCAGCGCTCTCCAGTGCCTAGTTATACAGTAACCGCATTTAGTTCGGTTTCTTGCCTCTGTTTATCTGTATATATATATGGGACGATCAAAAACTTGAGGGCTCTGCTGCAGCGTATATGCAACGTAACGTGACGCCGATTCAGGTGTACAAGCACCGACATACATGCAAGGAATCAGTGTAGCATACGTGTCTTTCCGACGTGCGTGCAGTTACGTTCTGAAACTGTGAACTACGGCGTCATTATTACCAAATACCTCCAAACAGGATAGACGTGCTGTTTTTCTTTTCTAGACTGCGGAGGGACAAACATCGTTAGACATATGTCGGAGAATGAAGAATGTGTATGGGGCAGCATGTCTGTGAAAAACTACCGTTGTAGAATAGTGCGCCAAGTTCGGTGCTTCGCGATAACGCACGTCCCCATATCGGAAATGTAACGCAGAAATTACGCCAACTCAAGTCTGAGACACCTGAGCACGCGCTATAACGAGACATACACCTGTCCCCATGCGATTATCACGCCATCAAAAAGGGCCTAGAAGGGTCGACGATTCCTGTCTGACAAGGATAGACAGCCGGCAGTTAGGGACTTCTTGACGCAGCAGGACATGGTTGTTAACCTGGTGCGTCGGTGTGATGATTGCCACAATGCTCAGTGCGATTTTGCCTGATTGGCATATCGAGTCTTGACTGTGCGTCCTTCGAATGGAAAATGTTTCATCGCCTCTTATGTCTGTAGTGCACAGGAAATATCTGAAAAACAATAGAAATGTATACGGTAGGCGCTGTGCGTCTTTTTTTGGAAACAATCCTGTTCCATTTACTGTGTACTTGTTTTAACCACTTTACTCTTTGCCCTGAAGCTTTCATTGAATATTGCTCGCTTCCGTCTCAGATATTATTTCCGGTAGTGTTACTTGTACGTTAACAGCGATCAACTGCAGTATGCATAGGTTTACTGATAAAGGGATGATCTATATGCATCTTGTGTATCGGTTTACTGAATACAGTGGTAGAGCAGTACAACGACATTACGTCAAGATGTTACCGCAGTGACGGCAATCCCATCACCGTAAATTTAAATCGGAGGGTTGTTGCATTACACTGTGTTTTGCGTTGCACCTTTTGGTGGTTGCATATTATGGTCTTTTTCACTGTTCTAAAGATATTTTCACAAAAACAAAGGTGACTGCCGTAACAAACCGAACAAATGACATTACAGTATTACTGCGCAACGAGCCATTGGAGTCCACATGTCTATTATTCCATAATACTCAAAAAAAGGAAAAGAGAGAAAGAAAGAAAAAACAGCCCTGAATAACATCTTAAATTTAGTTATTGTATTTCTGGCTTACGCTGTATACTGGTTGAGGTTATATCATGTATGACGCGACACCACTTCAATTTCACGAACGGTTCAACATGCGAGGGTAATCCCAAAAGTAAGGTCTCCTATTTTTTTAATAAGTACAGAACTCTATTTGTGTGGCAGTTGGTCACACACTTATGAAGAGTGCTTCACGCGCTGTGTGTAAACATGCGCACGCCGCGCTGAGGCGCTTTGTCTTGGCTTGGCAGCCGTTGTTGAAAATGGAGCTCCCGTTGGATGTTACCGCCAAGTGCGAATTGCGCGCAGTTATTCGGTTTTTGAACGCAAAGGGCATTGCGCCAATTGAAATCTATCGCCAATTGACGGAAGTGTATGGTGAGTCGTGCATGGATGTCAAAAATGCTCGTGTAGAGAGTTTGCAGCTGGTCGGACCGAAATTCACGACGAACAAAGGAGCGGGAGACCGTCAATTTCTGAGGAGACTGTGTTGAAGGTTGAGCAAAGCATGCGTGAAGATCGGCGGATCACCCTGGATGATCTGTGCAAGTTGGTTCCTGACGGGCAATTCAGAACCAGAGAAGAGGAATGTTGAGCAAGGGCGTACACATTCTCCATGACAACGGTCGCCCACACATCGCTCGGCAAACCGTTGCTCTCCTGCAACAGTTTCAGTGGAACATAATCACCCACCCACCCACCCTATAGTCCTGACTTGGCGCCCAGTGACTGTCATCTGTTCCCTAGGCTAAAAGAACATTTGGCCGGAAAGCGATTCAGCTCCGACGACGAGGTGAAAGAAGAGGTTCATAACTTTCTGAACAGCATGGCAACGAGTTGGTATGATATGGGCATACAAAAACTGCCACAGTGTCTACAAAAATGCATCGACAGAAATGGTGATTATGTCGAAAAATAGCTAAATGTTCAAGCTGTAAACTGACGTAAAGCATTGTAGAAATAAGCAGGTCTATATACTTATAAAAAATAGGAAACCTTACTTTTGGGATTACCCTCGTATAAGTAATAATATACACAGGGGAACGTAATTCTCTGTTTAATTCTCTTAACTCCTGTAGCGACCTAGATACTCAGGAAAACATGGTTTTTAAATTGAACGCAATGTCGCACGACATAGGGCGAAGAGGGAATACGTTATATCTCAGTGCTGTAGGTCTACCATCTTGTTGTATTACAGCCATCTTGTCTTCCAGTTTTAAAACATGCAACGGAATTACGTATCAGTCTGCGTACTATCACTTGAGAACACGTAGTTTCGATGTCGTAAATCGTTCACGAAGTAAAAGGGAGGTTTATCTTATATATAGCGGTCGTTCAAATGGCTCTGAGCACTATGGGACTTAACAGCTATGGTCATCAGTCCCCTAGAACTTAGAACTACTTAAACCTAACTAACCTAGGGGCATCACACACATCCATCCCCGAGGCAGGATTCGAACCTGCGACCGTAGCGGTCGCGCGGTTCCACACTGAAGCGCCTAGAACCGCTCAGCCGGCTTATATATACACTCCTGGAAATGGAAAAAAGAACACATTGACACCGGTGTGTCAGACCCACCATACTTGCTCCGGACACTGCGAGAGGGCTGTACAAGCAATGATTACACGCACGGCACAGCGGACACACCAGGAACCACGGTGTTGGCCGTCGAATGGCGCTAGCTGCGCAGCATTTGTGCACCGCCGCTGTCAGTGTCAGCCAGTTTGCCGTGGCATACGGAGCTCCATCGCAGTCTTTAACACTGGTAGCATGCCGCGACAGCGTGGACGTGAACCGTATGTGCAGTTGACGGACTTTGAGCGAGGGCGTATAGTGGGCATGCGGGAGGCCGGGTGGACGTACCGCTGAATTGCTCAACACGTGGGGCGTGAGGTGTCCACAGTACATCGATGTTGTCGCCAGTGGTCGGCGGAAGGTGCACGTGCCCGTCGACCTGGGACCGGACCGCAGCGACGCACGGATGCACGCCAAGACCGTAGGATCCTACGCAGTGCCGTAGGGGACCGCACCGCCACTTCCCAGCAAATTAGGGACACTGTTGCTCCTGGGGTATCGGCGAGGACCATTCGCAACCGTCTCCATGAAGCTGGGCTATGGTCCCGCACACCGTTAGGCCGTCTTCCGCTCACTCCCCAACATCGTGCAGCCCGCCTCCAGTGGTGTCGCGACAGGCGTGAATGGAGGGATGAATGGAGACGTGTCGTCTTCAGCGATGAGAGTCGCTTCTGCCTTGGTGCCAATGATGGTCGTATGCGTGTTTGGCGCCGTGCAGGTGAGCGCCACAATCAGGACTGCATACGACCGAGGCACACAGGGCCAACACCCGGCATCATGGTGTAGGGAGCGATCTCCTACACTGGCCGTACACCACTGGTGATCGTCGAGGGGACACTGAATAGTGCACGGTACATCCAAACCGTCATCGAACCCATCGTTCTACCATTCCTAGACCGGCAAGGGAACTTGCTGTTCCAACAGGACAATGCACGTCCGCATGTATCCCGTGCCACCCAACGGGCTCTAGAAGGTGTAAGTCAACTACCCTGGCCAGCAAGATCTCCGGATCTGTCCCCCATTGAGCATGTTTGGGACAGGATGAAGCGTCGTCTCACGCGGTCTGCAGGTCCAGCACGAACGCTGGTCCAACTGAGGCGCCAGGTGGAAATGGCATGGCAAGCCGTTCCACAGGACTACATCCAACATCTCTGCGATCGTCTCCATGGGAGAATAGCAGCCTGCATTGCTGCGAAATGTGGATATACACTGTACTAGTGCCGACATTGTGCATGCTCTGTTGCCTGTGTCTATGTGCCTGTGGTTCTGTCAGTGTGATCATGTGATGTATCTGACCCCAGGAATGTGTCAATAAAGTTTCCCCTTCCTGGGTCAATGAATTCACGGTGTTCTTATTTCAATTTCCAGGAGTGTACATAGAGTTTATGCATTTCTTTCCTATTGAAATGGCAGAATTTGAAATATTTCCTCCATCTTTCTTTATATTGGCGTGGGTACATAAAGTTATTACAGCTTCTCGAAGTATTTGACTATCGCTTGCTTAACACAGCGGTAAACAAAAAAATTAAGGTTTTGTGTGTAACATAAATATTTACGATATCACAGATTTCGATGTTCCAGACGGCAGCGGGCGGTGACGGAGAAGTACCAAATAAGTAAAAAGGGAATTGTAAATATGATGACCGAATCAGGAAGTTACGAGCTTCGAGCAATGGCAACGGCGTGACGCAGAATTCCACCGCCGATTACGGGCTTTCTGTCGTGCCGGCATTGATTTTTGTGGAAACAGCGGTATCGCATGACGAGGTTGTTACATAATCGATAGCGGTTAGCATGCACTTCTCAAACACAGGCACAGAAACCGAGTAAAATACAGCAGTGTAACACAGTCGCGACTCGGCCGAGATTCCAGAGAGCATGCGATATTGTTCTAGACATGAACATACAGCCTTCTATTGCGCAGTATGTTTGTGCCTACTGTGTGACACTTACTCATCAGCATATTTGAAATGCAGAAGAATTGTGCTATTTCGTATTTTCGACGCTAACCGTTGAGTAGGTTGTGCTGTACAACTTGTAAACTTTTAAAGAACGTCCTGATCACCAGGTATAGGAACTATGGTCTGGCTCCTCTGACACAAAAGAAGACATTCTTTCATAAAATCGGGTAAATGTACAGAACATACAGAGGGTGAATAAAAATATGGAAACACCAAGAACAAAACACATTAACGTGTCTAACACGGTGTAGGTTACCCGTTGACAATCAAAACAGCTTCCAGTCGTCTCGGAATGGATCAATAAAGGCCATGTGTGATTTTCAAGGCGATGTTAACAACATTCTCCCTGCAACGTGAGTGGCCAGTGCAGGTAATGATGATGGATAGGTATCAAACATCAATCTCCAAAGTAGACCACAAAGACCCAATGAAAATGAGATGTTGTAACTATGGGATCAGGAGAAGTGCGACAATTCGTACTCGAGCTCCTGGACTATGTGAGCTGTATGAACAGGGGACCTATCGCCTTCGAACACAACGTGACCTCTGGGAAACAAATATTGTAACATAGGATGGACCTGAAAAGCCAAAATGGTCACATAATCCTTGGAAACAATGTAACCTTGCAGAGTACTGAATACCACGATATGGCTGCCAACATCGTCACCGAACCCCCACCACGTTTCCCGTTTGGGTCGAAAACTCGGCCGGAAGTTGGACACAGTCTGGATTAACGCTCATCCGATCAAATGACTTTCTTCCATTTTTCCACGATCAAGGTTCTATGGCTTCGGCACCACGTTTTCCTATTACGTTTTTCTGTGTGTCACTGATGAGTGCTTTTGGAATGCCGGCTCACGCTGTAATTCCCTGCTATGGAACTCCTTTCGTGTTCATTGGTTTCAAAAAATGGCTCTGAGCACTATGGGACTTAACTTCTGAGGTCATCAGTCCCCTAGGACTTAGAACTACTTCAACCTAACTAACCTAAGGACATTACATACATCCATGCCCGAGGGAGGATTCGAACCTGGGACAGTAGCGGTCGGGCGGTGCCAGACTGTAGCGCCTAGAACCGCTCGGCCACTTCGGCCGGCGTTCATTTGGTGCTGAAAGGGTTTGCGAGTTCGACATTCATTTCTGCAGTGACTTTTGCAGCTAACGTAGTCTTATTTGTCGTCAAAAAATGGCTCAGATGCTCTGAGCACTATGGGACTTAACTGCTGAGGTCATCAGTCCCCTGGAACTGAGAACTACTTACACCTAACTAACCTAAGGACATCACACACATCCATGCCCGAGGCAGGATTCGAACCTGCGACAGTAGCAGTCGCGCGTGTCCAGACTGTAGCGCATAGAACCGTTCGGCCAGTGCGGCCGGCTATTTGTCGTCACAATCCTCTTCAATGACCATCTTTCACTATCACTCGATACACACTTTCGCCTGCGTTGTAAATTAGCGGATGATGTTTTTCGTTTTTCTGTGTAAGCGGTATAGTGTTTCGATACGGTGTCTCTCGTAACACCAAACGCTTCGCCTACCTTGGTTACGAACCGACAATTTGCCCACGTTCGACTTCAATTAGATCCGACATAATGCATTCACAACTGCACAGAACACTTTTATGACTAATTCTGTCACTAGCAATGTGCTGAGGACATTGCACACCTTCAGTTCGTGGTCGATACAACAGCGCAACGTGCAGGCCTGGCTACCATCTGCATTTATGTTCAAGCACGCATTTCTCGCAGTGTTTCCACATTTTCGTCCAGAGCCTGCAGGTAGTATGCTGACGTAATCTAAGGGATTGTTTTAAAATCAAATCAACTGCTGTTTATTTTAGAGGTGCATTGCATTTAGTTTATTTTCAGAACAAATAGTGTTCATGGTTTCCACTGGGCAAAGAGTTGAAAGAAACTCATAGATCATAGTTCGTTATGCACGTATTTCAATTTAATATGTATGGGATGTGTTTGCATTGGTTCGCATTGATTTATAGGTCTACCTTGGTTTTCTGTGTTGGCTAAGAGGCTTAACATTCTCTTGTAGTTTTAACAGCCGGTAGTGCTCCAGAGAAGATGATGTCGAAATGATAGTATATATATGCTTACATATGTTACATTTGTGTCCACAGTCTGTTACAGAGCAGCACAGTCAACTTTACTGTATCAATTTGTCAGATCTCTTTGTTTAATTACACCGGTAAATTCGCACGCTTTGTAATTCACAATGTAGAGTTTACAGGTTTACGGATCTTGTGTAGTTCGTTCTACAACTAATATTTGATAATTAAATTGAATATCTTAAACCGATTGTGTGAATAAACACTCAAGAGCCTTAACAGTGGCTCGGCGATGACCAGTAATTTTCGTTGTGAACTATGGAGTCACAGGCAGGAAACGCTTCGCAGTAATTTTTTACATTTTACAGAATCAGGCGTACGCGCTCGTGTGTATATACACACACACACGCACACACACACACGCGCGCACACACACACACACACACACACACGCACACACACTAGCTGTATGTCTCTGTCTCACTCATGTATGTGCACTCGTACTGAGATAATTACTTCATGAAATTAAATGTTACCATTTACTATTTTTGGTCTACTTGCAAACTGCAACTCCCTTGTGGGCAAAAGGGCAGCTGCCGTTGCAGTTCACGTAATTCGTGACGTAAATACACAGCTAACAGAAAGTGACAGGAATGATGGAAATTACGCAGCTATTTTTTTTATTGATAAGCTGCAGAAAAAATTAGTGATGGGTCTTGTTCAATTTGTTGGCCTAGAAAGCTAATGCATATAAAGTGTCTCAGTCTGCAACGTTTACGGAAGACTCTCGGAAAGCTGTTTTGTCTTTTTGGCAGTCTGACTAGGGCCGCCTTTGTTGACGTTTGTAGCCGGCGCGGTGGGACGGTTATCTTTTGTTCGGCGCCAGAACGGTGTAAACGAAGTTAGACTGCCAGCGACGAGATTCCACGGAGGCCCGAGAGACCGCAGGCGATGCGACCGCCGCGGCGTTCGCCGGTCTGACTATTTTATAGCGCAGCGTGGTAATGGAGCTCTGCGGTGGGGCTTCCATCGCTCACGCTTTTAACCCATTTTTCTACCGAGAATTATTAAAATGCTCACCGGTATAGAAACGGGGCTGGAAGTGCAGGAAGCGAGCGAAAAGAGAGAGAGAGAGAGAGAGAGAGAGAGAGAGAGAGAGAGAGAGAGGAAAAAAGTGCGCAAAAAAGCCGGCTGCAGCGTATTATACGTCGGTGGCGTGGAAACCGACGCTGGAGTAGGAAAGCGGGTTAGCAGCGCGCGACGTCTCTCACAGAGAATATTTGAGACGGCCGTTGCGGTGTCCGGCTGGAGGCGGCGACGCTGCGGCGAGCGCGGTGCCGCCGTCTCTGCATGTGCCTCTCCTCCGTTCCCGCGCCCCTCCACGCCACCCTGCGGGCCCCCACCACGCTCCCCACCGGCTCCCCACCACTCGCCAGGTGCGCAAATCAAATTCGTCGAGTGGCGAGCCAGCGACGCCAGCAATCGACGCAGCTGGTGGTGCCTCAAAGAGCGTCGCGGTCTTTCATCTGGCCAGCTCACAGTGCCGCATTGTGGTGGATGATACCGGTCCTGCTTCTCGCCGCCCCCTAATACACGTGACGGTAAACACGGCGGCCGCTGCCCGCGATCCTGCCGCCGGGGCCATTCACGGGTTTCACTCCCCTATCACCCTCGGAGCGGATTTATCTCGCGCGTTGATTATTACGCGTGCGTGGTGTTGATATTGAAAAATCCGAAAAAAAATATCCGCCGCGTTCGGGACGAGAGGACGGTGTTTATAGTTCTTTTCTAAATGGAGTTTATACAAATTCTTGAATCGGATAAATGCAGTGACTTGCAGGTATTAATCGGCAAAGGGGATGGGACGTATTATAACGGGGTAGACTCCAGCATTCTAAAGGCCCTCCCACGCTCAATATTTATTGCAGTGTGCAATAATATTGACCATCTGAGATCGATATTGACGGTATGCGCAATATATTAAAGACGACTGCAGAGCTTAACTATACTGACGCTCGTTCAGTATATTGTGCAGTGGTCGGTAATGTGTAAGGATGATATTGCACAATACACATCGAGACGGGGAGAAATTTAACTCGCTCCGAATGAATTTCCGCAAGAACTGAAAAAAGTAAACGATTTAAGTTCACGAAGTGGGCTAGAAGATGTATGTGAAACCGCTATTTAGTACTTCGAAGAAACGTTTCTGATTGAAGATGAAACGTCGGATATCTCGTTGTTCACAACAGCAGAGGAAACCGAAGATCACGGTGTCATGACAGGAAGCAAAATGCCTATTTTATATGTAGCATTTCACAGATTTGACAAATAAGATAAGGAGAGCTGGCGAGTGAGCATACACGTCAAATTGTGCTGCAACATTTGTCAGGCTAAACACTTGTAAGATCATGTAACCTGTCAGTCAGCATAATTGTTTTATTTCGTTTGCAACAGTTGTTACAGTAGAGAAATATGTAGAAAACTGCTCATATTTTCGATAAATTGTATAGTTTACTTGTTTCATTTAGTTGTAGTTAAAGACTATGTGCTGTTATGAAAGAGCCCTTGGTCCACTGAAACACTCACTAAAGCCTCTCAGATTTGTTTCGCACCTTCTGCATAATTTTTTATTGTTTGTTGGAAGGAAAGCTACCCATTAGCAATACACGTTCGTCGGACGCCGAGATGTTTATTATGAAGGAAAAGTTCTAGCAGACGTGTCCCGAGAATAAATATTGCCCAATAATATTGTTCATTTCTTGGCCTCACACTTTCACACAGTATATTGACACAATATTGTTACATCAGTACTACTGAGCGTTGAGCGCCGCGTAATGCTCAATGCACACGCGCGAGTGACAGCCGCGCGTGTTTGCAGTGAGGCCACTGAAATGGTTTCAGTGCACACGCAGCGATAGCGCAGCGCTTGTAGCGCAGCAGTACTAGATTGAAAGGCAGTCAGTATGCATGTACGCAGAAGAAAGTAGGGAGAGTGGTTTCTCCAGCATCATCCAGTGATTAAACTGAACCGGCTGGAATATCAGAAGATACAGTATTTTAAACTGTTATTACTGACTGAAGATTTGTAATTCAGATAAAAGGTTCCTGTCAAGTAGCAGCCCTTTTGCCGTTTATAGCTATTTCACGCAAAAACTTTAACAGTGACACCCATACCCGTTCTCTCCTCTTCCCGTTTCGCAGCAAAACCATCACAAAAATTTTAACCCACTTGAAACCACGCGGCCCTCTTCTCACTTTTTACCGAGCGAGGTAATACAATGGTTAGCACAATGGATTCGCATTCGGGGCGACGACGATTTATATCCACGTCCGTCCATCCAGAATTATGTATTCCGGGATTCCCCTACATTGCTCCAGGTGAGTGCTGAGACGGCACAGCGGGTTTCCATCACCATCCTGGAAACATTTCCAAGCTTGTGCTCCGTAGCTAACGACCTCGACGTCGACGGCACGTGAAACCTTAATCTTCTTTCGTTCCTTCCTTCTGTAATTATAGCATGGTTTCCCTTGCGAGTCTGGTCCCATATTTCAGGGTATTTCTTTATCTCTTCAAGAGCCAGTGCCACATCCTGGCTGCACCCATGGCACGGGGCGGCAGCTGTTGTGTGCACTTTCGGTTGCCAAGCCCAAAAATAGATACGCCGGACTTCTCGTTTCATTTAGCCCAACATTTTGTCCTAAAAGCCGGACTATATATTTTAAATACAAATTGTCTTTTGGGTATTATCAGTCGTTTGCTAATAATCTGTTACACACAGTTTTTGCGAGATAAACCTTACAAGTACCTAAACTAAAATTTAAAAAATGCTATCAGTAAAAAAGTGTATAATTAGGCAATTATGATAGCTACTAAATAATGGGTCTTCTTAAATGCTCAGGCTTCTTATTAAGACAAACACATATGGAAATAAACTGAAACGTATTCATTACAGAAAGTAAATAATTATTATTCCGGGGCGGAAAACGAAAAGATATTCCGTAACTTTGATCTTTTAAATTACACTCGTAAAGGAATAGCAATAATCTGTAGTTAAGGATTAATACTTAAACCACGTTATCAAGACCTTTTTTTTCTCGCAAAACATTTCATGGAACTCCTGACAGGATAGTTTTCAACTACACAACGTCATCATCACCTTTTTGATTGGGTTGCTTTGCAGTGTATTGTGTTCTTTTGTCCATTGGGGATTAATGAAAGAGAGAACCCTTTCTACATTGACACTGTGGCCTAGAAATTTAAAGTAATATTCTGCCTATTTCAGTAATTCCAAATAAAGCACTTCATTATGCTATGATTTGAAATAAGCTGTCCACTTTTCATTTGCTACAAGGTTTTTAAAGGCAGATTGGTCTTTTGTTGCTTTAATTTCGTGAAATTTTGTCATTGGCCAACGGATTTAGTCATCCAACTTCACGTTTTTTCCTGACAAAATATCAAACGTTTCTGTTGCTTGTTCCCAGTTTGGAACATTAGCCAATGTAATCCACTGAGCCGCATGGTCTGAGGCGCGTTGTCACGTTTCGCGCGGCTCCCCCCTCCCCCCGTAGGAGGTTCGAGTCCTCCCTCGGTCGTGTGTGTGTGTGTGTGTGTGTGTGTGTGTGTGTGTGTTGTCCTTAGCGTAAGTTAGTTCAAGTTAGGTTAAGCAGTGTGTAAGATTAGGGACCGATGACCTCAACAGTTTGGTCCCACAGGAACTTACCACCAAATTTCATCCACTGAAAGTGCTTTAATTGGATACTAAATTCACGTGCTGAGGCTTTTAAGTAGTCTTTGGCAGTTATGTACATGTTATTCATGTCTGCTCTAAATTATTTCGCCTAATTCAGCGTCGGCTGATCAGCACATTCTACTTTGCCTCGCTCGCTCTGCGCGTAGCGTGGTCGTGACACTGTATTTGGCTCGTGCCGTCTTGGAATAGCAACATAGGACACAGATATAACAATAGCTTTGAATGGTATATCCATACACAGTTACGGTCTATTTCCTTATTCCCACTTGTCATTAGCGTGGAGCGGGCCTTAGTTCACTGTTCTCTACTTCCACTCCAAAAAGTCTAACAAAATCGAGACACGCCGGACTTTTATGTATTTGGCCGGACGCGACCGTAAAAAGCTGAACGTGCCCCGGCTGAGGTCGGACACCTGATAACTCCGTGTGAACCGCCCGCTTGTCCCACAAAGGCTGCAGCTTCGCAGCGATCGGTTACATTGATGCGCGACGAATTGAGGCTACGAACTCACGATAGTAAATCGCTTGTGTGCATCGAGCATAACAATTGTAAAGCAGTCACTCGCCACTCGTCTGTACGCCAGTATCTTTCACAGTAAAACAATTTACTGCCTGACAGTTTTGTTTCACAGTACCCCTCGCAAACTATCACTCTGACAATATTAGCAGCGAGCCACAAAGCGGAGCTCAACATACGTTTTTTTTTTAAATTTTTTAATTGGCATCCCGAATCTAAGGGAAGTCAAGAAAGAGTTTCGGGTTTTTACTGTGATGGGTTCGTCTTTATTTCCTACAGAATAATAAGTTTGAAACATCGAGAGACTTCGGTTAGGACGATAGCAGAAGATCACATAGGCGATCGCCAGAGCCCCACACCACAATTTTATCCTTTATTGAGAAAGCGTGCATGCCTATAGGACCAGCTCTACAGCCCACTGTGAGTTGCTACTGTTCAGTAGTAAGTGTTGCAAAAATGAACACAAAATTACCCTAGTTAAAGGTGTAAATTTGCATAAGGAAGAACGTTTGAATACAGCAAATACTACGAAGAGGTATTTTACAACCATGGGAATGTCACTGTATTTTCAGAAGGTAGTGCCCCACAGCTCGTAAATACTTAAGACAGTCATGATTTACCGCCAAGAGCAGCTGATAACATTTCTTTACTGAACAACTACCCACATCAAAAAAAAGTTCTGCATCAACCCGGTTCCCAGAACTCCAGAAGATAGACGTTAACTGTGGATATTGTATCACATACACAGTCCCTTTGACTGTTCAGAGATGTCACGAAACCCTTCCAAAGATGTAAACAACCATGCATTAGCAGCGCCTATTAGACTGAGGGGGTCTGACAGCCGATCAGTTCCAGTCGTTCCACCAGGAAGGAGGTAGACGGCTCGTGTTGTATGTTGTTCAACAATGCCTAGATGGTCTATACCGCGGTTCGCTCGCTTCTGCATTGTTACTTTGTGCCAGGAAGGGCTCTCACCAAGGGAAGGGACCAGGTGTCGCGGAGTGAACCAAAGCGATGTTGTTCGGACATGGAGGAGATACAGAGAGACAGGAACTGTCGATGACATGCCTCGCTCAAGCCGCCCAAGAGCTACTACTACTGCAGTGGATGACGGCTACCTACGGTTTATGGCTCGGAGTAACCCTGATAGCAACGCCACCATGTTGAATAATGCTTTTCGTGCAGCCACAGGCCGTCATGTTACGACTCAAACTGTGCGCAGTAGGCGGCATGATGCGCAACTTCACTCCCGACGTCCATGGCGAGGTCTCTCTTTGCAACCACGATACCATGCAGCGCGGTACAGATGGGCCCAACAACATGCCGAATGGACCGCTCAGGATTGGGATTACATTCTCTTCACCGATGACTGCCTTCAACCAGGTAACCGTCGGAGACGTGTTTGTAGGCAACCCGGTCAGGTTGAACGCCTTAGACACACTGCCCGGCAAGTGCAGCAAGGTGGAGGTTCCCTGCTTTTTTGGGGTGGCATTATGTGGGGCCAATTTACGCCACTGGTGGTCATGGAAGGCGCCGTAACGGCTGTACGATACGTGAATGCCATCCTCCGACCTATAGTGCAACCATATCGGCAGCATATTGGCGAGGCCTTGGTCTTCATGGACGACAGTTCGCGCCCCCAATGTGCACATCTTGTGAATGACATCCTTCAGGATAACGACATCGCTCGACTAGTGGCCAGCATGTTCCCCAGACATGAACCCTATCGAACATGCGTATGATAGATTGAAAAAGGCTGTTTATGGACGACATGACCCACCAACCACTCTGATGGATCTACGCCGAATTGCCGTTGAAGAATGGGACAATTTGGACCAACAGTGCCTTGATGAACCTGTGGATAGTATGCCACGACGAATATAGGCCTGCATCAATGCAAGAGGACGTGCTACTGGGTATTAGAGGTACCGGTGTGTACAGCATTCTGGACCAACACCTCTGAATGTCTCGATGTGTGGTGGTACAGCATTCAATGTGTGGCTTTCATGAGCAATAAAAAGGACGGAAATAATGTTTATGTTGATCTCTGTTCCAATTTTCTGTACAGGTTCCGGAACTCTCGGAACCAAAGTGATGCAAAATATTTTTGATGTGTGTGGTTTCAGACCGCAGACCATCTGGTTCCTGTATTCCTATTGAAAGAACGTGTAAAACATTACAAGTCCAAACTACCGCAATCCTGATACCTGATGCACAAGCCACCGAAAAAACACACCTGATAAAATATCATTTACATGAAAGCACTAACATCACCATACTAAGAGATATAGACTCAATAGCGTCGAATAATGAAGTCCATGAGTTCCTCACTGGAAATAAAAATAAAAGTAAGACACACTGAACAATGTAACGACTATGAATGAAGCATATTATTTAAAACATAGACACATCGCATTTATACAGAGTTACCTGTTGTCATATACTTATATAAACTGCATCGTCGATCATAAAACGTGGCGAACAGTGCACTCGTTCATGCAATATCAGTAGTTAAGATTCATGCTAGCAACAACGTCGACTTCGCTCCATATTACAGTGTGAAACATCAGCTACCTTCTCTAGTTTCTGCTCTTGAGAAAGAATTGGTTTCCATTCGTTCACAGACGTTCAGACACTGCAGTGAAATTGTCTGCCACAGACATCAAGACGTCATAAACGCGAAAGGTGCACATACACAGTATTAATATCCAGTAATAGATGTCTAATAGATGTCCGAATGCTTTCGATCAGATGGTGTAACTGCATCATCTTTGCAAAAACCGACATTATCTTCTTTTGCACCAACTCCGTAAACAATGGATGTACAAATTTTTTGGATTTGAGGTCCACCAGTTATGCAAAACACCGTTTTTCTCAGTACCCAAACTTTTATTGGCACCACTGTGCCATCATCAGTGGGTTTTCTTTTTTATTTATTCTGCCAAACATCAAGTCTCCGAGCGAATCGCTGTACTGAGAAGAACGGTGTTTTGCATAACTGGCGGACCTCAAATTCAAAAAATTTTAACTGCAAACACGGTCAAAATAAGGAGTTGCAAATAAAAAGAAATGGATGTACAATAAATTTTGTAATCCGCGTGTATTACAAATATTTGTAAAATAGGGGCCAGTTTCGGCTTCGTCAGACTATATTGTTCTATGACGTGGGACGTTAATTTGCATACAGCAACTGACGTGTTACTCTTGTAGCCGGCAAACATACACCTGAAGATAGATTACTGAAACAGAAACCGGTGAATTTCACAGGTACATGCAGTCTAGACAAACAATGAAATTTGTTGAACTGCAGTTTATGTGACACTTTATGTTTGACATCTGCTTAAGACAGTATTACTACTCAAGGCACATAATAGTTGAAAGCACCGATAATGGCTGTCAATCAGTTGAAATCGATTTGCAAAAGTGAATAAAACATGATTTTGCGACTGGTTGCTGCATATTTGGTAATATTATGGTATACGGTCGCTGCACGACTTGCGAACCACAAGGAGCCCACCATTCATAATGTCAATTGTCATTGATCGAGCACTCGACAGTAGCTCCATTCAGTTTCGTCAATAACTTCTGTATATGGAGAGGACATTTTAGCTACTGTTCTAGCACTAGAGAGATGCTCCAGCCACTCTAGCCAATGGGCGTAATGATAGGAGATCAAGATATCACTGAAGTAGAGGGGGGTAGCTTCCTACCGATCTTCAAGTAAATAGCTTCTGCTGGAACAAACATAAAGATGGGTACTAATAATATTCGAACAGCGACCCACTGTCCTACTGCACCCGTTCGTTTTTTCTTTCTGTATTGAATTTCAATTCCCCATCTGGGGAGGACTGGCAGCAGCATGGGAGGCGCTCTTCAGCCGAGAGACAGTAAGTACAGAGCATGGAGACATTTAAAACAACATATAGGAGAAAATGTGGCGAAACAGAGATAAGAAAATGGGAAACATAATGGAAGGTACAATACAAAAGGGGGTGACTGTAAAATCTAGAAAAGTGTACACAAAAATCACACAGTGTGACAATTAAAAGAACACAAGGCGAAGTATGGACGGGACATAAAAGTTGCGATGGGCAGCGTAGCATAGAAAAATCACGGACAGCAAGACTATGTACTAGTCCAGCACACCATTAAAATCACAATAAAAAATGGTTCAAATGGCTCTGAGCACTATGGGACTCAACTGCTGTGGTCATCAGTCCCCTAGAACTTAGAACTACTTAAACCTAACTAACCTAAGGACATCACACACTTCCATGCCCGAGGCAGGATTCGAACCTGCGACCGTAGCAGTCGCACGGTTCCGGACTGCGCACCTGGAACCGCGAGACCACCGCGGCCGGCAAAATCACAATACTTGACGTCACTGTAGAACAGCACCGAACACAACACTGATGTAGCACATCGATGACAAGGGACAAACTGAGAGGATCTGCCAGGGGTATGGATACGAGGAAGAAGTGAGGAAAGGGGAGGACAGATGGTGCTAGAGGGGGGAGAGAGACAGGGAGACAGGGCAGGGGACGCGATGAAGGGGTTCGGGGAGGGAAAGCTGGGAGAGGGAAACAGCCAAGGTGGTGGTGCAGAGACTTGGGGGGAGAGGGGGAAGGAGGAAAAATTGCTCTGGTGGTGGGAGGGGAGTGGAAAAGGGGAGGGCCCTGGGAAGGGGGGGAACAAGGAAAGGCTACATTAGTAGGAAGGGTAGACGTCATGGCGACGTTCATCATACAGGCAGGGCAGGTGCTGTAAATTGCCTTGATGAATGAGATGGAGAGTGTGGAGGTGGAAATAGGGAGAGATACAGCGATAGAGGCGTGGCAATTGGTGGGGAGTAGAGAGGAAGGAGAACACCAGGGGGTGTGGGGGATCAAGCCTGCGGACATTGTAAAGGATGCAGATATGTTGGAGAAAAAGGAGGAGGTGGTGGAATGGGACGAGGTTACACAGGAGTCATATTGAGGATGAAAAACAGATATGGAAGTCAAAGCAGAGCACGTGGCATTTTAGTATTTGGAGGGCCTTATAAAAGTTAGAGGGGGGGGAGGGGGAGCTCCACGCAATGCTGGCATAACAGAGGATAGGATGGATGAGGGATTTGTAGGTGTGGAGGATGGTGGAAAGATGCAATCCCCATGTCCAGCCAGAGAGGAGTTTTAGGAGGTGGAGGTGGGAATGGGCTTTCTGTTGGATGGTCAGAAGATGAGGTGTCCAAGTGAGGTGATGGTCGAGGGTGAGGCCAAGATATCTCAGATGGGGGGGGGGGGGCGGGGGGTGAACTGGATGGGATGACCATAAATGTTTAGGTAGAAGTCATGGAGACTGAAGGAGTGGGTGGTGCGGCCTATGATGATTGCCTGGGTTCTGGAGGAGTTGAGATGAAGGAACACTGGTTGCACCAAGTGGAGAACTGGTCAAGGTGGATTTGGAGGGTGCATTGGAACCATTGATGAGTAGGATAGAGAACCAGGAAGACGGTGTCATTAGCATATTGGAGGAGGTGTACAGGTAGGGTTGACTTGGGTATATCGGCAGTGTGGAGGAGACAGAGGTGGGAGTTGATGGAGCTTTGAGCGATGCAAGCAGTGGGATAAAAGAAATGGGAGTTGGTATCATGGAGGGTGACATAGGAAGGATGATGTGAGAGGAAGGAAGCGACTAGATGGACAAAATTGATAGGCAGGGCGTAGGTTTGTAGGTTAAAGAGGAGACCGGGATGCCATACTAGTTCGTAAGCATTTTGGAGGTCGAAGCAAACAAAAATGGCGTAGCTCTGGGAGTTACGTTGGAGTGGGAGAAGGTGGACAAGGTGAAGGAGTTGGTGTTTGTTGGAGAAGGAGGGTCGGAAACCACACTGGGTAAGTTTGAGGAATAGGAGGACATGCGTAGAAGCTAGTGGAGAGGATGACGTTGTATAAATCCGCAAGGACAGTCAGGAAGGAGAAGGGGCATTCTCTGAGGTGGCGATAGGTGACACAGTCGTGACCAGGAGCCGTGTTGCATTTTGACTGGAGGATAAGTTTAATGTCTTGTGCTGTGATTTGAGTGTTTATATCGGAGGGGGTAACTGCAGCAAGTACTAGAGACTGGGAGCAAATGGAGCGATCGAGGTATCGGCGCATTCCGTGATGGTGGAGAAAAGGAAATAATCAAAATGGGGATCATCAGGGTCTGGAGAAGACCTCGGAAAGGTGGGAAGCGAAGTGGTTGGCCTTACTGAGGTTGTCGGGAAGGGGGCGGTCGTTATGCAGAAGGGGGTAATGGGATGTGGAATGGGGACCAGTAAGGCCATGGAAGGCAGACCAGTCCTTGGAGGAGTTTATAGGGAGGGTGGCGTTGAGTAGTGTACTGGTCTGGCGCCAGTCCTGGCGTTTCTTTGATGTAATGAGGTTCCGAACGTGTCGCTGTATTTGCCCGTGGCGGTGGAGTGTATCCCTGTCACGATCGCGCAGGAAGGAGCGATAGAGGCTGCGGGATTCGCGGAGGAGGAGGAATGCCCGTGGAGGGAGAGTGGGGCGGTGGGTGTGGATGGTTTTAGTAGGAACATGGACCTCCACAGCGTCAGAATGGCCTTCACTGCACCTGTAACATCCTGCCCCTATATACAGGACTCCATTATCTTACCTGAATAAGGTGTCTGAAGACGAAGAAGAAAACTGGCCATCCACCTCCAGTCCAGTGCCATCTACCGAGTGTATTGTGTACCTGAAGAGCCGGCCAGCTGAGAAGCCGCCGGTCACCGGAGAACAGGCTAATCTGCAACTTCCTGGCGCTGCCCGAGCCCTCGTGACTCCCGCCGCCGACCGCGGCACAATGCGAGTCAAGCTCCAGTGACTGGAATGTATACAGTACTTCCATCCCTAACATACACCCACTAGTTTAAAAAATCCGAGACAGGGATGTTGTTGACCACACACCTTGAATATTCCACACGAAATGTAGATTTCTCCATTTTATGAGAGTTATTTTCGAGAATAGAAGGAAATGGACCATGCACACGTTTCCCATCGCCAAAGTATCGTTATTGCTCTGAAAATCGTGTAGAACACTATGGCATAGGCTATATTTCCTCTAAGTATTTTCTCATCAGGTAGAAAAATGTCTTTTCTTATCTGTTACGTCCTGCAATACAGGACTAGATATTAATCTCACTAAGAACGTGATCTACCCCCGTCATAGGATGCCTCCTCGCTTTTGAACTCTCTCTTAAAGTAAACAGATGTCTCATTACATTCGAAGTCTCTCAAGGTAACAGCACAGAGAAGTGGCAAATACCAGGTTTACACTATGTATCACTTTAGAAATTCGGTAATATAATTGATTTTATTACGAATACTATCTCGCCCTGTGTAGGTGGGAGACAGAAGTTCACTTAAAAGATTTCGCTGCAAAGAAAAAAACGCCGTATTACCGCTACAACTCCCAAATCACATCTATGGTACTCTCGCCCTCGCTTCCACCCAACCGAAGCCACGTCATTGGTATCAAATTGACAGGCTAATTCTTTAATTTGATCATGAGAGTCCCTTTGCATGGTGAGTTTTTTCCTGCAGCCGCATTACTCTCACCAGATCACTGTTAAAGACACATTCATGACGTCTCTGGAGGCTTCACACAGATTAGTCAGTCACTTACTCTGATATAAAAATGGGTAGTAACCGTCGTACAATTACGCTCCTGCTGAGACCTATCGGTCTATGGGGACAGTAGGATATTTCACTCTCTTCTCCACGGCCGAGACGCCTCCACCACCGTGTCGCATGTGAAAAGCTGTCTGGCTGAGCGGCTCTAGGCGCTTCAGTCTGGAACCGCGCGACCGCTACGGCGGAGGCTCGAATCCTGCCTCGGGTATGGATGTGTGTGATGTCCTTAGGTTAGTTACGTTTAAGTAGCTCTAAGTCTAGGGGACTGATGAACTCAAATGTTAAGTCCCATAGTGCTCAGAGCCATTTGAACCATTTTGAAAAACTGTCACCGGGTCGCGAACCTCCATCTGCCTGTTAGGGCTGTACCGCTCCTGGCCGACAACCCACTGATCGCCATACTGGACAACTGTTAACTATTCCACACTCACAAACGTTGTCATATCTTTCTCAGAAAGACTGAGAGCTTAAATGCCGCTGGGGATAAATATCAGGATGTTGAGAAACAGGCTTCCCCTCATTACTTCTGCAAAATGAAAATTTCTGAGATCTGGTTTCGAAATATCCCAGAAAGGCTGACACAGTGAGCAATAACAAAATACCTGTCTACTGACCGCCACATCCCAAACGTGTACGAGTTTGCAGACCTAGGTTTCCCTCAGCATACAGCCCTATTGGAGCTTTCCCATTGGCTCCCGCTATATTAGTGGGTGGATGATTCGAGAACTCAAATGGCAATCCCTGAAAAGAAGAAGATGTTCTTTCTGAGGAACAATGTTGAGAACTGACATTTGAAGCTGACTGCCGCCAATATACATTTTGCATAAGGACCTCGAAGAGAAGGTACGACAAATTAGCGCTCATAGGGAGACATGTAGGTAGTCTTTCTCCCTTGCTGTATTCGCGACTGGAATGTGAAAGTGAATGACTAGAAGTAATACAGGATACCCTCCGCCATAAACATACGATGGTCTGCGAAGTAAACATACAGATGTAAATTTGGTGTATCCATTAAGATGTCAGTTCACCCGTTTATACGAACACAGAACAAACGGAAGAATGTTGTCTGCGATTTATCGAGAAAACAAAAGACCGAACTTCTGCTGCTGATTGTCTCTCTGTGGAAACCTTCGTATTAGCCCCTAATTTTCTCAGTGCAGTCGCTTCGCGAGTCGTATGCGAGAGGTTGTGACATGTTTGCCCACAATATTTGAAGAAATGGTATAAAGCTCTCTTCCCAACTCCCCTTCCGTCAGTGTATCGCTTACCTGCCGTATTCTCACGAATCTTTTAGACTTCGATACACAGTGTTTGAATCCACTAGATTTCGACAAGTAAGAGATGTCACCCGTCAAGTTACAGACCCCTGATAATTCTCTCGAAATCCCATCACGATCCGACAGCACTGTTCCATTAGTTGAAGACCACCTAATCCTCCTCTCGTCACTAACAAGGTTGAGACCATCACAAAGAGAAAAATAGCACACTAATGTACAGGAGGAAATTCGTAACCATGCAGAGTATACATGGACTCCATAAAGAGATTCCGAAGCATAACACCTACAATTCATCGATATCGAATGACCTATTATAAATATCCCTTCCGTACATGACCTAATCACCTTTATCGTACTCCTATGATTACCACGCTAGAAATACATCAGTGTAATGGTGTCCGAGTCTTCGCTGACGCCGCGAGGGATTAGCCGAGCGGTCTAGGGCGCTGCAGTCATGGACTGTGCGGCTGCTCCCGGCGGAGGTTCGAGTCCTTCCTCGGGCATGGGTGTGTGTGTTTGTCCTTAGGATAATTTAGGTTAAGTAGCGTGTAAACTTAGGGACTGATGACCTTAGCAGTTAAGTCCCGTAAGATTTCACACACGTTTGAACATCTTCGCTGACAGCACAGTCTCTGTCTCTCTCTCTCTCTCTCTCTCTCTCTCTCTCTGTGTCTCTCTCTCTCTCTCTCTCCCCATTATTTTTATCACACTGAACTGAAAAAAACTACGAACTATAAAAACTTCGCTAACGTCCCGTGGTAAAGAACTCGGTAAGATTTTAATGTATCTCTCTCTTCCGATACACCGGGAAGCAGATAGCTCCTGTGTGTTGACATCGAACAACTACCTGACAGGTTGGTGGCGTCCAGATGGTACACCATATGCTGTCGAAACAAAAAGACTAAACAAAACTTAGATATTGCTACCTGGATTGTTCTAATTCTCACTGACTCAGACAAAAGCAACTAACCATAATGAAGAACAGCTATTGTGGTACGTGAAGTACAAAGATATAACATCGATATTGCTGCCCTCAGTGAAACAAAACTTCCGGACTAGGGTCAACTAAAAGAACAATGTGGAGGCTACACTTTATATTGGAAAGTGAAAAATGAAAATGAGCCTCGTATCGCGGGCCAACGTGGCCGAGCGGTTCTAGGCGCTTCAGTCTGGAACCGCGCGACCGCTACGGTCGCATGTTCGAATCCTGCCTCGGGCATGGATGTGTGTGATGTCCTTAGGTTAGTTAGGTTTAAATAGTTCTAAGTTCTTGGCGACTGACGACCTCAGAAGTTAAGTCGCATAGTGTTTCTTATTGACAAAACACTGAAAGACATCGCAACATGGAAATGGAAGAGTTTGCTGCATTGTGGAGCGTTTCCAAACAGATGTCCGAAGGTGATGACTTATACACTTAGCCGGCCGCGGTGGTCTAGCGGTTCTAGGCGCGCAGTCCGGAACCGCGCGACTGCTACGGTCGCAGGTTCGAATCCTGCTTCGGGCGTGGATGTGTGTGATGTCTTTAGGTTAGTTAGGTTTAAGTAGTTCTAAGTTCTAGGGGACTGATGACCACAGTAGTTAAGTCCCATAGTGCTCAGAGCCGTTTTTTTATACACTTAATCTCATCTTCCACAGTGACATGGTAGTAGATGTCACGGCGTGCGTTTCGAAGTGATCGGGGACTATTAAATATATACAGAGAAATGGGATATGAACGGTCACAGGTTCGTTTGGCCCTAGCTAGAGGATCAGGGAAATTCCAAAAAGCTTGAAATGGCAGACTCTTGAAGATAGACGCAAACTGTCTTACAAAATTTCAATAAGTAGTATTATCCCTTAGCGTTCGACCGGCGGGGCAGCCCCGACCGTGTAAATATTGCAGTAAACTCGCATGTCGGACGTCGCCCGGCACAAACTTCAATTGCTGCAACTCGTATCTGTGTTCTCGCCGCTGTATTTCTTCTGCTGAAGTGTTCTGACATCTGTTGGCAAGCGATATAACTACCAGTAAACGCATTTGTCGAATGCATACCGTTGTTGTTTCTTTTTCACGTTTTTAGTTCGTTCCCAAGGCCTAAGGCAGTGTTCTATACTGCAATAACAACAAATATCGAATTTACTTGAGAATCCTAAAGCAATATTGGAAATACTGTGTGGAAGTGTTAGTGATAAGAGTGATTTCAGCAATAACAACAGTAATTATATTTCACAAAACAGTGATAGTAGAGGTGAAAATACAGAAATTAATAGAAATGAACACGCAGAGTGTACAAGTAGTAGTAGTAGTAGTAGTAGTAGAGTAGTAGTAGAGTAGTGGTAGTGACCAGTGTTGTGCATCCTACAGCTTCATCAAGAAATAAAAAAAAAAATGGGGGGTATGATGTTTTTCTGGCTGTTGGAAGTAGCAGCACTCAGTAGCTTCATTTTGTACGATTTGGATGCTACTTCCAACCAGTAACCCAAACTGAGTCACATGAGATAGAGTTTTACCTGTACTTCTGAACCTTCTGGTTGGAAATGTATGGAAGAAAGAGGATAAGACCATCAACTTCCCATGATGAGGAGAGACTATCAAAGCAGACATGTTTCATTTACTCCAACGAAAAGAGTAACATAAAGGACGGTGCCGTAACAGGAAGATAAAATGTGCTAGAAGGGAAACTGTTTACTACAACAACACATGTTCCAGAAAACCAAGACTCCTTTCGGGTGAAGGCTTCGGAAAGTACTACACCTTGAAGAAATATAGGGCTTAAGTAACGAAATACGTGAAATGAAAGAAAAAAAACGTGACATGTTTAGTGTTATAACGTGTGAGTAATTTGTTTAATTGTTTAGTTTATGGTTAGCCACGGCATAATTTCATTATACGTCACAGAGGTCATTTTCAGTGCAAATATTACGAGCGCAGTAGCAGTACAGGGTGAAAAAATCAAGTGGAAAGAGTTAAGAGATGAATCTAGAGTTATTCTTTACCCGGCTGTGTATTACCCCCGTAGTGACCGTAAAGACAAAAGTGGACTAATTATAACACACACAGGAGCTTCACACGCAGCAGGAACGGGAAGGAAACTCAACATATGGTAGGGCCTATTATGCTAAGTGCTCCCTGCCATGCACTTCACATTGGTTTGCAGAGTAAGGATGCAGATGTGGATAAATAGTTTTCAGATGACGAAACAGCGACGTCAATGTTATCCTCCAGTGGTGTATTCGGATTACCAGGTGATAATAGACTTCACAAAGGCGAGTATCTGAAGACGAAGTAGCTTCAAGATATTAGGGCGTGGGGTACACGTAGATACACAGGACAAGGAAACACTGAGGGGTCCTTTGGTAAACAGGGGAGCTGTGTGCCGACGTCATTAGCGGCAGACAATCGATGCTACGGGAATCTGATACTCCTTGTGTGATAACTTGTATTTCCCTGTTGCTGCCACCGGCCATAGCTGCTGGAACTTCGTTGCTGAAAATTCGGCACTACTTCTTAACTGCAAGAGCCTGCGTATACTTTTATCTTCAGGTAATTTAAATCAAAGCGACGTAGTTTTTCTCAACATTTCATCTCTTACATTCTAGAAAAATGTAAAACATGACTGAAATATGGTAAGCAACATTTTGAGATTTCATCGACTCAGTCAAGCGTTCTCTGACATCCTGAAGTAGCATACTGAATAAGAACAGCTATTTGTTCCTGAAGAATAAAAACCAGTCGTTTTTATCAGATGTTGCGTGATAATATTGTGTGAAATAGGGTCTTTATTTACAAGAAAGTGATGTAAAGAGACATCCTGAGTTGAAAGTGCCACATTCGAGCAGAAAAAAAAAACAATTTTTTTTGGGATAGTTCTCGGAAAGCGCAGTGCGTGTGCCAAGTGAACCGCTGCCATTACGCTTGTGAAAACAGCTATAAGTACCGCAACAGTGTTCGGATTCTCTGAATCTCTATATATAATTACGAAAATATGGCTTGACCTTGAGAAAATAGAAATTGTTCTCGTGTTTAACACTCAAACTTATTTCAGTGTAGTTTCAGCATTATCAGTGGGTTCATTTACTATCAGTCAAATAACATGAAAAAGTTTTCTATGGTAATATTTCCACAAGCTACGGAGCATGTCGTGTGGCCACACCTGTTAGCGTTCTTCGCTGGCGTGCCGCAAGTTGTCAGTTCCAACTCGACCACCAGCAGTTATTTTTTATTTAGTATTTCTGAGTTCTGGAAAGTTCTCTAAATTTCCTGCATTTTTAATATTTGTCTGTTCCGGGACATTCGATTTTCGTACAAACAGCAGCACTCTCCGTCCAGGATGTCAGTTCTGTTGTGGCTGTACGTTGGTGTTAGTAATTAACGTGATTTTAATGCTAAGTGTTGTGCTTCATTGACGACCCTGCATTCATATTTGTCATATTTGGGCTTGATTGTGGTTTCGACGTGCTATTGCTTGGTGGAGATGACAGTACTTTGAAACATCTAATTAGGCAATGTAAAAGTCGTCGCCTACACGGAGAGGCACCGGAATTCAAACAGCACATCACTCGCAAGTTCTGTATATTCAAGGTACCATTGGAATCCAAATGGTTCAAAATGGCTCTGAGCACTATGGGACTCAACTGCTGAGGTCATTAGTCCCCTAGAACTTAGAACTAGTTAAACCTAACTAACCTAAGGACATCACAAATATCCATGCCCGAGGCAGGATTCGAACCTGCGACCGTAGCGGTCTTGCGGTTCCAGACTGCAGCGCCTTTAACCGCACGGCCACTTCGGCCGGCTTGGAATCCAAACCAGCGACGAGTCAGTTCCACATAGGACAACCCTCGGTTTATTTCTAGAGACGCTGGTACGGCTCCGACGAAAAGGCTGAAAGGACAGTGAAGTGAGGCTCGATAGTTGAGACGAAATCAAAGTCGAACTGAGGAAAACGTTTAGTGACAATGAGCAGCAAATTCATTTAACAGAAGTACAACTGAAGAACAGGGCCCAACGTCAAATGGAAACGAAACAGTCCTACATACAGAATGCTTTAGCCTTATGTCACTTCGTGAGTCCAAGTATGACAGAAAAGGAAAAAATCTCCCACTTGATGAGAGGTCACAGAAGATTTGTGATAAAGGATGCTACAACAGTCGAGGAACTCGTGAACTGGTGCTAGCGCATTGACGAAATGCCACAGAATAGAGTCGGACGAAAGAAGAATGATCGACTCCTGAATGTGGTCCCCGTGACAGCTATGGAATTCAACCATGACATCTTGTCTTTCAAACGCCACATAATGTGGCAAGAGATATAGTATTGTATTTTAACCAGAACTGTTGGACACACTGAGCAAACGATAGCAGCAATGAATGTTGACACCATAAGCCAGGAGGTAAAAGAGAATGTCGAAGAAGAGGTGTTTCGATATTTAACAGCAATGTCCGCTACCAGTTGAACGTGGCAGGAAGAATGGACTCGGCAAACTCGGACTTACACAGCAGTACACTACCAACACAGGTACAACCAACTAATCCGCCAAGAATAGCGCTCCGAGTGAGAACCGACTTTCGGAAGAGAGAGGACAACACGCCGGTGTGCTTCTACTGTGGATACCCCGGGCATGTTGTACACTACTGCAGGAAAAAAAAGTCAAATTTTCGACGACTACTACGCCCCCAGACGTAAACCATCATGACAGTTCTATTCTCGCCAACCAACTGCAGATGATTATAGTCGACATGTGGGGCGAAGCCCTTCGCAACACGAGGTCGCTCCCCAACACGCCGCTGCCGTTCCGCGTCGCAGAACAGAGGTACCGGCCGCTCGCCTAGCTGCCGAATTCAGGAAAACTAAGCGAGTTGACAGACTATGTAGGTAAGGCTGCCACAGATGAAAATCCTCCGTGGTCGATGGTTACCAAGATGTGAGGAAATCTTATTGACGTCATCATATACGGCCACCCTGTCCAAACACTAGTAGCGGATTACTTTTCTGAAATGTCGGATGCTTATCGTCGCCAGCTAAATAATACTATGTCCCGTGATACGGAAGCGATTGTGCTGAAAATCGCAAATCGGAAATACGTCCAGCCGACAGGGACGTGTATTTGGGAGAACCAATGACAATACGCAGAATTGAGTCATAGTATTTCCAAATGGGACTTCTTGCAGGCATCGCAATCAGTCATAGATTGTGGAATAACAGAGGTACAGACTGACGAAGATATTCCAACAGACACAAATAATAAAATTGATCTGGACGGTTGTCCGCCGTTGAAGACGTCCTATCACGCCATCGTCAACGAGACGAGTTCCAGTAGTCCGTCGAAATGCTAAGTTAGACTGTAAAACTTTTGTCGACTGCAAAAAGATACTCCAGCTCACAGCGACGCTCCTAGCATCTGTAAATGGACAAGGAGAACTTTGGGTCACTGATTGTCACGAACAGCAACAACTTATCCCTAATGGTATGTGCGTAAGAGCAGCCGACCCAGTCCGGGAAAGGCGGCTTAGTATCATCGACAAAAAATCGTGCTCCGCTGCCACTACACACAACACAGGAGAGGGAGCTACTATCGAATTACTAATCGGATTTCACCTGACTGAGGAACAAAGTTGGCGCCTTTTAGCCTTTCTGCACCGATATATGTGTGCTTTCAAATCCGGTTTGGAGAAAAGACAGACCAAGCGGTTCTTGGTAAAACACTGTATCAACGCTAGGGGTCGTTCACCAATTATCCAGCTCTCATATAGGATGTCAGCGGCTGAACGACGGATAATCTGGAAGGTAATGGAGAAAAGGTTGCCAGATTACGATATTGAACCGTCAGGGAGTCCTTGGTCCTTTCCTGCACTCCTTTTGAAGAAGAGGGATAGCATATGGCGTTTCTACGTCGACCACCAACGATTGAACAAAATCACGAAAAAATGTATCTACCCATTGCCTTGCAGTGACACAGATCAGAGTGTTTGATAGCAGTGAAGTATTTCTCACCATGGCGTACAGCAGACAACTGACAAATAGAGCTTGACAAGGCTGACAGGGAAAAGACTGCCTTCATGACACCTGATGATTTCCGTGAGTTGAAAGTTATGCCATTTGGATTGTGTAACGCTCTAGATACCTTCGAACGTAATATGGACACCTGCTTCGACGCCTTAAGTGGACGGTGTGTCTTTGCTGTCTAGATGACTGTGGTGGTTTTACGAAAACATTTGAAGAACATCTAAACTGTCTGACAGCACTGTTGGAATGTGTTCAAGCTGCAGTTCTCCACCTGCCTTCTCGTCGCCCAAGAACTGAAAAGCGTAGCGTGTCAAGTAAATGGCTGTTGAGCCCATCCCGATCCAGAAAAAAAAAGAACACAAATTTTCTGACTCCTCAGCACGTTCACGATGTGAGAAGTTTTCTAGGGACGTGGCTACTACTACTGGCGATTCATAAAGGATATCAGTAGCAAGGCACTTCCCTTGCAAGAAGTACTGCAGCGCTACGCCATATTTTCCTGGAATGAGTCCTTAACGAGGTATCATCATCTGCTCCAGCCCTAGCATAACATGACGGAAATGGTAAGACATAACACTAATCCTAACGGTTTTGGAATGGGACATTTCTAGTACAAATTCAGGAAGGTAGTGAAAATGATACAGCTTGCGCTTACAGAGTAACCTCGGAGTCCAAATTGAACAATTCTACAACAGAGAGAGAGAGTGAGTGAGTGAGTGAGAATGAGAATCAGAGTACCTTGCTGTTGTTTGGTCCATAAACAAGTTCCGGCCGTATTTATTTGGCAAGCCGTTCGCAGTTGTGATGTACCACCGTCCTCAAAGCTGACCTACTAGCCTGAAGGACCTGTCGAGCACGCTGGTGAGATGGGCACAGAGGCTTCAGTAGTACGACGTCACAATGGTATACAAACGCAAACACAAAGCCACCAACTTCCTTTAAAGGAATCCTTCAGCGGAACACAGCATTGTGTATGAAACCTCAGTCATCGATGCATTAAATAACGTTGTCGCTCAACAGAGGGAAGCTCCAGAACTGCTGCAAGCCATAGACGCCTTGTAGTAGGAAAAATTGGCCAATGGAGACTTCCAGTTAATAAACAGAGCACTGTATAAGCAGAACTATGGTCCATTGGGGTGTAAATGGTTGTTAGTTATCCCAGCTAATCTACGGTCAGCTGTCCTTAGATGTTTCCACGACGCTCCTACATACGGTCACGTGGGTTTCGTGAGGAATCTAGACAAAATCTAAAACAGGTATCGCTGGCCAGATCTCTACCAGTCCGTAAGGCGCTATGTGGGCCACTGTGAGGGATGCCATTGACAGAAGCACATCTTGCAGTTACCTTCGGGGCATCTGGTACCAATCCAACTTGCAGCAGCACCATTACACCAAACTGGAATCGACCTCTTGGAGATATTCCCGAAGTCGATACACTGGACTCGATAGCCAACAGTTTGCACTTACTGCTTCACCCATTACTCTGTAACCGAAGCCGTGCTGGTTGCTGACACTCTGGAAAGTGCAAAGTTCCCTGTAGTAAACATCATTTTGAAGCGCAGAACAGCTTGTGTGATAATCTCTGCTAATGGAAACGTTTTCTAGTCGAGACTAGTATTAGACCTAATCTCAAATTGTGACATCATCCACAGGATGACAACTGCCTAGCACCCTCAGACGAATGGCCTCACAGAAACCTTTAATAATGCATTTTTAGAGATTCTCTTGATATATGTTAATGTCGATCAGTGAAACTGAAATACACTCCTGCCCAGAGTAACATTCACCTACAACACGGCGAACCAAGACACTACAGGCTTCACATCGTTCTGTCTGTAGGAACAACAGTGGATACGCTGTTCTCGCTTGATCTAGATGATACTCAGGATGACTACGTGAAACACGTCGGCACGAGATCCGAAGAAGTAAGGCAGCCGGCTCGCATGCGGGGACCTCGACGCCCTGGAGGAAGACAGAGGGCGTTACAGAGCCAAGCACCGGCCACTGAGAAACATGCCGATAGACTTGGTTTGGATTTTTACGCCTGTGCGGAACAGGCACTATTGTAAAAGTTAGTAAAGCGTTAATTGGGCCACATCATATCCTTTGTCGCATGTTGCACGTTACATATGAAGCCGAGGATTATGATCCTTCATTAAGGAGTCAAAAGCGCAGAGACGTCGTCCAAGTCCTCCCTAATACCATCAAGAGTGAAGATCACCAACGAGGGCTTCATATTCAAGTGATCGTGAAGGTTCAAAAATGTTCAAAGGTGTGTGAAATCTTATGGGACTTAACTGCTAAGGTCATCAGTCCCTAAGCTTACACACTACTTAAGCTAAATTATCCTAAGGACAAACACACACACCCATGCCCGAGGGAGGACTCGAACCTCCGCCGGGACCAGCCGCACAGTCCATGACGTGAAGGTTGGACGGGAGGGGCTACGTCTAGTGCTCGTCATAGTGAAGAAGACGGGAGGCCCTAGCCACACGACATTTCCATTTCCATGTGGAAACGGCACAAAAGTGCGAGGATCGGCCAGCGCTGCCGTACAGATGACCATTGACACCCAGATACAGGTTGCGGTAGTCGGCTTCGGTGGACTTCTGATACAGCAGGTCGCTATTTCTCCAGACGAGAGAGAAATTGTCTGTGCCACGTTGCGTGCAGTGTAGCGTAGCGATTAGCGTTGCTGACTGCTGTGTCACTAAAAACCTGACCGCCAGCAGTTATTTGTTATTTAGTATTTATCGTTTCTGGAAGGTTCTCGAATGGTCTTGTATTAATAATGTTTGTATATTGTGGAATATTCGATGTTTGTACAAATAGAAGCACTCTCCATACAGGAACTCAATTCTGTTCTGGTTGTACGTTGGTGTTAAGAATAAATGCGGTTTGAGTGCTAAGTGCTGTACTTCATTGTTGACAGTGCTTCCGAATTTGGACTTGAGTGTGGTGGCTATATATACAGTTTTGGATTATGGTATTTATATTAGTAACAATATTAACAAAAATATACACCTTGGTATCACATATTTATGTTTATGTGGCTGTCTGTCGTTTGGAGTACAGCTGAGCTTTATAAAATTTTGGCGTACAGTATATTGTGTTTTATACTTTGCAGTGAAGTAGAATATCTTGTTTCTATCATTATATGATGTAACTGTCTTCGGTGAATCAGGCTTTGCCTGAAACTAATAAAGAAAGAGGAAAATCCTTACGCCATTTACTTTACAGTTGCTTATCGGATATGTTTCTAGATGTAGAAGTATGCAAACTTCATAAAAATAAAAATCATGTTGGCCAGACGGCGATCTAGAGCTTTCCTCAAGAGTGCGAGTCCGTGTCTTGGTCAACGTCTGTGCTATATTTCCAAAAACACGATTCCCGCTCTCTTTTGGAAAGCGTAGTACATGTGTTCTTTACATCAAAAAAATTTAGACCTTTTAACATAAAATGTTGCCGTAGTGCGTACTTATATTTGAGACTTGATTCTCAGGCTCGCCTGCGAATGAAGAACTATTTATGACCGAGAATATGATCAACTCGTGGTGTGACTGTTGAAGAAGTACCGGTAACTGACTCTTATCTACAGTTTCGGGGAAAATGAGATACGTTTCCTTTCGTCTACGTGACTTGGATACCACTGAAGTGGCAGGCGGCCAAATACAGCGGCACCAATTGTTTTAAATACTCAAAACACAAGCACTATTGAGATTCTGGCAATACAAACTTGCTCTATAGGTAGCCCTGAAAGACAAACACGGTGCAGTACAACGAATGAGAGGAAGAGTATGAAACTGATCATAAATAGAGTAAGGTTGATCGTGATACAAATAAATGATTAAAACTGAGTATCTGAAATAGCAGTTCTCGGTCTCAAAGAGCAGATTTAGAGGACTATTCATAGGTAAAGCAACTTTGGCGCACAATTAAATGGAATCGGAGAGGCGTATGATGAGCATCCTGTGCTTCTCGGTTACTGCGTAGCAAGAGTGACCCATACTTTTTTAAACTATTTCCACTTACTATTAATACTTTTCCCGAAGTTACGTAGCCAAGGAATTTACTTGCCTCACGTGAGCCGAAACTATGGTTGCTCGATATGATTTAGGAGTAAGGTAACTTGCACTCTTACTCCCATAGCTGTAACTACAAGATATTACCGAATTCTGCGACTATTTCGAACGTTCAAAAGGGTGTTTTAAGCGTGAAAGCCTAGTTGTAGGTGAAACAATTAGTTAAAGGTTCATTAAATTTAAAAATTAATTTTGTTCGTTTGTTGATAACATTTCATCAACGTGTAGCAAAGAAATTTTTGTGTGACATTTCCTCTTTGCCTTTAAGTGGATGAGAGACGGCAGTTTTAAAGAAGAGTTATATTATGTTAACCAGGGACCTAGAAACGACGGAGGGGCTCCGTCCCCGCCGCAATCGCAGTGGTCCACAACCCCACGACGACTGCTGCATTCCGCCGCCCCACATCGAACCCAGGGTTATTGTGCGGTTCGGCCTCCGGTGGACCCCCAGGGAACGTCTCACACCAGACGAGTGTAACCCCTATGTTTGCGTGGTAGAGTAATGGTGGTGTACAAGTACGTAGTGAACTTGTTTGCGCAGCAATAGCCGACATAGTGTAGCTGAGGCGGAATAAGGGGAACCAGCCCGCATTCGCCGAGGCAGGTGGAAAACCGCCTAGAAACCATCCACAGACTGGCCGGCTCACCGGACCTCGACACAACGCCGCCCGGCTGATTCGTGCCGGGGACCAGGCGCTCCTTCCCGCCCGGAAAGCCGTGCGTTAGACCGCACGGCCAACCGGGCGGTCTAAAGAAGAGTTAGTTCGAAAAGTTATTTTCTAATACTACTCACTTTCTTAAAGTACTTGGTGAATGTAAACAATATCGCATCATACAAATAATTAATTCCATCGCTTGCCATGTGTGTCACGTGCTTATTGTTCTGTTCAGTGCGCTTTAAGTAAGTTCGGGTAGCAGGAGGAGCTAGAATTATACGTGGTCTGATCTGGCAGTACGGCTAATCTCGGCATGAAAATTTTTCTCTCGGCTAATGGCGTGCTGCGGTACTTCGGTGAAATACAGCAAGGCAAACTGATCGTTCTGAAATTTCCATAGCGCCGCTGCCCTCGGAATGAAATTCCGCTGGACAGCGGGAAGTCAGCCACATAGCGGGAAACAATCCATCTAAACAAGCTGTTGAGTAACTTTGTTCTAAAGATACACTGTCAGGTACACCGACGTCAGTTTTACCATTGTCTCCCAATTTTATACTAACAGCTTTCGTGTCTGTTGGCGTACAGAGAATTTTACTCTAGAAATCAATTTTTCTTTACAAACTTCAGTTTCCTTGAGCGTCACTAAACGGTGTGCCTCGGACACTCGACTCGTACCTGGGAACAGTAAACTTGATATCTAAATAAAACCACCCTGGTTTAGATTTTCCAAGCCCGTGTTCCATCGCTTATGATTTCGTTTTCCTTCATTTTTTATCGCCACGCGGGATTAGCCGAGCGGTCTCAGGCGCTGCAGTCATGGACTGTACAGCTGGTCCCGGCGGAGGTTCGAGTCCTCCCTCGGGCATGGGTGTGTATGTTTGTCCTTAGGATAATTTAGGTTAAGTAGTGTGTACGCTTAGGGACTGATGACCTTAGCAGATAAGTCCCATAAGTTTTCACACTCATTTGAACATTTCATTTTTTCCCTCCGAAATACGTCGCACTGGGTCGAGGACAGTTGGCACGTGAATGATTTATGTGGTACTTCCAGCGTAAAATAGAGTATTTCCGAACTCACGCCCATATTTCATATTATTTTCTTTGTGTGGAATGCAATGGATGTATGGCAAAAAAATGGCTCTGAGCACTATGGGACTAAAATTCTGAGGTCATCAGTCCCCTAGAACTTAGAACTACTTCAACCTAACTAACCTAAGGACATCACACACATCCATGCCAGAGGCAGGATTCGAAACTGCTACCGTAGCGGTCGCGCGGTTCCAGACTGTAGCGCCTAGAACCGCTCGGCCACTCCGGCCAGCGATGTATGGCAGAAGTTTTTTGCTACACCCTGTAATGTCAATAAAATGCTAAGGAGATTGAAATACTTATTCCTTTCACCCTTCAGAAAAACATAATCACACAACCAAGAAACTGTAGAACAATTCTGACACACATCCAAGACTGACTATCAGCAATTAAGGTGAAACGACAGGGTGACGGACGAAAATGTTGCTCAAATTCAGAACTTTTTCTCCGTACTGGAATGTAGTAGACAAATGGGGTTTGCTGCATTGAATAAAGCATACACTGAATTTTTATTGGTATTCTGTATTGAAAAATATTAATATCTCCACTGTGTAATTGGAATTTTCCCGAGGCAGCTCAGGAAGAATCGACGGTTGTCGCTGTAACTCCGATTGTGGTTATCCTAAGCATGAAATTAACATATCACCATAATCCTTACTGATGTAATTTTAGTACATCTTAGGGATTTCCAAGAAAAAGACGAAAAGAAGTTGGCGAAATTATAGATTTAAAAAAAATGGCGATTTCTTGGATCCCTTAGTTTGCTTCAGGGGAGATGAAAAATCGTTAGAATCTGATGAAAATTGTAGCGTGCGCGACGACAACCATACCGAAATATATGGTTTTGAGAAAAACGCGTTTAAAGTTTGACAAGTATTTATCATATAAAAAGGGACAAAACTAGAAACTCACGGGACATCATCGATCCCTGGTCCATAATACCTATCGCTCCGGCTACTCGATGACCGCTTTCTTCTACTTTGACTTGATAAGCCCTCATTTTCGTCATCAAAGCTCTTTTCATCACTGAGCGCGTCACCGCTGGCGTCTCTATCTTCACAGAATTGGAGCACTTCATCGCCGATTTTGATTTGAAGAGCATTTCCCACGTGCATTAATGCAATGTGGCTTACATTGAATAGACATACGGCGAAATTTGAAGAAACGCTGACAATTTCGCTTCGGCTGGATGTTATTTCTAGAGCGTATCTCCAAATGAGACTATTGAAACTTTCGTTGACATTTTGAGTAAAACTGCCTAAACAATGCTCCAGCAAATCAGGTTTACTCAAATCGGTATTAATAGGGAGTGTGAACGCGGAACCGGATCTCTAGCGCCGAGGCTTGCCGTGCACGGTCGACTTCAAACGCTCACAGAATCGTTACTTTTTGGAGCTCTGGCATAATATTTTGGGAAATGATTCTTCAATGTATATGCATTCGAATTCCGTGACAAAAAATTTCGAATTGTATGGACCGTCACCCAGTCGCTCTCCCTTAATGTGAGGGTACGAAGTGGAGTGAGCCTTCATATCATGTTGACTTGGAAGTACCCTATCGGAGATTCTTCAAACGTTAACGTGGATGTTTTAAAGTGTTGGACATACTATCAATTTCGAAGAAGCTGCCAGTCTATTCAGTTTCAGTCACGATATCCTAATACAAATTCTACACATTTCAGTATTTCTAAAGTGGTTCCATAAATGTCAAAAACATCTGTGACCCTCAATCTCAATAACGCACTATAAGCACTATGTAAAAACATCTGATCTGTTTAAAGCACGCATTTCCCACGATTTAATCAATATTACATTTCTGTGTGTTAGAGCCATCAACATACCTCGTGCTGCCACTGAGAGACAGATTTACAACTCTCACTTCTCGGGAATTACAGTCAGTTGTGGTTTAATTCGATTACACTTTTCGTTTACTCTAAGTAATCAGCGATAGAGTCCGGTTGTATTTGTTCGCGTTTCGGACAACATTTACACGACTATGTGTTTTCGTCGTTAATTAGCACCGCCGGTAAGCTTTATCCGGGTATACAAGTCCGTTGTACAGTTTAGTCTCGTTTTCACGGCTAATATTAGTATATATCCTTAAAATAAATAATATAGCATGGCGTGTATCGATTAATCAACGATTACAATCATCATTACTTGTCATAAGGCCACCATTATGTCCTCCGAACTACGACATTGTTCAACACGGTATCGGACGTTAATGAGGGTAAAAGACGATCAACCTGTTTATCTTTACAATTATTCAGTACTACTTGTTACACACTCGTGGAATATAAAAACTGAATGTTATTTATCAGTGGTCATACTTGATGAAGTTTGACTGGCATTTTATAAAGCTTTTACGCTTACACGGGGTGTACAGAAAAAAAAAAACGATAACGCTTAGCATGTTGTGCTGGATGGCAAAGTGGTCATTTTTTCAAATGGTAATTCCTGTTTAGGAAGGGATGGCTTCAGTACTGAAGGGCGTCGAAGTTTGAGATCGGTGGCTTTATATTTTGAGTTATGCAACCCACTAGCAACAGGGTGAATGCACGGACTCAATCAGCGAAACTCGCATGAAGAGGTGGGTTAGCGTCCACATATGGTTAAGAAATCCAACAAGAGCGTCATACTGTGCAGTGAACTTCAAAAAGTGTTAAAAATTTTACTCCCAGCTTGATTGCAGGGTGCATACGAGCGTTACGGAGATTGATACATACACTGGAAACATGCGGCTGTCCGCTAAGTATTTCAGCCGCAGCTTCGGTTCTAGCAATAAAGTCTTCCACTCTTGTTACAGGAAAAGGTAAAGACTATGTCTTTATACCACCCCACTGAATTTAGTCAAATGTGTATCATGTGGCAGCGATTGGACAAGTCTTCCACCAGTACGTCGATTTGGTTAGAAGTTCGCTCTTCGTCATGTCTTAAGACATTCTTCGCAAAGGAAACCGTTCGAACCGCATATGAGTCCGCAGCTCGTAGTCGTGCGGTAGCGTTCTCGCTTCCCGCGCCCGGGTTCCCGGGTTCGATTCCCGGCGGGGTCAGGGATTTTCTGTGCCTCGTGATGACTGGGTGTTGTGTGATGTCCTTAGGTTAGTTAGGTTTAAGTAGTTCTAAGTTCTAGGGGACTGATGACCATAGATGTTAGTTCCCATAGTGCTCAGAGCCATTTGAACCATTTGAACCGCATATGAATGTCCAGCGTATGTTTTGACACTCAATACCAGACGTAAATGCAGAATAATCACTTGCGATCGTGTGATGAACGTCGTAGTGCCATACTTCACACGCAATTCCTTCGAAGGAGTTAATTATGTTTTAAAGGTACATTGCGATCACGTACAAAAGTCTCACAGATGAAGGTTTTAGAAACTGATCGCAGAAGAATAGTGTGTTACTTGATAGTCGCTCTTGGTGATATATAAAATGTCTTTTCTACATCACATAATCCACGTTTTCCGTGGTTTTTCTTAATCATTTCTAATCAAAACCTGCGTCGTTTCTACGAGAAAACCATTGCCAATTTTCTCCCTTCTCACACTCGAATAAACTCGATATAGACCGAGTGACTCAGTTTTGACGACGCGCACTGCGGTGTCCTACAGAACGAGACATAGCCGTACATAGAGACGGGGCCACACGACAAGGTGAGTCTCCATAGAAAGGCGCAACATTGTTACCTTCGGACGCGATGCACAACATGCACTGTATTATGCTTCCGCCTTGTACCACGCAAATACACTCTAAGGCAGAAAAACGACTCACCACGAAGGAATTATCCGAAAGGGACACAATTTCAGAAAAACAGGAGGATTTACATAAGAGAAGGAGTTCCACAAATTAAGTCAGTAACGCATTGGTCCACCTCTTGCCCTTATGCAGGCAGTAATTAGGTTCGCAGTGATTGACAAAGTTGTTGGATGTCATCCTGGTAGATATCGTGCCAAATCCTGTCCAATTGGCTTGTTACATAGTCAAAATCTCGACCTGGTTGGAGGACCCTGCCCATAATGCTCCAAACGTTGTCAATTACGGAGAGATCCAGCCACCTTGCTGGCGACCAGAACCTTGAAGGTGAGTATGCCTGCTCTCAGGTTCCCATGCAACATCGGGCCGCTGTCACATCCGAACGCCCCACAAATCTGGATGTTGCACGATTCGACCAGCCAGCCAACTGGAGGCCCCCAATGAGGCCCCATTCAAGCTGTGTTAGGTTCTGATAGCGCTGTCTCATACGAATACGCGGTAGAGTGATCACTCGACATCCGACGCTATTCAGGTCTGTTATATACTCAAACAGGCTTAATGACAAAACTAAACACAAACAACAATAATGCACACTGGTGGTCGTTATACCTGTTACAGAGAATTACACATATAATCATTTACATGCCCGCCAATGGTGTGTACGATTGCTAAGTTAGATTAACATCCGACAGTGTCATCTGGGTGCTTCACTTCTTTTGTCAGGCAGTGCATATACTCCGCAAGCCACTGTACAGTGAATGGCGGAGGGTACGTCATACCAATATCATCAGTATTCTTTCCTAATCCATTCGCGTATTGAGAGAGGGGACAGTGACGGCGTAAATGTTTCTGGACGTGCCCTAATCTGTCACCTTTTCTTGGTATCCCTACGCGAGATATACGTTGGAGGCTGAACACTCATAACCGAAAACAGATTCTCTAAATTTACACCGTAGATATATTCGCGAGAACTGTGTAGTCTGTATGTCAATGATTGCTGTTGAAGTTCTCCGAGCATGTCTGTCGCACTTTTGTATGGACTGTACCGATTTGTTACAATATTAGCAGAGCCTCTCCGAATTGATTCAAAAAAATGGCTCTGACCACTATGGGACTTAACAGCTGTGGTCATCAGTCCCCTAGAACTTAGAACTACTTAAACCTAACTAACCTAAGGACATCACACACATCCATGCACGAGGCAGGATTCGCACCTGCAACCGTAGAAGTCGCGCGGTTCCGGATTGCGCGCCTAGAACCGCGAGACCACCGCGGCCGGCCGAATTGATTCGATGTCTGTTTATGCTTACTTGACAATGACTCCAAACACTGGAACAATATTTCGGATTTGGTCACACAAGCATCGCTTACGTAATTTCCTTTAAGAATGCTCCGCACTACTCCAGAACCCTCCCTGTAAATTTAATCTTCCATTCTCCTTCCCTACTTCTGGTCTTCGGGATCGCCGCATTGATATCATTTCTTATAAGGGAACCTCCCCATCGCACCCCCCTCAGATTTAGTTATAAGTTGGCACAGTGGATAGGCCTTGAAAAACTGAACACAGATCAATCGAGAAACCAAGAAGAAGTTGTGTGGAACCATGAAAAAAAAATAAGCAAAATATACAAACTGAGTAGCCCATGCGCAAAATAAGCAACATCAAGGTAAGTGGGAGCTGCGGAGCTCTGTGGTCCCGTGGTTTCCGTGAGCAGCTGAGGAACGAGAGGTCCTTGGTTCAAGTCTTCTCTTGAGTGAAATGTTCACTTTCTTTATTTTCGCAGAGTTATGATCTGTCCGTTCGTTCATTGACGTCTCTGTTCACTGTAATAAGTTTAGTGTCTGTGTTTTGCGACCGCACCGCAAAACCGTGCGATTGGTAGACGAAAGAACGTGCCTCTTCAATGGGAACCGAAAACATTTGATCGCAAGGTAATAGGTCAACCGATTCCTCCACAGGAAACATGTCTGATATATTCTATACGACACTGGTGACGGCATGTGCGTCACATGAGAGGAATATGTTGTCGACCCACCTAACTTGTACCTTGGCGAATGGGTAAAAAGATTCTTCTACCTTGCCCGATTTAGATTTCCTTGTGGATGTGATAATCACTCTCAAAAAAGTGATCGCATCTGACGGACGGACGGACAGATAATAGTCTGAAAACAAAAAATTAAACTTTTCACTCGAGGGAAGACTTGAACCACGGACTTCTCGTTCTGGAGCTGCTCACGCTAACCACGGGACCACGGCGCTCCTAAGCTCACCTCCTCCTTGATGTTTCACATGAACTACTCAGTTTGTATACACTCCTGGAAATTGAAACAAGAACACCGTGAATTCATTGTCCCAGGAAGGGGAAACTTTATTGACACATTCCTTGGGTCAGATACATCACATGATCACACTGACAGAACCACAGGCACATAGACACAGGCAACAGAGCATGCACAATGTCGGCACTAGTACAGTGTATATCCACCTTTCGCAGCAATGCAGGCTGCTATTCTCCCATGGAGACGATCGTAGAGATGCTGGATGTAGTCCTGTGGAACGGCTTGCCATGCCATTTCCACCTGGCGCCTCAGTTGGACCAGCGTTCGTGCTGGACGTGCAGACCGCGTGAGACGACGCTTCATCCAGTCCCAAACATGCTCAATGGGGGACAGATCCGGAGATCTTGCTGGCCAGGGTAGTTGACTTACACCTTCTAGAGCACGTTGGGTGGCACGGGATACATGCGGACGTGCATTGTCCTGTTGGAACAGCAAGTTCCCTTGCCGGTCTAGGAATGGTAGAACGATGGGTTCGATGACGGTTTGGATGTACCGTGCACTATTCAGTGTCCCCTCGACGATCACCAGTGGTGTACGGCCAGTGTAGGAGATCGCTCCCTACACCATGATGCCGGGTGTTGGCCCTGTGTGCCTCGGTCGTATGCAGTCCTGATTGTGGCGCTCACCTGCACGGCGCCAAACACGCATACGACCATCATTGGCACCAAGGCAGAAGCGACTCTCATCGCTGAAGACGACGCGTCTCCATTCGTCCCTCCATTCACGCCTGTCGCGACACCACTGGAGGCGGGCTGCACGATGTTGGGGCGTGAGAGGAAGACGGCCTAACGGTGTGCGGGACCGTAGCCCAGCTTCATGGAGACGGTTGCGAATGGTCCTCGCCGATACCCCAGGAGCAACAGTGTCCCTAATTTGCTGGGAAGTGGCGGTGCGGTCCCCTACGGCACTGCGTAGGATCCTACGGTCTTGGCGTGCATCCGTGCGTCGCTGCGGTCCGGTCCCGGGTCGACGGGCACGTGCACCTTCCGCCGACCACTGGCGACAACATCGATGTACTGTGGAGACCTCACGCCCCACGTGTTGAGCAATTCGGTGGTACGTCCACCCGGCCTCCCGCATGCCCACTATACGCCCTCGCTCAAAGTCCGTCAACTGCACATACGGTTCACGTCCACGCTGTCGCGGCATGCTACCAGTGTTAAAAACTGCGATGGAGCTCCGTATGCCACGGCAAACTGGCTGACACTGACGGCGGCGGTGCACAAATGCTGCGCAGCTAGCGCCATTCGACGGCCAACACCGCGGTTCCTGGTGTGTCCGCTGTGCCGTGCGTGTGATCATTGCTTGTACAGCCCTCTCGCAGTGTCCGGAGCAAGTATGGTGGGTCTGACACACCGGTGTCAATGTGTTCTTTTTTCCATTTCCAGGAGTGTATTTTACTTATTTTTTTCGTAGTTCCACACAACTTCTTCCTGTTTTCTCGATTGATCTGTGTTCAGTTTTTTAAGGCCTATCCACTGTGCCAACTTATAACTAAATTTGAGGGGGGTGCGATGGGGAGGTTCCCTTGTTAGTACAATATTTCCCCTAAATAATTACAAAATGTGACGTTCCCAAGATGTAGGACACTAATCTTCTACATCTACATCTACATCTACATCCATACTCCGCAAGCCACCTGACGGTGTGTGGCGGAGGGTACCTTGAGTACCTCTATCGGTTCTCCCTTCTATTCCACTCTCGTATTGTTCGTGGAAAGAAGGATTGTCGGTATGCCTCTGTGTGGGCTCTAATCTCTCTGATTTTATCCTCATGGTCTCTTCGCGAGATATACGTAGGAGGGAGTAATATACAGCTTGACTCCTCGGTGAAGGTATGTTCTCGAAACTTCAACAAAAGCCCGTACCGAGCTACTGAGCGTCTTTCCTGCATAGTCTTCCACTGAAGTTTATTTATCATCTCCGTAACGCTTTCGCGATTACTAAATGATTCTGTAACGAAGCGCGCTGCTCTCCGTTGGATCTTCTCTCTCTCTTCTATCAACCCTATCTGGTACGGATCCCACACTGCTGAGCAGTATTCAAGCAGTGGGCGAACAAGCTTACTGTAACCAGTAGTGTAGTCAGGTACTATACCGTTATTTCTCTTTGTTATAGGTATTACCTGACATCAATGCACCGAGCGAGGTGGCGCAGTGGTTGGCACACTGGACTTGCATTCGGGAAGACGACGGTTCAAACCCGCGTCCGGCCATCATTTTTGAGGTTTTCCGTGATTTCCATAAATCGCTTCAGGCAAATACCAGGATGGTTCCTTTGAAATGGCAAGACCAATTTCCGTTCCCTTCCCTCCATAATCCGAGCTTGTGTTCCGTCTCTAATGACCTCGTTATCAACGGGACGTTAATCACTAATCTCCTCCCTTTCATCCGTGAACATTTAAAAAGAGCTGGCAATAAAGAAAAATTAAAGAATTCCTTTCTCCGTTTCTGTTATATTTCTGATAGTGAGGCAAAACGTAAATTCAGTTTAAGATTGTGATGAGATGAACATTAGACGGTCGGCCAGCGATACGCTGGGAGCGTTGGCAGCGCGGTCGGCGGTTTGCGCTGCCCGGAGTAATCCATTACCGCCGTGGCGGGTATGGGCGCCGGGCGCGGTTCGTCGCCGCTAGACTTGAAATTGTCGCGGTGCGTCACCGCCCAGCGCGCGTGTTTCTCGCTCGGCTTCGCCAGAAAATTGGCGTCTCTGGTCGGGTCGCTCCCTCGCTCTCATCTCTCCTGGAATCAGCACCGAATCTGTTTGAGTCTAAGAGGAGGAATGCGGGCCCGTCGTTCCTCCGGGACGGAAAGACGGCTTCCCGACCTCTTCCACAACCGAGGTTTATTAAATTGAAAAGACGCATTGCGTAGCGTGGATGCTTTCAGCCAGACAGCATACGGACGAATGCACAGAAAAATGAAGGCCATCCAGAAACATGTGGGCTAGTATAGTTTACAAAGATTTTGTGCCAGTTGAGAAGCTATACACGCCAGCTCGATTAAAGAGGCAGCTCTATCATACACTGATGAGGCAAAACATTATGATCACTTGTGTAATAGCGTGCTGGTCCACGCCTGGAACCCAGTACAGCGGCGATTTGGAGTGTCATGGATTCGGCACGTTTTTGATACGTTCCCGAAGATATGTGGCGCCAGATGACTACGCACAGTTCGTGCAAATCTCTTAAATTACGATCCGCGGAGCCAGCGTCCGATAGCGTCCCAGGCTGTTCAATCGGATACAGACCAGACAAATTTTGTGGCCCAGACACCAACGACTGTTCACTAATCAAGGTCCTCAGACCGTTGCAACACCATTCTGGCCGGCCGGAGTGGCCGAGCGGTTCTAGACGCTACAATCTGGATCCGCGCTCCTGCTACGGTCGCAGGTTCGAATCCTGCCTCGAGCATGGATGTGTGTGATGTCCTTAGGTTAGTTAGGTTTAAGTAGTTCTAACTTCTAGGGGACTGATGACCACAGAAGTTAAGTCCCATAGTTCAATAAAAAAAAAAAAAACAAAAAAAAAACACCATTCTGGTCTGTCGTGGAAGTCATGAAGCATGAAGTAATGCAAGTCGTCACAATAAAGTTCACAATGTCCACAGATCGATTACTCCCACAGGTCCCGTGGAAGCACGCTCTTCGCATAACACTGCACTCACGGACCTGCATCCGTGCCGCTGTATAAGTTGCGAGCAGTCTGGATGGCAGCGTATCTGGACACTAGACACTACCATCGACCTGGTGTAACAAGAAACGTGACTGACACGACCAGGCGACATGTTTCGTTCGATACACGGTCCAGTCTCGGCGATCCCGTGTCCGCTTTAATAGTAGCTGGCCACTCGTTGGGCCAACATGACAGCACGTAGAGATCGTCTGCTGCGGAGCTCTATGTTCAATAATGTACGACGAACGGTGTGCTCTAAAACATTTGTGGCTGCACCAGCATTGTACTGTGTAGTCAGATCTTCTACAGATCGCCGCTGCCCCGCTTAACAGAGCGGGCGAGCCTCCGACCTCCACGATCTCTGGACATCAAACGCATTGTCACCTACCGGGTGGCGCACGAAATGTGTTACCAATTGTTTCTTTCACAATTTACGACGCACATTAGATATCCCGCTGGGCAAGTGAGTTACGAAATGACGTGTAATTCACGATACTGTTACTAAGAGACTTGTAAGCAGCAATGGCTGACAATGGAAGACTAACGACACAGCAACGATCGGCAATTGTGTTACTTTTTCATGAAATGAAAAGCCTTGTTGTGACCCAGAGACGTTTCCGACAACAGTTTAACACACGATGGGTCGCTTGCAAGGAGACCATCCACAAGTTGTACGATAAATTTGTACAGGAAGGAACAGTATTGGAAGCGAAGCGAAACCGGCCTAAGCCTGTTTGTTCACCGGAGAATATTGAAGCGGTACAAGTTGCTGTATAGAGAAGTCCCGGGAAATCGTGTAGAAAGGCAGCAGTGCAACTGGGAATATCCAGACGCTCCGTTCAACGCATTCTTAAAAGTGACCTCCATATGTACACATACAAGGTGACCTGTGCACAGAAGCTTACTGAAGAACGCAAGCAGCAGAGACTACTGTTTGCTCAGTGGGCGGAGGATAGGGATGAAACTCTCAACAACGTTTGGTTTTCAGACGAGGCGCATTTTCATTTAGACGGTGTGGTTAACAAAATGTACGCTTTCGGGTCACTGAAAACCCACAAGTGCTCCATGAACGACAACATTATGCTCAGAGGATTACAGCGTGGGCAGCAATTTCCATTCACAGACTTATTGGACCCTTTTTCTTTGAAGAAACTGTGAACAACGAGCGTTATTTGAGCATGCTTCACAATAGCTTCATTCCACAGCTTCTTGCTACTGCCTTTCCCTTCAACACGCAGTGGTTCATGCAGGATGGAGCAAGGCCGCATACTGCAAACACTGTGTTGGAGTTTTTACACGAGCATTTCGACATGTGGCTCATTTCACTCGGGTTTCCAGGTCGTTTTCAGCAGTGACGGACAAAATTGCCCCCCCCCCCCCCCCCAGTAGTCCAGACCTCAATCTATGTGACTTTTTTCTTTGGGGCTACCTAACGGAAAAAATTTTCTCGAAACGTCCATGTGATTTAATGGAGCTCAGAAGACTTATTTTTTAAGCTTGCAGTGAAATTACGGAAGACATGTGCAGTAGGGTAATTACTAACTTCAGTGTTCGTTTGCCGGCCGGAGTGACCGAGCGGCTCTAGGCGCTTCAGTCTGGAACCGCGCGACCGCTACGGTCGCAGGTTCGAATCCTGCCTCGGGCATGGATGTGTGTGATGTCCTTAGGTTAGTTAGGTTCAAGTGGTTCTAAGTTCTAGGGGACTGATGACCTTAGATGTTAAGTCCCATAGTGCTCAGAGCCATTTTTTAGACTTGAAATCTTACACATAACTCTGAAGAGGATTACAACGCAATATTAAATCACTCTCTTGTCTGCTGTGTGGCGGAGGGTGCTTTGTGTACTAGTGCCATTTCCTCTTCCAATCGGAAATGGTTCGCAGGAAGAACTATTCCCGGTACGACTCAATGTGATCTCAAATCTATGTAGTTTTTATCTTCGCGGTCTTTTCACAAGATGTGTAGAGTTTTGAAAAAAATATGGAACCATAAAAACCACAACAAATTACCACGCCTAGTAGGGTAAGGTGAGGCTTTGTGAATCATGGGGCTATGTGGACAGAAATAAGAAAATATTCCACTGCTCACATGCCATTATGTTACAGAATGTTTGCTAGACAAGTTGTGCACAAGCTGCAAGAAGCGTTTTACAAATACTTTTAACCAGACAGCAATCATCCAGAAGGAAACAGAAGAGGCAACACAGTACTTCTTACAAAGATCCGCCATGCAACATTAAGTCAGTTTGATATAGGATCTAGTGTTGGGATTCATGAATGCTATTTATAAATCTTTCCGCTACCAGTTGTATAGGATCCATGAGGTCGGTTAACAGAAACAGCGACATTTGTTGCAACTTTGAGGAACTGCTTAAATTTTAAAAATAACAAGGCAATGGGGATATGTGAATCAGTCTTCGTGGGGCTTTCTGAATCTGAATATAACATGTTATATTTCTCCTGTATTGAAATGTTCTAGGCCGGAGTGGCCGAGCGGTTCTAGGCGCTGCAGTCTGGAACCGCGCCACCGCTACGGTCGCAGGTTCGAATCGTGCCTCGGGCATGGATGTGTGTGACGTTCTTAGGTTAGTTAGGTTTAAGTAGTTCTAAGTTCTAGGGGACTGATGAAATGAAATGAAATGTCTGGCTAGAGCCTCCCGTCGGGCAGACCGTTCGCCTGGTGCAGGTCTTTCGAGATGACGCCACTTCGGCGACCTGCTCGTCGATGAGGATGAAATGATGATGTTTAGGATAACACAACACCCAGTCCCTGAGCGGAGAAAATCTCCGACCCAGCCGGGAATCGAACCCGGGGCCTTAGGATTGATATTCTGTCACGCTGACCACTCAGCTACCGGGGCCGGACAGGGGACTGATGACCAAAGCAGTTAAGTCCCATCGTGCTCTGAGCCATTTGAACCATCTTACAACGGTAATTCAGTCATGTTCTAATTTAGGCTATTGTAATTAGCAAGAGAGTTTTTGATTTTTCTATTTTTTCAGATGGTTAGAACATATAAACGAAGCCATTCATGTTTACAGTGGTCAGAAAACTCGATAGCAAGCGCTATAACCAGTACTGTACAGGGGCATGTAAGCATGCGCGCTGCAGCTGGGTTTTATAATATGCCACTTAAGACGCTGTATAGACGAGTTCAAGAAACTCGTTTCTTTCGAGGAATGGAACAGAATCAAAAGAAGAAAAGTGGGTCATCCAACTGTGTTATCAGCAGAACAACAACAAGGTTAAGTCGAAATATTGAAGACTTTATCTAACCGTGGTTTTGGACATACTTCACTCAGCATTAGGAGAACAGTGTACCAATATGCCAAAATAAATGACACTGTGTTTACATGGGGTGAACATATGACAGTGACATTTAAAGATTCGTTCCTTGCTTTCATGAAACGAAAAACGGAAGATATTTCATTAAGGAAGCCTGAGGCACTTTCTAAAGCTCGAGCCATGGGGTTAAATGAGGAAGCAGTTAAAAAATTTCACAATGTTTTGCAGTCTTTCTTACGTGAATTTGATTTGCAAAATAAACCACAAAACGTATATAACGTGGGCGAAAGCGGGTTTCCCATGAACAATAGGTTGGAAAAAGCTGTTGGAGAAAAATGAAAAAGAGAAGTCGTTGCTTGACAAGTTTGGAGAGGGGGAAAATGTGACAGTCATTGTTGCCTGTAATGCCACTAGGACATAGTTTCCATCGTTCGTCGTCTTCAAAGGTAAAAGAATGTGAGAAGAATACAAACTGGGAACCTTTCCAGGTACTCAAGAGTCTATTCTGGCTACATAAACGAAGATTTGTTTTCGAGTTGGATCCAACACTTCAACAAGCACCGCTCACAAGGCAGACGTCTTTTACTTTTGGACGGTTACAATTCACACCTTCTCTCCAATGCCTGGAATACTGTGTGAAGATCACACTGAATTGGTGTGTCTGCCACTACATTCTACGCACGTTCTGCAGTCGCTGGACGGAATTGTTTTCAAGCCATTAAAGGCGTATTACCACCAAGAAGCAAACTCATTTATACAAAATAATCCGTCAGCCTCCATTCCAAAATTAGTTTTTGGTAAAATTTACGATGTCGCCTGGAGGCGTGGAGCTAGTATAGGAAATGCTGTGAAGGGATTTGAGTGTACAGGAATTTTCCCCTTCAATCCCAACAAAATACCATCACATAAATCCGTCCCCTCGTCTACATTCCTGAATGTACCACATAATCAAAAGTAAACCCAGGCCCAGCAACTCTTTCTAATGCTCCAAGACATTCGTAAAGTCAAAACTCTTCAACAGCCGGCCGATGTGGCCGAGCGGTTCTAGGCGCTTCAGTCTGGAACCGCGCTACCGCTACGGTCGCAGGTTGGAATCCTGCCTCGGGCATGGATGTGTGTGATATCCTTAGTTTGGTTAGGTTTAAGTAGTTCTAAGTTCTAGGGGACTGATGACCTCAGAAGTTAAGTCCCATAGTGCTCAGAGCCATTTGAACTTCTTTTTATCTGTGTCTGCGACATTCTGTTGTTACCTGACGACGGTATGAGAAACCGAAAGCCGTTTCGTGACCAAATAAATATAATTTTGCAGAATATTAGGAAATGTCTCTTATTTTATATTTTTATCATGTTCTGCCAAATACCGACGGAAAAGTCTGTTAATGCTTTTAATGTTAATAGTTGCTATTATCGGGAAACCCGCGACAAGACAATGTGACCGATGAGGGTTACGTCCTCTATTAACTGTTACTTTTATGGAAGAGATTTTTTAATATTTTTAACTTCTTTAATGTGTATATCGGTTTAAGAACATTCAAGTTATACGTTTTGGGCACAGTTATACGGCAGATATCGTGTTAAAAAGTTTTACCTTCTTTTATAAACCTTCCGACATTCTGTTGAGGAAATATGGTTCCAATTTTTTAATATAATTCAATACACGAACGTTCAGTGAAGTGAGAACCACTGGACAACATTCTAATTCTTTAACGGCAGAGACCGTAATCAGTTAAGTGAAACACACGAAACCGAATAAGCAGTTGAGCCCAGCAGACAGAGAATTTTATCTCGGGCTGGAAAGAACAAAGTGGGGCGGAGATCTCATCTGCATTTTGTTTCCGAGCTGTTGCGGAAACTTGTTCGCTCCGCTGCTGGCGTTATCGTGGCTGTCGCGTGCCAGAGATAAAGCGTGCCCCAAAACGATCAAAACTCTGACTCTGCGAATTTCTCGTCAAACTTCTTCCCCCGTGTTTGTCTCTGCGTTTCTCGATGTCGTGCCAGTAAATTAGTTATTATTGCCTATTAGCGAACATTTAATTGGTATTGTTTTCACTTACTTTCAACATTATATTGTTTTTTTCAGTATTGTCAGCGTTTTGGGACATTAGCTTGAAACATACCACATTACTAAGTCTTAAACGAGGGTGTTTGGAAAGGATTACTTTCTCGCTATTTCTCCTATATGGATTGTCTTTTATTGTCAAACGTGTCTGAAGTTAGCGCTCTGCGGCGGAGATTTTACTAATTTGTGCTATCGATTTCCTTCATGTCTCGAAAGTCATTTGCTCGATCCTGCCACAGACTGAACTTCTACCACTCCTCCATTCCTTTTTTCCTCCACATTTAAAATTATGCAGTACGTCCCACGTGACCCCAATTCCACATATATTTCCCAAATGCACCAAGTAACTGATACCATGATTCCACATGCTATAGGACCCAAAGCCGGAGAATATTTCGTTCATTCTCATAACTTTCGTTCTCTGCCAAGTAATTGAAACAACTGTGGTTGTCTCGGATTATCGACTTAATTTTCTGATCGCGATTTGAGACCTTCTAAAAAGAGGCATGTTGCATTTTGGTGCTCCATAAAGTTTGCAGTACACGTTTATGCAAAAAAGCCTGAAATGTGGTAAACGTGAAGTCAGAGATTGCCCAGACAACGTAATTTCGTCGCCATTGCCTAGCAACTATCATTATGTCGAATTGTTTTGAAAAAACTGCTATATCAGGTAACTAAAATTCCTTTATTGGTTACTAATTTTAACTCATTGACAAACCAGCTTCAGATCGATGAAAAACGATTCAGCTCAACAGATTATGACGATGGCTGATGATGGTGGCTGATCAACACTAGATTACGTAATAATTTTTATTGACCATAAGGTTGGTCGTCAATGAGCTGTAACCAGTAATCAACAAAGGAATTTCAGCGGTTTTGATCTAGGGCTTAACATTTTAACGTAACAGATCGCCTGTCTCCCTATTTGACGATGTCAGGTAGCAACGTCATTATGTCTACTGGAAACTGCGTTGTGCTGCCAGTTTTGGGCTTCACATTTAAATTATCCAAAAACTTACACAGCAGTTTTTAACGATCATCTGCCACAATATCCTCCTGTATGTGTGCGCTCAGTTATCGTTGAAAAAGGTATCTCTCAATTAAATATTTGCTTAAATATCTAACAGATAAAATCGTAACAAATATTAACCACCTGGCAAAATACTCTCGCCTCTGTTATCACAACTCTCAAACCCTGTTCCAGTAACAAAATTTTTTGGAATTGAAATTTTCCAGAATACGAGGGACGTTCCGAAAGTAAGCTTTGTTACTGGTTTTGAAAGAGAACACACACACACACACACACACACACACACACAAATGCCATATGAATCCACATCCTTTGCTGGTCCAATGTCGGAAGGGCGACAGCGGAGGAGGAATAGCGCATGCGCAGAGCGCCGAAGACGAGAGGCAAGACTCAAGTTTCATGCGGAATTTGCAGTCTCCCCTCCACAACGGCCACACGCCGGTCACGTGATTCCACCTCCACGAGGAGGGGTGCACTGCCAGCGCTCCTGGTTTCACTTGAGTGTACTATGTTGAGTACACCATCGCAGGTGTTCCTGTCTGTGATGCAGCGTCAAGGGTAACGTCGTCGAACTGTTCGTGCAGATGGTTGTACTAACTTGTATAGGCGTTTACTAAACTTCGAAAATGTATTGTTGAAGGGCAGTGGCAAGAATTCGTGCTTCAAAGTCCACATTCTTTTGGGATAGTTGCTTTGTTAAATGTAATCCGTCCAGAAGAAATTAGTTATTAAAGCGCATTTCCGTATTTCGCTATCTGAATTTCACGTAGTGTCCACCAATATTTTTCGTTTCTTTAGATAAATATAAGTGTGTATTAGAAACATACTTCTGTGCAATGTTATTCAAAAGAACAAGTTTCCGAAACTAATAACACACACATATTTTGGATATGCAATAGATACATAAGGTAATTCATAATAGTGGCAACAGAGTTTGTCACGGCAGCAAATATATGTGGTTATTGTACAATGCTTTAAAACCATTCAGCAGTTTGCTGAGGACGACTGTATGGAAAATATTGACAGTTTAATAATTATTGTATCCTATTTGAGCAGCAAATGGACAAAATGTTGGAAACTTATTCTTCAGCCGACTGTAAAACTCTGAAAAGTCATATCCCATGTATTGCCAAACTATGCAGCCTAAGACACAGATATACACTCCTGGAAATGGAAAAAAGAACACATTGACACCGGTGTGTCAGACCCACCATACTTGCTCCGGACACTGCGAGAGGGCTGTACAAGCAATGATCACACTCACGGCACAGCGGACACAACAGGAACCGCGGTGTTGGCCGTCGAATGGCGCTAGCTGCGCAGCATTTGTGCACCGCCGCCGTCAGTGTCAGCCAGTTTGCCGTGGCATACGGAGCTCCATCGCAGTTTTTAACACTGGTAGCATGCCGCGACAGCGTGGACGTGAACCGTATGTGCAGTTGACGGACTTTGAGCGAGGGCGTATAGTGGGCATGCGGGAGGCCGGGTGGACGTACCACCGAATTGCTCAACACGTGGGGCGTGAGGTCTCCACAGTACATCGATGTTGTCGCCAGTGGTCGGCGGAAGGTGCACGTGCCCGTCGACCTGGGACCGGACCGCAGCGACGCACGGATGCACGCCAAGACCGTAGGATCCTACACAGTGCCGTAGGGGACCGCACCGCCACTTCCCAGCAAATTAGGGACACTGTTGCTCCTGGGGTATCGGCGAGGACCATTCGCAACCGTCTCCATGAAGCTGGGCTACGGTCCCGCACACCGTTAGGCCGTCTTCCGCTCACGCCCCAACATCGTGCAGCCCGCCTCCAGTGGTGTCGCGACAGGCGTGAATGGAGGGACGAATGGAGACGTGTCGTCTTCAGCGATGAGAGTCGCTTCTGCCTTGGTGCCAATGATGGTCGTATGCGTGTTTGGCGCCGTGCAGGTGAGCGCCACAATCAGGACTGCATACGACCGAGGCACACAGGGCCAACACCCGGCATCATGGTGTGGGGAGCGATCTCCTACACTGGCCGTACACCACTGGTGATCGTCGAGGGGACACTGAATAGTGCACGGTACATCCAAACCGTCATCGAACCCATCGTTCTACCATTCCTAGACCGGCAAGGGAACTTGCTGTTCCAACAGGACAATACACGTCCGCATGTATCCTGTGCCACCCAACGTGCTCTAGAAGGTGTAAGGCAACTACCCTGGCCAGCAAGATCTCCGGATCTGTCCCCCATTGAGCATGTTTGGGACTGGATGAAGCGTCGTCTCACGCGGTCTGCACGTCCAGCACGAACGCTGGTCCAACTGAGGCGCCAGGTGGAAATGGCATGGCAAGCCGTTCCACAGGACTACATCCAGCATCTCTACGATCGTCTCCATGGGAGAATAGCAGCCTGCATTGCTGCGAAAGGTGGATATACACTGTACTAGTGCCGACATTGTGCATGCTCTGTTGCCTGTGTCTATGTGCCTGTGGTTCTGTCAGTGTGATCATGTGATGTATCTGACCCCAGGAATGTGTCAATAAAGTTTCCCCTTCCTGGGACAATGAATTCACGGTGTTCTTATTTCAATTTCCAGGAGTGTATTATGAACATAATGCTTGAAGTATGCGGAATAAAATCTCACAAGAACACCAGCAGACAGCAACTTCAATAAAGAAACGGAACGAACAATGAACTGTTTGCATCTGCTAAATGTTTATGTACAAAGAAATAGCCAACTCGTTACAGCACGTTAAAGTGGAAATTTCACGAACTTAAGCCTTTGTAATTGCCGTACACGAAATTAAAGCCGACTCCTTCGGCAATTTTGTCACAGACATTTTATTTTGAACAATAAAAACATCACAGTAAAAACTCATGTTCGCTACACACGAAAGTTAATAAGAAAAATATTTAATTTGAGAAACAAAATAGAAAAAGAGTGCAAACTTCTGTTAAGTCACTTAATCTTCTACGCTCTTTTTGGGCTGTACGTTTTTAAACAACTCGTGGTAAAAACCTGAAAAGAATCTGTGCAATCTGGCTGTAGTACACTTTGCTGGTTTTGCTTACAGACACAAAAAAGGTGATAGTGTTTGTTTTCTGGCAGGAAAGGCAACATAGTACACTCAAGTAAAACCAGGAGCGCTGGCAGTCACGCCCCGCCTCGTGGAGGTGGAATCACGTGACCGGCGTGTGGCCGTTGTGGAGGGGAGACTGCGAATTCCGTGTGAAACTTGAGTCTTGCAAGACTAGAGACCGACGTACCCGAACTTACTCGAGTACACATACGATGGCAGGCAGATGTGTATTGATTATGTGATCGCCAGAGGAGATGCGTCCTGTTATTCGATATGAATGGACACGTTGGACTAGTCTGTCCGTTATCCATGAACGTTTACAGAGCGTTTATGGTGAAGAGATCACGTCTCATTAAATGTTTAGTGGTTGGTGTTGCATGTTCAGAGAAGGAAAGCAAAGTGTGGAGGATGAAGGTCGAAGTTGGCGTCCATCCACGTCCACGAATGAAAACAACATTGCTAGAGTACAGGACATGGTGTTAGTGGAGGTGGAGTTTTACCACAATGGTTTCTTCAAACTGGTTGCACGCTATGATAAATATCTCGATGTTGGTGGCGAATATGTCGAAAAATAGTGCTGCTGTATAGTTTCTGGCAATGTAGTTTTCTTGTGAAAAACAATGACGAAACTTACTTTGGAACGTCCCTCGTAGCAATACAAGCAGCATTTCTTTCGAAGCTTCCTGGCAGATTAAACCTGTGTTGCCAGATTGTGCATCGAACCTGGGGCCTTTGTCTTTCGTGGCCAAGTGCTACACCGGCTGAGCTATTCAAAGTCAACTCACGACCCACCTCAAATTAGGGCATACTATTCTGCAGCGTGATAAATCAATCTGCAAACAGTTCCCTATGCAGTGGCTAACAAGGTAACGTTTCCAGGTGTAAGTAAACGATCGTGACGAAAATTGGCGCATATGTAGAGGATCAAAATAATGCAATAAATTTTTCGTTTTTTGTCCGATTTCACTTTTAAGGGATAAAACATTCCCCAAAACGTTATTTGGCATATTAGGTTTAGAGGGAATGTCTTCGAAACCATGATGTACAAAAAGTGTGTTTCACGTAAAAGTTGAAATGTTACAATTAACGTTCTTGAAACTGTATACTCGATTTTTGTAACAATCTGAAATTTTGCAACATACCCTACCACCATTAATTGAAGAAACTTTTGCGTCACATTCATTCATGTGCAGTAAAGCTGGTATCTGATACTTTTGGAAAAATAAGTGATACGTAATGTGTTCTCGGAGTATTTTCAACATATATAATTAAAATATCTAAAAGTTCAATGTTGTTGTAATTATTTGTTCCACTTATTTTTGTTATGTGTTTTAAATTGTTATTTGATGTTTTTAATCCACGATTTTTTGTTTTGTAGTTTACTGATTCACATATATGTATATTGTTAACTGAAAATAATTATTATGATACAAACTCATTACAATAATGACAATCTGAAGAGCAATGCTTAATACATAGTTTTTTACACCATGCACATTTAATAAACGATATTTCTTCACATAATACACACGAATGACAACTCAAGACAAAGCAAAATTTAGCACAATTTCAAACTGTGGCGGGTGATCCTCTAAAAATCCTGATTAGTACCACAAATATTTCCGCACATTAGAAAACTTTGCGAACAGAATTGATTATGTACTAGTCTCTGCAGCTCTGTTATATTGTTTCTCAAGTGGAGACTCACATCATAATCATTCAGCCGAACTAGATCTGAAAATCTTCTCACAAAGTTTTTCCAACACGAAAGCAGTAAACGTTGAACGGCTGCACCTGCCTGTTGAGACTCTTGGATCACCAGATAAACAAGTTCCTTGTCCTCAGGTTTTTTCACGCTGACCACTCCCCTTTTCGTAGCATAAAAGAAAGTAATGGAGAGTTTGGACCGAGGATTCGAGAATCTCTTTTTGAAGCCCTAAATGTTCCTGTGACACCATCGAAATCTGGTAAACCATCGTCTGACCACGTCTAAAGGCATTTGACACAAGATTTATTTCCCAGAGCGAGAGAAAAACCTGTATTATTGTTAGTTTTTCGGGGGTTGTCAGTGTGAAAGAACCGTTTTGATCGTGGTACCTGACGACAAGGAATTTGTTAATCTGTTGGCCCCAAAAGGTACAGGAGGCCATGTACAGCCGTTGGATGTATACAATAGCGTCTGATGATGATAAAAGAAGTGTGTGTGAAGGTTTCCAGATCGAGTGATGCTGAACGATGACGATGATGTCAACGTGCACTATTACATGATCACTTCTCTTCGCCGAAGTTTTGCAATGCACTGAAATATACCTGATACAGATAAAGAAATTTAGAGGATCGTCCGCCACAATTTGCGAATCCTACTGAATTTTGTTGTACACTGTTTTGTCCGTCGTGTGTGTTGTATGAAAATACTTCATTCATTTTATGTGCATGGTTTTAAAAACCGTTATGTTTTAAACATTTCTTTCCAGATTATCACTATTGTAATGGTTTTGTATCACAATAATGATTTATCTATTATCCTCAGTTATCAAAATACATATATGTGCAACGGTAAACTAAAAAACCTGAAATCAAGGATTTAAAAAGTAAAATAACAATTTAAAACCTAAAAATAAGCAAAACAAATAATTAGAATAGTAATGAACTTACAGCTTTTTTAATTAGATATGTCGAAAATACTACGACAGCACACTGTGTACAGATTATTTTCCAAAAAATGGTATTTCACAAACAATTTTTATTACACGTGGATGGATGTGGCGGAAATTGTATAATTTATGTTGTAACAAATTTTCATTTTTCAAAATTAACTAATGGTGGTGCAGTGCTTTGCAAAAATCAGTGTTGCAAAAGTTATTACACAGTTTTCAAGAAATTTAATTACATTTCAACTTTTATATGAGACACATTAATATTTATACATCATCGTTTCGAAGATATACACTTTAAACTTGCTATGCCAAATTCTCTTTCGGAATGTGTTTTACCCCTTAAAAGTGAAACTGAACAAAAATGAATAAATAAGTATTGCATTATTTTGACTCCTCTACGTACCTGCCAAATTTCAGGAAGATCATTTATTTACACTTTTGACTGTTTTCTTGCAAGTCACTTCTCCGTAATGTCCTTCCTTCTGGAAGTGTTAGTCTCGAGAGGCACGCGCGAAGTTGGGAATGTAAGAGAAGAGAGAATGCCAGAAGTAAAACTGTGAACGCAGGTCATGAGTCATGCTCGGACAGCTCAGTCGGTAGGTCACTTGCCCCGAACGACAAAGGTTCCAGGTCCGAGATTTAATTTGCCAATAAGTTTCAAATCAACGCTCCGGCCGCCGCATAACGAAAATAGATTCAAGTACGTTCCTTTATAATAAATGAACTGCATTTTGTGCTATGTAGTTTATATATTTTTGCCCTTGACATTCCTAATCCTTTATTTAAAAAGCATTTTGAGGAAACAATCTGAATTAGTTATAGATTTATTTTAATTTATAAAACCTTTATCGTAGTTTTTTAAAAGTTTGCGCCTAAATTTTACGTAGCGTGAAGTATTATTAACGAATATTACCATTTCGAGATGTCGGCCGTTTTGGCCGAGCGGTTCTAGGCGCTTCAGTCTGGAACCGCGTGACCGCTACGGTCGCAGGTTCGAATCCTACCTCGGGCATGGATGTGTGTGATATCCTTAGGTTAGTTTAGTTTAAGTAGTTCTAAGTTCTAGGGGACTGATGACCTCAGATGTTAAGTACCATAGTGCTCAGAGCCATTTGAACCATTTCGAGAAACATCAAGGAAGTGATCATGACGGCGGCACCAATGGACTTGAATATGGAGGGAAAGGGGTTCGTAACGCCACCCATATTTATTTTTTCCCTGGTATCACTAATTCACTCCAAGGGAATATCACAAAGATTCCGTTAAAGAAGTCAAAGCCGATTTTTATATTCAGTCCGAATGTACGCTCCATCCCAAAGAGGTTTATCGCCGGTCGCTTTTAGATATTGCGCTAACAGGTCTTGCCCTATCAGGACCCTTGTTTTCGTGTAGCAATTTTCCATGTGAAACCTCAGATATCTCCTATACTGTTGTTGGTGGTCCGAATGCTGAGCGTGTCTGGTAAACGAAGGAGCTGGGTGCAGATCTCGGTACTGTCAAGCATTTTATTTTTCTTGGCGGAATGACTGGAATGATGTGCTACTCGAGGAGCTACATGAATGAGACGTAGCAGCTCAGGGGATTGGGAAGCTGACAAGGGCCGCTAGGGTACTGTACTGGGGTGACACAGTGACAGGCACTGAATGGACGGTCAGGGCGGACCGCACTGCTACTGGTAATACTGTCACTGGTGAGTAGTCTTCTGATACCAGAGGACAGAAAGAGAAATGTATTTCTGGATTCCTAATCGTCACAATTACTATTATAACGAGATATCAAGGAAAGCAGCGACAACAAAAGGAAGAAAATAATGTTGGTAAATAAGGAAAGAGACATCAGAGACCTTTCAGCAGGGTTTCCCGTGGGTGATTACATATCTGGACACAACCATCTTCGTGGGTAGCAAGAAGCGTGATTCATTAGATCCGGTGGAACGTTTCCATTGATTAACGTGTACACTGCAATCATAACTGACCGTGTCGTTGGGTCGCCATGGGAACACTTGGCGTTCGTCTCTTACGGTGCCTCATATTCAACAATGTGTGTTGAACGCTGTGCTCCAAGACACCAGCTTTGTACCCTGTCGTCAGGTCTGCCAAAAATCGCAATCTGTCCTGCTTTACTGTGCTGGCAAACGTCTGCCCTTCTCTTTCTGTGATGAGGCGTGGACGTGCCTGCTTGTGGCTTCACCAACCTTCAGCCACTTTTCATAGATGCTCCCGACTATAGCAGCCGAACTACCGACCAGCTTCAAAGTTTCCTAAATGCTCGTTCCAAACGCGAAGCAATAATAATCTGCCCTTTGTAAAAGTCGCTTATGTTTGTCGAGTTCCCTATATGCGACCTGTATCGTCGCTACAACGATTCCCCATTCTTCTCTACTCATTCCAGCATAAAGTTAGGTGCCTTCAACACCACCAGGTGGCATTCAATCTCGCGGTGGGTAGTGATCATCATATTTTGGTTCAGCAGTGTATGTGTGTGCCATATTCGCATAAAGCTGACGGGCTCGGCTTAATTTTATATTTCTCAGTATGGGTTGGACAGACATCGGGAATGACGTCTAGCAAAATATCTCTAATATTGAAACTTCCTGACAGATTAAAACTGTGTGCCGGACCCAGACTCGAAATCGGGACCTTTGCCTTTCGCAGGCAAGTACTCCACCAACTGAGCTAGCCAAGCACGACTCACGACCCGTCCTCACAGCTTCAAATCTGCCATTACCTCGTCTCCTACCTTCCAAACTTCACACAAGCTCTCTTGCGAACCTTGCAGAACTAGCACTCCTGGAAGAAAGGATATTGCGGAGACATGGCTTAGCCACAGCCTAGGGGATGTTTCCAGAATGAGATTTTCACTCTGCAGTGGAGTGTGCGCTGATATGAAACTTCCTGACAGATTAAAACTGTGTGCCGGACCGAGACTCGAACTAGGGACCTTTACCTTTCGCGGGAAAGTGCTCGGTCCGGCACACAGTTTTAATCTGTCAGGAAGTTTCATATCAGCGCACACTCCGCTGCAGAGTGGAAATCTCATTCTGTATCTCTAATATTTGTGGATAAAATGTCATCTGAACCATTTCTGGTTACTGCGGCAGCAGTGCATCGTTCCTGAAACCTTTCTTTTGCATAAATAACGCAAGCTGCATTCGTGCCTCAAACTGAGAAAGATTTCTTGTTTGTACGAATCAGGTTTAATGACTCTCGAGACGATATGAACATTTTTCTCGAGCCATATTCTGTCTCATTCGTTCGTCTTAGTACGGGTCTCGTAGCGAGGGCACGACATAAACCGGGTTCATGTTTGAAGGGTTACGGTGAGGTAGCAGTTCACAAGCAGGCGGGTGCACGTGATTTATAATTATATGGAGCCAGCTGTCCGCCTCTGGCATCCCTGTGGTAAGAAAACACGTGTCGAAATTTGCGGGCAAGGTGTTGAAGCACGAAGTTAGCTGCCCCTTAGCGCTGTGCGTGTGGAAGAGCTACAGCGCTGACCTAGGGCAGGGTGGTGCGTCCGCAGCGCGCAGCTCCGAAGCAATTAAAATTTTAATGGCGGAGTGATGTGTTTCCTCGTCTGCGCCGGCGGCGCGCCGCATCTGCGGGCAGCGCAGCTTTAATTAGCCGTGCAGAAAACAATCTGGCCCAGGCGTTAAACGCGAACTCGGCCGCGCGCGCCCTTTGGCAGTACTGGAACAGCATATTTCGCTAGTCTAATCGTCTTCCTTGTTAAGCGCCGGCGGCGAGGCGCGACTTGGTTCGCTCTAAAGTAACAACTGAACAAGTCGGCGCAGTGATGATAATTCGGGAGTAGGGACGTTTCCTTACTGCTGATATGAGTTTCAATAGCATTCTTTGAACAACCTTTTTGCCATGGACTCCAGTACCGGTATTTCTTATAATTTCTACAACTGAAAGTTGTTAAACTAAGATTATTTATATAAGCTCACATCACTTTTGCTTGTTGTTGTTGTTGCTGTTGTTGTTGTTGTTGTCTTCAGTCCTGAGACTGGTTTGATGCAGCTCTCCATGCTACTCTATCCTGTGCAAGCTTCTTCATCTCCCGGTTCTTACTGCAACCTACATCCTTCTGAATCTGCTTAGTGCATTCATCTCTTGGTCTCCCTCTACGATTTTTACCCTCCACGCTGCCCTACAATGCTAAATTTGTGATCCCTTGATGCCTCAGAACATGTCCTACCAACCGGTCCCTTCTTCTTGTCAAGTTGTGCCACAAGCTCCTCTTCTCCCCAATTCTATTCAATACCTCCTCATTAGTTATGTGATCTACCCATCTAATCTTCAGCATTCTTCTGTAGCATCACATTTCGAAAGCTTCTATTCTTTTCTTTTCCAAACCATTTATCGTCCATGTTTCACTTCCACACATGGCTACACTCCATACGAATACTTTCAGAAACGACTTACTGACACTTAAATCTATACTCGATGTTAACGAATTTCTCTTCTTCAGAAACGCTGTCCTTCCCATTGCCAGTCTACATTTTATATCCTCTCTACTTCGACGATCATCAGTTATTTTGCTCCCCAAATAGCAAAACTCCTTTACTACTTTAAGTGTCTCATTTCCTAATCTAAATCCCTCAGCATCACCCGACTTAATTCGACTACATTCCATTATCCTCGTTTTGCTTTTGTTGATGTTCATCTTATATCCTCCTTTCAAGACACTGTCCATTCCGTTCAACTGCTCTTCCAAGTCCTTTGCTGTCTCTGATAGAATTACAGTGTCACCGGCGAACCTCAACTTTTTATTTCTTCTACATGGACTTCAATACCTACTCCGATTTTATCTTTTGTTTCCTTTACTGCTTGCTCAATATACAGATTGAATAACATCGGGGAGAGGCTACAACCCTGTCTCACTCCCTTCCCAACCACTGCTTCCCTTTCATGCCCCTCGACTCTTATATCTGCCATCCGGTTTCGGTACAAATTGTTAATAGTCTTCCGCTCCCTGTATTTTACCCCTGCCACCTTTAGAATTTGAAGGAGAGTATTCCAGTCAACATTGCCAAAAGCTTTCTCTAAGTCTACAAATGCTAGAAACGTAGGTTTGCCTTCCCTTAATCTATTGTCAAAGATAAGTCGTAGTGTCAGTATTGCGTCACGTGTTCCAACATTTCTGCGGAATCCAAACTGATCTTCGCAGAGGTCGGCTTCTAACAGTTTTTCCATTCGTCTGTAAAGAATTCGCGTTAGTATTTTGCAGCTGTGACTTATTAAACTGATAGTTCGGTAATTTTCACATCTGTCAACACCTGCTTTCTTTGGGATTGGAATTATTATATCCTTCTTGAAGTCAGAGGGTATTTCGCCTGTCTCATACATCTTGCTAACCAGATGGTAGAGTTTTGTCAGGACTGGCTCTCCCAAGGCCGTCAGTAGTTTCAATGGAATGTTGTCTACTCCCAGGGCCTTGTTTCGACTCAGGTCTTTCAGTGCTCTGTCAAACTCTTCACCCAGTATCGTATCTCCCATTTCATCTTCATCTACATTCTCTTCCATTTCCATAATATTGTCCTCAAGTACATCGCCCTTGTATAGACCCTCTATATACTCCTTCCACTTTTCTGCTTTCGCTTCTTTGCTTAGAACTGGGTTTCCATCTGAGCTCTTGATAGTCATACAAGTGGCTCCCTTTTCTCCAAAGGTCTCTTTAATTTTCCTGTAGGCAGTATCTATCTTACCGCTAGTGAGATAAGCCTCTACATCCTTATATTTGTCCTCTAGCCATCCCTGCTTAGCCGTTTCGCACTTCCTGTCGACCTCATTTTTGAGACATGTGTATTCCTTTTTGCCTGCTTCATTTACTGCGTTTTTATATTTTCTCCTTTCATCAATTAAATCCAATATTTCCTCTGTTACCCAAGGATTTCTACTAGCCCTCGTCTTTTTACGTACTTGATCCTCCGCTGCCTTCACTACTTCATCCCTCAGAGCTACCCATTCTTCATCTATTGTATTTCTTTCCCCCATTCCTGTCAATTGTTCCCTTATGCTCTTCCCGAAACTCTGTACAACCTCTGGTTTAGTCAGTTTATCCAGGTCCCATCTCCTTAAATTCCCACCCTTTTGCAGTTTCTTCAGTTTTAATCTACAGTTCATAACCAATAGATTGTGGTCAGAGTCCACATCTGCCCCTGGAAATGTCTTACAATTTAAAACATGGTTCCTAAATCTCTGTCTTACCATTATATAATCTATCTGATACCTTCTAGTATTTCCAGGATTCTTCCATGTATACAACCTTCTTTTATGATTCTTGAACCAAGTGTTATCTATGATTAAGTTATGCTCTGTGCGGAATTCTACCAGATGGCTTCCTCTTTCATTCTCTCCCCCAATCCATATTCACCCACTATGTTTCCTTCTCTCCCTTTTCCTACTCTCGAATTGCAGTCGCCCATGACTATTAAATTTTCGTCTCCCTTCACTACCTGAATAATTTCTTTTATCTCATCATACATTTCATCAATTTCTTCGTCATCTGCAGAGCTAGTTGGCATATAAACTTGTACTACTGTAGTAGGCGTGGGCTTCGTGTCTATCTTGGCCACAATAATACGTTCACTACGCTGTTTGTAATAGCTTACCCGCACTCCTATTTTTTTATTCATTATTAAACCTACTCCTGCATTACCCCTATTTGATTTTGTATTTATAACCCTTTATTCACATGACCAAAAGTCTTGTTCCTCCTGCCACCGAACTTCACTAATTCCCACTATATCTAACTTCAACCTATACATTTCCCTTTTTAAATTTCCTAACCTACCTGCCCGATTATGGGATCTGACCTTTCACGCTCCGATCCGTGGAACGCCAGTTTTCTTTCTCCTGATAACGACGTCCTCTTGAGTAGTCCCCGCCCGGAGATCCGAATGGGGGACTATTTTACCTCCGGAATATTTTACCCAAGAGGACACCATCATCATTTAACCATACAGTAGCTGCTGCATGCCCCCGGGAAAAATTACGGCTGTAGTTTCGCCTTGCTTTCAGCCGTTCGCAGTACCAGCACAGCAAGGCCGTTTTGGCTAGTGTTCCAAGGCCAGATCAGTCAATCATCCAGACTGTTGCCCCTGCAACTACTGAAAAGGCTGCTGCCCCTCTTCAGGAACCACACGTTTGTCTGGCCTCTCAACAGATACCCCTCCGTTGTGGTTGCACCTACGGCACGGCCATCTGTATCGCTGAAGCATGCGAGCCTGCCCACCAACGGCAAGGTCCATGGTTCATGGGGGTAGGCACTTTTACTTATTTTTACAAATAATTTTGACAAGTGCTGTGTTTCCAGGACGCAAATAATTTTTGTCAATTATCAACTCTGATTATTTCATGTAAGTAAGGCGCGCAAGGGAAGCTGCGCGGTTTGAGGCATCTCGTCGCGATACGCGCAGCTCCACCCGGCGGAGGTTAGAGTTCTCTCTCAGGTGTGTGTGTGTGTGTGTGTGTGTGTGTGTGTGTGTGTGTGTGTGTGTGTGTGTGTCGTCCTTAGCGTTAAGTTTGTTTAAGTTAGATTAAGTAGTGTGTAAGCTTAGGGACCAATGGCCTCAGCAGTTTGGTCCCATAAGACCTTACCACAAATTTCCAAATTTCATGTAAGTACTTTGTAACACGCATGCTTAGTACCTGTGGAATGTCTAACTTTTGAAATTTATTATTGATTGCCGCTTAACCACTTGAAAGCTGCATAAATTCTAAATTCTAACTGTGGAGATTATAGTAAATAATACACCCCATAACGGAAATTCCGCCTTAAAAAAAGAAAAAAACACTAAAATAAAAAAGAAACTCTGCGACACTGCAAACGCAAGAAAAATAAAAGTTTGTATTGACACCTTCGTTTCGATAGTTATGATATCTGTATCGATGCCAAGAACCAGAGAAATTTAAAAAAAAAATGGCTCTGAGCACTATGGGACTCAACTGCTGTGGTCATCAGTCCCCTAGAACTTAGAACTACTTAAACCTAACTAACCTAAGGACATCACACACATCCATGCCCGAGGCAGGATTCGAACCTGCGACCGTAGCAGTCGCACGGTTCCGGACTGCGCGCCTAGAACCGCGAGACCACCGCGGCCGGCAGATAAATTTCGTAACGTTCTAAGCAATACATGATTACAGGCATTGGAAGTATGAAATTATGTTGGGAAACATATTAACCATTCGCAACGAATTTAATGACAGTTAAAAAGTATGCAATACCTGTGTAATACACAGGGAACACAACTGCAATAGTAGAAATGTTTATTAGAAACTTTGAGTAGCGTTGTAAGTACACTGAAGCGCCAAAGGAACTGGTGTAAGCATGAGTATTCAAATACAGAGATACGTAAACAGGCATACTAGGGACCTGCGGACGACGACGCCTGTATAAGACAACAAGTATCTGGAGCAGTTATTAGATCGGTTACTGCCGCTACAATGGCAGGTGATCAAGATTTAAATGAGTTTCAACGTGGTGTTACAGTCGGCGCACATCATCTCCGAGGTGGAGATCAAGTGGGGATTTTCCCGTACGACCAGTTCACGGCTGTGCCGCGAATATCAGGCATCCCGTAAAACTTAAAAAGTCTCCGACATCGCTGCGACCAGAAAAAGAACGGGACTAACGACGACTGAAGAGAATTGTTCAACATAACAGAAGTGCAACACTTCCGCAAATTTTCAACGAAGCATCATCGATATGGCCTTTCGGAGCCGAAGGCCCACTCATGTAGCCTTGAAGACGGCACGACACAATAATGTCTTCTACGAGCCTTAAGAGTCATAAACAATGTGGCGGCTATCCCTATTTACCTTTTCTGTGGTTCCCACATAATCATTAACAAAAAAGTGTAGGTTCATTTGGAAAGGCCGAGGTCGTTTCATCTCTCAGCATCACTAAATACGAAGCACATGCAAATGTTTAACTCGAACATTATTTTCTTCTGGGAAAAATACTTGAAGTCTTGTAATAATAATAATAATAATAATAATAATAATCTTAAGTACGTGATTTTCCCATAAAAAATATATGTGGAAACCGTCTAATGTAATAAAGCTCAGAAAAAAAATCGTTAGAAGCAAGCCGACAAGAGGTAACATGGACTCAATGCTCGTGCCGATCTGTGCGACTCCGGCACAAATATGCCCCACTAAAAGCAATTTTTAAGAAATTTTGTTTGACTTACTAATTTTTTAAACTTATACTGATGCAATAAATTACCAGCAATATTCATTTTTCTCTAAGGCTATATTTTTAATAAACTTAGTTATTGCAACAAAGCTCCCTTCCTGTTCAAAGTGGGAACGCTACACTAGTGCCACTGAGCGGGCTAGTTATTTTCAGAAAGTCTATGTAAAACTCGCGATCTTGCTCAGCTGTACAAATCTGCTTTGATTACATTCTGACAGCGTTCACTACAGTCATGTTACCCGTATAGTTGCAGTTTGCAATAATTGTTAGCTACTGCTCACAGTTTTTGACTGTACAGCTTATTACCGTGTGCCGTAACTGATACCAATCGTCTGACCGTAACACGTTTGTTACAAGACTGCCTGGCTTTAGTGACGTCTGGTTGCTGCGCATTCCTACATTGATTGTAAGATTTTTCATGAAAACACGTGCTGGGCATAAAACTAGTGCACAGTTATTGCTTTCGAAACACGTGACTTACATAGTGTGTGACACAAAAACCATGAAGCATTCAAATGGTAGGCACTTTCTCTCTCTCTATGCGCGTGAGAGGTGTGTGTGTGTGTGTGTGTGTGTGTGTGTGTGTGTGTGTGTGTGAGTGAGTGAGTGTATTAGAGACTTTATGTCCTATTTCTTTCGTTTAATGAGCGACTCAAAGTTGAATGACTTTATGGCTCAGCATGCGCCCTAATCTCTTCTATCTTATCCTCGTCAGACCTACACGAGATATAAAACAGAGTTAGTGACAGAGTTAGTACTTTTCTACAGTCTTCCTCAGGTACCGACCTCGAATCTGTACTCTCAGACCTGTAAACAGTCTAGCAGCGTGTCTGAATTATTTATGTGTCTGCTACCATGCACAAACGATGGAGCAAGGTGCTGCAGTTGATTCCATTAGCTTCTTCTATGCGTTTTTCCTGTAAAGATACACCATATTTCCCCACAACCGTTCAGACAAATCTAGGAATTGCATTCGCTTGTCCTACCACTAATTTTACATCTTCATCCATTTCACATCCCTTCTCTTAGTATTATCGTTAAATATTTAAACGGTGTGGACTCCGGAAGATTACCATTAAACTTGTATTTCGATACATTCAAATTCTTTCTTTTGTTGTCGCTATTATCCGGCATGTCCGCATTGAAACAGAGCTTCCAGTACTTACAAGAAATGCAAATTTCGACCAATTCTCTCTGCAATTCTTTACGATCCTTGTTTTAGAAGAAGGGCATCGTCAGCGAACAAACTGATCACTTGTGTTACTGCTATCCTTGTTGAATCAACTGGTCGTTCACAGAGAAGATCCGGGTAGCGATGAAAACCGCTTTTCACTGATCGGACCAATATTCAATACTAGTGAGTTGGGCTAACTGGCTGTCACAGTTAAACGTTAAACAGTATCGCCCTGTCCACCAAAGACTCGTAACTGGCTATGCTCTCTGGTCTATACAGTGCGTTTCGCCAGTTCCGTGCTAAAATAATAACAGGTTCAGAATCATAGGCATACAACTTTTGACCGGTTATATACTCAAAATGACATCCACATTAATCGATACATTTTGGGCACGAGACCTCAGTGTCTTCAAGACCTCAGAAAAGTCTTAAGATTTTTGATTGCAGCCTTGTGGATCTCCTCAGTGGAGTCGAAACTTGAATTTTTCGAGCGTATTTCAAATTTTGGGGAACAGAGAATAATCAGAGCTGGCCATTCCGGCGAACAACGTGGATGGTGCTACGATGAGATATAATTATTAACAAGGAACTTTCTATTCGTTGCTCCCAATGTGAGCCAGGGTATTGTCGTCAGGAGGTAAAAAAGTGCGGGAGGTGAAGACCTCTGGGCGAATTCGTTGGATTCGACTTAGAAGCGTCTTAGCACTTCCTGAAAGAGTTTCTTATCCACTGTTCTGTCCAGAGGTGTCGAATTCTATATGACAGGCAACATTGCTGTGGAGAAACTCTTGCCGGCCTGAGTGGCCGTGCGGTTCAAGGCGCTACAGTCTGGAGCCGAGCGACCGCTACGGTCGCAGGTTCGAATCCTGCCTCAGGCATGGATGTGTTTGATGTCCTTAGGTTCGTTAGGTTTAAGTAGTTCTAAGTTCTAGGGGACTGATGACCTCAGATGTTAAGTCACATAGTGCTCAGAGCCATCTGAACCAGTTCTGCATCGTCCGCCAAAATTAAAACTGCGGAGTACACCTCTAACGGAAGTTTCTCTTTGATCAGCTAATACCCAAGATTTGTTTATGCAGTTGCAGCAGAAAAAATTCTCCAGTATAAAGCAGACGTCTCGCTGTGCCTGCAAATAAGAAAGGTAACATGGGTCGCAAGCTCAGCTAACCGTAATGCATGGATTGCCTCCATACTTACTTTTGCTAAGACACAGAGGAATTAATGACATAAGCTGCCAGTGCTCATTAATTCAAATCAATGGGGAAAGTTGAAAATTTGTGCCGGACTGAGATTCGAACGTTGGTCTCCTGCTAACTAGGCGGATGTGCTGACCACTGTGCTATCCGGACACCGTGGTCATCCCAGCTGAACGCACAATCCAAGCACACTTCCCGTCAGACCCAAAGTCTCACCTTATTCACACATACTGCTGTAGCGCCATTGCCCGTCATCCTCATTACTGGCAGCATTTCGCCAGTTCCCGTATGAGTTCGATCGTAGTGTGCATTCGCACTGAAGTGATCATTTCCCTGCCTCGTCTTAATTATGTACTTTGGTAAGTGCGATAAACTGATGAGCTAAAACGTTCTTATGAGTGACGCGGGAAGGAAAGTACACTATTGGCCATTAGAATTGCTACACCAGGAAGAAATTCAGATGATAAACTGGTATTCATTGGACAATATATTATACTAGAACTGACAGGTGATAACATTTTCGCGCAATTTGGGTGCATAGATCCTGAGAAATCAGTACCCGGAACAACCACCTCTGGCCGTAATAAAGGCCTTGATACGTCTGGGCATTGAGTCAAACAGAGCTTGGATGGCGTGTACAGGTACAGCTGCCCATGCAGCTTCAACACGATACCGCAGTTCATCAAGAGTAGTGACTGGCGTATTGTGACGAGCCAGTTGCTCGGCCGCCATTGACCAGACGTTTTCAGTTGGTGAGAGATCTAGAGAATGTGCTGGCCAGGGCTGCAGTCGAACATTTTCTGTATCCAGAAAGGCCCGTACAGGACCTGCAACATGCGGTCGTGCATTATCCGGCTGAAATGTAGGGTTTCGCAGGGATCGAATGAAAGGTAGAGCCACGGGTCGTAACACATCTGAAATGTAACGTCCACTGTTCAAAGTGACGTCAGTGTGAACAAGAGGTGACCGAGACGTGTAACCAATGGCACCCTATACAATCGCGCCGGGTGATACGCCAGTGTGGGGCGATGACGAATACACGCTTCCAATGTGCGTTCACCGCGATGTCGCCAAACACGGATGCGACCATCATGATACTGTAAACAGAACCTGGATTCATCCGAAAAAATGACGTTTTGCTATTCGTGCACCCAGGTACGTCGCTGAGTACACCATCGCAGGCACTCATGTCTGTGATGCAGCGTCAAGAGTAACTGCAGCCATGGTTTCCGAACTGACAGTCCATGCTGCTGCAAACGTCGTCGAACTGTTCGTGCAGATGGTTGTTGCCTTGCAAACGTCCCCATCTGTTGACTCAGGGATCGAGACATGGCTGCACGATCCGTTACAGCCATGCGGATAAGATGCCCGTCAACTCGACTGCTAGTGATACGAGGCCGTTGGGATCCAGCACGGCGTTCCGTATTACCCTCCTGAACCCACCGATTCCATATTCTGCTAACAGTCGTTGAATCTCGACCAACGCTAGCAGCAATCTCGCGATACGATAAACCGCAATCGCGGTAGCCTACAATCCGACCTTTATCGAAGTCGGAAACGTGATAGTACGCATTTCTCCTCCTTACACCAGGCATCACAACAACGTTTCACCAGGTAACGCCTGTCAACTGCTGTTTGTGTATCTGAAATCGGTTGGAAACTTTCCTCGTGTCGGCACGTTGTAGGTGTCTGCACTGGCGCCAAACTTGTGTGAATGCTCTGAAAAGCTAGTCATTTGCATATCACAGCATCTTCTTCCTGCCGGTTAAATTTCGCGTCTGTAGCACGTCATCTTCGTGGTGTAGCAATTTTAATGGCCAGTTGTGTATATATGCGTAGCAGAGTGGACTGGGGAATCATAGCGACGATATGGGGCGCAACTGGGAAATAAGTGAATTTGACAAAGGGCATACTGTTATGGCGCGGTGCGTGTGAAGACTATCTCGCAAATAACTACGCTTGTTGGCTGTTCACGTTCTAGTGTATCTATGGAAAGTGTTTGAAGGACGGTGAAAACACGAGTTCACGACGAAGTGTTGGACATCCACACCACATCACAGAACGTGCAGATGGACGGGTCGCCAGTTTTGTAAAGCAGGATAGATGGTGATCTGTTGCATGTCTGATGAAGTAGGACAATGTTGTGCAAGCAAAAGCTTTTCGGTGTGTTTCTCTGCATGTTACCTGGTTGACCCAACGACATCATCAGTCAGGATTTCAGTGGACATGAGATCATAGAGTTAAGACCGTGGATCAATAGATACGTGTCACTTGGTCGGATGACTCACGTTTCTTGCTACAGCAGACCGATGGTCGTGTCCAGATAAGCCTCAATGCAGGCGAACGGCGCCTCGAAACATGCACCGCGCCATGGACACAGGCTGAGGAGGGCAATGTTAGACACTGAGGTGACGAAAGTCGTGGGACTGCGATATGCACCTCGACAGATGGCGGTAGTATCGCGCCAACAGTGCAGTGAATTGGCGGAGCTGTCATTCGACTCCGGTGTTTCATGTGAAGAGGTTTCCGACGTGATTATGGTCATACGACGGGAATTAACAGACTTTCAGCGCGGAATGGTAGTTGGTGCTAAAAGCATGGGACATTCCGTTTCAGAAATAGTTAAGGAATTCAGTATGCTGAGATTCACGGTGTCAAGAGTTTTTCGTTTGTTCATTTGCAACATGATCCGTTACAACATCTTTTTATACTGCATGTATGTATTGTGTGTGCATACGCAGTGCAGTGTAATGATTGTGTTGTTTGATGATGATGATAATGACAGAAGGGAGAGGGTGAAAGCCAGTACCGGCACATAGCCTACTCCTCGCGAATTGCACCAAGGGAGCCGCCAAGCTTAACGTCTCCATCCGACGGACGTATCGCCATCAACAGTGTCACATGCACTCACTTCATGGGACGCTGGGACGAGGTTTGGTATTTAAACCAGAACATGACTGCAAAGTTTGGTGATCACGAACTGTACCTCACCACCTCTCCTCCCTTTGCCGACCACATACTAGCAATGAAAATTTTTTCCACGACCAGGTTTCGAACCAGTTTACCGCAGTGCCACCGCCCTAGTGTGCGGGCTCGGTGTCAAGAATGTGTTGAGAATAACACATTTCAGGCATTAGCTCTCACCATGGACAACGCACTGGCCGACGGCCTTCACTTGCTGGCCGAAAGCAGCGGCGCTTACGTAGCGTTGTCAGTGCTAACAGACAAGCAACACTGCGTGAAATAACGGCATAAATCAATGTGTGATGTACGAAGAACGTATCCGTTGGGACAGTGTGGCGAAATCTGGCATTAATGGGCTATGGCAGCAGACGACAGACACAAGTGTCTTTGCTAGCACTATAATATCGCCTACAGCGCCTCTCCTGGGCTCGTGACCACATCGGTTAGACCCTAGACGTCTGGAAAACCGTGCCTTGGTCAGATGAGTCCCGAGTTCAGTTGGTAAGAGCTGATTTTAGGGTCAGAGGGTGGCACGGACTCCACGAAGCCATGGACCCAAGTTGTCAACAAACCACTGTCGAAGCTGGTGGTGGCTCCACAATTGGTTGGCTGTGTTTAAATGGAACGGAATAGGTCCTCTGGTCCAACTGAAACCATCATTGACTGGAAATTGTTATGTGCGGCCATTCAAGGACCTCATGTCCCCAAACAATGATGTCATGTCACTGGCCCACAATTGTTCGCGAATCGCAAAAGGAGTTCCGACACAGTATTACGAGGTGCCCCGTGACTTTCGTCATCTCATTGTAGTAGAAAGGAAGATTGCAGTTCGGAGTCCTGTCAGCAGCGAGGTTATTAGATACGCAGCACAGGCTCGGGTTACGAAAGGGTGAGGAAGGAATGCAGTTGTGCCCTTTTGAAAGGAACCATACCGATATTTTCCTGGAGCGACTCATGTTGGCCAAACGCGGATTTAAACCGTCGTCCTCCCGTAAGTGAATCCAGTGTACTAACCACCGTGCCACCACGCTCAGTGGCAATGTTATACTAAGGGGGAGATTCACTTGCGGTAGCAATCGAAGGCGCCATGACCGATGTGTACTACATGAATCTTACTGTGGACCACCTGCATCCCTTCATGCTTTATGTCTTTGACGACGGCGGTGAAATCTCCCAGCAGGACGACTGTCCTTGTCACAAGGCCAGAGTAGTACTAGAGTGGTTTGAGGAAAATTGTAGTGGACTGACATTGCTGTCTTAGCCACGATATTCGCCTGCTCTGAACCCAATGAAACACGTATGGTACACCAGTTCCGCACCCACGACTATTTTCGGGGATTCCGTGACCTGTGCATAGACATCTGCGCTGCGTATCTCCAAAAACCAACCAAGGACTTGCCGAATCCATGATGCGCATAATCGCTTCTGTACTACTTTATGATGTTGGGCTACTGAGCACGTGGGCATGTTTTGGTTCATCAGTACGTGCTGCGAAACTATTTGGATACATATCGACACACAAGGCCGCGAAATAACGTCACGTCTACTAATAATTTAGGTGCCGCTGAGACTACGGCACTCGACTCGTATTCTGGAGGAGCCGGGTTCTGTTCTCCAAAGAGCATCCACATAATGCTTTTTCGAAGTTCCCTAAATCGATTAAGACGAATTCTGGACTGCTTCCTTTGCCTATTTTTCCCCATCCTTATACCATCCGACCGAGTGAGGTGATACAGAGGTAAGACAGTGGACTGGCATCCGGAAGGCTGGCCATTCAGACTTGGATTTTCCGCGGTTTCCTCAACGCTTCTTCGGGAAAGAAAACGGTCAGTTTTCTTTCCCACGCCTGCCGCTGTACCCGAGCGGTTCTAGGCGCTTCAGTCCGAAACCGCGCTGCTGCCACGGTCGCAGGTTCGAATCCTGCCTCCAGCATGATGTGTGTGATGTCCTTAGGTTAGTTACGTTTAAGTAGTTCTAAGTCTAGGGGACTGATGACCTCAGATGTTAAGTCCCAAAGTGCCTAGAGCCATTTTCTTTCCCACCCTTCCGTAATCTAGGGTTGTATTGCTTCTCCTTAAGTCACAGTCTTCCTTCCTTCAAGGCTAGGATCCACCAGAGAGCACTGCTTTTAACGTTCTTGGCAACTGACTCAGGTGCTGAAATGAAATACTCTTTCTGTAGGCCTTCATTCCTTACCTTCACATGGGCAGCATGGTAATCTGGATTTCGGAAAGTTAGTGACTGAGGCGGCACATGGGTATCAGCCCGGGATTCACCTAGTCGGATGTGGGAAACCTCCTACAAACAACATTCAGGCTGGCCGACACACGGACCCACGTCGTTAATCGGCCGGGCGTGTTCGATCCTGGCCAGCGCCCCACACCGAATTCCGGAAGCGGTGTGCTAACCCTCGCGGCTATCCGAGCGCTTCCTTAAATTCGTTCTACCTCACGTTCCTGTTTTGCAGTACAGAATTACATTTGAAAGTCACTATACAGTTCGGACCGTATAGTTAAAAAGTGGTCAAAGAAAATAAGTAAGCAAACTTTCGTCTATACGTCGTTTCCTCAGCGTGTTTCGTGTCAATAGACGCACTGTTTGGAGACAGGATTAGAGAGCCGAAAGGATTTTTCTGCTGTCTCTTTTTTGTATTCTTTGAGAAGGAATGGAAGCGGTACGTACTTCTGCTACATGAAAGGCTTTGTCTGCGCTTCTAACGACGTACCCAGTCATCATTTGCCGCACACAGCACTACGTGGCGTTTCGGAACCTGCCTTGTAATCCGCAAACAGAAAACTATAAAGTACGTCACAGTCTCCAATGCTGGAACATATGTCATGCAGGTTTTCTGCTGAGTGTGAAAATTCTTGCAGCCTGCCATTACGTGGATACAGATGTCGAACGTGTGTATATAGCCCGACACGGTATTAATTTCCAATGCCTTGTCAATCACTGAAACACGTCATACGCCAGAAACAGCAAAGCAAATACGTCGCTTTGATATTTGCAGCCTACGTCAACTTCCCGTTTAACAAATTATTTCCCAGAGCAAATTGTATTTCACAGTTTGAGAGTTAAGGCTTTTCAGCTAAAAAAAAGTGAAGAAAAAGATCAGACCTCCTTTCAATCTCGACATTATGAAATCCAATGTAAGAAATGCTACTGCCGCATAGGTGCTTAAACGATATCAGAAAAAGTAGGCATTGAAAATTAATTCTTTTGAGTTTACATTTGACTTGTGGTTGTCAGATTATTTCTATGGAACAAAATCCTTCTTAAATTCTAAGAAATGATTTATAGGATAAATAGCTCGCGTTAAACAAGTGTTACTCACTTCTGACGGCTTCGGTAGTAATAACCTCATCATTGAGCGCCCCTAATTATCGTCTTATTCTGACATACTGTTCTTTTACCAATTTACTTCATAAATGGAGATTTTACCCTAATTCTCCGCTTCTTGCGAACGGTTGGCTTGACGCCTCGACTATACGTACGCGCTTCCATTCAGACATAGATCCCTAAGTGCTGCTCCCCACTGATGTTTCGACCCTGTTCACGTTAAGTCGTTGTACACAGTTTCACTGTATTCCTACTAAGGAACCAACGGTGGGGCATGTATCCACATTGAAAAGGTCGTACGCTCGTCGAGGCGTATCTATGCAATTATGTTGAATTTTCTTTAGTAAGCTAGGTGATCTATATAAGGACATTGTATGCGTAGCCGAAAACTTGCTTATCATCGACTGATTAAGGGATGTAGTTCTTTTAATTTCCTGCAATAATAATAATAATCTTGCCACAAGCTGTTTTACGGTTGGGTGCGAAATCCACGTGAAACCGTAGGTCCCCTACAGCTGGCTAGGTAAGACAGCTCAGAGGCCTAAGGAAGGAAACGGTGTACCACCTCCAGTAGAAATCATGCCCATCAAAACACTGTGGTGCCTAAAGCAACCTTCGGGATGACAGTTTCACCTTGAAAGCTGCGTCCGCACCGACAGCGCCAGACGTCTTTACTTGGATTTGCTCTGCGCGGCGTTGCTGTTGTGGACGCGGCTTTACATGCAAAGAGAACGTGCCATACTGAGAGGAAGAGACGCAACCGTGTTCAACTGAGTTTGTAATAACGATTTTTAAACAAACATATACACAGGTAAAACACAGAGTTCTAATTGTAAAACGACACAGATTATTTTTAGAAAAAAAGAAGGAAAACATGGTCGGCCTTGTCGTTTACGCCGCCGCGGGGCTTTTCCACGTAACGTTGTCAGTCCGGAATAAAAGAATTTAAAACCGTGTGTGGAGTGAGACGTTGTTACGATAAAACTGGAATGTATGTGTTTTCCGTCAACGTTTTACATGTGTTTAATTGTAAATGTCCCTTTTGTGAAGTTTTCTGTATAACACTGCTGTGCTTTACTGATGCTCAGAGTTATACGATCGTTGTGCTAGGACATCAAAATCACGTTTATCATGACGTAAGTAGTAATTTGTTTCACATAACCGTTATGAACACCCGAAGAAATGAAATAGCTCACGGTTTGTGCAGTTCCTTCATCTTCATTCAGTGGATGTGCGTTATTCAGTGGATAAATAAATTTCGTTACTGGTAGTTACAACAAGTCAAATCTAACAATAATTGGTGGAGTGACTGGAACTGATCGACTGCCGGACACCCTCCGTCTAATAGGCGTTGCTCGTGCATGGTTGTTTACGTCTTTGGGCGGTTTTAGTGACATCTCTGAACAGTCAAAGGGACTGTGCCTCTGATACAATATCCACAGTCAACGTCTATCTTCACGACTTCTGGGAACCGGGGTGATGCAAAACTTTTTGATGTGTGTGTGTTGTGTGTGTGTGTGTGTGTGTGTGTGTGTGTGTGTGTGTGTGTGTGTGTGTCGCCCGTTATGATCTACGTAGCTAGGCGAATCTTAATTAAAAAAAACAAAACAAAAAAAACAGCGTTTTCTCCTCAGCTGCTTTGATATCGTTTACGTTATCGAGCATGGGGACACGTATTGGTAGCTTCCCTATAGCCACTTATGCGAAAGTTACCCTTCTTTAGCAATTATCGGTTATTCAGGCAAATAAATGTACCATGAGTCCGTTAACGATGTGTAACACTGTGACTGTTGTAAGAATAACTCTGCAGAACGACCACCGCGATGTTATGAACTAGTTCTAAGATATGTACCAACTGGTAATGTGTCGCTAGGCGACTTGAAACCCGTACTGGTAAAATAGACATTCTACCATAGAAAAAAGGCGATTGGTTACCATCATTCTTGTCAATCTTTATGAACTTCATAAATATTATATAGAACTATTATCTGACCCGCTTCAACCATTCTAGTCAACGTTTCACAATGCTGTTCAATGACATCGCAGTCCCGTATGAATTCTTTACATAAATCTGTGGAGATCTCTTTGATTAATAGTGTTTAGTTTGTTGTAGATAAATTCACTTTCAGCAAACCCCTACGCTAACAGATGAAGTCCCATACTCCGCAACGTAGGGGACGATGCGGGAGACCCGCACCCCCGTACTAGGCAAGGTCCTAATGGAAGTGGTTTGCCATTGACTTCCTCCGACCGTAATGGGGATGAATGATGATGATGAAGATGACACAACAACACCCAGTCATCTCGAGGCAGGTGAAAATACCTGACCCCGCCGGGAATCAAACCCGGGACCCCGTGCTCGGGAAGCGAGAACCCTACCGCGAGACCACGAGCTGCGGACAATGATAACAGAAGAAGAAGATTAAGATTAAGCTGAAGATGATGATGATGATGATGGGGGCAATGATGAAGTAACAAATGGCTTGAAACTGCTGATCTGCATTCCTCTTGGGTACACGGAATAGAAGTAATACGTTACAGAGTGCAAAGTTGCTCTTCTTCTCGCATCTGATACCACTGAACAGATAGGTAACATTGTCCAATACAGCATCGGGCAGCGATATTATAAGCCACATATACAGAATAACTTACTGCTCATTCTATGGGAAAAGACGTTGAAAAGAAGCTCCGATGTTTCTGCCGCTTATGGCTGCAGAAATTATGTGCACGGATGTTCTGCAGTGTAGTTTGAGAATTTACATTACCACGTGACTTCCCCCGCGAGGTCAAACTGCCCGGGTAAAGCGTACAATCGAAATAACGGATTTCGTAGAAACCGCACAGAATTTAGAGGTACGCCTACTTCATTAATAGTAGATGTCAGTCTCTCTGGCACCATTATAAACTAAACGGAGCAATAGCTGTCAAATGTGTGACCTAAAGCTCTCAGAAACGTGTTTGAGTGTCAGGCCTTTGACAGCTCTATTTGGCCGGTGCTTTCATGTCATGCCCAGCAGTATACTGGTACCAGTAAAACACGACAAACAGCACACACCGGGTTTTGCAGTGCATTTATATGACACCGCACGACAACTATGTATGTAACAGCGCACGCGCGCGTGACCACACACACACACACACACACACACACACACACACACACACACATACACCAGGTTTTGCAAGTCGTTTATATGACACTGCCCGTTAACAAAGTGTGCAGCTCATAGGCATGAAACCGGAGTCCAGAAAAATGATCCAACACCGAAATCTTAGAGATAGCTAAAGGTGAAGAAAAGAAGATTCACTATTACTTCTACGCTGGACTCGCATTCGGGAGGACGACGGTTCAATCCCGCGTCCGGCCATCCTGATTTAGGTTTTCCGTGATTTCCCTAAATCGCTCCAGGCAAATGCCGGGATGGTTCCTTTGAAAGGGCACGGCCGACTTCCTTCCCCGTCCTTCCCTAATCCGATGAGACCGATGACCTCGCTGTCTGGTCTCCTTCCCCGAAACAACCAACCAAACCACTATTACTTCTGAATGACAATAGGGTGCAGAATTTTTCGCGTTGTGAATGATGGTACAGTGCGTTACTTAACTTTAAAATTTATGAGTTATTTGTTTCAAACCTTTCAAAATGGTTCAAATGGCTGTAAGCACTATGGGACTTAACATCAGAGGTCATCAGTCCCCTAGACTTACAAACTACTTAAACCTAGCTAACCTAAGGACATCACACACATCCATGCCCACGGCAGGATTCGAACCTGCGACCGTAGCAGCTGCGTGGTTCCGGACTGAAGCGCCTAGAACCGTTCGGCCACATCGGCCGGCTTGAAACCTTTCAGCTTAAATCTGAAGACTTGCGGTTTAACACTCTTTTTTCAGTTCTATAGGCAAACTATTGAAATAAAACTTTCTGTGTGGTGCACAACCTTCTGTAAATCCAAGTACAAATAAATTTTTAAATCTAGTGTACGCTGAATGAATGCCCGGCCCCGGTAGCTGAGTGTCAGCGCGACAGAATGTCAATCCTAAGGGCCTCGGTTTGGTTCCCGGCTGGGTCGGAGATTTTCTCCGCTCAGGGACAGGGTGTTGTCCTAATCGTCATCATTTCACTCCCATCGACACGGAAGCCGCCGAAGTGGCGTCAAATAGAAAGACTTGCACCCGGCGAACGGTCTACCCGACGGGAGGCCCTAGACACACGAGATTTACTGAATGAATGTTATAGATTCTATTGAATAAAGTCAATATTGTAAACAGCAAATACCCTGATGGAATATATATATGTATATACAGGATGTCCATAAATTATCTGTAAAACTTAAGACTTTAATACTTTTAAATCTATGCTAGATACTAAAAAACGGTTTTCAACATGTGATAGGATGACTCATAAAGTTTCTTTCTCTCATTCATACATATCAATGTGTAACCCCTTAGTGGCACGGATAACGCCTAATCGGAATTCATTTCTCTCCAAGTAGTTAAAGATTTTCACGATAATATGTTCAGACGCACTGCGAATGCGTGTCTTCAAGTCCGTAGGCCTCTAACTTTGGCTCGGATCACTAAATCGTTTTAAAAATCCCACAGACAGAAGTCTAGTGGTGTGAGACCAGGAGATCGTAGCTGCCATCGAACTGGACCATCTCGTCAAATATACTTATCCGGGAACTTTTCATCCAGAAATTGAGGGACATTCAGGACCCAGAGGGATGGCGCCCCGTCCTGCTGGAATATGACATCAGGTTGCTGGTGTTTCACTTGTGGCACAGCAAACTCTTCTAACATGTCCAGGTAAACACCACCGTTGACGGCAGACTCCATGAAAAAGAATGGACCAGTAATGCAATTGTGCATCAGTCCGCACCAAATATTAACGTGGGGATTGTCTCTTTCCATTTCACGTGTATCATGAGAATGCTGTGAACCCCTTATACGAACGTTATGACTATTCAGTTTGCCGGACACATGAAACGTTGCCTCATCGGAGGAACAAATCTTTCGAAACAGTCACTGTTTGCGTCAGTCTTGCCTAGCTTATCCACTTCAGACCGTTCGCGCTGATGTTTTTCTTTAGACTTTAGTACCTGAAGCAACAGCACTTGTAGGAATATAGCTGTAACCTCTTACGCAACATATTGTGTGCTGTTGGTTATCTCATATCCAACGCTCTGGTCGCCATGCGCAGCGATTTTGTCAGACTGCAAGTACCTGTGGTATATTTCCCACATTGGCGTCTGAAACAGGTGGGCGACCTGCCCCCTTTTTATGGAAAGCACTACCAGTTTCCCTAAATTACGTATGCCAAACCCAAATAGTTGGTCGGGGTGGTTTTAGGCATCCATGCTGTGTTCGAAATTTTCGTTGCACTTGGGTGTAGGACGTCGTCTGTAGGAACCAAGCCACACAATGAGCTTTCTCCTGTGGCGCCCATATTTTATCGGGTCTTCAAGTTGAGTTCTGCGTCAAAATTGTCACCTGGAAGGTAAAAAAAGACTTCATGAGTTACCTTATTACATGCTGAAAATCGTTTGTTATTGTCTAGTATAGTTTTCAAGTTATGAAATTCTAAAGTTGTAAAGATAATTTGTGGACTCCTTGAACAGAGAATGTATAGTTAGAATCCCGAGTCACCTGAACAATGGCGTACACGAATCTCACCAACTGACACCGCAGGTTCTCCTGGCCACCCTCTTCTGTGCTAAGAATATTCTTGGCGGCGTCACTGAGTTGCCCAAAAATATAACACCATAGTGGATAAGAGAATGGAAGTAAGCAAATGAAACAAGCCTTCGTATTTCAGTGTCAGAGGCAGAGACACGGAAGGCATCCACGCGTCGTTGGTTTTGTTCGTGGATCGAAAATCATCTGCTGTAACGTTCTGGCAGTCTTTGAACAGATCTTGTCTCAGTTTAGATGGACGTTGCTATACTACTGACAGTATATAACGACATCGTCATCACGCATTGTTACAGACCTTAATAATAATCTCCCTCTTTATCCACCTAGCTTCCAAAAGCTCTAAAAATTTATCGTTACTATAATTTCCTCATACTTTGTTCTAAAAACATTTCGTGCAAGCATGCACAAGTCCCTTTCGCCTCCGCACAGTCCAAGTATGCCTATAACGAGCATCAGCTTTGCCTTGAGCAAACGGAACTGTGACGACGATTTGTTCGTTTTGGGAGGCTTTGCCATTGTGATGTCAAGAAAATAGAATATGTAACATACAGTTTTAATACTGGTTAATGAATCGAAAAATCTTTTCTCGCTATAAGTTACTCTCTCTGTGCCAAACAAAGATGTGGGCCATGTAATGACTTCTTTATCAGATAAAAAAGTGTTGTGTTGGCTGAAGAGCCAACACCGTGTTACTGATGGAGGCCGAAATGCACGCGTTTTAGCTCACCCAGGCTGGCGTGAGGAGGGAAGAACTATACTGACGTGAGGCCTGGAACATGACAAGGAATCAGAATTCAGAAAGCGGACGTAATTAGGTTGATACTTAACTTTAATCCATTAATGATGAACGTCGCTCTTGACGGTACATGATTCACAATATTATCTGTTCAGAATAGTAACTGAATATGGCGCCTTGCTAGGTCGTAGCAAATGACGTAGCTGAAGGCTATGCTAAACTGTCGTCTCGGCAAATGAGAGCGTATGTAGACAGTGAACCATCGCTAGCAAAGTCGGCTGTACAACTGGGGCGAGTGCTAGGGAGTCTCTCTAGACTAGACCTGCCGTGTGGCGGCGCTCGGTCTGCAAACACTGATAGTGGCGACACGCGGGTCCGACGTATACTAACGGACCGCGGCCAATTTAAAGGCTACCATCAAGCAAGTGTGGTGTCTGGCGGTGACACCACAAAAAGTATATTTGAAAACCTCGTCACTCACAACACCGCTGATTAAAAAACAAGGTACAAGCGTGAAAGAACCTATAACACTAAAGGATAAATATAAAGCCACATTTTGACTATCTCGTGAACTAGTATGGATATAAGGATGTCAAATACGTATCTACATATTGTGTAATATAGGAGTGTTGACTTATGTACTTCATCTCTTTCGACCTCAGATTAATAATCACCTTCCATTTTTAGTGCTCGACAGTGATTTGAATTCCTCGTCCACCCGAGTATCTGTACCAAGGAAAGGTCAGGGATATTTGGGCTTCATAGCACGGCCGCGGCTTGCCCCTACAGAGGACGCCGCCGCCGCCACCATGTCAAGTGGATCCGTCCGCTGACGTGAGTGTCCGTAAACGCCGCAGCCCAGCACTTGTCTGGCACTTCTCGCTATTCTCTTGAGCCTTCAATACGTGCAGTTGATAGTGCAGTGGTTAAACTCTCTGAGTTTACGTTTTTCGATTCGGATCGCTCTCTGGACTCTTTACGCAAACTCATGATGACTTTTGCTATGCTCTGTACTTTGATTCTGGTTAGCTCCTCAGCTCGTGAACTTTCACTATCATTGACCACAGGAGCCACCAGTTTGTTCCACTGGTCTCTGTATCATCACCTGATTATAAACTTTATTCTATCTACGGCGAGTGGGATAGAGAGATTTTTTTTTTTAATTTTCGCTCCTATATTTGATTCTTGGAGACCTTTTCGTTTTAGTAATGACATATTAACCTGTGAAATGATCAGTTGCTCTCTATTTTGTTAAAAGTATAACTTATGTAACATTCTTCTTTGGATTACCAGTACTGGCTTTCGATGTAACGCTCCTGAAATACAGCTTCCCTTCGTTTGTCCAATGAAATTCAACAATTAACGGTAGATTCGCTTCACATCCCTCGAGACTGTGCTGCTACAAGACTTTCCCACAACTCACGTTTCCTGAGCGAATATCCTTCGTACGCAACTTAGCGATAGCACCTTCATGTAGACTGTTCGATGTGGTGTCGGGTGTGCCTTCCTCATTGGCACCGACCATTTTCGGTTTCGTCTTCCAAAACACTGCTAATTTTGCCACCAGAGCTCTTCCCCCTCTATCAGGCCAACAAGTACATCCGCTAAAACAGGCTTTTTAATTGTCATATGCTCAGATTTTCTGTGCCCTTCAGAGCCTCTTTGTGCCGTACACAGTTCATCTCTTAGCGAAACGGGTCCAAGGAAGCTTCTGCTTGCTCGCTGTTGAGAGAGCCACAGTGACGCTCATGTGGGTTCCTGGTCACGTCGGTCTGACGGAAAATGAGGCTGATGATTCTGCTGCCAAGGTGGCAGTCCTCCTATCTCGGCCTGCTAGCTCTTCCTTACCTTCGGATGATCTTCGTGTTGCCGTCTGTCGGCAGATGGTGTCACTTTGGCAACACCACTAGTCTTCTCTTCCCGGGAACAAGCTCAGAGAAATTAAACTTCTCCCAATGGCATGGCCGATCTCCTTTCGGCTCTCTCATCGCTAGGAGATCATTTTAGCTAGGTTGCGTATTGGACCCTGTCTTTTTAGCCATCGCCATTTGTTAAGTGGTGATCCCCAACCACTTTGTGCTCAGTGTCATCAAGCTTTGACGGTTCGCCGTTTCCTGACCCAATGCCCTTTTTTAAACCGTTTACGTTCCAGTGTAAGTCTGCCATTCGAGTTATTGGCCTTTTTAGCGAACGACTCGCGGGCTGTGGATCGGGTTTTACTTTTCATCCGTCGTAGAAATGTGGCGAAGGATATTTAATCTTTGGTTAGGGACCTCCGTTGTCTCTACGGCGTATTTTGTGGTCCTTTCTCTAAGGGGAATTCCTTGTTTTTAGCTCTTTTTCCTTGCGTCGATTGGGCTTAACGCATGGACCTTTTAACTTCTTTTACTTATTGCATTCTAAGGTTATGACATGGAAACTTATGACCTCAACTGTTTTTACGCCCTAACACAAAACAAAAAAAATGAATATAGAAAGTCGTGGACTGAAATGAGTCCTACGTTGGAGGCAACCACCATCATTTGACACACAAATTTCTATCATCAGCCTGTTGTCTTCTGTAATAGACCTCATACAAGACATTTTTCTTATTAGATGATAAAACAAGTTTGTAGTAGACTGCTCGTCCTCTGCCACTGAGTAAACCGATTTTGATGAAACCAGTTACTGCGTAAGGACACAATTCAACGTCGGGGGAGAATCGTGAACGCATACGCCATGATAAATAATTTGTTAGAAATCTGAGTAGTCTCATTTTTGTGTTTCAAATTTACAAAAGGAATATGTCACTTCAGTGAATAAGAGTAACGTCAATGAGGAGTGCTATGACCGCACACGTAAATGCAGTCTAAAGAGAGAGACTGTTTATCAAGGTGTCTGTGTGATCCACATGAAGAGAAATTCCTAGCAGCTAGAACTCAACACGTTGTTCTTAACGAGACGCTACCGACAAATGTAAAGTTAACTTCGAGTGTCCTCCAAGGGAGCGTTATGGAGCCGTTGCTATTCACACATCATCTCTATTTGGTACCCACCTACGTACCTGAGGCTGCTAACGCACGTCTTGCAGTGGCCATCGGTGTGGAGGTAAGCCGGTACGAAATCTGATGGTAGCAGAAATTTTTACTACCAGTATTTGACCCGCAAGGCAAGGGGAGAAGAGTTGGTGGGGTAAAGTTCACCAGAATGTGCGCCAACATCCTGATTTAATTCCAAACTTCTCCGCAGTGCCTTATGTAGTGATCGCGTGTGGCACTGTTGATAGTGATCCTCCAGTAGGATGGGCATGTTAAGCCTGGATGCCCTCTTGGTGCTATTCGTAATGGGTAGGCTGTGTGCTCGCACCGGACGTCGCCTTTTCCCTCCTCTCATCAGCATACGATTCAAGCACGACACCAAGCTATACACACCCGTTACAGTCACCTACACTTAACAGGTAGACTTACAAAACAACTCTTACACTTTGCAAAAGGAAGAAAAACCTTTCCAATTAGACGGTTGGAGCTACCCCTCAGAGTTTCCAACCAACCATGCAATATGATCATGACTTAATCTGTTTTATGACACCGGGAGATCCATGGGTCTGCTCACAGGTGGTATTGATACCAATGTTATCCATACGAAGATTACAACTCCAGAAAACTGCAGTCTCATCTAGGAAAATAATATTGGTGCAAATACTGGAAATAGTGACAACCGTGAAATACTGAAGAGTTACCAACCGGAGTGACCTAAAGTGGAATGACTACATGGAGCCGGGATTCGTATGAAAAGAACATGTGGTGACACTCCTATGTTCAGTATGGTCGTTGGACGCACCACTGTCGGTGTACCTCTCTTGCTGCCTCTTAAAGGAAAGCCCCAGCAGTAGTCGCCGTCCTGCGAGTCCGTTGTGCTGCAGGCGTCGTCGCCTGTCCGTGTGGATCTCGATGCCTAGGGCAGGCTGACCTTTGGGTACTAAGTCAGGGCAGATCCAATGAGTCTGGGAAGGTGGACTGCGTCACTGGGTGGATCTACAGGCGGCAGATAGTGGAGACCCTCCGTAAATGGAATCGGGGGATTCCACCAAATAACAGTGCTGAGATGCTGGAATAAGCGGCTCTGGACCACCAGCTGGGACAAGGCCATTTTCTCACGTATCCAGCCACGCATGTTTCGTGGGATTTATTAGTTATCAGAATGCTAGTATGAGACAATGGTGTAACCGCTGGTAACGGTGATCACCTCTAAAGCTATTTTCAACCACACAATTCCTACTCTGTGCCGTTCATTGGATAAAGAGCTTTCTAAGCTGCATGACCAGTGCAGTAGAGGTCCACGTAAGCGACCTCGGCGGTAAATCGGCAACGCAGCGAGAGTAATCGTGTCAAAACAAGTAGTAGCTGACTATGTCACTATATGAAAGGAGCTAAAGGCTGGCACAGTCGTGTTTGTTGGGTCACGCGGCGATTTGAGAGTTATTTGTGTCAGAGTCCTTTTGTGGTCGCGAGAAAGTCCCTTGCCAGACTGTATGATGTTAAGTCATAAAACTGTCTGACACTAGCCTATTACAAAAGTTGGGGCAATGCCCATTTCCTGAGGAAGTCATCTGAGATGTCAGACAACATGTGGTAGTCACTATCATCCGACCTCCCTTTATGATACGATTTAGACCCCTGGCAGATCGTAAGCTGGTTATTCGCAAAACTGTCTGAAGGTACCTGAGCTCTGGTTTCTCGCTCCATGGTAAAAGACGTTGTCAAAAAGTAACGGATATGCGGTAGAGCTACTGTAGAAGTTTCCCCAACGGGTCGACATGTAACACGGCGAGAGCAATCACACCCTCATGAGTATGAATGTACTCATGAGATCAATTGGCTAAGATCTCTTGGGGGAACTTAGGTTTAATTGGGCTAAATCCTGTCGAGCCCATGAGAAAGTGGGTTCCACAATGGGCATGTCTGGTCCCCTATCTTCTGCAGCCTTCCATGGGCTACAGCTCGTCACGATGCTCACTGTACGGATACAGAAGCTGAGATACATAGATGCTATGGCACAATGAGGCTTGGACTTGGCTGAGGTAGTGGTCCCTCAACGGTGGGTCCATGTGAGCGATGGCCACTGGTGTACTACTGGCAGTAGATTCGAAAATGCGTTCGTATGATTAGAGCGTTCGTCCCTATTTTCTACAGGTTGTTCTCCTTCGCACAAGTACCAGTTGGCGGTCGGTAAGGCTGGTAGCAGATTTTAGCTCGGACCAAACATTCGGCCAGATGGCACAAAGTATAGACATATAACTTTGCGAATACTGGGTTTGTTTATGAAAGTGACACGGACTCATAAGCGCAATGACGCTACATCTGTGTCCTAACGGATTCTTGTCTTGCTGCAATCAAGCCCAAGGTATGTGAAGTTGCTGTACGATCCTGCACGGCAGACCGAACAATATGTATGTCTGCTCGGGTGCTAGTCACGTAGGACGGCTGAACTCCTGTATGGCATTGATTACGACCCTGATGAAACAATATGATGCATATTCGCCCGACGAACGTGAGCAACAACGTTGCTGAATGGTAAGTCACAGTCTTGGTACATCACGATCTTGCCGCTGCCGAATCCCGTTACGTGGTGACAAACGTTACTCTTCCTTAAATTAGACATAACCAGATCTTCTCACAAACAACCAGCACTGACTGCGGTTAATGAGTAAGAACTCCGCTGCGTAATCTTTCCTCATTTACAGAATGTAGATTACGTTACTCTTACCTACTGTGTATAGTTGCGCTGAAATATTAATCGTTTGCATATATGAATGTTACATTCCTTATGTACTCGTTACTGAGTAATGAGTACTCTTATAGACACGAAGTACCGTTTCGCTACTGCCTAAAACTTTTCGTTACTCGCATATTTTCTTTCCGGCATGCAGTTATTGCCCAAGTCGGTAGTTTCCGTATTCCTTCAATTCGTTGCCCTCAGCAGACTTCGAATGAAGGAAGCGTCTCGTTACTCGCCTGGCTTCTTTCCCACATGTCCATGTCGACTCGATAGCTATTACATTCCTCAAATTTCTTGTTGTAAGTTGAGCAAGACGTTAGTGACACGGAATTCCGAATATATTTTATCACTCGCCATATTCTCTTTCTCGCATGTAATTCGTGCCAGACTCGGACGGAGGCGTAATATTCGTAATCCTCCAATCCATTCGTTTTACACATCACGATTGCCAAAATACGGCAAATCGCTGGCTTTTCAATAGCCCACAGCGTTAAAAGGGGGTTTTAACAGGGCTACTGTATGTGGCCGGTACAGCTACTACCGACCGGCGAGCGGAGGTATGTCGCCGACCCTTGCCACTGCAGAGGCCAGCTGCTGCGTCTGCCTACGTCAGGCACTCGCTTGGTCGTTCGATTTGGAATTATTTTGATATGAGAACCAATTCAGCCCTTGAAACTTCGGAAGTTACCATTAATGTCGGAACAACCATGGTGTTGGTTCATCAATATGTAGAAAAGTCCGTTCAGGAAACAGAACTCACTCAAACGGTGCATTCATTAGCACGGTTATGACAACAGCTTGCGACCTGTAGGTGACAAAAAAGTAGTTACGTATAATATCCACATCAGTAATGATGTTCGGTAACGAAAGTAGCGACTAAAGAATACTCTGTAAAGGATATATCACACGACAATACCAAGTACATATGGTATTAAATTTAGTTGTTACTTCTACAGCTTTTTTTTGTATCCAAGCTTGGAATATACTTGTGTAATGACACGCAAAACATTGGATACTCCTCCTTGTCGAGTATTCTCATCGTGATTCCGATGCCTCTTTTACTCGATCCGCCTCAATGCGTGTGTCTGCTTATATCAGCACTTTGTAGCAGGTACTGTATCGAATGATTCTAGTAATGATTTGTTACGTTTTTATTATTTATGCAAAATTTTGTCCACGTGACTGAGTTCCAGGACAACAACTGAACGCACGAATTATAACAGGCTAATAACTGCACTATCAACGTGCGAATGGGCGACAGTTAGTGTACGCAAACACCTACGATACTTGGCCAAACTTGACAACAATTGATTTGCATCTCAGTTACTTGGACTCCCCTTGTTTTCTCGATTCGACTTACTTGTTTGTCTCTACTGTTATTAAAGCAATTTATGTGCAAGAATTACTGAATCAGCAGACAGAATGGCACGTACCAAAGGGAAACTCAGCAGTGTTTCAATTAACTGGATAATAATAAAATGAGGTGTAAAATCTGTTTCAAAAACTAGAAATCTCCTTGAAATATCTCATACATAACAAAGCATTTATGTTAATTCCCTACCACAACAGCAAGGTGCTATTTAGCTTCTTTCTGAAAATCTGTTCCGTAATTTCATATTTCATGTTCCAAGTTTTTAAAAATCACACTATATAATGAAAATAAAAATACTGCTTTATTCAGTGCTTGCACTGTATTATTTAAAACTTGTGAAAATTTTCCATATATATTCTTCTTCTTTACGTTTTGTCCAACTGATGACCGCCCTAACTCGGGACAGCTTCATTTCTTCTGGTCTATATCCTTGTCCTGTATTCTTTCATTTTCATACTTTTCAACCTTCTTCGTTCTCCTGTCCATGATTATTTTGCTCTGGATTTAATTCCATCCCGGAAGCCTGCGACAGCCTGAAATTTTTATTTAAAAGCACACCATCGTAAATCTTTGTTTCTTGTATTCCCATTTCTTCCATATGCCCTTCTACTTCTTGGGTCCAGCGTACTTTCGTTCTCTCGTTCACTAGTTCACTAGAAACTGTGTGATCTTACGTGTCAACCTCCCGAGGACGTGTTCGAAGAGAATCATCCTACTTTCCTTGATGCTGTCCGAGAGTCTGTTTGGGTAAACAGACTCTCTCTCTCTCTCTCTCTCTCTCTCTCTCTCTCTCTCTCTCTCTATTAACGCCAGTCTTTTTAAAAACAGATATGGAGATAGGGGAGACGATAGAGAGCTCTCTCTCTCTCTCTATTAACGCCAGTCTTTTTAAAAACAGATATGGAGATAGGGGAGACGATAGAGAGTACCTAATTTATCCTTTTTATCAATCTCACGTATCTATACAAATCGTTAGCTACCGCGTCCCTACACGAAATGTCAGTTCGATGGTTGTTACATGCCGTTCATGATATTGTAGTTCCAATGGTTAGCAATGTGGATGACAGTGTGATTGTGGAACTAAAATTCAAAGTATAGAACAGATTTAAATGCTATTATTTTTAGTTGTACTTTGACTGTGATCGATATCGAATGAAACAACAGGTTAAGTGAACGAGATTTTTACTCTGCAGCGGAGTGTGCTCTGATATGAAACTTCCTCGTGGATCAAAACTGTGTACTGGCCCGAGACTCGAACTGGGGACCTTTGCCTTTTGCGGGAAAGTGCACTACTAACTGAGCTACCCAAGCACGACTCATGACCCGTCTTCACAACCCCCAGGTTGTGGCTAAGCCTTGTCTCCGCAATACCCTTTCTTTCAGCAATGCTAGTTCCACAAGTGAGCTTCTATGAAGTTTGCATGGTAGGAGGTACTGGTGGAGGTAAGGCTGTGAGGATGGGTTGTGACTTGTGCTTGGGTAACTCAGTTGGTAGAGCATTTGCCCGCGAAAGGCAAAGGTGCCGAGATCGAGTCCCAGTGCGGCACCCACTTTTGATCTACAAGGAAGTTTCAACAAATTTATTGTCACTAGTCTCAGTTTATTTATTTTCACGACGTGCTTCGAAGATCATCAGGTGGATTTATGTGATTACACCCGAATCTCCCAAACTCTTAGCACAACACAACACGTACTCTGTCTGATGAAAATTATATGGACAGTTATAAGTGAACAAGGGTGGATTTTTTCTTTCAAGGCTGTGTTTAGACAACTAGGGCCCACCGTCTGATAAATTTTGCGCGGGCCATAGTGCTCCAGTCAGTCCACTTATCCGGCCCCCATGGCCCCGACCGCGCAACAAAATTTCGCTACCCATCTGAGGCCATGGGGACCGTTGCCCATGCAGCACCACGCGAAGGTGGGGCTGCGTGGAGGTCGTTTGTCCTTTTTCGTTTTGACATATAGCTATGATTACTTGCTGAATTTATAATACATTAAATTAGCAGGTGGAAAGTGATAAAATATTAATTTTTAAGCGGGTAAAAAAGAATACAGGGAAGATTAGTGTTGGAGAAAGTTGTCCCTTCACCAGCGCTGCTCAGGGAGGTGGTCTCGGAAAGTGTCCTCGAGCCCGACGTCCCTGGGCACTGGGCCCCATTGTTGTATTGTTACACGAGATAATTCACGTAGCGGATGTCAGGATGCGATCCATCTCTCACATAACTGTTCCAATATGTTCCTTTTGTCAGTGTTTCTGTACTGTATGTGTGTTGATTAGCTAGATTACTTGCTTTACAATTTTTCTATGTTGATGTAGTCTAATTACAGGTTTAACATGGCACCTGGTACGATAACTGGCCACGAGCTATCCTACTTAATCTAGTGACAGGGGACCCAGCGAGGTGAAGCAGCGGTTAGCACACTGGACTCGCATGCAGGAGGAAAAAGCTTTAAATCCGTTTCTGGCCATTCCAATTTAAATTTTCTGTGAACTGTCTAAATCGCTCCGGACAAATGCCGGGATGGTTTCTTTGGAAGAGTAAGACTGATTTCCTTCCCCATCATTGAAGCAATCCGAGCTTGTGTCCCGTCCCTGATGACATCGACGTCGACGGGACGTTAAACACCAATCTCCCTTCCTTAGTTTCATGTGGGATGTGTCCACACTTCACATTTACGAAACCTTGAACTATGCCGGAAACACCTTCAATTAGGTGCCTGAACGTATGTGTATGGACCGCAGCCCATTCTTCCTCAAGAGCAGAACCAGAGAAGATTATGTTGTTGGACGTTGGGGTCAGGAACGAAGGCGAAATTGTAATTCATCCCAATGGTCTTCCGTTGGATTCAGGTCGGACTCACGACAGGAAAGCCTGTTGCAGGAATGTTACTGCCCACGGACCATTGTCTCAAAGGTGCTGCTTTACAGCTATGTGCATTGTCACGCTGATGCAGTCAGTCATCGTCTCCGAACTGTTTCTCCAGTGTACGCAGTATACAAAGTTGCAAAATGTACAGTGTTATTACAAATGATTGAAGCGATTTCACAGCTCTGCAATAACTTTATTATTTGAGATATTTTCACGATGCTTTGCACACACATACAAAAACTCAAAAAGTTTTTTTAGGCATTCACAAATGTTCGATATTTGCCCCTTTAGTGATTCGGCAGACATCAAACCGATAATCAAGTTCCTCCCACACTCGGCGCAGCATGTCCCCATCAATGAGTTCGAAAGCATCGTTGATGCGAGCTCGCAGTTCTGGCACGTTTCTTGGTAGAGGATGTTTAAACACTGAATCATTCACATAACCCCACAGAAAGAAATCTCATGGGGTTAAGTCGGGAGAGCTTGGAGGCCATGACATGAATTGCTGATCATGATCTCCACCACGACCGATCCATTGGTTTTCCAATCTCCTGTTTAAGAAATGCCAAACATCATGATGGAAGTGCGGTGGAGCACCATCCTGTTGAAAGATGAAGTCGGCGCTGTCGGTCTCCAGTTGTGGCATGAGCCAATTTTCCAGCATGTCCAGATACACGTGTCCTGTAACGTTTTTTTCGCAGAAGAAAAAGGGGCCGTAAATTTTAAACCGTGAGATTGCACAAAACACGTTAACTTTTGGTGACTTGCGAATTTGCTGCACGAATGCGTGAGGATTCTCTACCGTCCAGATTCGCACATCGTGTCTGTTCACTTCACCATTAAGAAAAAATGTTGCTTCATCACTGAAAACAAGTATCGCACTGAACGCATCCTCTTCCATGAGCTGTTGCAACCGCGCCGAAAATTCAAAGCGTTTGACTTTGTCATCGGGTGTCAGGGCTTGTAGCAATTGTAAACGGTAAGGCTTCTGCTTTAGCCTTTTCCGTAAGATTTTCCAAACCGTCGGCTGTGGTACGTTTAGCTCCCTGCTTGCTTTATTCGTCGACTTCCGTGGGCTACGCGTGAAACTTGCCCGCACGCGTTCAACCGTTTCTTCGCTCACTGCAGGCCGACCCGTTGATTTTCCCTTACAGAGGCATCCAGAAGCTTTAAACCGCGCATACTATCGCCGAATGGAGTTAGCAGTTGGTGGATCTTTGTTGAACATCGTCCTGAAGTGTCGTTGCACTGTTATGACTGACTGATGTGAGTGCATTTCAAGCACGACATACGCTTTCTCGGCTCCTGTCGCCATTTTGTCTCACTGCGCTCTCGAGCGCTCTGGCGGCAGAAACCTGAAGTGCGGCTTCAGCCGAACAAAACTTTATGAGTTTTTCTACGTATCTGTAGTGTGTCGTGACCATATGTCAATGAATGGAGCTACAGTGAATTTATGAAATCGCTTCAATCATTTGTAATAGCCCTGTATTTATTTCCTTTCGCATTTAGCGTTTTCTTAAGCGCATTGAGGGGACCACGTCCTAACCACGAAAAACAGCCCCCTACCGTACCACCCCCTCTTCCGTACTTTACTGTCGGCACCACACATGATGGCAGGTAACGCTCTCCAGGCATCCACCAAACACAGATCCTTCCTTCGAATTTTCACAGGGGTATAGCGTTGTACATCACACTAAACCACTGATTTTCAGTCTCACACTGTGCAGTGGCATCGCACGTTACGCCACCCAAAACGTCGCTTAGAACTGTAGAAATGTGTGGCTTGTTAGGAGCCTGTTCACCATTGTACGCCTTTTACTTCCTATGCACAGTCATTGTGCTAGCTGGCCTGCTGGTAGCATTTTGGAACTCAGGAGTGATTCTTTAGCCGATTTCATGCGATTTTTTAATAAAAATACTCCATATTACTCGACGTTTTCTGTCCTTCAGCACATCAGGTCTGCCTGGTCTGGTTTGGTTGTTCCTTTGCGAATCCATTTCACAGTCACATCATCAACAGTCGCCTTGGACGGCTTTAGGAGTGAAATGTCCATGATGGGTCTGTTAAATGGTTCAAATGGCTCTGAGCACTATGGGACTCAACTTCTGAGGTCATTAGTCCCCTAGAAATTAGAATTAGTTAAACCTAACTAACCTAAAGACATCACACACATCCATGCCCGAGGCAGAATTCGAACCTGCGACCGTAGTGGTCTCGCGGTTCCAGACTTCACCGCCTAGAACCGCACGGCCACTTCGGCCGGCGATGGATCTGTTACTCAGTTGACAACCAATGACTGTCCATGGTCGAAGTTACCGAGCTTTCCTGATCTACCTATCCTGCTGTTGCTTTGGGGTACAAGGACCGTTCGGTAAGTAATGCAATATATTTTTTTCGGCCAGTTTCGGTAGAAGAAACGCGGAATTAGTTTTGGGACAGGGTGGAATCTTGCCTCTTCAGGTCGTATACTTTCATTAAGTTCCGATAGGTGGTGACTCCATACGTAGCTTTCGAAGTGGCGCCTGTAACGGAGGTGTGTTCGAAGCGGAGAGCTTTCACGGAAGTTTTTTATTTATTTTTTATTTTTTATTTTTTTTTTTTGCCGAAAAACCAGAGCATTGCAGATATTCATAGGTGCTTTCAGTATATCTGTGAAGACATGGTAGTGAACAAAAGTACGACGAGTCGTTGGTCGAGGCGTCTGTCATCATCGCAACAACTTTGCGCAAATCTCCCGGATCTCCTACGTTTCGGCCCGCTGGTCGCACGCAGCTGTGGCTCCTGCGATGTTGGAACGTGCGGACATTCTAGGTGACCGATGGATCACATTCAGACACCTCGCTCCTCAACTGGACGTCTCTTTCGGTAATGCTGACACGCTTTACCACCAGTTGGGGTACTCAATGGTGTGTGCCAGCTGGGTTCCTCGCCGCATAACAGAAGACCATAAAGAGAAACGGAGGGCCATCTGTGCGGAATTGCTTGCACGTTACGAGCCTGATTAATGACAATTGTTTGTCAAACATCGCCATAGCCGACTGAACATGGGTTAGTCACTTCGAACCAGAAACAAAACGGCAATCCATGGAGTGTTGCCACACGATCTCTCCTCCAAAGAAAAAGTTCAAAGCTGCACCCTCAGACTCTAAACTCATGGTGACGGTTTTCTGACTTCTGTGTGATGTCCTCCCTCGAAGTGCAATGAGCAACTCTGGAGTGTATTGTGCTACCATCAGGAAATTGAAGAAACGACACGACTTCAGCGTGTTCGTCGTCACAAAGGTGCAAACGAGCTTCTCGTTCACCAGGACAATGTAAAGCATCACACAAATCTGCGCTCCCGATAGGAGCTCACACAACTTCATTGGACTGTTCTCCTTCAGACATCCTACATCCCGAATTTCGCATGTTCCGACTTCCATCTGTTTGGCCCAATGAAGGATGCAGTTCGCGGGAAGCAGTGCGTGGATTGTGGGGAGGTTACTGAGGAGTCAAGACGTCGACCAGCAGAGTGGCATTACATACAAGCCCTCCCAGTAAGCTGGCGTAAGGCCATAATATTCGACGGAGATTAGGTTGAAAAGTAGAATTTTGTAGCCAAAATGGTGGAGAATAGAATCCCGATTTAAGCCAACATGCTTCAGAAAGAAAAGTGTTACAAACCGCTCTCGTATATCGCAATGTCGTAACAGAACCCATATGTTGTAGTTGTGGTCTTTAGTCCAGAGACTGGTTTGATGCAGCTCTCCATGCTACTCTATCCTGTGCAAGGTTCATCATCTCCCAGTACCTACTGCAACCTACATCCTTCTGAATCTGTTTAATGTATTCATCTCTTGGCCTCCATCTGCGATTTTTACCCTCCACGCTGCCCTCCAGTACTAAATTGGTGATCCCTTGATGCCTCAGAATATGCCCTACCAACCAATCCCTTCTTCTAGTCACGTTGTGCCACAAATTTCTCTTCTCTCCAATTCTATTCAATACCTCCTCATTAGTTATGTGATCTACCCATCTAATCTTCAGCATTCTTCTGTAGCACCACATTTCGAAAGCTTCTATTCTCTTCTTGTCTAAACTATTTATCGTCCACGTTTCACTTCCATACATGGCTACTCTCGATACAAATACTTTCAGAATAAACTTCCTGACACTTAAATTTATACTCGATGTCAACAAATTTCTTTTCTTCAGAAACACTTTCCTTGCCGTTGCCAGTCTACATTTTATATCGTCTCTACTTCGACCATCATCGGTTATTTTGCTCCCCAAATAGCAAAACTCATTTACTACTTTAAGCGGCTCATTTCCTAACCTCATTTCTACAGCATCACCCGATTTAATTCGACTACATTACATTATTCTCGTTTTGCTTTTGTTGATGTTCGTCTTTCCTCCTTTCAAGACCATGTCCATTCCGTTCAACTGCTCTTCCAAGTTCTTTGCTGTCTCTGACAGAATTACAATGTCGTCGGCGAACCTCAAAGTTTTTATTTCTTCTCCGTAGATTTTATTTCCTACTGCAAATTTTTCTTTTGTTCCCTTTACTGCTTGCTCAATATACAGACTGAATAACATCAGGGAGAGGCTACAGTCCTGTCTTACTCCCCTCCCAACCACTGCTTCCCTTTCATGCCCTTAGACTCTTATAACTGCCATCTGGTTTCTGTACAAATTGTAAATAGCCTTTCGCTCCCTGTATTTTACCCCAGCCACCTTCAGGATTTGAAAGAGAGTATACCGGTCAACATTGTCAAAAGCTTTCTCTAAGTCTACAAATGCTAGAAACGTAGGTTTGACTTTCCTTAATCTATTTTCTAAGATAAGTCGTAGGGTCTGTTATTGCCTCACGTGTTCAACAATTCTACGGAATCCAAACTGACCTTCCCCGATGTCGCCTTCTACCAGTTTTTCAAAAATGGTTGAAATGGCTCTGAGCGCTATGGAACTTAACATCTGAGGTCATCAGTCCGATAGAACTTAGAACTACTGAAACCCAACTAACCTAAGGACATCACACACATCCATGCCCGAGGCGGCATTCGAACCTGCGACCGTAGCGGTCGCGCGGTTCCAGACTGTAGCGCCTAGAACCGTTCGGCGACGCCGGCCGGCCCAGTTTTTCCATTCGTCTGGAAAGAATTCGTGTTAGTATTTAGCAGCAGTGGCTTATTAAACTATTAGTTTGGTAATTTTCACATGTGTCAACACCTGTTTTCTTTGGGATTGGAATTATTATATTCTTCTTGATGTCTGAGGGTATTTCGCCTGTCTCATACATCTTGCTCACCAAATGGTAGAGTTTTGTTATACCTGGCTCTCCCAAGGCTGTCAGTAGCTCTAATGGAATGTTGTCTACTCCCGGGGCCTTGTTTCGACTTAGATCTTTCAGTGCTCAGCCGGCCAGTGTGGCGGAGCGGTTCTAGGCGCTTCAGTCTGGAGCCGCGCGACCGCACAGGTTGCAGGTTCGAATCCTGCCTCGGGCATGGATGTGTGTGATGTCCTTAGGTTAGTTAGGTTTAAGTAGTTCTAAGTTCTAGGGGACTGATGACCTCAGAAGTTAAGTCCCATAGTGCTCAGAGCTATCTGAACCATTTTTTCAGTGCTCTGTCAAACTCTTCACGCAGTATCATATCTCCCATTTCATCTTCATCTACATTCTCTTCCATTTCTATAATATTGTCCTCAAGAACATATGTGCCACATTAATCCATATAAAACCACCTGATGCTGGACCTTTGAAACGCGTCGTGGAAATAATTAAGTTGTGGCTATTGACAGTAAACTTGCCGTTTCATTCGATAAAGAGTAGGCGCCTTCGCGCGGGGATACAGCGAGACCGTCTAGTGAGCGCGAGGCGGGTGGCCCGCCGGCGGTGTGGCAGCCCCACATACCAGCGCGCGGACGGGAGGAGTGCCGGCAAAAAGCGGCCGCGGCCAGTCGTGCGAGGCGCAACGGCCACCCCTCAAGACCGAATCAATAGCGTGCACCGCCGCACTCGCCGCGCTGCAGCCGCCCGCTGCCCTCCACGTCTTCGCGCCCAGCCGGCCCCACATTCCAGCCCCCTCTGGCCAGGCCCGCAAACCGGCTGGCGGCGGCACGGAAAGCGGCAGAGCCTCCAGCGGGCATGTCAAAACTGCGCTCACTCAAATTTGTGCGCGTACGAAACTGTGTAAAATTTGCGCTCAGTGTTTGTGGAAACTACCCGCTGACGAGGTCAAGACACTGCACCCTAAAGCCGGCCGGGGTGGCCGAGCGGTTCTAGGCGCTACTGTCTGGAACTGCGCGACCGCTAGGTCGCAGGTTCGAATCCTGCCTCGGGCGTGGATGTGTGTGATGTCCTTAGGTTAGTTAGGTTTAAATAGTTCTAAGTTCTAGGGGACTGATGACCTCAGAAGTTAAGTCCCATAGAGCACAGAGCCATTTGAACCATTTTTTTTGCACCCTAAAGGTCATCGTCCACCGGAAAAGCCGCGCGGGGTATCATCTTGGTACGGGGAGCCTTGCGACAGTTCGCGCTGCTCTCCACGTACGAGGTTCGAGTCCTCCCTCGGGTATGTGTGTGTATGTGTGTGTGTGTGTGTGTGTGTGTGTGTGTTGTCCTTGGCGTAAGTTACTTTAAGTTAGATTAAGTAGTATGTAAGCCTAGGGACCGATGACCTTAGCGGTTTGGTCCCATAGGAAATCACCACAAATTTCGACGGGAAAACGCTCCGTATGTCCGCAGTCAGGTGCTATGCCGCCCCGTGAGAATCGCGTCGACGCTGCCATGCAAATGGCCAGCAATGTAAACACCCTGCTACGGCAGAAGAGCGCCACCTATACTCAAAAAAAAATGTGTGAATCTTATGGGACTTAACTGTTAAGGTCATCAGTCCCTAAGCTTACACACTACTTAACCTAAATCATCCTAAGGACAAACACACACACCCATGCCCGAGGGAGGACTCGAACCTCCGCCGGGACCAGCCGCACAGCCCATGACTGCAGCGCCTTAGACCACCTATGCTCCACACAAAGTTCTATGGTATGCTCTGTTACATACGCTTACTGCACTTATTCTAATTGGCTGGTTCAAATGGCTCTGAGCACTATGGGACTTAACATCTTAGGGCATCTTTCCCGTAGGCTTAGAACTACTTAAACCTAACTAACTTGAGGACATCACACACATCCATACCCGAGGCAGGATTCTAACCTGCGACCGTAGCGGTTGCGCGGTTCCAGACTGTAGCGCCTAGAACCGCTCGGCCACACCGGCCGGCACTGTTTCTAATTGTTTTAGGGTTTAAATTCTACTTTTCCTTATTTTATGATGCATACAATGTGCTGCTGATAAGAATAATCGTGTTGTGTATTACTTTTTCGTTATGCAAGTTATTCTGTGACGCATCTCCTGTCCTTTTCACGTATATCTTACTTCATATACAATTTTATAATGCTAACACTTGGCAATTTCGATAATGATGTGTAGAATTAAAATTGTAAAAAAGATTATTTTTATGTTTCAAAGTCATATATAAAGAGCGTTCGGATGTCTCCTGTTCATTTAGTTGGTATGTAATTTAGTTTTTATGTTTTCTCTTGCAATTGCGAGAGATCCGGTCACAAGTGAAAGTTTTGCGCGTGTGCCCGATAGGAAGTAAAATAAATTATGGTTACTTCCGACTGAAAAGAAGAATTGGCATTACTGTTCTTGTTCGAGCATCTCTAGTCCTCTTCATCAGTTGTCATAATAAAGTGAAACACCACACAAGAACCTTCCATTTTTCTACCTGCCGGATAGATTGGAAATTTGTGGTAAGGTTTTATGGGACCAAACTGCTGAGGTTATCGTTCCCTAAGCTTACACACTACTTTTAACTTAAACTAACTTACGCTAAGGACGAACAATGCCGGACATTAGCCACACTTGCCCCTTCGCCAGGTAGCTTGAGTAGCAATCCCTTAGGTAAAGGACGCCCTTCCTTGTACTTCTTCTGTCCGCTTTCAAACCGCCGCCTCCACATCTTACTCGATACAACCAGTACGCAAGGGACCTTCTTCTTCGACATCTTGGCCAAATACAGAGCTTCTTTTCCGAAATCGAAATATTTATAATTTTTGGGAAACGAAAGCAATATCGACGATTATGTCAGTATTTAGTTAGTTCTGCCAAGTATAAATATAGATTCCTCTGTCTGTACGGTAGCTTCCTTTCGTGCTTACTGATTGCGATAGAAACAGTCCATCGGCATGGGCGCAACAAGAAAGGAACGATGAAACAAGAATGCAAATGTACGCTAATCATTTATTTTTTACCACTGCATTTGTGCCTATTTCAATTACTACAACCGCATACCCAAAAGACAATAGGGAAATAATAAATGGGTTTGTGAATGTTTGAAAAGAAGAACGACATACTCCATACTAATTTACTCTCTAAAAACATTAGTTAATAAAGTGTAGCGGGACAATGTTCAAAACATAACTGAAAACATGTTCACTAAATAGAGATAAGAACATCTATGATTGACATGTCATCTAAAGTCGACTTACAATTTTAAAATGTTAGAAATAAGAAAATGAAGTAATACAGAATGCTACGCTTGTAACGTACGTTGTTGTTCTACATTGTTTAGCTCTAGTATTTACAGGGTCACAGAGAAAGCATCTTAGGTTCTGGAGGGAAAAGCCGTAATTGTAGTTATCTGCACTACAACAGAAACAAGAAAAACAACTTAAGGAAAAATAATGTAAGCTCACAATCGACTTTGAAGCAGATAGTTCCTGTGACTTAGTATGGGCAGAGGTTATATTCGACAACCGGAATGAATTAGTAACTGGCTCCTTTTACCGACCCCCTGTCTCAGATGAAACAGTTTCTGAACAGTTCTAAGAAAAGAAAACTTGAGTATCATCACAAATAGGTACCCTTCTCATACAATTACAGTTGGCAGTTACTTCAATCCCACGCCCGGGCTCCCGGGTTCGATTCCCGGCGGGGTCAGGGATTTTCTCTGCAGCGTGATGGCTGGGTGTTGTGTGCTGTCCTTAGGTTAGTTAGGTTTAAGTAGTTCTAAGTTCTAGGGGACTGATGACCATAGATGTTAAGTCCCATAGTGCTCAGAGCCAGTTACTTCAATCTACCTTCCGGATGTTGGCAAAAATACATTTTCGTACCCTTTTGTAAATAGAAAACAACTTCCGTAGTTGTTCTAAACGCTTTTTTAAAAGTTATTTTTAACACTTAGTTGACGAGGCCATTCAAATTGTAAATGGTTACGAAAACACACTTGACCACTTAGCCACAAATAATCCTGAGCATCACGACGGTTACAGGGATTAGTGAACACGCAGTCGTAGAGAGGCTCACTTCCGTAACAAAGAAATTCACCAAAACTAAACGCGAAATATATCTATTTATAAAAGCAGCTAAAAATTCGAGTCACGTCTTTCTAAGAGATAGTCTCCAATCCTTCCAAACTATGTAAATGAAGATCATATGTGGCTTAAGTTCAAAGAAATAGTATCAACAGTACTCGAGATATTCATACCAAATAAATGAATAAGAGACGGAACTGATCCCCCATGGTACACAAAACACGACAGAAAGCCGTTACAGGAGCACCGCTAAAGGCACGTATAATTTAGACGAACGCAAAATCTCCAAGATTGGTGACGTTTTACTGAGGCTCGAAATTTGGTGCGGATTTCAATGCGAGATGCATTTAATAGTTTCCACAACGAAACTCGCTGTAGAAATGTGGCAGAAAATCCAAAGTACCATGTTAAGTAAACCAGCGGAAAGGCTCAGTAAGTACCTTTACTGCGCGACAGCGACGGTAATGTTACTGACGACAGTGCCACTAAAGTGGAGTTAGTAAATGCATTTTCCGAAATTCCTCCACCAAAGAAGACGAAGTAAATATTCCAGAATTTGAGATGAGAACAGATGCAAACTTAATTTAGAAGTAGATATCCCTGGTGTTGCAAAGCAACTGAAATTACACTAGCAGTGACAGAGGAAATGATCAAATATCTTTTCAAAAAGTCTATAATGTATAAGAAAAGTAGGTCTAATACATTTGTTTCTGATGTTCTTTAGTAACAATTAATTTTCAGCAGTAAGTTCCTTGCTTTTACTGACCTGTTTAAAGATAATCAACAATTTAGTAAGAAATTTTAATTTTTAAAGGACTATATCTAAATGTACTTAAGTAGATTTACATCTATTATAAATATTTGCAGCTAAACTTAAATAAAAAATATTTGAGGTGCCAAAATTGTCAACCTTAGCGTCAGATCAGTTTTGGGATGTCAATTTTAAGTGCAATTCAAAGGTTCAGTTCCCATTTTCTTTTACGAAAGCGTCTACTATCAGTTTAACAAACCATGATATTTTAGGTGATAGTTGCGATTCTGAAGCTTCAGAAAATTATTTTAGAACTCACAATTATTTAATAGTATGGCCATAATATTGGAAGGTAGAAAATATTATCTTAACGTGACAACAATAGGGATACTTTCGTGAGGCTTGAAACACTTTTTAATTACATTAAAGCCTGATTCGCATCACACTTTGCGCAGGCTTTGGACCGTGAAAGTGATAAATGACCATCTGCCATTCTGGCGTGTATAAAATCAGTGTAAACACGCTGAACTAATGTACACTCTATTTACAATTACAACTTAATATTAGCTCCGATAACGCTGCTTCAATGTTTTAATAATTTTATCTCAGTAACCTCCGAGGACTTAGTGGTCTTCATAGTTTTTAATACATTATTTTTAACGTATTTTAGTCCAGTTTCTGAATATGGGTAATGGCTTTCAAGCAAGGCCTAATGTTGCCAGTCTCTTCATAATTCTTTAAGATTCTCTCTATCCTGTCGTCCAACTTCAAGTACTTCTTCTTCCTCTTCTTACCTTCAAGATTCTTTTCCAATTTCATGTAGATGCAGTTTGTGAGCTCTGCTTTCTTTTTCAAGCACTCCACCAAATAGTTCATTTTAGGGTGAGGATTTCCAATAATACTATTTATTTTGTTGTGCCATCCTTCAACAGCATTTGTCGTTCGGTGCCTTCTTCCGTAACAGTCCCACATTTCTATTGCGATATCCTCATTCTCTAGCCAGTTATCCACAAAGTAGTCACTTCTCTTATCAAGAGCTTCTGCATGAGTCTCAATTCATCCATTGCTTACGTCCTCCGGTTTTACAACTGCCAGCGCTGCACACGTGCTGACGTGAAGTCTTAAATCCTCGTTCTAGCGGTACTCCTCAGTTAGATCGAGAACTCGATTTCTTCTCCATAAACTCTTCGTCATATGGAAATAGAATCCATTTATTTCAGTTGTGGGAAAAACTTGACAAATGGCCAATATCGCAGCTGCCTCAAAGTCCACCTTTACTTGTTTAGGACACCACTCAGAGACAGCCTGTTTTATCAGACGAAACAGACGAACATATGAGTCTTTCTTCTTATTAGGGAGCAGTGCAAATACAGTAGGAAGAAGGTTTGTTTCTTTAATCGGGCCTCCTAAGTCTACGTGTATGGTGTAGATCTGTGCAAACTGCTAGCTGCATCTCTTAAATGGTCCATCCATGGGAACATGTTTTTAAACTCTCTTTTCCTTTGCTTCCACTAAAAATCACTATTCTCACCCCTAATCTATCGTCTTCCAGAAGAAAACTACTGCCATTTCCCATTTTTAATAGATCTTCGTGAAGATAAATTTCATAAGAGTTCTTAGGCTCTTGTTGGTTCTCCCACTCTTGACTCCATCGACGACGCATGGTTCTCTATAGATTCTGATTTAGGTATCACTGTAACAAAGTCACGAACTTTATTATGTAGATTTCCCATTTCATCCTCGTATATCTCCGATAACTGTGTACTTTCTTCTCGAGACCTTCTCTTCGCTCTTTCCACTTGCTTTCTCACTTTCAGAGCTGCATCGTCAGGTGGTCCACAGACATGTTCTAATACGCTCAAGACTTCTCCGTTCCTCGAAAGCAGCTTTCCCTTGCAATGATCTGCTTTCCGGAGTAAGCACATCCATGTAACAACACCTTCTTTCGATTCCCTCTGTTTAAGATAGGCGTAACCTTTCTAATGAGCAGGAGGCCTGCCCTTGTTCGTTGTAATAACTTCCATAGTGATGGTCATGTTAGGAACTTCGAAAGCAAACTGGGCGGGCGGGTGAGGAGGAGGAGGGGGGGGGGGGGGGACAAGGGACCGAACCCTTTGGAGCAGGTTCAACCGTGGCAAATGTCCGGCGAGGCAACTGTCCGGACACTAAGGACGACACACAACAGACTCAAGCCCGAGGGAGGACTCGAACCCCTACGAGGGGTGGGGGGAGTGGCCGGGGGGGGGGGGGGGGGGGGGGGTCGGCAGCGCAGCCCTGCCGGGTAAGTTATACAGAGTTCAGACAGGGGGATAGGTGTAACTTTGCTCCATATTTTTTGGGTGCAAATTTCAATGGACCAGGTTTACAGAACACCTCTCCACCAGTAGAGACATTGGGAAATGTCATTACAAGGGAGTGTGTCTGTAAAACCGGTTTCTATTCAGGTGGTAACTGCAAGGTTGGTTCCGTATTGGATAGAATTTCTATTGGGTGTGATCAATGACGGTTTGTTCTAGTTTTTGTAAATGTAAGTTAATGCAGATCACTAGAGGGTGGGGGGAGATCCTGTGATGTCCGAATATAGAATTAATGGTGTGCTACTTGAGTCACGTCGATTAAATATCAGCCGTAACATTGCAAAGTGATATAAAATGCATCGAACCCTTAAGGATGGTAGTTGTGAAGACGAATGATCGACTTCGGTTTAATGGGAGACTTCTAGAAAAGTGTTGCTCATCTGTAAATAACACGGCGTACAGAGCACTTCTGCGACACATTCTTGAGTATTGTTCGAGTGTTGGGGATCCCCAACAGGTGGGATTAAAGGAAAGCATCGAAGAAGAGTTGTTCCGCTGGATTTATCGGTACGTTCGATCAACATTTATTGTGGAATTGCTTGCTGAACTCAGAAAAGAATGCCTGGAGGAAAAATGACGCTTTTCTCCTGACACACTATTGAGAAAAGTCAGAAACCCGGCATCTGCGATAGACCACAGAGTGTTTCTACTACCACCATCGCACATCTTACTTGAAGACCGCCAAGACAAAACAAGAGAACTCAGGTTTCGTACGGAAGCACTCGTTTTTCCCTCGCTACATTTGGCAGTGAACAGGAAAGGGAATTACTAACAGTGGTAAACGGTACCCTCCGACTTGCACTGTATGGTGGCTTGCGGATAATTTATGCAGATGTAAACGCACATTTTGGTACTATACCGCTGTGACGGACTGGCTCTTACGGGCATAAGCTATTACAGTCACACCATGGCAATCCGAAAAATACACTCAGGCTCACCTTTCCGGATGATGAATTCTTCAGCAATGGCACATTTCAAACGCTTCTACTATCTTCTTGTTCGAAATGTTTGTCGTCCATGTTTCACTTCTATACCAGACTACCCACAGTACAATTTCTTTCAAAAATTCCTTCCGAACACTTCTATTCCATTCATGTTAACATATTTATCTCTTTCAGAAAAAAATTCATCATTTTTTTGAAATCAGTATATCATAATCTCTTATTGTGCTTTCATCAGTTTTTTACTGCGCATATAACAAAAGTCATCTGCTTTTTAGCGTCTCTTTTCAAAATCTGATTCCCACAGTATCACGAGAATTAATGTGTTTTCACTCCATACTCCAGTTTTTCTTTTATTGATGTTCGTCTTGTAATATGTTCTCAAGACACTGTCTATGCTGTTCACCTGCTCTTTCAAATATTTATTTTTGTCTCTGACAGAACCGCGATGATCGTCGCCGTAAAAGGTAAAGCTTCTATCCACCCTAAGACTGATTTGAAGAACAGTGCTTTAATAGCCATGGTGCTGTTGGTTGTGGGATTCTCTTCTTTTCCTTCGATGTCTGCCTACAGCTTGACGTGCGATCAGGATCACTGTCCATCTCGGCATTTTTCACATCAACGAACACTGCCGGAGGTTAAACGAGTTATAAAATTTTGATTTCTTCTCCATTTTCCAAATTTATTTTTAGTTTCCATCTCGGTTTTCTATAGACACAGATAGGATGTCATAGGGAATGGTGTGTTATCCTGTTTCACTTCCATCTCAACCACTGCTTTCCTTTCCTGCCCTTCGCCTCCTATAATTGCAGTCTGGTTTCTGTACAAGTTGTAGATAACTTTTCGTTCCCTGTATTCTAGCCCCGCTAATTTCTGAATTTCAAATAGCGTATTCCATTTGACCTTGTCAAAAGTCTTTTCTACGTCTGCATATGTTGTAATATCAGTTTATCTTTCTTCAAATGGTTCAAATGGCTCTAAGTACTATGGGACTAAACATCTGAGGTCATCAGTCCCCTAGACTCAGAACTAATTAAACCTAACTAACATAAGGACATCACACACATCCATGCCCGAGGCAGGATTCGAAACTGCGACCATAGCAGAAGCGCGGTTCCGGACTGAAGCGCCTAGAACCGCTCGGCAACATCGGCCGGCTATCTTTCTTCCAGCTGTCCTCTGAGATAAGTTGAAGGGTAAGTATTGCCTCGCATGTACCTGTATTTCTCCTGAACCCTTGCTGATCTTCCCCACGTCGGTTCCTACCCACCCTTTCGCTTATGACATACTAAACTAATGATTCGCTGGTAATCGTACCTGGCAGCACCTACCTTCGGTAGTAATGGAATTAATAAATTCTTCTTGATATTTTAAAATATTTCGTCTGTCGTCTCAAATATCCAGCTTACTAGGTGTATCTTTTTTGTCATGGTTGATTGTTCAAAGGATCTTAATAATTCTTAGAGAATGTCGTTTACCCAATATGCTTTGCACCTCTTCGGTCTTACATTTCTGTGTCAAATTCTGCTCGCAGCATCGCACTATACATTCAGTATGACCTACACACGCTTCCGTCTGAAATAAATGATAACAGCCATTCTGGGAATTGGGTCTTGTGAGCACGACATCCCAGTTTTAGCCTTGCGGTTGCAGGTTTCCATCCGAAGGCATCGGTGCTTCGATCTGGCACGCACTGCTAACCTGCGACCTTTAGATCCACGACGAAGCGGCAGTTCCCCCCTCTCACGCCGTCTGCGCATTTCCATTTGCGCGACACTCGGACGCCTCAAGCGCTCCTGCCAAACCGAGATATTTGCTGTCGAAGGACTGCGCTACTTTTCAGACGTAAGAAAGCACAGCGACAGCAAGTTAAATGAGATCGCTCGGGAGCAAAAGAAAAGAAGCTTACAAATAATACTTCAACAAGTTAAAGTCTCGCGCCACAATAATGGAATCATTGCTTCGAAACGATTTGATCGTGTGAGAGAACAGCACTTACGAACCCCATTCGACCATCCTGATGTAGGATTCCTATGGTGTTCCAAAATAGATTTTGGCAAATGCCGGAACGATGCATTTGGGTGAGAAATGGACAAATTCCTTAGTCATTCTTGTCCCGTCCGAACTTGCGTTCCATCCACAGTGACATCATCTTGCTGAGATTGTAAGGTCCTGCTCTCTTTCTTTCGTCTTTACGAATTAAATTTGGTTTTTAGAAAATTTCCTCTGCAAACCACAACTTTTTTATTTTTTTTTCCACCCATACATTCTCAACACCTACGATCCATCTTCCGTGAGTCCTGTTTCCATTTCTGTAAAATATGACAGAAATTTTTGCAAGTTTTCTATGTCAGATTTAAAACTATGAGATATGTACTTACTTCGTTGAGATAACTCACCTTTAGTAAAAATAATTTAAAGGTGCGATAATACAGGGTTATCCATAAATATATCCAGGGTTTCAGAAGAAGCCTATAGATGAATTACAGGACGCAAAGAAAAATGACACATGTCAGTGGATAGTGCATCTTTCCAAGTTTCGATTCGTAATAAACAGCGTGGAGTAGTAGCACTATCGGGCAGGCGTGTCAGAATACGTGGACAAATAATCCGCTCCGTATTGTCGCATCGAATTGGAGCGCGCCTGAATATAGGCAAGCCAACGAACGTATTTCCAAAGCGGGCCGCTGTCACGACTTGACAGGCAGCAAGCAGCAGCGACTAGCTGTGGACTGCACGCACATGCCGTACGGCTGCAGTTAAACTTTCGCTACTTGTGAGAGGCCCGCGTCAAAATCATATGATCGTGGAAGAATGAGACCTGGTAAACACGTTTTTAAGGGCATACTGAAGATAAATAACGAAAAGCAATTGGATTCTGTCAATCAGCTTTAAACTCAATCTTTAGTGCTGTCAGTCATCTTTAAACGTAAGTCACCATACTGGAGATAGAATACGTTGTTGTTGTTGTTGTGGTCTTCAGTCCTGAGACTGGTTTGATGCAGCTCTCCATGCTACTCTATCCTGTGCAAGCTTTTTCATCTCCCAGTACCTACTGCAACCTACATCCTTCTGAATCTGCTTAGTGTATTCATCTCTTGGTCTCCCTCTACGATTTTTACCCTCCACGCTGCCCTCCAATACTAAATTGGTGATCCCTTGATGCCTCAGAACATGTCCTACCAACCGATCCCTTCTTCTGGTCAAGTTGTGCCACAAACTTCTCTTCTCCCCGATCCTATTCAATACTTCCTCATTAGTTATGTGATCTACCCATCTAATCTTCAGCATTCTTCTGTAGCACCACATTTCGAAAGCTTCTATTCTCTTCTTGTCCAAACTATTTATCGTCCATGTTTCACTTCCATACATGGCTACACTCCATACGAATACTTTCAGAAATGACTTCCTGACACTTAAATCAATACTGGATGTTAACAAATTTCTCTTCTTCAGAAACGCTTTCCTTGCCATTGCCAGCCTACATTTTATATCCTCTCTACTTCGACCATCATCAGTTATTTTGCTCCCCAAATAGCAAAACTCCTTTACTACTTTAAGTGCCTCATTTCCTAATCTAATTCCCTCAGCATCACCCGACTTAATTAGACTACATTCCATTATCCTTGTTTTGCTTTTGTTGATGTTCATCTTATATCCTCCTTTCAAGACACTGTCCATTCCATTCAACTGCTCTTCCAAGTCCTTTGCTGTCTCTGACAGAATTACAATGTCATCGGCGAACCTCAAAGTTTTTATTTCTTCTCCATGAATTTTAATACCTACTCCAAATATTTCTTTTGTTTCCTTTACTGCTTGCTCAATATACAGATTGAACAACATCGGGGAGAGGCTACAACCCTGTCTTACTCCCTTCCCAACGTAATTTACATAATATCGGGGTAGAATTCGATAAATAAAAAATGCTAAGTGCAACTTGTGGCTGTTTCCCAAAATTTAGGTTAACATTTGTGAATTGCGTACCATGTTTACGTTCCAGGCTATAAACGTTGTTTAATGTGATGGCCATCTACATCCACGACAGCCTAGAACCGCATTTGACAATTGTTCCCAGCACTTTTTGAACGGTGAATCATCGGAAGTTTAGCTGTCGTGACACAGCTCGTACACTGATTGAAGATTGCAGATTGCGTTCAGTATTCTCAAACATGGCTTCAAAAATTTGTGGCGGAATTGGCCGTCGTCGGACTGTCCCAAGAGCAATTCCAAAATCACCAGTTAATCCGAACTTTCGAATCATGTTGTTCAACCCCGATGCGGAAAATGAACCTCTCCGGATTCATTTAATGCGTCGACACTGGCAAAGGGCAGCAGTTCTGCTGCTGTTGTTTCGTTAAAACAGCTTCACGAATAAAGGCCTGCTCACCTCTTCCAGACTCATGTTGACTTTCTGCAGCTGTAATACACACAGATGCTTGCGTTTCAACCCTACGTCTCTGTAATAGCACCGGCACCTAATGGCAAGTCGTGACACTAATACTGCTAACAACGCAAGTCCTGCAGCGCACAGTCTGAAAATCATTCCCATAAAGTTGGATACTCATATAGTAAATAGTTTTCCGTCTATACCGCCTGAAGTAGCGAAAGTTTAATTATAACCACGCTGTATTTTCTTTTACCGCTTCACAAACGGTACCTTTATTGAGTACATGTAATGTGAATTAATAACTTGGAGAGGTACTCTGTCCACTGATCTGTATAGTTTTTGTCAATATCTTGAAGTTTCCGCGCAATTGTCTTCTGAAACAACATAAATATTTATGAATAACACTATGTTTTGCCAAGTGTCTGCTTCCATCCATGATGATAATATCTGGTTTGTGGGGCGCTCAAATGCGTGGTTATCAGCACCCATATAAATTCCCAATCTTTTCACTGTCCAGTCTCGCCACTTTGCCGAATGATGATGAAATGAGGACATCACAAGCTCCCAGTCCGTGGACGGAGAAAATCCCCGATCTGTCCGGGAATCGAACCCAGGACCGCATGATCCAGTGGCAGCAACGCTAACCACTAGACCACGAGTTGCGGACCCAGCAGCACTGCCCTTCCTAGTATGGCTAGCAACAACAGGGCCTTACGTCACTTTGCACCGTCCTAGGGCGTGGAAACTTCTCTCTCGCTAGCGGGGACGCCTATTTCAGCATTTTTACTCATTTTCCATATCACTCTAACCTGCATGAATCCACTGAATTTGCTGTTCTCAGGAGCAAGTTCCATATGGTAGCTGCTGAGGCATCTCAGTGTGCATCATTTGTGTCAGAAGAGTCTCCAGGCTGTAACATCTTTGCGTACACAACGAACAGTGAACGCTACGTACAGATGTCCCAACCCCATCCCTGAAGACCTACTACAACACAAATAATGCTATGGCTCATTTAGCCAACAACATCACGACTTTCTGAGATCAGTGTTTTCATGGACGCGTGAATGAGAAATTATTGAGGTCCCTCGATCTTGGATTCAGCGCCTTCCTACCTTTCTTTTATGACGATACCTTAAATATGCTACTTTCAAGTAACATCACCCTCACTATTGTCTATGACATCGAACGATATGTTGCTGCAACTTGTCAACAAAAGTAACAATAGTTGTCAACATTTCAGTTTCTGTGAATCATTTAATGGAGGCCACTTTTAACAGCTTTTGTAATTTTATTATTTTACTACAGGCTTGTGTTACGTTTTGAACACCCTATTTACTTTCACTGTATGAGACTCTGCAAAGAACAACCTACAAGCATTGTAGCATGATTCGAAAATCAGAAACGTTACGCCATTACCTCTTCCGGCCGTCTCGATCATCCAGTTTTCTAAAGGTTGCCCATGGTTTCGCCAAATGCCTTGAGGTTAATACGGGAATGGTTCACCTGAAAACGTCTCCCTCGATTCAACGCCTATCCTTATCCAATCCGAACTTGTGCTATGTGTCTCATGGACGGATCGTTACCTGGAATCCGTACCCTAATCCTCTCCCACTACTTCCTTCCCTCAAAAAAAGTAAGCTGACCAGACAAAAAATTACTCACCCGGTATACACGCACAGATTAAACGTTAAGCCTTTACAAATGGCCCAGTGATAGTCGCGTGATCAACCGCACGCACACTGCCTCTTCGTGAGCATAAGGCAGCAGTGGGACATTTATGTTTTAAGTGGACATTTTACGTGAATACTGGTAAATGTAAGGACGTGACGGACTGGCCAGAAGGGACACTCGTGTATGGCCATGCCAATGGCCGTACGGTGTGTGAAGTTTTTGGTATTATTGGTGTTTCACGCCGGATTGTTGAACGTGTCTACAGTCAGTTGTGTAACACACGTGGGCGCGAAACACGACGTCAGAATTGTGGTAGGAAAAAGAGAGAGATACGGGAGACACGTTGCACGGCTTCTGAATTAAAATCTGCTCCAAACCCGACAGGAATTGCTGCAGGCAGTGAATGAAGGTCTATCTCAACCAGCAGGCGAGAGAACACTGCAATGGGAATTGCGGGCAAGGAACGTTCAGAGTCGGTCAACACTCAAGAGGCCATTGCTCGGCGCTCACGCTCACACTCGCACGCGCGCGCCCACACACACACACACACACACACACACACACACACACACACACATATATATATATATATATAATCTCAAGATGACAACAGCAAAGATCATGCTGCAGGAATATGTGACTGGTTTCTGAATACTCCCTACCCTATAACATCTCGAATGGCACGTAAAATCACCTGACCTGTTGTTATTGTTATTGTTGTTGTTGTTGTTATTGTTATTGTGGTCTTCAGTCCTGAGACTGGTTTGATGCAGCTCTCCATGCTACTCTATGCTGTGCAAGTTGCTTCATCTCCCAGTACCAACTGCAACCTACATCTTTCTGAATCTGCTTGGTGTATTCATCTCTTGGTCTCCCTCTACGATTTTTACCCTCCACGCTGCCCTCCAATACTAAATTGGTGATCCCTTGATGCCTCAGAACATGTCCTACCAACTGATCCCTTCCTCTAGTCAAGTTGTGCCACAAACCCCTCTTCTCCCCAATTCTATTCAATACCTCCTCATTAGTTATGTGATCTACCCATCTAATCTTCAGCATTCTTCTGTAGCACCACATTTCGAAAGCTTCTATTCTTTTCTTTTCCAAACCATTCATCGTCCATGTTTCACTTCCACACATGGCTACACTCCATACGAATACTTTCAGAAACGACCTACTGACACTTAAATCTATACTCGATGTTAACAAATTTCTCTTCTTCAGAAACGCTGTCCTTCCCATTGCCAGTCTACATTTTATATCCTCTCTACTTCGACCATCATCAGTTATTTTGCTCCCCAAATAGCAAAACTCCTTTACTACTTTAAGTGTCTCATTTCCTAATCTAATTCCCTGAGCATCACCCGACTTAATTCGACTACATTCCATTATCCTCGTTTTGCTTTTGTTGATGTTCTTCTCATATCCTCCTTTCAAGACACTATCCACTCCGTTCAACTGCTCTTCCAAGTCCTTTGCTGTCTCTGACAGAATTACAATGTCATTGGCGAACCTCAAAGTTTTTATTTCTTCTCCATGGATTTTAATACCTACTTCGAATTTTTCTTTTATTCCTTTACTGCTTGCTCAATATACAGATTGAATAACATCGGGGACAGGCTACAACCCTGTCTCACTCCCTTCCCAACCACTGCTTCTTTTTCATGCCCCTCAACTCTTATAACTGCCATTTGGTTCCTATACAAATTGTAAATAGCCTTTCGTTCCCTATATTTTACTCCTGCCACCTCCAGAATTTGAAAGAGAGTATTCCAGTCAACATTGTCAAAAGCTTTCTCTAAGTATACAAATGCTAAAAATGTAGGTTTGCCTTTCCTTAATCTAACTTCTAAGATAAGCCGTAGGGTCAGTACTGCCTCACGTGTTCCAATATTTCTACGGAATCCAAACTGATCTTCCCCATGGTCGGCTTCTACTAGTTTCTCCATTCGTCTGTAAAGAATTCGTGTTAGTATTTTGCAGCCGTGACTTATTAAACTGATAGATAATTTTCATATCTGTCCACACCTGCTTTCTTTGGGATTGGAATTATTATGTTCTTCTTGAAGTCTGAGGGAATTTCGCCTGTCTCATACATCTTGCTCACCAGATGGTAGAGTTTTGTCAGGACTGGCTCTCCCAAGGCCGTCAGTAGTTCTAATGGAATGTTGTCTACTCCCGGGCCCTTTTTGCGACTTAGGTCGTTCAGTGCTCTGTCAAACTCTTCACGCAGTATCATATCTCCCATTTCATCTTCATCTACATCCTCTTCCATTTCCATAATATTGTCCTCAAGTACATCGCCCTTGTATAGTCCCTCTATATACTCCTTCCACCTTTCTGCTTTCCCTTCTTTGCTTAGAACTGGGTTTCCATCTGAGCTCTTGATATTCATACAAGTGGTTCTCTTTTCTCCAAAGGTCTCTTTAATTTTCCTGTAGGCAGTATCTATCTTACCGCTAGTGAGATAAGCCTCTACATCCTTACATTTATCCTCTAGCCACCCCTGCTTATCCATTTTGCACTTCCTGTCGATCTCATTTTTGAGACGTTTGAATTCCTTTTTGGCTGCTTCATTTACTGCATTTTTATATTTTCTTCTTTCATAAATTAAATTCAATATTTCTTCTGTTACTCACGGATTTCTACTAGTCCTCGTCTTTTTACCTACTTGATCCTCTGCTGCCTTCACCACTTCATCCCTCAAAGCTACCCATTCTTCTTCTACTGTATTTCTTTCCCCCATTCCTGCCATTTGTTCCCTTACGCTCTCCCTGAAACTCTCTACAACCTCTGGATCTTTCAGTTTATCCAAGTCCCATCTCCTTAACTTCCAACCTTTCTTGCAGTTTCTTCAGTTTCAATCTACAGTTCATAACCAATAGATTGTGCCCCTGGAAATGTCTTACAATTTAAAGCCTGGTTCATAAATCTCTGTCTTATCATTATATAATCTATCTGAAATCTGCCAGTATCTCCAGGCTTCTTCCATGTGTACAACCTTCTTTTATGACTCTTGAACCAAGTGTTATCTATGATTAAGTTATGCTCTGTGCGGAATTCTACCAGATGGCTTCCTCTTTCATTCTCTCCCCCAATCCATATTCACCCACTATGTTTCCTTCTCTCCCTTTTCCTACTCTCGAATTCCAGTCACCCATGACTATTAAATTTTCGTCTCCCTTCACTATCTGAATAATTTCTTTTATTTCATCATACATTTCTTCAATTTCTTCGTCATCTGCAGAGCTAGTTGGCATATATACTTGTACTACTGTGGTAGGCGTGGGCTTCGTGTCTATCTTGGCCACAATAATGCGTTCACTATGCTGTTTGTAGTAGCTTACTCGCATTCCTATTTTTTTTTTTATTCATTATTAAACCTACTCCTGCATTACCCCTATTTGACTTTGTATTTATAACCCTGTATTCGCCTGACCAAAAGTCTTGTTTCTCCTGCCACCGAACTTCACTAACTCCCACTATATCTAACTTTAACCTATCCATTTCCCTTTTTAAATTTTCTAACCTACCTGCCCGATTATGGGATCTGACCTTTCACGCTCCGATCCGTGGAACGCCAGTTTTCTTTCTCCTGATAACGACGTCCTCTTGAGTAGTCCCCGCCCGGAGATCCGAATGGGGGACTATTTTACCTCCGGAATATTTTACCCAAGAGGACGCCATCATCATTAACCATACAGTAAAGCTGCATCCCCTCGGGAAAAATTACGGCTGTAGTTTCGCCTTGCTTTCAACCGTTCGCAGTACCAGCACAGCATGGCCGTTTTGGTTAGTGTTAAAAGGCCAGATCAGTCAATCATCCAGACTGTTGCCCCTGCAACTACTGAAAAGGCTGCTGCTCCTCTTCAGGAACCACGCGTTTGTCTGGCCTCTGAACAGATACCCTTCCGTTGTGGTTGCACCTACGGTACGGCTATCTGTATCGCTGAGGCATGCAAGCCTCGCCACCAACGGCAAGGTCCATGGTTCTGAGCTGAAGCACATAGAAAATCAGTGGAACATGGTGGAATAGCGCGTAAAACGGTGACATCAGCATCCCCGCAGTTTTGTGGAATTGCGCAACCAAATCCTCAGTTACTGGCTTAATCTGAATGTGACTCATCTGCGTACTCTTCCTAATTGTTTCCAGGTGGTTACATAGTCCAGAGGCGGAATTACACGGCATTAAATGATGCTTGTCATGATTTCTCTAGGTCTGTCTAATTTTTGGTCCGGTAAGCTTAAGCTGTGTGGCGCAAGTCCGTGCCCGGGCTAATGGCCTGACTGCGGGTAGAGTGCAGCCCGGTCTCTTCTCACCCCCGAGAAAGACTCCCGGTACTCTTACATATCAGAGTGAGTACATCTGTGGCAGTCCTGGAGGGCCGGAAACGACGACAATCCGTGCTTCTAAACGGGGCTGAACGCGAGACCTCCAGGACTGGATCCTAGCGCTCTGCCCGCTATACCATCAAGTACACATTCTCCTCCTCCGCCAGATGCGAAACGATAAAGAAAAATTATTAACTATTTAGAGAATATTTTATTCGAGAGTAAAAAGCGTGTGTTCAGGACAATCAACGCGTATTGTAAATTAGTTCTGCCGAAGCAGCCAGTAACGTAATAATTAATATAATCAATGTTATTAGAAGACTTTGTGTGCCCGTAACAGATTGCAAACGTCAATTAAATTTATAAATGACAAAAACGTGTTGAAAAGTGCGAAATAAGATTCCCGATGCTGTACCTAATTAATTCAAGGCATAATTTTGGGGAGGGAAACTGCAAAGACGCAACTTCTCAACATCAAGCGTACTGGAGAACGCGTATCCTGTCTCTTTATAAAAGTACATTGAATCACCTAATCATGTTGCATGAGTTACGGCATTAGCTACCTTAATAAGCTATTAATAAAGCACTGCTGCGTTATTTGATATTGATTTACAGGATTGCATTTTGATTGCATCTCGTCTGGCGTCATTTAATTTTGAAATGCAGAACAGTTTCAGATAGAAAAACCGCTGAAAAATGAATATACCGAGACGCGCTCACGCACCGCACGTGATTAACGTACTAACGAAACTAAATATACAGGAGGTCGCCGTCAGTAGTGGACACCCACGGTTCCAGTAATAACGAGTGTCAGTTTGCATGCATTCTAGGCATTTTTCCATCCTCATTTACCGGAAAGAAAAATGCGTAGCACCATTTTATTATGTAATATACATGTGTTTGTGTATAATTTTTGCGAAAATGATGTGGTGTTCAAAAAACGTACCGTTTGTCATATTCATGACAATCAGCGAAGATCACGAGTTAGGTAGTGCGTAATTATTAAATAATTGCATTAATGCAATCCTCTGACTGAATTAAAAAAAAGGCAGTGTAGCGGATAACGACATCCGTCCCATGTTTTTTATTGGCGGAAGGGGTACAGAATACGAAAGAAAAATATGTAACTACACAGAAATTTACAGAAACAAACGTAAGTAAAAATATGTCAAATTCCTTGTACTCAGAACCTCTGTGGCGTAACATATCGACTATTGAAACTACCGTAAAAAACTATCCATTGTACAGATATGGAGTATGACACATCAAATAAAAACAGAGCTCACAGTACTTACATTTAATACAAAAAGTAAGCTAGAAACTTTACAACCTGCAGAGCCCGAGCCTTTACGAAACTGTGTCGGAGATATTCCTGGAAATTAAATAATACTCTGTGGAAGGAACGAGATGATGATCTCGCGAAACGCTGTTGGTAAAAGTTTGAAAACCGAAAACGACTCCCACTCCGTACACCAATGGACTAGGATTGAATAATATTGGTAAGATTCTATCATGCACTTGGCTTTGGACTTCTTATGTCGATGTATCAGGGCCATTTAATAAATAATAAAGCACTCCGTCTTCAGTCCACAAGTGGCCCATTGGGACCATCCGACCGCCGTGTCATCCTCAGAAGAGGAGGGGCGTGTGGTTAGCACACCGCTCTCCCGGTCGTTATGATGGTTTTCCTTGACCGGAGCCGCTACTATTCGGTCGAGTAGCTCCTCAATTGGCATCAGGAGGCTGAATGCACCCAGAAACATGGAAACAGCACATGGCGGCCGGATAGTCATCCATCCAAGTGCCGGTTACGCCCGACAGCGCTTAACTTCGGTGATCTCATGGGATCCGGTGTATCCACTGCGGGAAGACCCTTGCCTCGTTTAATAAATAATTCTACAATTTATTTTATTATACTTTGTATTTTTACAGACGTTAATGTATATAGGAAAACACCCTTACAGATGCTTCAAAATTGCTGTTTCTTTCCACATGTGTGAAGTTTGGAACAATTCCGACACATCGTAGAGTAGTAGCGAACCATCAAAATGGTATCTACGTAAGACACGCGTTGCAGACAACGGGCTGTATTTGAATACTAGGCTGCGGAAGAACAAACCCTAGTCAACATCAATAAACGTTTGTATGCAGTGTATGGTAACGATTCAGTTAATAATGGTAAATTTGGGTAAAGAGATTTAAAAGGCCAGGAAGTTCATAAACTGAGCTCCACTGATCCGTCATTTTCTGGACGTCTTGTCACAGCCACTGTTCCCGACGTAGTGAATCAGGCGGATGCTGTTATTCGAAGGCCATATCATGCGATGGAAACTGTTGTTGTTGTTGTTGTGGTCTTCAGTAAGAAAGACTGTTTCGATGCTGGTCTCCACGCCAGTCTATCCTGTGCAAACCTATTTATCGCCGAATAACTACTGCAAACTACGTAGTTTGAAACCTGCCTACTATATTCATCTCTTGCTTCGACATACAATTTTTACCCCAACACTTCCCTCCAATACTATACCGCTGATGCCTTGATGTGTCATAATGCGTCCTGTCAACTGATAATTTCTTTTGGCCAAGCTCTGCCACAAATTTCTTTTCTCCCCATTTCTATTCAGTACTTCCTCATTAGTTACATGACCTGCCTTCTTCTATAGCACCATATTTCAGAAGGTCCATTCTACCCTTGTCTGAACTGTTTGTCAACGTTTCACTTCCATGCAAGACAACTCTCCAGATAATTACCTAGAAAAAAATCCTAAAACTTAACTCTAAATTCGATGTTAACAGATATCTCTTATTCAGAATCACTTTTCTTGTGTTTGCCAGTCTACATCTTTTATCCTCTCTACTTCAGCTATCATGATTTTTGCTATAAACCCAGGTTTGCCCAACCTCAACCTGTCTTCTAAGAGATAAATGTTAGGGTCAATATTGCCTCACGTGTTCTTACATTTCTTCGGAATCCAAAAAACTGATCTTCCGCGTAGTCAGCTTCTGTCAGTTTTTCCCTACTTCTGTAAAGAATTCGTATTAATATTTTGCAGCCATGACTGATTAAGCTAGTAGTTCCGTAATATTCGCGCCTGACAACATCTGCTTTCTTTTGGATAGCTAAAATTATATTTTTCTTGATGTCCGACGGTATTTCGCCTGTCTCTTACATATTGCACACCAGATGGAACAGTGTTGTCATTGCTGGCTCTAGTAAGGATGTTAGTAGCTCTGGCGGAATGTCTTCGACTCCAGGTGGATTGTTTAGACTTAAGTCTTACACTACTCTGTCAAATTCGTTTCGAAAAATTATATTTCCTACCTCATCTTCATCTATATCCTCTTCCATTTGTACAATATTGTCTTCAAAAGCATGTCCCTTATAGGCTATAGTCTTTCTACATACTTTTTCGACTGATGACCACGCAGTTCAATCCCTTTAATCTCCAAACAACCAACCATACTCCTTCTACCTTTCTACTGTTTTTCCATCAGAGCTTATATATAGACTATTCCTTTGTTATCTATACTTCTATATCCTTAAATTTGTCCTCTAGCATTCCTGCTTAACCATTCCCCACTTTCTGTCACACTCATTTTTAGACGTTTTTATTCCCTTTCCCTTGCTTCTCTTGCTGGATCTTTCCTTCTTTCATCAGTTGAATTCAATATCTTCAGTGATACCCAAGAGTTTCTCCTAGGCCTTGACTTTTTATTTACCTGATTCTCTGCTGCCTTCACTATTTCAGCTCTTAAAAGTTGGTCATTTGTCTTGCACTGTATTCCTTTCCTCTGTTTCAGTCAGTTGCTGCGTAATGCTCCATTTGAAACTCAACAGTTTCTGTTTCTTTCAACTTATCCAGGTCCCATCTCCTTTATTTCTTAGCTTTCTTTAATTTTACAGTTCATAACCAATACAGCATGGTCCTAGTCCATGTCTGTACCAGGAAATATCTTAAAGTTTAAAGTCTGGTTCCGAAATACCTGTTCAAAAATGGTTCAAATGGCTCTGAGCACTATGGGACTTAACATCTATGGTCATCAGTCCCCTAGAACTTAGAAGTACTTAAACCTAACTAACCTAAGGACATCACACAACACCCAGGCATCACGAGGCAGAGAAAATCCCCGACCCCGCTGGGAATCGAACCCGGGAACCCGGGCGTGGGAAGCGAGAACGCTACCGCACGACCACGAGATGCGGGCCGAAATATCTGTCTTATTATCAAATAATCAATATGAAACCTTCCGGTGTCGCCAGGTCTCTTCCACACATACAACCTTCTTTCATGATATTTAAACCAAGTGTTAGCAATTATAAAATTACGCTCTGTGTAACAATCTACCTGGCGGCTTCCTCTTTCATTCCCATTCCCCAGTCCATATTCACGTAGTATATTCCTTTCTCTTCCTTTCGCTACTATCGAATTCTAGTTCCCCACCACAAGTAAATTTTCCTCTCCCTTAACTATCTTAGTAATTACTTTTACCTCACCACATACTTTTTTTCATTTTCTTCATCATCCGCGCTGATAGCTGGCATATAAACTTGCACTACCAAGGCGGGTGTTGGCTTTGTGTCTCTTGGCTACGATGATGTGTTCACTATGATGTTCACAGTAGCTTACACAAGTTACTGTTTTATTATTCATTATTAGGCCTATTCCCGTATTACCCCCGTTTCATTTTGAATTTATAACCATGCACCCAGCTGACCAGAAGTCCTGTTCCTCCTGCCACCGAACTTCACTTATTCCCACTACACATAATTTCAGCCTATCCGTTTCCTTTCTTTAAATTTTTCATCTTATATGCCCGATTAAAGGAACTAACATTCCGCTCTTGTACCCGTATAATGTCGGTTTTGTCTGTTCTGATGACGAAGTCCTGTTCCTCCTGCCACCGAACTTCACTTATTCCCACTACACATAATTTCAGCCTATCCGTTTCCTTTCTTTAAATTTTTTATCTTATATGCCCGATTAAAGGAACTAACATTCCGCTCTTGTACCCGTATAATGTCGGTTTTGTCTGTTCTGATGACGACATCCTACTGAGTAGGCCGCTCCCGGAGACCAGAATGGGGAACTATTTTACCTTTATAATACTGTATTTTACTCAAGAGGATGCCATCATCGTTTAACCGAATAGTACACCCGCATGCCCTCGGTAAAAATAACGGCTGTGGTTTCCCCTTGCTTTTAGCCGTTCGCAGTACCACCATAGTAACGCCAAGTTGGCTGCTGTTAAAAAGGCCAGTTCAGTCAATCATGCACACTGATGCCCCTGCAAAAACTGAAAAGGCTACTGCCCCTCCCCAGGAAACACACGTTTGTCAGATCTCTCAACAGGTAACCCTACGTTGTGGTTGCATCTGCGGTACGGGTATCTGTCACTGAGACACAAGAGCACTCCACCACACCATGGATCATGATTCATGGGGAGATGGATACTATGCACAACAATAAATAATGAATGTTCTGAGAAAAAATTGGCGGGGCATTATTTATTAAGCGACTCTTTTAGATATATCTGACTAAGATAAAATTTATAAAGCAGTTACAAAATTTGCCGCAGTGATGACAGGCATTTCCAGTTGGAGCACCTTTCTATCATTCTATTTCCTCTCCTCAGTGCCCTTTCTTTTTTACACTTCCTCTTGTCAACCGCTGTTTGTCGAATCCTCCTCGGCTCTACAGCCCTTGGAGGGCCTTGAGCTGCATCACAATATCCTGCCAGTCTATCCGGTCCATGACTTTCCATCTCCATCCTCTGACACCCAGCTTTTTCATGTCCATCCATCTCTTCCTGGGACGTCCCTTCCGTCGTCTGCCTCCAGCCTTGCCATCAAAAATATTCTTACATGTTCTATATTCCTCCATTCTGACCAGGTTCTTCAAAAAGTTGTTCTAATTCTGCATTCGTACGGATGCGCCAACCGTCTTGATCGTATATTGGGCCGTATATTTTACGCAGAACCTTATTCTCCCAAATGCTAAGGATCCTTTCCTCTTTTGCAGTCATGGTCCATGTCTCGGCACCATGCATAACAACTGGTTTGTCGGATATGCTTTTCAAAGAACAAGTACCCCGTGATGGACTAGTGATATTTGGGATGAATAGTCGAGGACTGAGATCACCCAGTTGTTAACATTAATGTGACACATGTTCATGTTAGGTTAATTACATCCTTAAATCGTTTCCTCTGACTTGTCACACAGCATTTGCCCAATGTTAACTCACGGTAATATACTTCTTAGGGAATACGATTACTGGGCATCCGGATTACATGATCTTCCCACCGTAACTGGCATCTTTAAACCATCGCTTCTATACTGGTTGTATGTGCCTCTTCAAGGACGTTGGAATTTGTATGTCTACCTTGCCGTTTATTTGTAGAACAGTGTTCAGACTTGGCTGGTGATATTGTCCAGCTTTTTAAGATTATGCCTGCAAGTTGTCATTAATTTACATCCATAAAACAGGATAGTGGAACTGAATTATAAATGGAGATCTTTATGCAACATTCACTTCATGATTTTGAAGACTCGAGATCTTAGTCTCGCAAAATTCACTCCAACAATGTCAATTCTGTAGCCAATCAACGAATATATATTGTACTTGATGAGAAGATGCTGCCAAGGTAAGGAACGGTATTTCTTCGTCCTCACCCAGGTGTAGGTTGGTGAAGGATCTCTCTCTGCTTCACTGACATTCAGTCTGACAGCAATCATTTTAAGATACGTTGTCTTGTCTAGGATTATGGCTGTAGAGCGAGTCGGCTGCAGCATCTACAACTAAACAGTCCAATTTAGGTTACATTCATATCCGACCATTGGTTCGAAATCTCAAAATAATCAGTGTAAGAGCTTCCGTCATGTGCATAATTGTACCGTAAAGGGTCATAGCGCCCAATATATACAGGGTGGAGAAAAACTATGTCACGAAATTTTAGCCCTGGATAGCTGATGCCAGTAAGAACCAAAATTACTAATGTTTTGTAGGTCGACAACGCACCATTTTTAAACTATGAAAACTTAGCGCCACGCGGTCCGATTGGCCGTGGGATTGCCCTGTTGTCGTTCGTCAGTTGACGGGCAGCGTTATGGTTGTCGGTTAACACATACAAACGCCCCTTGCTCCGTTCAAATGGTGCAAATGGTTCTGAGCACTATGGGACTTAACATCTGAGGTCATCAGTCCCCTAGAACTAGGACTACTTAAACCTAACTAACCTAAGGGCATCACACACATCCATGCCGAGGCAGGATTCGAACCTGCGACCGTAGCGGTCGCTCGGCTCCAGACTGTAGCGCCTAGAACCGTACGACCACTCCGGCCGGCCCTCGCTCCGTCACTGCCCCAACGTGATATGCGCACGTGTCGAATAGGCCTTGCTGTTTGTCTCCACCTCACTTCAGAGGCATTCACACCTAACTTTCGCTTCGGAGCACACACACGTAACCTGAGATTTAGTCATACAGTAAGCATGGCGGTACAGTATTCGTCTGAAGAACAGCGAGATATGGTTTTTGTTTATGGACTACCCGACGGTACTGCGCATGAAGCTCGACATATTAAATAATTCAGTCAGCGAATAAATTTCGTAATAAGAAATATGTTAACACCGAATATAAATGTAGGTGTTTTGAGAGACTTCTCTGAAAGAATTTTTTTGGGCCGCAGTAGAAGTGTAATGTGAACGATAAACAATACAAGCAAGACGGAAATAGCTTTTGAAATGTGACGCTACAGAAGAGTACTGAAGATTTTGTGGGTACATCGCATAATTTAACTGAAGATGGAAAAGGACTTGGAAGATCAGTAGAATGGAAGGCATAATGTCCTGAAAAGACGTTCTGAGATGAATACAAAAAAGTACGACAATGGTTACTGAATGTAGTCGGATGAGATGATGCTAGAGGATTTAGATTACGAAACGAGGCCCTAGAAGTAGTACACGAATTTGCTATTCAAACAGCACGATAACTGACGATGACCGAAAAAAATGTTCAAATGTGTGTGAAATCTTGTGGGACTTAACTGCTAAGGTCATCAGTCCCTAAGCTTACACACTACTTAACCTAAGTTATCCTAAGGACAAATATAAACACCCATGCCCGAGGGAGGACTCGAACCTCTGCCGGGACCAGCCGCACAGTCCATGACTGCAGCGCCTCAGACCGCTCGGCTAATCAGTGCGGCACGATGACCGAATTAAAGAGGATGCAGAACGTAAACTGGGGATAGCTAGAAAAGTCTTCCCGAAAGAGATGTCCTCATTGAATATATCTGGTGTTAGGAAGTTGTTTCTGATAGTGTTCGTTTGGAATGTACCCCTAAGGCGGGTCCACACTGAGCGCGCCGCGCCGCGCCGTGCTGCGCCGCGCTGCTGCATCCCGTGCACAGCTGTAACAGAGGGGAGTGCGCCATCCGCGCCCCGCCGCGCCGCTCCGAGGCGAGCACTGTGTTCCAGTTGGACCGCGCGCACGGTCTGAAGATGGAGCGAGCCGAAGCCCCGTCTAAACTGAGCGCCACTTCCTTTGATGTACCGACAACAGCCGGAAAACTGCGCGGCGCGGCGCAGCGCGGTTCGCCGTCCACACTGAGCGCGCACAGCCGCGCAAGGCCGTTTTGCGCAGCGCGGCGCGCTCAGTATGGACCCGCCTTAAACGCCGGCCGGGGTGGCCGAGCGGTTCTAGGCGCTACAGTCTGGAACCGCGAGACCGCTACGGCCGCAGGTTCGAATCCTGCCTCGGGCATGGATGTGTGTGATGTCCTTAGGTTAGTTAGGTTTAACTACTTTCTAAGTCTAGGTGACTGATGACCTCAGATGTTAAGTCCCTTGGTGCTCAGAGCCATTTGAACCATTTGATATAAAATCTTGCCCACTAATTAATAGCGCTACTAATTAATAAATTAACAATAATATTAATACTTTGTAATCTCGAATACTTGACAATCAACATCTGAAACTCGACTTTACATAAGTAGTACACAAATTTTGCTCACAGTATGAACAGTCATAATGAGTATTACTCTCACAGTATTTATTAAGTTTCAAATTATTTTCAGAAACCTTACTGTGGTTACAGGGCGCCAATCCTTCAAATTGCATCCGCTCACTAGGACATTTTAATTAAGCGCGTTTGAATGACGTAATGCCAGTAAACGGAAACATAAGAATAAGGGTTAAACAAACGGAAGATTACACGAAGTACAAAGCCACAACGGGAGGTACGCTAATATTCGTTTTCTAAACAAAGGAAACGGGACTAAATAGGTATCCGAATGAGATGCAGGAAGATAGCTTTTAACATGGCGCGCGCTCACCCCTCGCAGCAGAACAATCAACTCATCGATTATTGTAGTCTGTTAATAACAGTGTCGGCGAACTGTGCCGGTAATTGTGGCAATTGATGTTGTAAAGCGGCGGGGATCCCCCAGCGTTTGACGCGCCAGCGACAGTCGGCTACCGGCAGCGGCGCGCGCCCAGCCGCCGGCGTTACGGCGCGTCGCATCCATCCCGTCCGCCCGCATTAAATAGCCCTCTGCACGCCAGCCATCAGTCTGCAGTGGCCGACTTAACATCCTCCTCGTCCTCTCTTTCTCTCTCTCTCTCTCTGTACTGTGTATCCCTCTCTCTGTTCCTCCTCCGCAGCCTTCTCTCTCTCTCTCTCTCTCTCTCTAGCGCGCGCGCCCGCGATGGGTCTCATCCATCACCACTTTTTTCTCAGTACCTGTAGGAGGAGGCAGGATAAAAACGGAAAGCTTTCATCAGCCCGAAGTTTGATTTGACTTCACTAACCATGGACTTACTACAGGTGATAAGCCGCTGCCTTACTCCGACCTTCGAACTAACTTCAACATCCAATTATTGAGTAACCTGCCGTCCGAAGTGGACCCCGAACCACGGTGTAGCTCGCCATTTTTCACACTAACAAACATTTCCAGGAGTGAAAATAACAATATGCGACCAGTGAAAATGTTCGCACTGACCGGTGTTGTAGTACACTACTGGCCATTAAAATCGCTACACCACGAAGATGACATGCTACAGACGCGAAATTTAACCGACAGGAAGAAGATGCTGTGATATGCAAATGACTAGCTTTTCAGAGCATTCACACAAGGTTGGCGCCGCTGGCGACACCTACAACGTGCTGACATGAGGAAAGTTTCCAACCGATTTCTCATACACAAACAGCAGTAGACCGGCGTTACCTGGTGAAACGTTGTTGTGATGCCTCGTGTAAGGAGGATAAATGCGTACCATCACGTTTCCGACTTTGATAAAGGTCGGATTGTAGCCAACCGCGATTGCGGTTTATCGTATTGCGACATTGCTGCTCGCGTTGGTTGTGATCCAATGACTGTTAGCAGAATGTGGAATCTGTGGGTTCAGGAGGGTAATACGGAACGCCGTGCTGGATCCCAACGGCCTCGTATCACTAGCAGTCGATATGACAGGCATCTTATGCGCATGGCTGTAACGGATCGTGCAGCCACGTCTCGATCCCTGAGTCAACAGATGGGGACGTCTGCAAGACAACCACCATCTGCACGAACAGTTCGATGTCGTTTGCAGCAGCATGGATTATCAGCTCGGAGACCATGCTGGCGCTGCATCACAGACACGAGCGCCTGCGATGGTGTACTCAACGACGAACCTGGGTGCACGAATGGCAAAACGTCATTTTTTTCGGATCAATCCAGGTTCTGTTTAGAGCATCATGATGGTCGCATCCGTGTTTGGCGACATCGCGGTGAACGCACATTGGAAGCGTGTATTCGTCATCGCCATACTGGCGTATCACCCGGTGTGATGGTATGGGGTGTCATTGGTTACACGTCTCGGTCACCTCTCGTTCGCATTGACGGCACTCCGAACAGTGGACGTTACATTTCAGACGTGTTACGACCCGTGGCTCTACCCTTCATTCGATCCCTGCGAAACCCTACATTTCAGCAGGATAATGCACGACCGCATGTTACAGGTCCTGTACCTGCCTTTCTGGTTACAGAAAATGTTCGACTGCTGCCCTGGCCAGCACATTCTCCAGATCTCTCACCAACTGAAAACGTCTGGTCAATGGTGGCCAAGCAACTGGCTCGTCACAATACGCCAGTCACTACTCTTGATGAACTGTGGTATCGTGTTGTAGCTACATGGGCAGCTGTACCTGTACACGCCATCCAAACTGTGTTTGACTCAATGCCCAGGCGTATCAAGGCCGTTATTACGGCCAGAGGTGGTTGCTCTGGGTACTGACTTCTCAAGACCTGTGCACCCAAACTGCGTGGAAATGTAATCACATGTTAGTTGTATAATATGTTTGACCAATGAATACCTGCGTATCATCTGCATTTCGTCTTGGTGTAGCAATTTTAATGGCCAGTAATGTACAATACCTTTAGATCCGTAGTCCTTAACTTTACCACTCTTATATCATCGCTTTGTCGTCCGTCTGCTGTCCGATTGTTTAAAACACTTGTTCTCAGGAACGGTTAGACGTATCGAGCTGAAATTTGTCACATTCTGAGGTCTATAATCTCTTGGCTATGTAAAACGTTGAAGCCTCTAAATCAATGCAGTCAAAAGATATGGCCATTTACGTCACATATTTTGGTACTCGCGAACTCACACATCAAAACTTATAGGGTACGTCCCGCTGACCTTGACTCATGAAATTTGGCAAGAAAAAATATTTCACAGTAAAAGTAAAGGAAAAAATCCAAAAACTGGTAATTTGTAACAATATCACACGAAAGGGAAGGGAAGCAGTGGTTGGGAAAGGAGTGAGACAATGTTGTAGCATATCCCCGATGTTATTCAATCTGTATAATAAGCAAGCAGTAAAGGAAACAAAGGAAAAATTCGGAGTAGCATTTAAAATCCATGAAGAAGAAATAAAAACTTAGCTGTTCGCCGATGACATTGTAATTCTGTCAGAGACAGCAAAGGACGTGGAAGAGCAGCTGAACGGAATGGACAGTGTCTTGAAAGGGGGATATAAGATGAACATCAACAAAAGCAAAACGAGGATAATGGAATGTTGTCGAATTGAATCGGGTGATGCCACGGGAATTAAGAAATGAGACGCTTGAAGTAGTAAAGGAGTTTTGCTATTTGGGGAGCAAAATAACTGATGGTCGAAGTAGAGAGAGTATAAAATGTAGACTGGCAATGCCAAGGAAAACGTTCCTGAAGAAGAGAAATTTGTTAACATCGAGTATAGATTTAAGTGTCAGGAAGTCGCTTCTGAAAGTATTTGTATGGAGTGTAGCCATGTATGGAAGTGAAACGTGGACGATAAATAGTTTAGACAAGAAGAGAATAGAAACTTTCGAAATGTGGTGCTACACAAGAATGCTGAAGATTAGATGGGTAGATCACGTAACTAATGAGGACGTATTGAATAGGATTGGGGAGAAGAGAAATTTGTGGCACAACTTGACTAGAAGAAGGAACCGGTTGGTAGGGCATATTCTGAGGCATCAAGGGATCACCAATTTAGTATTGGAGGGCAGCGTGGAGGGTAAAAATCGTAGAGGGAGACCAAGAGATGAATACACCAAGCAGATTCAGAAGGATGTAGGTTGCAGTAGGTACTGGGAGATGAAGAAGCTTGCACAGGATAGAATAGCATGGAGAGCTGCATCAAACCAGCCTCTGGACTGAAGACCACAACAACAACAGCCGGCCGGAGTGGCCGTGCGGTTCTAGGTACTACAGTCTGGAGCCGAGCGACCGCTACGGTCGCAGGTTCGAATCCTGCCTCGGGCATGGATGTGTGATGTCCTTACGTTAGTTAGGTTTAAGTAGTTCTAAGTTCTAGGCGACTGATGACCTCAGAAGTTAAGTCGCATAGTGCTCAGAGCCATTTGAACCATTTGGCCCACAACAACAATAACAATACCGCACGAAAAAATATTTCTTTTGTCATTTGTTATCCGACGTCACACTTTAAATTAAAACGGCCAGTAGCTCTGCGTTCATGCTGAATGGGTCGCAATAGTAAGAGTCAAACATCATTCAAGGAATGACTTTATTGGTCGTATGACGGGTTTGGGAATTTGTCCATTATCCGATCTACAGAAGCGATTGCTATACCTAGATATGGATCTTCAAGTTGTGTGTGAAACAAACATTTGCAGTCTGATCTGTCAATACATGTCTCATGTACCACTTGAAACGTCGTATCTACGTACAGTAATCGCTCCTGGATATCTGATGAATAAATTCCGAAACACGTCATGTGAACAGTAAAGTCATTCCTTGCCTGATTTTGGACTTTTACCATTACAATCCATTCAGCCAGAATGAAGAGCTATTGATTTTTATAATAATGGTCGCCTGCCTCCTACATGAGTTTAATGTCACATTTACATTGTTCAAGTTAAAACATTACCGAAAGTGGTGATTAAAATTCTTCTGGGTATCATGCCGCGTCATTGCTAAAAACTGACAACAATAATAAACTAAAACCGACGTTTCAGCCGAATTGCAACGGCCTTCCTCAGGTCACGTACAATTCGGCCGAAACGTCTGTTTCAGTTTATTATTGTTGTCAGTTTTTAATTGGTTCAAATGGTTTTGAGCACTAGCGGTCGCGCGGTTCCAGACTGAAGCGCCTAGAACCGCTCGGTGACACTGGCCGGCGTCAGATTTTAGCAATGACGCGGCATAATAACCAGAAGAATTTTAAACACCAGCCCACGTTCTTATATTCCCGAAAATCTTTGAATCGCTGGGACCGATATCTTGCTAGTACCAGGCTCGACAACAGACAAAAATGGACGAGATTATCGATTCCCGGAATGGACGAACTTTATATCTGCATAATTAAGTTTGTACGGAATCCTCAGTGTGGGAGTCCTACGCACACTATGGCTATGTTTTTTTTTCTCTTATCCTTCTTTCTTCCTATCAGTTTCTTCATTGTTTTGCGTCATCAGTTCTGTGCGTATCGGGCTGTTATGGCCACCGTGTCATCCTCCGGCCTTGCGGCGTCATGTGGACACTTTATGAAGGGCAGCTACGTGAATAATGGCTAGCTCGTTGTTTGTGCACATGATCATCGCAACTTCGACACGATACAGCACACGACAAAAAATGCAGCGGCGCATAGCAAAACAGAACGTAAAACACCACTCCTGTATGAATCCTAACCGGTCTGGTGATACACGCTAATATTTTTTTGTAGTAGTTGATATTAACGCCAAATCACTCTAAATCTTGTAACACAGCACTTCAGTTAGGTCTATGCAACTACGTGCCCACTGAACGGACTTTCGTCGTTATTCTGAAGGAAGTGTCATTGAAGGGCACGATCATTTTACTAAAAAATTACTGTTTATTTAGTTGATTGTCCTGAAGTGCGTCACGTTATCTTCTTATCAGTAGTATGACTGCGCCCACGACTCTTGATTTTGCGAAGAATGTAAACTCTTTCCAGAATTGTGAATGTTGATTACGAAATGGAATAAAATCTCTACACTTATAACTTGTATTTTCAACTCGTCATATATCAAGTCGACAAAATGTAACATCCATTCGCTTCCTTGAATCAAAAATTCCAACAAACTTGTCTTCTTCCTGTAACATCACAAACATAATTTGACTCCATAACAGAATAACTTCCCACCAAGAGCGAACAAGTAGTAGTACAAAGATAACACTTGAGGCACAGAGATTAATTTATTTATATCGATGTCAAAGACATTGCTTCAATTAACACATACATACTTTAGCAAAAGTTAGTAAAAATAAATTTACAAGTTTTCGTGTTAACACATCAAAAGTCATTCTAATTACATACAGTATGAATAGTTATGCATGAAACAATGATTTTAAGTTAATGTAACTTCATATAAACTTTTCTACCTATGAATGAAATTATCGATACCCATCGGCATCGAAGGCTCCAAAATGTAATCAGGTTTAAGTACATCACAGTCTACATCTACAAATATACAGATTGGGTTCAGGAAGAATAGTAGCTGGCCGGTGTGGCCGAGCGGTTCTAGGCGCTACAGTTTTACTTCTAAGATCTAGGGGACTGATGACCCCAAAAGTTAAGTCCCATAGTGCTCAGAGCCATTTGAACCATTTTTGAAGAATAGTAAATAGTTTAGGACGTGCTAGTATAGACTAACTCGAATAAAGCGTTTCATATAACATATGTCCAATTTTTACTGGTCAGAGTTCCAGCTGGTACAAAGATAAATTTTCATTTTGATTCCAAAAATGGCAAAGGTCCCGAGTTCAAGTCTCGGTGCCGCACACAGTTTTAATCTGCCAGGAAGTTCCATTTTGCTTACTGATATTCCAGTTGTTTCGGGTTTATTTATCGATTGTCGGCTAAGTTTTGAAGATAAAGTTATGAAGTTGTACTTGAGTTTACATAACTGAATTTTTCAATTGTAATTACGAATCACTGGTCAATTCTACAGTATATCTGGCGTATTCACAAATCCTAAGTATGCTGATATGATACTTTTCTACAGGATTTGCCACGGAAACGGTGCTGTTGCTTTTACAGACTACGGTAGGCGATTTCCTGACCACAGGGTACTACACTGGAGAGTGTTTAATCCTGTTTTCACTAAACTGCGTGGGACTGGTGCGGCTCCCAACAGTCATTTCATCTCAACATGCAAATCAACAGCGTTTGTATGAAGTGAAAGACATTATTCAGTTGATAAACGTAGTCCTTAGACAAGCGCGAGCTTGACAACAACAACAACGACGACGACGACGACGGCGACGACGACAACAACAAAGTAGTTCCAGTGGCAATGAGCCGAACATCGAAATTAAGCAAGCAAGAGAGAACATTAATTGCAGAATACAAGTTCAGGTAGAGTACGATCAGATGCTATGTCATCCTATAATAACGTACCTGCCCTAGTGTAAGTGGAGCCTTGTCGTAGCACGGCTGAAACACAAGACAGCGAAGCCGCGCTGGCGGCTTACAGCCAGGAACTTTCGTCCGGCTGTGGCGCTGCCATCGGGTGAAGCAGGCGCTTCTGTCTTCTCGCAGGCGACGCCGAATACGAACATTCCTGTCGTGGTGGCGGCGTATGTGGGCGCCCCGCTACATATCGGTGTTCCACATACAATAACATGACGGACATTACGTACACACGATCTCTAGTCTTATTTACAGATTATTCAACGACTTCGAGGAGAAGAAGAAAGTAGAAGATTGGAATTTTGTCGTTAGCTAATTGCAGATATCTGAGTAATCCCTTAAATACTGTTTACTGATAAAGGCAGTTTCACTAGTGACTGTAGCAGTAACACTCGTAACTCAGTCGTTGATCGACGAAGACCCACATACCTTTGCGCGGACACATTTTCAAGGACTCTTCTCTGTAAATGTGTTGCGTGGTATTAGACAACCAGCTGACTGGGCCTGGTGTGTTGCCGTATTGTCTTACAGTGCCCTGTTATCTAGACTTTCTTGAAGACCAGCTTCCAACGTTATTAGAAGAAGTTCTTTGGCTAAACGAAGTTCTTCCAGCATGATGGCGCCCCTGCACATTCTAGTCGTCAGCTGACACGTAACGTAAATCTGACATTCCCCGGAAGATGGATCGGCATAAATGGTCACCGTTTTAGTGACCAAAGTCTCTAGACCTTACCACTTTTTTTCCTGTGAGGATGGTTGAAAGGCGAAGTTTATAAAGGAAAAGTAAACACAAAAGATCTGTTGGTCGTTTAGATTTGAATACTGCTGACACTTTAAAGAGAACGCCAGGACGACCTTAGGAGAGCTACAGGTTGTTAGCTCAAGAGAATTCGAAGGTGCATTGAAGTCGGAGGTGGAATTTGTGAAAACCAACTTTGAACTTAACCGTTTGTCTTTGCTTAACACTTTATAGGAGTATCTGTTGGGTTCACATTGTAACAGCTCAATGACTGTAACTAATAAATATTCGACACACGTTGACTTGAATGTTTTATTTGAATTAGTCTATACTCCTCACCCCCCGGGTATTCGCTGCTCCTCCTGGAACACCAATATACTTCGCAAGCCACGACACAGTATATGATGAAAGGAAATCAGTATCCGTATTAGATACGGTTTTTATGCCCTATGCCATTAGTGCACTGAGGAAGGGAAAAATGACTATATGCTTCTACACTCTCTTGCATTACTCTGATGATCCACATGCGGGATATGACAGTGGCAGCAGAATTATTGTACACTATTACTCGAATATCGGTTCTCTGAATTTACCCGAGAAGGTTAGGCGATAGGAATGCCGTCTGTCTTCCAAGGATACACATTAAGGTTTCTCTCGGCATCTGCGTTACACCATCGTACGAGATATTTCAACATGTTACGATCCTAGCACTTTATCGACGAATTCGTTACATTTCTGCCGTCATAGCCACTTGCTACAGCCTCTAAACGCTGCAACAGTACGCACTAGCGTCTAGTTTTGTGGTAAATAAAATTTGAAGAAATAAAATAAAACATTAGAAGAATTCAAATCACTAATGCATTTATTTTAATTTTACAAATAATATATTGCAAGTAAATGCCGTGTTTGTTAGGAAACTGCAAGAAAACGAAAGTAATGTAAAAGCTAACAGATGTTATTATACTTAAATCAAGTACAATACTTCCCAAAAACAGTATTAAAATAAAAATTTCAATTAATGTTATTGAATAATTGCTTCCCACATATACTACATACTAATGGAGCTACATTTAATATCTTCATAAATTAGTTGACTTAAATTATCGGTTTCAGTACCGAGCGAAGCCAAAGCGTTGTACCTGTCTTCTGACATGGAAGTTTTAAAACTGGCGTTTCACCGCTACCGTCTGTGATAAGTGACAAGTACATTCTTAGATCGTCTCAATATTAAGAAAACAGAATTTGACATTTTTCACCATGGAGGAGTTACTCATCCGGCTCTCTTGGCTGATCATTTTAAAATCAGTGAAAAACAGTCTAGATCGCTTTGGTATTTTATTAAAATGACTGGTTTCGGTCTATACAACAGCCAGGTGATCTCAGTCGTCAAAAGTGTTTTAGCGACTGAGGCCAACTGGCTGTTGTACGCATCGTCATCTTCAGGCGATGGTGCTATCTGAAGATGGTCTTAGCATAGGCCGAAACTGGTCATTTTAATAAAGTACCATTGTCATCTGCACTGATTTTGAATAGATTACAAGGCTGCTGCTCCCCGAAAATGTTATCAAAAATTTTGAAATTTCATTTTCCTCATTATCTTTCTGAAGCTCGTGATAAAAAGTCTTGAACTGATGGTTCCGTTTCCTAGTGGTGGTTTAAACTATTATTAGTTGTTTGAGGCAGAGTTTGAGCTACTGCAATTAATGTTCCATCTAAATTAATTTTTTGTATTACCGGCCCGTAAACTACACCTACATAGCGCGCGTGTTAATGCGACCCCGGTAAGCAGATACAAATGAATGTAGCAAGCAGTAGATATGCACATACAAAAAAGATTTACGCCAGACATGCAATAGTAAAGAACGAGTCTTCGCACTGTTTACCATTGTTAAAATATCAACTTTAAACCTCGTGATGCCGATTTTTTTTCCCCATCCTTACCCGACCCCAGCTTGTGCTCCCTCCGTAGTGACCACCACGTTGGGCGAGACGTTAAACCAATACCCCTCTATTAATGTAAAGCTGTCATCAACCGAAGTCTGGTTTCAACACTAGAGTGCTTGACTAGGGCATCATCCTATTGGAGGTGGTATGCTGGTGCCTTCCTACTCTCATTAAACTGACGTATCCCGCCAGTTACAGGGGAGTACACATTAAAGTGGATGCAGATAGAACCACGGTGCAAGAAATGATAAGGGACACATAAAAAGCCTATAGCGATCGAAACCGATACCTGTGGATTAGCCGGGCGTTTAACACAAAGCAACCGGAAGCTATAAACTTCTACGCTTACGTTAAACTTATAAATTCCCTTCCGTCCTACGACTTGCCATTCTTCTGTCTGCTGATGTGCAGCCTTTCCCCCCTCCATTCCAATTCACCCACTTCCCCCCCCCCTCCCCCCGACCCCGACCCCCGGAAGAAAAGACATGTATGCGTAACAGTAAATTGTGTGTGTGTGTGTGTGTGTGTGTGTGCGCGCGCGAGAGAGAAAGAGAGAGAGCACTTTTTTTAGTGTTCATACCTCAGTCGGTAAAGACGGAACCCTTATCTGATCACTTTATTGTCCATCTTTTAAGGCCGAATCTCAGGAACGGGTAGCGGTATCAAATCGAAATTTATATCAGTACTAGGGTCTATGGTTCCTCGACAGGAGGACTCTTCTAACAAGGAACCCCTTCAGTGCGAGGTCGCAAGTTCAATCTTTAGCACGGCTCGTTTGAAAGTGTTGTGTTAACAGTTGATGACAGGAAAATATTAGCTGCCAATGACTCACCATGTGCATCAGGAGGGAGACAGAAAATGAGCATCTGGGAGGTGCAGAAAATAATCTTCTGTGAGATGTATGTATTACACTTGATAAATTGCACAACGTGGACATAACGAAACCTTCAGAATTAAGCATTGAAATTAACCATTAACTACCCCATCAACACCGTATGTAAAATGGCGCGCCACTGTGATCACAAATTTTTGCCCTCATCAAGACCGAAGGCGAACTCCTTGGAGGTACAAACCGTCCAAGACGTTCCACTAGGTATCCACTCTCAAAGAATGCATTTAGAATCATATTGATGTAGCGTGGTGATGAGAACTGATGGAATGCGATGGAATGGAACCAAATGGGAAATAGTCTATCGAACGTCTTATAGAGAAATTGGTTATCCTGTAAGGCGTAGCTGCAGATAGCACGATAATACTTTTTATAGGCACTGAAAAAACAAAAGTCCATGGGTTGAATTTCTCAAGTGGTTCCAGATAGTATGAATCGCAACGTCACACACTTTCCAGGAGGGACAGTTTGTTCTAAAGGAGTTTGATTTTTATACGCAGACCGGAAATCAAGGAAAAGCAAATTATTTTGACCAGATATTGAGAAAAGCAGGGCTCATACCGTAGTTGTAGTTCTTAGTTCTCTTATACCAATTTTCCCACTCTTGCTTGCTGTGACGTCAATATTCTCTACTGTCCTTGAAAGATCACTCAAACGTGAAAGAATGCTAGGGGGCAGAGCACCTCCAACGCGTCGCAGCAGAGTAAATAACTTTACAACCAACTTAACACCCAAATTAACAGCCAGCATAATTGGATACCAATTCGTGAAGGCATTGATGTTAGCTGATCTTGATACAACTCCGCCGGTAGCTCTAATTTCCAGGGTTCCTTTCATGTGCATTTCCTCTTCAAATCCATATTGGTTGGAGCTGAAAAATCTTGCAATACGGTAGAATTGTTTGAAGTTATGCGACCATCCACTGCTTCCTCAGAAATCACTGTAATCTATGTTGCGCGCAATTTGGTGTGCATAACATAGTAGGTCACTATAATGCAAATCCTGTAAAGTGTACTGAGCATCCTTAAAATGCGCAAACACCAGTTTTTGTAACAAGTGCCCCTTGCCCTCCGTTGAACATCCGTATTTTTTATTATACACTGCACTTACTGGACTACTTTATTTTAATACGCAGTGGATGATCTTCCATGTACGTAAGTATGTTTAGTTCCCGCTTTTTGGGAAATAATTGTCGTTTGCTACGTTTCACTGGAGATAGGTTTTGTGTCTCCCTCTCCGACAAGGATGATGAACTCTGACTTTCACTTGTGATGCATGTGTCATCATCATTGTACTCCTAATGTACATTCTCCGAAAAGTTGAGAGTATACGACACCACACATACCACTGACTCGTCTTGCAGAAACGCAGTATTTCATTTGCCACATGTTTTTCATTCTGTGAAAATCCTTTGGTTCCTTTCTGACGAAATATCAAATTCGGAAACTGTTGTTGCAGATATAATGCTATGTTTGGTTTGTTTATCTTTGCCATTGCTCTGCTCCGTTCAAAATGGTTCAAATGGCTCTGAGGACTATGCGACTTAACTTCTGAGGTCATCAGTCGCCTAGAACTTAGAACTAATTAAACCTAACTAACCTAAGAACATCACACACATCCATGTCCGAGGCAGGGTTCGAACCTGCGACCGTAGTGGTCGCTCGGCTCCAGGCTGTAGCGCCCAGAACCGCACGGCCACTCCGGCCGGCCCCAAGCTCTGATCCGTATCAGCACCACTTGCACTGTAGCACTGTTGCGTGTAACTCGTCGACTAAGCAGTGCAACCAAGCTCCGTAGCCTCGTGCTGTGCTCACGATTAGATACCTCCAATCCCGCCCACTACTGCCATTAGCAGCCAATGTTGTGACTGCATGGTAGAAAATATATGGGACGTCGAATGCCGTGAACATCATTGACCTTTTGCGACATCACACTCAAGGGGTCCCACAAGATATAGCCATACTTGCCACATATTTTGACAGACGCAAACTTATTCTTCAAAACCTATAAATGAACTATGTATGGACGGAAAGGTTATCTAACGGAAGAGCGTGTGCCCGTAAGCCGAGAATTCGCTGAATCGGATCACGGTGAGATCATGTAGTTTTCAGTCTTCGTTTTAACCTAGTCTTCACCTCTCAACAGTGTGAGGAGTCGCCAAAAACACGTGGTTCGGATTCCCCGGTTGGATAACTGAGCTAGGTAGGGACACGAAAGCCGTCAGACCTGCACCAGGCAATTGACCCACATGTCTGTACATATAATTAAGTTTGTACGGAACTCATAGTCCGAGCCCTACTTACTTCTGTCCGGTTGTTATTTTTTTTTTTTTTTCAATTGAACCGGCGCGCACGCGTGACGGAGTAAGTAAGCATCTAAACCAGTTGGATTCGAGCAACAGATTGTGATCCATGAAATGCTGAAGTTCTCGTCTGGCTAATTAAGAAGTTTTGTGTCATCTGTGCACGGTTGTCTGTTACCAATTGTGCGTGTAATGCACAGTATTTATGAGAATTCCTCGGCTCTCTTTTTGTTTCTCGTTTTTGTTAACGGAGAGAAAGGAAGTGCTGTCGATGGCATACTGAGCTGCGCCGTAGGTGGCGGTCGCATTAGCATTCGGACCACGGGGCGCCCCGCGCTCCCCAGTCAACGGCGACGCAGGAAGTAGCGGCGCGCCGAGCTGCGCTGGCGAGCTTGAGGGAGTGTGTTATTAACGATGCCCGCTGGTCACACGTGTACTCACTGTCGCGCCAGCCGGCTCACTCGCCGCGGACCCACTCTTGTCGCAGGCCTCGAATTCACTCTTACCATCTCACATCTCTAGAATGTGCTACGAGAGGATGCAGCTTCCCAGATACGCGGTAAGGTAAGCACAAAGGACAAAGCATTAGTCACCCCTGACAGGCGCGGATCGAAGTGGGGCGTTCGTGGGGGACATGACAGCATAACAGGCAAGGCTACGAAGTGCCACCAACATACTATGCACAGGCGTGAAATTGAAAAACTATCCGCCGGCCGGGGTGCCCGAGCGGTTCTAGACGCTTCAGTCTGGAACCGCGTGACCGTTACGGTCGCAGGTTCGAATCCTGCCTCGGGCACGGATGTGTGTGACGTCCTTAGGTTAGTTAGGTTTAAGTAGTTCTAAGTTCTAGGGGACTGATGACCTCAGATGTTAAGTCCCATAGTGCTCGGAGCCGAACCAACCCTTCTTCATGACAATTCTCGCCCACACTCTGCAAGGGCAAAGAAGATGCTCCTGCAACGCTTTCAATGAGAAGTGTTTGATAACAACGAATACAGCCCATAACTGGCTCCCAATGAGTTTCGTTTCTGCTCACATGAACCACTGGCTATGGAGACAACATTTTTTTCACAGACAACGAACTGTAGACCAGCGTAGAAATTTGGCGGAAAGCACAGGCGGCTACCTTCTATGACACGGGCATTTGAAAGCTGGGACAACGCTACGAAAAGTGTCTGAGCAGCGACTATGTAGAGAAGTAGATAGAAGGTATAGCTAACTGTTTCTACATCTACGGTCGTTGAGGAGACACTGTTGGTAGCCGACAGGTTAATCTGGACAGTCAGTTGCTCAATAGTTGCACCTCCGTTCGTCCGTACACATCACCCCAGCCGTCGTTCATCACTGTCAATTACGGCCCGTAGTGCACCATAGTTGCCTCGGCGTCGGTTTTCGATACCGCCATTTTGGCATGCACGGCCTACTTCCACTACGGCATCATGCTTACAGTTCACTAACTTAACCATTTCGGAAATGCTTCCACCATTGGTCTGGAAGCCAATGATCAGTCCCTTTTGGATGTCAGGTAAATAGCTCGGTTTCCGCATTACGACCACGACTGTACTGCTTTGCACGGCCCTCCAACATGCTTCATATACCTTCCACTGCTAGTGCTGCCACCTGCCATCTGTAAGTGATCATTTCCCGTTGTTGGCGACACAGGTGATAGTAACGTTAATGTGACGGGGTCGTGAGTTATTTTATTGTTATTATAATTGAAACTAAAGCAGCAATGGGATGCGGGACTGACAGCCAACTGTAATTGGTTCAGGGTGGTAATGATGGTGGGGGTGGGGGGAGGGTGAGAAGAAACTGTGATGTACACCCCCACCACCACCACCACCCCCACCACCACCACCACCCCCACCCCCACCACCACCACCACCACCACCACCACCACCGCACTCCCTCCATGGAACCCTATCCTGAATCGTGCGCGCTCCCAGGAAACTTCACGCCAAAACCGAGTAACACAGCATTTAGTTTTGATAATGTCTTCAGTATCTCGAAGAAGGTAGCCCTCAAGATACTTCAGTTGCGTCAATCTAACTGAAATCAATCATTAGTGATTGGGTCAGGTAGAACTTCGTAGAACTAGAGACTGTAAATTGCGTGGGTGTTGGCTGCTACGTTCCATCCGCTGTTGCAGATAGTCCGAGAAGTTTTCTGTGGGATTGAAATCGGGCCAGTTGAGGCACTGTAGGATGCCCCACTGTTGTCAAACCAGTAGCGTATGCGTGGAGCTCTGTCCAGATGGATGTTACCTTGTAAGACGGAAGTGTCCATAACATTTGTATCGTCAATGTTTAGAAGTAAGACCAATACTTGGTCACCGACAATCCTGAAATAAACACCTTTTTTCATGTTTCTTGTAACGTAAGTGACTGAGCCAGTGTCTTCAAACGAAAAAATACAGTCATGCTGTAAACATCGCAGAACAATCTCCATCCTGAACTACAACCTCCAGACGCTACAGTTTCAAAGTCTCATAAGGCCGTGGATGCAGTTGCCACCTTGCGTCGTTTCAAGAGAGACAAAGTAGCCACTCGTCGGACCACACCGTACGCGTCGAGTCAGTTACTGTCCAGTTTGTGTATTGCTTTTCTCATCAAAGACTTGCAGATCTGCGTGCCGCTGTGAACAATGATCTTTTGCAGGCTACGCGACTCCAAATGCCTATTGCATCCCGTACCGTTAGTAGTGTTCGCTGGGAAACCGGTTGAGATAGACCTGCCCGCATCTCGTGGTCGTGCGGTAGCGTTCTCGCTTCCCACGCCCGGGTTCCCGGGTTCGATTCCCGGCGGGGTCAGGGATTTTCTCTGCCTCGTGATGGCTGGGTGTTGTGTGCTGTCCTTAGGTTAGTTAGGTTTAAGTAGTTCTAAGTTCTAGGGGACTGATGACCATAGATGTTAAGTCCCATAGTGCTCAGAGCCATTTGAGATAGACCTATCTTCACGTACGACAGCAGTTGTTCTGGGGTACCGGCCGCTGTGGCCGAGCGGTTCTAGGTACTTCAAACCGGAACCACGAGGTTGCTACGGTCGCAGGTTCGAATCCTGCCTCGGGCATGTGTGTGTGTGTGACGTCCTTGGGTTAGTTAGGTTTATCTAGTTCTAAGACTAGGGGACTGGTGACCTCAGATGTTAAGTTCCATAGTGCTCAGAGCCATTTGAACCATTTGTTGTGGTGTTTTCAGCCGATCGCCATTTGCAACGCATGACACTCGTCTCTAGTCCCTGTCGTTAGGATCTTTTTATGATCATTGTTCGTACGTTATGTTACATACACTTAGTTCCGAGTGGTACACCGTTTCTTGTAGGTGCTAGAAATCGTCATTGCCGATGCATCAACAAATCTGGCAATTTGATTCACGGTGTAGTCATGGGTCCATCCAAACACGATACATCTTTCATGTCATTCTTTAGCGTTTCCATGTCATTTTATCTTACTGTGAAAATCGCATACAACCCAATGCCCATTTCACTGCCTTCACTTTCGTCAGCGGTGGATCGTCACACGACCCCTTGGTAACAGTATCACATTATCTGCAACGCTTGAAGGGGACCAATGTGCTCTTTTAAGGGGGGTGACAAATATTTTGTCCGGTAAGTTTGCTAAAAACACGTTACTTCGGAAGACACCTCGCGTAGAGGTGATCACGGTCCATGTTGCCAGTTGCCGGTCCTTGAAAGATGCCGCTGCTAACAGCAAGGAATAAAAAAGTTTCTCTACCCAAGTAAAGCCACGTCACAGTCTAGGGAGAAAAAATAGTCTTCCAGTACTTCATCGTCACTTCTGGGGAGGATTGTGGAAGAAAACGCATTGTAACTGACTGCCGGCAGTTACTGGCAGCCAGTGAGCAGAACGTTTCAAAATTTTGTCTATTTTCGACATAACGCGTACCATACACCTCGTGGATTGTTCTCCTGCTGACAAAGTACCGAAAAATCTTCATCGAATTTGAATATTAGTGTTCAACCCTTCTCTCTAAAAAAAAAAAAAGCATAGTTTTTGCATCTCGTGTTGCCCACAAATTAAATAATTTGATTTTGACCTTTGTACCAGATTTGAGGGATATACAGATCTGAATCACATCTGAGCACTGAATTAAATTCAATAACGACAAGTGAAAATTTGTTCCAGACCGGGACTCGATCCCGGATTTCCCGTTTTACACGAGCAGTCACCTTAACCGCTTCGGTTATCCGGACATGCTTCTCTTTCCACCCCTATTCTCAGCTTGTAGCACATTACATATGCAGCGTCTACCTTCCATTATCCTCACTGCTCGCAGCTTTTCCCGATTCCTGCAAGAGTTCGGATACAGTATGCATCCGCAATGCACGTATATATTATTATGCACATATATATTATTATATTTGTGGTGCTCGTCCTGTCGGACAGAAAGATCACCATTCACTTTTAAAACATACATTCATCTGTCTATGGACCTTCTTCGAAAATATACGAGTATAATACAAAACATAACGTCTTTTATTCTTTCTCTTTGTTCTTGGTTGTATGTTTGTCAGGATTATCTGTTGGAAGAAGTTGTGTGAATTTAAATGTCACTGCACCAACAGAGACTCCTTCAGCTGCATATTAAGTGTTCGCTTATTTAGTATGGTTACACACGCCTCTAATGCATTCAGAAGCTTCATTGGTACATTCCTAGCCTCTTACCCTCCCGTCGGGAAAATGAAAGAAGATTTTGATCAGTGAAGTGCAAATGAATATGAAGCTTCCTCGGACGATACTTCCTTTCTTAAGGTGAGGGACGCAGATAGAGAAACACAATAGGCTGCCTGGGTGGCCATGTTATCTCGTTGACAGGTGCGATGCTTCGCATCCTCAGTACAAAATTTGGGGGTGTCGCCTCGTTTGCTAGGAATTCTGTCTTATAATGTTGGAACATATTGGTGAAAGAAACTGTTTCACTTCATTTTTTATTTTGAAGTGTTCAACAGCACAGATGATATTGTCTGGTGCACAGCAATTGGCCTCACTGTTCCATCGCATGAAGGTTCGTGATACGTTTCGTGTATCACGCCCTTCAGTGAAGAGTTTTTCGTAAACGTGAACAAGAAAATTAATACAAATAGGTTAACTGTTACGGGCTAAAGACTAATAATGCAGGTGCGGGACGCTATGACATAATTTCGTTCATATGAAAGTTACCTTCCCAACAGCTGAAGTTACTGCTCAGAAATTATTAGTGAGTACACCAAAGAACCAAAATTACGTCTTCGGGAGAAAAAGGGGTAAACTTTGAGTGGATTAACACAAAAAGAAATTCATGAGCAACGGTTTCTTTAAACCGAGATGCTGCAGTGGTCGAGACGGTGTACTCCGATTCGGTTGAAATGCCTATTCGACTATCCTGGTTTAGGTTTTCTGTTGTTGCCCTAAATCGAAGCCCACACAATGTTGTTTAGATTTCACTAACAACGGTCCTGCAAGCGAAACAAAGGTCTCTATCCTCATAGCCTGAGCGAGACCCGCATGGCCGCACTGTGGGGGTAATAGTAATAGAATGTAAACAACCAACTACTGTGTGTATTCTACGGCCAAAACTCACAGTGGCTGCAGCGAGGATGTAACGCATATTTCTTCGTATGTTTTATTATTTCTTTCTCTTGTTAACTTTTAGTTAAATATCTCCCTTTTCTACATGCCTTGTCTTTTCGAAATTAACTTGTAACAGGCTGCATAAGTCATTAGCACCGTTCTTGCTGTTCAAACAGTTATTGTACTTTCGAAGCACATAGTATATTCGAATTATAATTGTTTGTCATCGACACACGCAGTCATTATTGCAACTAGGACTGTTTGTTGTATCGTATTAATTGAACACACGATGTATCATATTATACAGGTGGTTGACTGTAATGTTCTTACAGGATAATAATAATAATAATAGTAGTAGTAGTAGTAGTAGTAGTAGTAGTAGCAGTAGTAAATACTAAAGTGGTCTAAGGGGAATGACCGAGCGAGGTGGCGCAGTGGTTAGCACACTAGACTCGCATTCGGGAGGACAACGGTTAAATCCCGCGTCCGGCCATCCTGATGTAGGTTTTCTGTGATTTCCCTAAATCGATCCAGGCAAATGCTGGGATGGTTCCTTTGAAAGGGCACGGCCGACTTCCTTCCCCGTCCTTCGCTAATCCGATGAGACCGATGACCTCGCTGTTTGGTCTCTTTCCCCAGACAAACCAACCCAACCCTCTAAGGTGAATGACGGGATGGTTCCTTTGAAACGGAAATGTCCGATTTCCATCCCTATCCAGGTCCTCTTCGATCTACATCTGCGTCTCACATGATTTCGTCATGGATGGGACGTTGAACCCCAAGCCTACTTTCACTCCTCTCCCATTCATAAAGAGGCACAACATAAACGTTTGAAGCATTCCCGTTTAAGGAAGACCATAAAACGGACAGATGTATAAGTAAACGAGTGTCGAGGGTCGTCAGAACTCATTTAGCAGTGTCCATCCACCGCTCTGGAGTCTGAAGATGACTCTTTCATAGAGTCGAAACCGGTTACTCACTCCAATAAAAAAATATTTTAACAAGATTGCGATCAAGAATGTTTTAAATTTTAATTTTAACTACTTTTAAGATCGCTGACTATGTTTTCAAAAATTTCAAAAATCTCGTAAGTAAACAGCTGTTCGCATACTGTAACACGAAGCTGTATGGTTTCCTGAACAGGGAGGTAAGCTAGATCTGATTGGAGCGGCTGTTGGTCTTGTACACAGGCAATCACTGACCTGCACTACCTCTCCAGATCTGCACATTGTTAAAATACGAAACAAACAGACCAGACAAAATATGATTCACAGAAGAATAGCTCGCAGGCGTCCAGTTAATTTCATAAGCCACTATGTGACAGCAAGAAGTGCATGCGGACACAGGAATAAATTTCAGCAGTACTCTTTCAGTATACGTCCACTACTCGTGGTTCAAGCCAAGCGAAAATAATCGCAGCAAAGCGCGCGCGTCGGTGTGTGTGTGTGTGTGTGTGTGTGTGTGTGTGTGAGAGAGAGAGAGAGAGAGAGAGAGAGACAGAGATGGATCAAATGGAATAAAGTGGACTATAAGATCGTCTTTCACCCTATGATGATGGTCGAATAACAGAATCTGCGTAGACCAGTAAACGGTAATTCTTTAGGTCTCCCTATATTCCGCAGGCAGGCAATCCCTGTTAAAAAGAGTGCGAAGAGAAGTTTGCCACGATATGCAGATACATAGTCGGTTCTGCAGCCACAAAGAAGCGAACTTTACTGACAGATTCCCGCTCGCCCTTCTCCCCCACCCCCCAAAAAAACAGGTGTCGGAGGAAAAAGGGGCACAAAGAGTGCGGAGCGCTAGCGTAAGGGGCGAGAAATGGAGTTAGCAGGTGTGTTTCGCAGGTGTGTTCCGCAGGTGCTGGAGCAGGAAATCAACTAGCCCGCACCAATCCCCGGCCCATTAGTGGCCTTAGCATCGATCTCGCCACGGACGCAGTTTTAATACGGCCCGCAACCCCTGACAGGTCTTCCAGTTTCGCGTCTAACCGCTGCAAATGAAGTGGCAGAGAGAGAGACAACACGACGCTGCACAGCACAGGCCGATCAAAAAGGCTGCTGTCGCCTGTCGCGACAGACGACAGCCACTTTACCACGGCAAGCGACTTTTTGCTCGCACAGCTCAGGGCGTCGTGTTGTGCTATATGGGACAAAACGGTTGGCGGAAGAGAGGAATATACACGTAACGATGGTGTTCCACAGCATATAGTAGGTTGACAACTGGTTTCTTTTAAATAATCTGCGGAAGTGAATTGCTCCGATTTTTTCGACAATACCAAAGATGTAAGAAAGGATAATGGCTGAGCCGCGTTGTTTAGCGCTCCTTGCTGTGGCACTTGGTACTATTCGTCGCCATGTTGTACGCACTCACTCTGCAGCTGCTTCCAAAGTGAGAGAATCTGATTTCGTGTATAAGTTAATAAGGAAGTTTTTTTTTTTGCTAAATATTATATAATTTGTGGTCGCTATCATGCCATCTGTGTTCTTGCTATATAGTTACACGCATGAAAGCGAAGAAAACATACTAATATGTGTGAATTTTTAACGAGTTAATTTTGCAAATCTCATCGTTAGGTGGTCTTCTACGTTTTGTATTCAGTTGCCGTATAGAAAGAGCTTTTGGGCACAGTCACGAAAGTTAAGTTTTTCAGTTTTCTGCTAATTCCTAAGTGAAGTTTGTATACATATTACAAAATACGGATTGCAGACAATATAGTATGTAATTTCTTAGATCGTCTTTCAATGAGTGTGACCGGCGATAATCTGACTAGTTGCTGCATATGCAGAAACAAGAGGTGTCAATTTGAACATTTCTACGAGTGTGTCATTGTACAATGTTCTGTCAATAATAACCCGCACACGAACATATGTTTGCGTTTCGTAAGTTCGTCCATGTATCTTTCATTCGTAGTTTAATATGGTACTATGTTGTGTGTGAATCATGTTGTAAAGAGTCACACAAAACGAAAACTTATTTCTTGTTGTTTCTTTTGCAGGTAATTGGAAGTCCCAACAACATCATCACAGACGACTAAATCACAACTCCGACAAGATACAGGGGATGAAATTGGTTACTTCTTTGCAGCGCTAGAAAAGGTACAATATAATCCACTACTCTAAAACTATAACAGTAAGTCGATAAGAACAAGACGTGCTTTCACGATGTGCAGAGGGTATCACCAGGCAGCACGATACATTTATAAGGAACGTTAAAATGTCCATTTGTCGGATATTCATAGAAGATGCACTCTAACAGTCTATACAAATAAATGAAATTCTATATTTTGTCCCATGAACACCACTTTAGATTGGTAACGTTTTCCCAAGACTGTCACAGCTGAGTGGATTGCCAAAAATTACACTGTGATGAAATGACTGCTTCTGAACTGTTTGCAGCATCATTGTATCACTTTCCATGTTGGTTGCTTCCTACGTAGACCTACCACCTCGATTGAAATATCGCCGATCTAGGCGTTACTGTTGAAATAAATCAGCCATATTCGCACTTTTAGGTGATAACGTAACGTTGAATGATATCGCCGAACGATGATGTTTTATAAGTACTACCGGGCAAAATTACTGGTGAAAGCTTTTAGAAACGCCTCGGGGCTTTGTTTTTATTGCACGTCTCTCCCTTCACTACAAATGGTTGCCTCTGAATTCAAACCCACCTGGCAAACAACACACATGTCAATTGAAGCCAATTGTGTGGTTTGCAGGAGGCCCAAGGATCTTCATTGCCTTTTACATGATGAACAAAAAGTACTTTTCCTAACGTTTTAGGTCAGTTCATCGCACCAAGGAAAAAATCTAATATATGTAGGAAAAACTTTCAGTTTCAACTTAATTAGCTTCTACATATTCATTCGTGGACGGATTGATGGGTGGATGACAGTTCTGATCGGATAAAATTTCTCATGGAACAATTCTGGCTAGATACCACCACCAGCTTAATCTGTGGGGTGGAAACGCCTGCAAGTCCATATGATCTCCCTGTGAATGGTAAATGTGCTGTCTACAAAGAATTCATGCAGAACACTATTCCAAACTTCCTATATGTGGTGCCTCTGCAAGTAAGAGGAACCATGTGGTTCATGCCTGAAGGGATTCCAGCACATTTCAGTCATATTGTACGAATTGCACTTCTTATCTTCCATTATCGATGCATAAGTAGGGGATATCCAGTTCCATGGCTTGTAATTTCCCTGTAGCGCAGTTCTTTGGATGACAGTTTTACGCAGCAGCCATTCCTAATGCAGAAACTTTTCATTGACGTGGTGTAACCGTGTAGATGACGCATGGTAAGACAACGGCCTAACATTCGGGATGCAGTAGTTCAGATCCCCATTCTGCCAATCTGATTTAGGTTTTCTGTTGTTTCCCTAGGTCTCGACACGCAAATACTGAGATCACTGCTTTGAAAAGGATGCGGCCGATTTTATCCTCCATCCTTCCCTACACCGTGTCATTGATCGTGCTACAAGGACCTTTCCTTCGATGGAAATCTTCCTTTCGATGGAAATCTTCCTTTCTTCCTTCCTTCCTTCATTCATTCATTCATTCATTCCTTCAACGTGGTACAGAGGCTTACGCAAGCATCCGACACTGCCAGGGGATGTTTGAAGTGGTACTAAAGTCCATGATACATGAAATGCCTATGCGTATAGATGAACGAAGGATATTTTAGACATTTGTTAATGGTTCTGACTTGGAAACTTTCATTAATAACTAAAAAATGATCCTCAGTCATATGTGCTTATGGCCTTTTCACTTGCCTGGTGCGGGGAACACCAGTTCCCCTCCGCCGTAAATGGTAGTAGTATGTCTTCTGCCTGTATGCGGTTAGACCTAATAAGCGTTCTAAACTATTCTTTCACATCTCCGTTCAGATGCGTGATACTTTAATCGTCATCCACCGTGACTTCGTTGGTTCTGGATCTTGTAATGAATATTTTGTAGCGATAAAATGAGAGTGGCAGTACTTATGGGGGGTTTGGAATTTTGAGCATCTTTGTACTCTTACCGTTCTAGAAACACATGGAACCTGCCTGTCAACAGAAATGGCGTGGCTCTTTAGTTTCATAGCCATCTCCTGTGTAGATTTTGTCATATCTGTTTTTACAATAAGGTCCTATTAAATCCTTTTGTTTGGCCGGTCGTATTCTACCATGCTGTGTTGACTATTACGTTATGACAAGATGTTTTACACTTAACGGTTTACATTCAGATTTGACACGGAGATGAAGTGATCAGAAGAAAAAGTAACTTTTAAACAGTTGTATTTTTGTCTCATGACGGAGTGATCTGAACTTTTTTCTTTTTTTTTTTTTGCCTGTTTATCGAATCACGATGTTCCATCGTAGTTGACATTTGTGATTCTTATACAAAATTCCGGTTACCAGTTCATAAGAAATAACATGTTCTATCCGGTATTTTATCGATCCACATTCACAAAAGTTATACACAAATGTAGAAGTATATATGTGCAGTAATCACATGGGCGTTAACTATTCGCTGCTGAAACTCTTTCTCCTATCTTGCTATGTACAGCGTCACACACTTCGATTTCCATCATGACAATGCAGCTGCATAGTTACGATAGCCAGTAATAGTGTAAATACTTAATCAAAATATGATTCAATACTGTAATCCACGCCACTTTTATGCCGAGAAGATCTTTTTTTTCTGTTCGCTAGGCTACATTTTACTTAAATTAGAATTCTACACTGTCCAGTCATATTTATGTGAGCACTTGTCAAAAGCCTGATAAACACTTTTACAGCGCAAACCGCAGCGAGGCGTGCAAGAAGAGAGTCAGTGAGATTCTGGAAGGTATCGACTGTGATATAAAGCCATGCGGAGATCAGATGCGCTAGGTTTTGTCGGCTGAGGATCCACGGCACGAACAGCCCCATCGAGGTGATCCCACAGATACTCAATCGGGTTCAAATCTGGGAAGTTTGGTGACTAGGGGAGTACGGTAAAGTCATCCTAGTGTTCTTCCAACCACGCACTTACAGTGATAACTTTATGACACGTTGTATTGTCCTGTTGGTAGATGCCATCGTGCCGAGGATCTTGGGGTGGACATGGTCCCCAAAGATACATGCATGCTTTTCTTGATCCAATGTGCCTTACAGAATGATTCGATCGCCCAGTGAATACCACGAAAACATTCGTCAGACCATAACGCTACCTCCATTGTTGCAGGTTGTTCGCTTTCAGACCTTTCACACCGTACAAGACACCGCCCATATGTCCGATGGAGCATGAAACGTGATTCATCTCAAAAGGCCCCCTATCGCCACTCAGTGAACGTCCAGTTGCGATATTCGCATGCAAAGTCCAGCCTTTGTCGCCGATGAACATCTGTCAGCATGGGTGCATGAGCAAGGCGCCTTGTTACGGGCCCATGCTCAGCAACGTTCGTTGAACGGTCGTTCAGGAGACACTGTTGGTTGCCCCTTGGTTTAGCTGGGTGGTCAGTTGCTCAGTAGTTCCATGTCTGTTGGCCAGTATATATCTCCGCAGCCGTCGTTCAGCCCTGCCATGTATGGCCCGTGGTGTACCACAGTTGCCTCGGTGTTGGTTTTGGTTCAAAAATGGCTCTGAGCACTATGGGACTTAACTTCTGAGGTCATCAGTCCCCTAGAACTTAGAACTACTTAAACCTAACTAACCTAAAGACGTCACACACATCCATGCCCGAGGCAGGATTCGAACCTGCGACCGTAGCGGTCGCTCGGCTCCAGACTGTAGCGCCTAGAACCGCTCGACCACCCCGGCCGGCGTTGGTTTTGGATACCGCCATTTTGCCATGCACGGTATACTTTAACCGTAGCGGCATGCGAACGATTTACAGTCTTAATCGTTTCAGAGATACTTCCACCCTTGGCCCGAAAGTCAATGATCTTGCCGATTTGGATGTTGGATAAGTCGCTCGGTTTCCGCATTACAACAACGACTGCACTGTTCCCCGCGTCCCCCGACATACGTCATATACGTTCCACTACTGGAGGTGTCACCTGCCGTGTGTGAGTGGTTATTGCTCGTTAACGTCGAATATAGGCGGTGGTCACGTTAATATGACTGGATCATGTAGGTGTCATGCCCTGGATTGTATTTCGCTTTGATGTGTTGTTTGACGTAACAGGCGGGATGCACAGCGTCAAATTGACCCTTGGATGCGTAATGTTGTACGGCCGTGGAGAAAACGAGCGAGACCCCTCGCCTTTTCGTTATGCTGATCCGCACAGCTTTGAAGTCTGCTACACAGCATAACAGGCAAGACGACGATGTGCCACCAACATACTATGCACAGGCGTGAAATTGAAAAACTATCCGAAAGTCGTCAGACTGTTTTCAATCACGTGTAAGACTATATTAATGCTGATTAGTGTGTTGACACCTACATATAAGATATAATTGAAAGAAGAAACGCTAATTAGTATGAACTGTACTAATAAAAATGAATTTCAGCTTATCGAGATAACGTAACTGTTTTACTAAGACAAAGTACCCCAGATCGTTACGAATTAGCAAAATAATATGCGCATTCGGCCGCGAAATGGTCTGTGTCAACGTTCAGACCAGTCGTACTGGATTACCGTTGACGACCTACCATGAAAGTGTGCAAATTTAGCAATTCGTGAAGATTCATAACAAAATTCAGTTAAAAATAATTCAGTGCCACACTTAAGTCAATTCAATTGACAGAAGCGGAAAAAGTAGGCAGTAACAAGTATGAAATTCTACAAGTGTTTCATATCGACATCCACAGGACGCCGGTACAGAATAAAGATAGCAATAAAACGTATTAGGGGCGCGAGAATTTCTTAAAATTCCTTTACTGATAGTCGATCTGCCTCCATCGAGATTAAAACCGAAAACAAACTACACATCCCTTGCAGTAGCAAACACCTTTCACTACGCTAGCAGACAACCCAGGCAAACAGCCCTGCAACTGGAACATCTCGAATAAAGAGTAGAGGAAATTATTATGCGGCCCTCATCTTCAGTAACTGTGGTAGTTATTTTCGTTGTTAGGATTTCGTCACGTAAATCAGTAAAAATGGAATTCTACTAGTCTCACTTTCTTGACCGTCTATCTGTCTACCCAACCCTTAAAACCCGTTCACCTCAAGTACGGGTGGACATCATAAGCGGAAATGTATCGCACTTCCTGCGGTATACGGTCACTTGGTGGTGTAAAAAAGTGAGCTATGTCAACGCAATCTAAAGATACGGCCGTTTGTGGGAAGAAAATTTACGCGAAAGGTCAAAAAATGGCCACCAAACTGCTTAGGTCATCAGTCCCTAGATCTAGAACTATTTAAACCTACCTAACCTAACTCACATCCATGCCCGGGGAAGGATTCGAACTGACGGCGCAAGGAGCCAAGCGGTCCGCGATATGACGCCGTTGAGCGCGCGGCTAACCCGCGCCGGCAAGCTGTTAATATCATCTCGTGTTACTAAAAAGTTATTCACTTCTGGTGAATGATTTTCTAAGCAGTTCATTTAAGAAAGAATAACTAAAATATATTTGATGTTACGGAAGAGGAAGGACGCCTAATTCATTTCCCCTTGTCTTTATTCATGATGTTAGATTCGCTATCTGAGCATACTTACTATCCATAACCACATTTTAGATCCAAGTCATAGTCACAGATATGCGAATACAACACATTGGCTTATAGTTGAGGTATTTCGTTTCCCACGAAGTGGTTTGCAGACGATGCTGTGGCGTCTTCGAAGAGCGAGTTTCTCCAGCACATCAGCTGAGCGAACTTGCATAATATGTTGGTAGCACTTCGTCGCCTTGCCTATTATGCTGTGTAGCAGACTTTAAAGCTGTGCGGATCAGCATAACGAAAAGGCGAGGGGTCTCGCTCGCTTTGTCCACGACTGTACATTTCGTAAGGACAGATTTCTTCGGATTGATGGCTATTTGAAGCACTTAAAGAGATTAAATGTGCGTTGTTACGTACATACATTGCTCTCGATGGTTAACAACATTCCGTACACAGTACTTGCATTTTTTTTTTCCTTAGATGATGTCATAATCCTTGATTCTGCCGGTTGCTTCACGACCATGACTGTCGCTGAAAGTGATTGCTTACATTGTACAACCCGTAACCAGCAGCTTTTGGTGATTCTCACCATTTAATTTATAATCACACATCGCCTTTGGAGACCGACGTCTCATGCTGAGCCGTTTCATTAGCATATATATTCCGGTTAAGCTAATTTTGTATGCTAATGTAACGCATCATGATGAGACACGGGTCTGTGTGATTAAAAATTAAATGCTGAAACGCAGCGAAAGTGACTGGTAGCCGATTATAATATGTATGAACTGTGCATGGAAATAAGGAAATAATTTTTCAAGAGCTTTAAAATTTTCAAGGTTTGAGTTACGATACTTAACGAAAGAATCTCCACTTCCTGTTGTCCTTAAATCAGCGTCATTTATTGCATACTTTTTTGTGGCCAGTGTAAGATTTATAAGTATCATATTACGCCGGTGTTTTCTTGATGCTACCAAATGCAGGATACACTCTGAAATACAGACGGGAGAGAATTTCTTCCGTAAGAACTTTCTCTGCATCAGAGATCTCTTTAATTGAGGCAGAATTGTTCTTTAGTTTCATTTTTATCGCGAGACGCTTGGGACTGTAATTAAAAACTCGTAAGACTGGCGCCCATTAACGGTTTAAATTAAATCCATTGCTCATGGAAAAATTCCTCGAAGTCCTGCCGGATGCTTCATGAGCCCTATATTAGGCAAAGGGTGTTTCCAGCACCACAAGCGTAGTGTGCGATGGAAATTGCTACGTTCAGTCCTTTGACGCCGAATGCCAAGTGCGGCCCAATTCTATGCGCAGCGCATAAACCCGTTGCAGTAATACTAGCTTCACTTATTAACTGTTCCAAGAACCCACGTTATAGCCGACGTTCAAGTATTCCAGTAGAACATAATAACAGCTCAGTTTCTTTACGAAGTTGCCGTTTGTGATAAAAAAGCTGCAACAGGAACACTCGAAGATTGCAGGAACTCCTATTTTCCATTCCTTAAAAGCGAAATTAAAATATTCATACACGGGGCGAGGTTCCTAGAATTTTCATCAAGATCTGTTGGCCAGAATTAACACAGTTCCATTAAAAAAAATAGTTGATACCTGTATCTCAGTTATTAAGAAGTTGCGAGAACACATTGCTGTATCTTTCACGAGCCCATTTGTCTACTTGAGAACACATTACAAATGCCTTTAAACAGGTCAAAAGTAATATGAATCAAAATAGTTGAGCGCCTTACCCCGAATCAGTGGTTATTGTGATTTCCAGAATTCTATTCACAGCGATTCAAACGGCAATGCAGGCGCGGAAAGACGTTCTCTTTGTGGAGGAACAAAAAGTCTTTGGAAACGGCGCCTGTGTTAGACACATTTAGTTCATTGCCGATGCACTTTATACAGAATCTGTGGGCAGGTATATTGACTAACACGCTATTATGTTAATCGAGATACAGTAGGAGTTCTAAGCTTTTACTTCGAATATTGATACAGTAGCGAAGTGAATTTGTTGATTAAGAAATTAAGAACTCGCGAAACCGAGAGAATTGATGTGGAGATCAGATTCGTGTACATCTGCCAATGTTAGTACCGTCAACATTCCAACTATCATTCTTTTTTATATTCCATATTGAAAATTTCAATCACATGGTATTCCAAACTACTAGTGTCAGAAGTATGAGTATACAGACAGTAGGGGATCATAAATTGACTGTTTTGAAATACTCAGGTTGCACTAATGGGGCAAACAATTACTAATTTTGAATTGTCATAAACGATTTACACCTTATTGCAACAACGTAAGCTCATAGCAGATTTAAAAAGCGACGACTGCCAGTCACAATGCGGGCTTTAAAACGTTGCATAAAATTTTGCCACATCAAAAAATGTTCAAATGTGTGTGAAATCTTACGGGACTTACCTGCTAAGGTCATCAGTCCCTAAGCTTACACACTACTTAACCTAAATTACTCTAAGGACAAGCGCGCACACACACACCCATGCCTGAGGGAGGACTCGAACCTCCGTCGGGATCAGCCGCCGGACGGTGTGGCCAAACGGTTCTAGGCGCTTCAGTCTGGAACCGCGCGACCGCTACAGTCGCAGGTTCGAATCCTGCCTCGGGCATGGACGTGTGTGATGTCCTTAGGTTAGTTAGGTTTAAGTAGTTCTAAGTTCTAGGGGACTGATGACCTCAGATGTTACGTCCCATAGTGCTCAGAGCCATTTGAACCATTTTTCGGGACCAGCCGCACAGTCCACGACTGCAGCGCCATAGACCGGTGGGCTAAACCCGCGCGGTTTTGCCACATCCGCTCAGATATAGCTGCTCTTTATGTACAAAGAGACTGCTAGCCAGCACACTAAAAACCACTTCCTCTACAGTGTCTGCCAGGGTATTGAGAGATATTAGCCTTGCAGCTCTACTCGCAGTTTTTCTTGTGGAATCGGTACTAGGTCCATCACGCATACATACAGGCAGTATCTCGTAAATGTTTCCCTGGATTAAGATGAATGATGGGGGAGGTGTTCGTCAAGCCATCTGCGTGCAGCTAAAGCATGGTGACATGTGACATTGCCCTGTCGAAATATGGTATCTCCATCAGAGTATTCTAATGCCAAAAAGGGATGTAGACTGTCTGCACGAATGTCCACATAGCGTGCAACTGACTTTGGTCCCTGCAGGCGGAGAGTGGAACCTAGTTGCGACAATGTAAATACAGCTTCGACTGTCATTGAGACACCTCTTGAGTTGGCACCACCTTATCGCAGGTTCCATAGATTCATGGCATATACGGCTCACTCTCATGCACCCATCAGGTCGATACAGCTAGAACTGGGAGTTATCGAGCAGTGCTACACGCCGCAACTGTTCCACGGTTCAGTCACTATGTTCGCTGGTCCACGCCAGGCATTGAGCTGTGGCCATGAATCATCGTATGCTACCGAAGTGTATGCGGTGCATTTGTCTCCGTACAGCCGGAGTAGAAATGTGTTCCTTACGCACACATTCAAATCTGCGGTCATCTAACCTGAAGCACGGGGCATAAAAGCGGCCGTTCGTCCAAATGAAATGATACGTGCGTATGGGATACTGGGCCGGCAATCATCTTTCGGGGAGTTGGGCCGCCTGGCGCATATCTTTTTACTTGAAGCCACTTCGGCGACTGGCGCTTCGATGATGATGGAATGATGATAACAAGGACAACAACAACAACAACAAAACACACACACACACACACACACACACACACACACACACACACGGAGTCTCGAGCGGAGAAAATTCCCGACCCGGCCGGGAATCGAACCCAAAATCCTGTGATTGAGAGTGAGTAACGCTAACCACGAGGCCACCGAGCTGCTGACCTTTCGTTCAAAATTTGTAGTCTTACTGTGTGGTGGTTTACACTTGTGGGAACCTGGCCTCTGCAGTATTGAAGATCTGCCCTAGACATCACTGGCCTAGTAAGCTGGTCTCAGATATGCTACGACGCAATTTCAGAATTTGTTGACGCGCTAAGTGCTGCCGTGTTCACTGCACACCAGGCTGTAACAGATTGTTTAGATATCATGCCTACAAACACGCCAAACGCCGGATTCAGGTTTCGGTTCTGAGGACGGGGTTGGTGCTCACAGTATATTAACGCTCTGTCCCGCTCCCTACCATTATAACTTGCTGTCACGCCAACTTAACGTGCGACAGATGTGTAAGATTTTAGTAACGATAACAAATGTTTTCATACTAGAGCTGGTGAAAAGTAATGCCTCTGAATTTTATATATGAAAACTCTCAAAACCCTTTAAGTAAAACAAACGCTATTAACATCTACATCCTTATCTTCTTTCTTTCCAATCTTTTTTTGAGTCATCAGTCTTCTGACTGGTTTGATACGGGCCACCACGAATTCTTCCGCTGTGCCAAGCTCTTCATCTCAGAGCAGCACCTACAAACTACGTCCTCATTTATTTGCTGGATATATCCCAATCACTGTCTTTCTCTACAGTTTCTACCCCCAGCAGCTCCCTCTATTTCCAAAGATGTCATTTCCCTTATGGCTTAATAGATGTCCTATCATCCAGTCCCTCCTTCTATTCAGTGTTTTCCATATATATCTTTCCTCTCCGATTCTGCGCAGAACCACCTCATTCTTTACCTTATCAGTCCATCTAACTTTCAACATTCGCCCGTAGCACCACATCTCAAATGCTTCGATTCTCCTCTGTTCCGATTTTCCCACAGTCAATGTTTCACTACCATACAATCGTGTGCTTCATAAATACATTCTCAGATACTTTTTTCTCAAATTAAGACCTGTGTTTGATACTAGTGGAGTTCTCTTGGCCAGGAACGGCCTTTTTCCTAGTGCTGGTCTGCTTTTGGTCCGCCCTCGTAAGCTGACATACGGCCGGGAGAGCGGTGTACTAACCACATGCCGCTCCATCTCCGCATCCAGTGACGCCTGTGGGCTGAGGATGACACGGCAGCCGGTCAGTACCGTTGGGCCTTCGTCGGCTTTTGGTGTCCTCCTTGCTCTGTCCATCATGGGTTATTTAGCTGCCTAAGTAGCAGATTCCTTAACTTCATTTGCTTCGTGACCATCTCTGATGTTAAGTTTCTCTCTGTTCTCATTTCTGCTACTTTTCGTTAACTACTTCTTCCTTCGATTTACTCCCAATCCATGTTCTACACTCAATAGACTGTTCATTCAGTTCAGCGGATGCTGTAATTCTTCTTCACTTTCACTGAATAGCAGTGTTATCAGCGAATCATATCACTGATATCCTTTCATCTTGAGTTTTAATCCCACTCTTGAACCTGTCTTTTAATTCCGTCATTGCTTCTTCGATGTACAGACTGAGCAGTAGGGGCGAAAGACTATATCCCTAACTTACACCCTTTCTAATCCGAGAACTTCGTGTTAGGTCTTCCATTAATATTCTTACCTCTTGGCTCTCGTACATGTTGTATATTACCCGTTTCTTCCTGTAGCTTACTTCTATTTTCCACAGAATTTCAAACATTTCGCACCATTTGAAATTGTCGAACGCTTTTTCCAGGTCAACAGATCCCTTGTACGGTGTCTTGAATTTTCTTTTAGTCTTACTTCTATTATCAGCCGCAACGTCAGAACTGGTCTCAGGTGCTTTTACCTTTCCTCATCTAACACATCCTCAATTTCCTGTTCCACTCTTCCGTAAATTATTCGTATCAGCAGCTTCGATGCATGAGTTGTTAAGCTGATTGTGCGATAATTCTCGTACTTGTCAGCTCATTTAGTCTCCGGAATTGTGTGGATGAGCCGGCCGGAGTGGCCGAGCGGTTAAAGGCGCTACAGTCTGGAACCGCACGACCGCTGCGGTCGCAGGTTCGAATCCTGCCTCGGGCGTGGATGTGTGTGATGTCCTTAGGTTAGTTAGGTTTAAGTAGTTCTAAGTTCTAGGGGACTGATGACCACAGCAGTTGAGTCCCATAGTGCTCAGAGCCATTTGAACCATTTTTTTGTGTGGATGATATTTTTCCGTAAGTCAGATGCTATGTCGCCAGGCTCATACATTTTCACATCAGCTTGAATAGTCGTTTATTTTTTTTATTTTTTTTTGCCCCTTCCCCCAATGATTTTAGAAATTCTTTATTAATAATGTCTACATATTTATGTATTTCTCAACATAGTCTCCCTGGCGAAGAAACACATTTCTTCTAATGAGAGACCAGTTTGTTGATAAGCCACTGTAGAACGTTTGACGTCGTTGATAGAGCCACAATCTCATATATGCTTGCACTGCTTCGTCACTATGAAAGTGAAATCCTCGAGCATGTTCTTAAATTTTGGAAACAAATGAAAATCGGATGAGGCCAAATCTGGACTGTGTGGAGGATGATCGATGACAGCGAACTCAAGGCATCGGACTGTTGCAGAGGTCACAGCGCTCGTGTATTGTTTGGCATTGTCATGCCGAAGGACAGAGTACTCCGTCTTTCGGGGGAACTTTTCGAATTCGAAACTCCACTACCTCGCACTCTTTCTGACGCACCGACGTAGACACGTTACACACCTCCATGTTGCATGCTACAATTCGGAGCCCTGTTGCGGCAAAGGACTGCAAATATGTAGACATGAAGAATAAAGATGTAGAATGTTAATAACATTTGTTTTATTTAAAAAGCTTTAAGAGTTTTCACATAAAAAATCTGAGATGTTACTTTTCAGCATGCCTTCGTATAATAATAATAATAATAGTAATTTTTACATTAGTGAATAGTACGAGGGCTGTCCAGAAAGTAAGTTACAATTGATCGCGAAATGAAACTCACAGTGAAAATCAGAAATGTTTCATTTGTAGCAGTTGGCTACACCTTTCAGCTACTTCTCTACGTAGTCGCCGTTCTGACTCAGACATTCGTCGTAGCGTTGTACCAACTTTCTAATACCCTCATCATAGAAGGCAGCCGCCAGTGCTCTCCGCTAATTCTCTACGCTGGCCTAAAGCCCGTTGTCTGTGCCAAAATGTTGTCTTCATAGCCAGCGGTTCGTTTGAGCAGAAATGAAACTAAGTGGGAGACAATTACGGGCTGTATTGTGGGTAACCAAAAATTTCCAACTGAAACGATGCAGGAACATCTTCATTGCCCCTGCAGAATGAGGCTGAGAATTGTCTTGAAGAAGAAACCGCACGGCAGTTATGTAATGTTGGTTGCATAGCTTCAGGGGAATATTCTCACCAGGCCCTCTTACTTGGCGGGAGACGCTATTTTCTATAACATCTTTACACGCTCACTGAGAGCTCAGGAATGAAAAGAGCGACATAATTCTACCTAGAGTCATACTAGAGACACTGCCCAACACATCTTTGCAAAGCTTTATCGGATTTTCATACTCGTTTCCATTTCGCGACCGATCGTAACTTACTTTCTGGACAGCCCTCGTACATTGCTGTTGCATAATGCTTGTCAGTTCTGGAGTTCCTTGGCATTCTCAGATTTGATGTGCTATTTTGTTCTCCAAAAATTAGCTGTGTACTTTGGAAATTGTTACATAAACGCTTCCATTTTTTTTTACGACATCCATACTCGTCCCCTCTTTTGGAAACGCGCTTGGTCACTAGTAACATTTGAGTGTAACACACGTCATGTCTTCAAATGGCACAATTTTTCCCGCGACTTCAGCCACCCATTTTATAAAGTTCGTGGTCGCAGTTCTTACACAAGCCGTCTGTCGAAAGGCTACGATAGCTCGTTGGCGAGCTGTGGCAGGCAGGTTGCCGGCTAGGCAGTAAAAGCTGCGGCGGTGCGTCAGCTGTGCGCTGGCAGCCGCAGCTGCTCACAGAAAATACGCCGCCGTGAGTCACGCGCCGGCGCCTCCCAGCCTCCCTGTCTTCCCTCCTTGCCCCGCTTTGTCGCCCACGCCTAAGAGGTCACGAGCCGAGCCGCGCTAACATTGTCTACATCAGGTTCAGCAGTTCGCGCAGAAGCTTACTGTGACGTCGGATAGAGGATCAACACTCCAGCTTAAGCTCTACTAAGTGTCACCCTGGAAAAGTAGGCCACTAACACCAGTAAGTTCCCAGTCTGTCAGTTCGTAAGTTAGGCTCTAACAAAACGCCAGAGGAAAGAAAAGGACGAAAATAAAATGAGTAGCAGCTGCTTCTCAACTAGTTTACAAAAAGGAGAAAAAGTCGCATTGTTCTTGTAGGACCGGCGCCTACGTACACGGAGCAGTGAAATGAAAACGAGATGACGAAGTAGTAACTAAAGTGTTTATTATTTAAAAAGTACCGGTAATCGCCGTAACTGTTAATAAATTTATACCACTCTGAGACAAGGCGGTCAGTGTCCTCGTGGTAAAATGTTTTCGGTTATCAACGGAACAGTGATTGTACCCAGGCATGCACCTCTTTGACCAAAGCGAATTGACGGTCACGGACGTTTTTCTTCGGGGCTCCAAAAACATGGAAGAGATGGATTGAAGAGTTCCTAGATAACAGAACGCAGCATGTCATTCTCAACGGAGAGAACTCTTCTGAAGTAAGAGTGGTTTCAGGTGTGCCGCAGGGGAGTGTCGTAGGACCGTTGCTATTCACAATATACATAAATGGCCTTGTGGATGACATCGGAAGTTCACTGAGGCTTTTTGCCGTTGATGCTGCGGTATATCGAGACGTTGTAACAATGGAAAATTGTACTGAAATGCACGAGGATCTGCAGCGAATTGACGCATGGTGCAAGGAATGGCAATTGAATCTCAGTGTAGATAAGTTTAATGTGCTGCGAATACATAGAAAGAAAGATCCCTTATCATTTAGCTACAATATAGCAGGTCAGCAACTGGAAGCAGTTAATTCCATAAATTATCTGGGAGTACGCATTAGGAGTGATTTAAAGTGGAATGATCATATAAAGTCGATCGCTGGTAAAGCAGATGCCAGACTGAGATTCATTGGAAGAATCCTAAGGAAATGCAATTCGAAAACAAAGGAAGTAGGTTACAGTACACTTGTTCGCCCACTGCTTGAATACTGCTCAGCAGTGTGGGATCCGTACCAGATAGGGTTGATAGAAGAGATAGAGAAGATCCAACGGAGAGCAGCGCACTTCGTTACAGGACCATTTAGTAATCGCGAAAGCGTTACGGAGATGATAGATAAACTCCAGTGGAAGACTCTGCAGGAGAGACGCTCAGTAGCTCGGTACGGGCTTTTGTTGAAGTTTCGAGAACATACCTTCACCGAGGAGTCGAGCAGTATATAGCTCCAGCCTACGTATATCTCGCGAAGAGACCATGAGGATAAAATCAGAGAGATTAGAGCCCACACAGAGGCATACCGACAATCCTTCTTTCCACGAACAATACGAGAGTGGAATAGAAGGGAGAACCGATAGAGGTACTCAAGGTACCCTCCGCCACACACCGTCAGGTGGCTTGCGGAGTATGGATGTAGATGTAGAGATAGGAAATGTATGCAGGATGTGTAATGGTTTCCCAGCGAAACTTCTGCATCGTAGTCTAAACAACGTTGGTAATACGAGGGCGGGCATCATCCTGCAACAGAATGATGCCGTCCGTCAACATTCCTGAACGTTTGGACTACGCTGCACAAGTTTCGCTCGGAAGCCCGTACAGATCCTCTGTACAGTCCCGATCACTCCCCTTGCGATTTCCGTATTTTTGGAGTTTCAGGAAAGACATTCGTGGCCGTCCATTTCCTTCGGACCAAGAGGAGCACACCTGGTAAATCATGTTTACGTGGGCAACCGAAAACATTTTTGCATGAAGGCATTGGCCTTCTTGTCTCAGAGTGGGATAAATGTGTTAATAGTTATGACGATTACTATTGAAATAACGAACAGTTTACTTCTTTTCTTCCATCTGCCTCGTTTCATTTGGCTGCCGCTTAAATGTCAACATTTTTTCGTATTTCTTGGTTACGAAATGTATAAATAAACATGATCATCATCACTTCCCTTCCCTACTCGTAAAATTTAATGCGTGTAATACTTATGTTGATATTTTGTATATCGATTGAGATTTGCTGCTCTCTAACACACATTGTTTGGAGAAAGATTTTTTTTAAGTATAGCAGTTATGGAAGACGAACTACAGCTGTGATTTAAACTGACGATTGAGATGAGAATAAATATGCAACCAGTTTCGTTCTTGGATTTATTGTATCATTAGCCTGTTTTCGAGCCACTGCACGCTTATTATCAGATAGATGTGTTCCAGAAACATAATGTCGTGAACCAAGTATAGCTCGATGCTGTGGTGATTGTGCTGGCGAAAATGACGGAAATTTAGTTATCGGTAACGAAACTTTTATGAAACGGAAAAGTTATGATTTCGGTAGTTAGTGCACTGTATCGTCAAATTCATAACAACAGTATGGAAGCGGATTTGCTACTGGTTTCACGATGCAGTGCGCTGCAAATACCCAAAACATAACCACTTTTTCGTTTCATAAGCGTTTTAATTTTTCACCGGCCGATATTGTGAGTCGCATTGAACACCAGCATCCTGTACATATGACATCGTCTTACGCCGCTACAACAGTTCAGGCACCATCAGCTCCGCCAACCCCAGTCACCTCTCAGAACCGGAAGACTACACCTGCCCCCTTGATGGTTAATGTTGGGGGCATTTCCCTCTCTGTTGCTCCCCCACCATCTACTTCAAGAGCAACACCCCCTCCCCCCCCCCCCAACCATCGGGGACACCCATCCCCACTTCCAAACTGGAGAAGCATAAGTCTTCTTCGGCTTCTCTCGCTAGAAAGGGGTCCCTTGGGTCACTCCCTCCCCAGGTTTCTGCTAGTGGGAAAGAAGGCACCCGCCAGTGGCTGAAGAGCTCCAAAGCAGCTGGTTGTAGGGCTTCACGCTCATCCTCAGTCCCGGAGACTGAGCCAATGAAGTTCTCCTAGCCAGGGAAACCCAAGGAACAGCGAGAGAAATCCATAAAGAAGACCCCTAAGACCAAGGAAATTGCGGTGGCACCAACACCACCGCTACCTACAAGTTCTGTGTCTGTGTCTGAGGATGGGGTGGAGATTATGGCGTCCGCTGAGGTCATAGATCTCGCCAGACCCTCAGACACAATGAATATAGACTGCTCAGGCAATAAGTCGGTGGCAGCAGGTGACTCTGAGGCGTAAACTGCTACATTGAATGTTCCATGCCCTCCCAATCTCACGATGACGTCATCCTCCAGTGGGATTGCAGCGGTTTTTTCCATCTCCTGGCTGAGCAACTGTTAAGTTTTACACCTGCTATCTGTATTGCCCTCCAGGGAACCTGGTTCCCGGCAATGCGGACCCCTGCCCTCTGCGGCTATAAGGGATATTACAGGAACCTTAGCGGCTATAATAGGGCGTCAGGTAGATTTTGCGTTTATGTCCTAAACTCAGTCTGTAGTGAACCTGTGCCGCTTCAAATCTCTCTTGATGCTGTGGCTGTCAGAATAAGGACGACGCAGGAAATAACTGTCTGCAATGTACAACTTCCTCCAGATGGTGCAGTACCCCTGAATGTACTAGCTGCACTGATTGCTCAACTCCCTAAACCTTCCCTACTTTTGGGAGATTTTAATTCCCATAACCCCCTGTAGGGTGGCACTGTGCTTACTGGCCTAGGCAGAGTTGTCGAAACTTTACTGTCTCAGTTCGACCTCTGCCTTTTAAATACTGGGGCCGCCACACATTTCAGTGTGGCTCATGGTCGTTCCTCGGCCATCGATTTATCAATTTTCAGTCCAGGACTTCGCGCATCTATCCACTGGAGAGCACATAACGACCTGTGTGGTAGTGACCACTTCCCCATCTTCCTGTCACTGCCCCAGTGTAGGGTCCATGGACGCCTGCCCAGATGAGCTTTAAACAAGGTGGACTGGGAAACTTTCACCTCTCTGTCACCGTTGAATCCCCCACACACGGTAACATCGATGTCATGGTTGAGCAGGTGTCTACAACAATTGTTTCTGCGGCAGAAAACGCGATCCCTCGCTCTTTAGGGTGACCAAGGCGTAAGGCAGTCCCTTGGTAGTCGCCAGAAGTCGCTGAAGCAATTAAAGGACCTCGGCGAGCTCTACAGCGTCATAAGCGGCACCCTTCCGTAGAGTACCTCATATGAGTACCTCATATCCTTTAAACGGCTCCGTAACCGCGTTCGCCAACTTATCAAACGACGGAAGCAGGTGTGTTGGGAGAGATACGTCTCAATCATGGGGTGCCATATGTCAGCTTCGCAAGTCTGGGCAAAAATCAAATGTCTTTTCGGGTACCAGACCCCAACAGGTGTTACTGGTGTTACCATAAATGGCGTGTTATCTACCGACGCAAACGCGATTGCCGAGCAATTAGCTGAGCACTTTGCTCGAGCCTCTGCGTCTGAGAATTACCCCCCAGCCTTTCACACTCTCAAACGGTGGCTGGAAGGGAACGTCCTCTAATTCACTACACGCCACACTGAGTCCTATAACGCCCCATTTACAGAATGGGAGCCCCTGAGTGCCCTTGAACATTGCCCCAACACAACTCCTGGGCCTGATCGGATCCACAGCCAGATAATTAAACATATCTCATCCGACTTAAGCGATATCTCCTCTTCAACCGCATCTGGTGCGGGAGGGCACCATCATTCCGGTGCTAGAACCCGGTAAAAACCCGCTTGATGTGGATAGCAATCGGTCCATCAGCCTCACCGAACGTTCTTCGTAAGCTGTTGGAACGTATGGTATGTCGGCGGTTGGGTTGGGTCCTGGAGTCACGTGGCCTACTGGCTCCATGTCAGGGCGGCTTCCGCCAGGGTCGCTCTACCATTGATAATCTTGTGTCCCTCGAGTCTGCCATCCGAACAGCCTTTACCAGACGGAAACACCTGGTTGCCGTCTTTTTTTGACTTACTTAAAGCATACGACACGACCTGGCGACATAATATACTTGCCACATGGTATGAGTGGGGTATCCGAGGCCCGCTCCAGATTTTTATCCAAAATTTCCTGTCACTCCATACTTTCCGTGTCAAAGTTTGTGCCCCCATAGTTCCATCCGTATCAAGGAGAATGGAGTCCTGCAGGTCTCTGTATTGAGTGTCTCTCTGTTTTTAGTGGCCATTAACGGTCTAGCAGCAGCTGTTGGGCCCTTCGTCTCACCTTCTCTGTATGCAGACGACTTCTGCATTTCGTACTGTTGCTCCAGTTCTGTTGTTGCTGAGCGTCGCCTACAGGGAGCCATCCACAAGGTGCAGTCATGGGCTCTAGCCCACGGCTTCCTGTTTTCAGCCGCAGAGTCATTTGTCATGCACTTCTGTCACCGTCGTACCGTTCAACCAGACGCAGAACTTTACCTTCATGACGATCCACTCACTTTAGTGGAGACATATCGATTCTTAGGACTGGTTTTCGGCGCTCGATTCACTTGGCTTCCTCATCTTCGTCAGCTTAAGCAGAAGTGCTGGCAGCGCCTCAATGCCCTCCGTTGTCTGAGCAACACCAATTGGGGTGCAGATCGCTCTACGCTGCTGCGACTCTATAGAGTCCTTGTCCAATCCCAAATTGACTATATGAGTGTATTTTATGGTTCGGCAGCGCCCTCAGCGTTGCATTTACTCGTCCCTGTGCACCACTGCGGTGTTCGACTAGTGACAGGGAGCTGTTAGGACGGTCCGGTGACCAGCGTACTGGTGAAGGCTGGCGTCCATCCACTGCAGATCTGACGTGCACAACTGCTCGCCAGTTACGCAGCACACATTCCTAGTTCTCCTGAGCATCCGAATTGCCGTTTCCTTTTCCCGCCCCCGGTAGTCCATCTCCCGCATCGGCGGGGTTAACGATTGCTGTTCGCTTGCGGTCCATTATCTCCGAACTGGAGTCCTTCACTTTACCACATCTACTTGCGGTCCGTTCACGTACGCCTCCATGGTGTACGGCTCGGCCGCAGCTTCGTCTGGACCTTCCACGTGGCCCTGAGGGCTCCGTTAACCATGCAGGTCCCTGCTGTCACTTCCCCTCGAGTCTTGACGTGTTCCGGGGCTCTGAAGTGGTTTACACCGACGACTCGATGGGGCTCGATGGCTGATGGTCGCATTGGCTTGGCCTACGTTCACGGCGGCCATATTGAACAGCATTCCTTACCCGATGGTTGCAGTGTATTCACTACAGAGCTGGTGGCCATTTCTCGTGCACTTCAGTATCTCCGTTCATGCCCTGGGGAGCCTTTCCTTTTATGTATTGACTCCTTGAGCAGCCTGAAAATTATCGACCAGAGCTACCCTCTTCATCTTTTGGTGGCGTCCTCCCAGGAGTCCATCTATATCCTGGAACGGTCCAGTCGTTCAGTGGTGTTCGTCTGGACCCCTGGTCACGTCGGAATCCCAGGAAATGAACTTGCCGACAGGCTGACCAAACAGGCTACACGGAAACCGCTTCTGGAGTACGGCCTCCCCGCAACTGACCTGCGTTCGTTATTACGCCGCAAGGTTTTACACCGTTGGGAGACGGAATGGCAAAATCTTAGTACGCACTACAAACTGTGAACCATTAAGGAGAACACGAATGTGTGGAAATCCTTGATGAGGGCCTCTCGCGGGCACTCTGTGGTCTCTACCGGCTCTGCATTGGCCATGCCTACGCGACCCACGGCTACCTCCTGCGCCGTGAAGACCCACCTCACTGTCGGTGCGGCGCCCGCTTGACAGTGGCACACATTCTTCTGCTCTGTCCTCCTTTGGCTGCCCTGCAACTTCATCTTCGGTTGCCGGACTAGTTATAATTGATTTTAGCAGACAACGCCTGATCGGCTGATTTGGTTTTATGTTTCATCCGTGAGGGTGGGTTTTATCATTCGATCTGAGTTTTAACGCATGTCCTTTGTCCCTCTGTGTCCTCCACCCCGGTGCTCTTAGGGTCGAGGTTTTAAGTGTTGCAGGGTGGCTGGCTTTTCATTTTTATTTTCGTGGTCGGCCAGCCACTGTAATCTGCTTCCATGTTTTACTCTCTTCTAACTGTTTATTGCATCTCTCTGTTGTTTTCTTGTCTTCTTTTGTTTCTTTCAGTGTTCGTGGCCTTTCCTTCGTTCTTGTGGTCTTTCCTTTCTGATCACCAGTGTACATGTTTTACACTATATGATGCGAGGTTTTTGGAATTTCTTCCATGGCTACTGCACGAGTACACTGTGCACACGCGTGGTACGCATTTTGTGTCTATGATGATCTAGATCGAATGAAACTACTTCCAAACTGTTTATGTTTTTCTAGTGCTTATTTCGTGTAAGGATGTTCTAATCCATGTACGTGTAGTTCTACAGTGCTCTCGTGTTATGACGCTGCCGCCAGATTACTACCACCAGATTAGTTGCACATATTTTACATTTTTTGAAATACGCCGTATTTGCGTTCTTTGTTATGTTAAACATGCACTAGAGAATGCCGCACATGCCGAAAACGATCGGTAGTGCGGGAAAAAGTAAAAATATTTTTTTCCCGCTGTACAACGTCTGCGCCAATCATCTTCTTGGAGGTTAGAAGATGATTATCTACTGGATCCAAATCAAATTTCAGGATTCCTGAAGCTGTCTCAGTTTTAATATGATAGTGGTTTCTGAACTGCTTACGGCAGAGAAAGTTTCATGTTTATCTGTCGAAGTGACGCTTTCCCGTAGCAAGAATTTTAACTATCAACAGTGAAGAAATAGATCCTGGACGAAAAGGAATATAAAAAAGCGGGCAACATAGGAGTAAAGAAAAGTGAAGGAACGTACCTAAAATATTTCCTTTCCGACAGCCTCTGATTGTTAGCGTCAGAAACGCCTTTTCATGTGATCCAGCAGAATGAGGACAATAATCTGGTATTCAATTTATCTTCATAACATTTTACATAAGAGAAATTTTCTGATGGAATCGCCCGCCATGTTAATCAGTAACGGTGCCTAGGTTATACGGTTAAGAAATGTTTTAGTGAAATATTGCATTCGATACGGTGCTATGATCTCAGTAATCCATGTACAGCATCACAATAATTCATGCAGACACATGTGAAATACAGCCTTGCCATATTTTTCGAAACGCAAAAAATGAATGAGATGTTTATCCCTGAACTGATGTCTAACAAATGTTCCTGTCTTTATTTTTGCCTCTCTGATTCTTCGCAACTCTGAGTTATTTAAAGCCATGTGATATTTTGTAAAACCTTTTAGAAAGTTGTTGAGAATATTCAATTTAATGTGTGGTGGAGGTCAACTAGAGGAGTGTGCATCACATTCTGCTGTCCAGGCAGTACTTCATTCTGAGCTGACCGTTTTTCTTTCTCACAGCAGTGTTTCTTTCTGTCTCTGCTATCCCACTCACATAGAAAGCAACAGCTCTTTGTGTACCCGAGCTACATGCCGAGCGGAACTACAATTAGCCTACCTTGAGATCTCCACACATAAACAGTTTGTGCTTCTTTTATTCGATAAGTGTGAGTAGCAGTTTGTTTTCATATGCTTAAACAACGAAATAACAGTGTAGATCGCACATGATTGTCACTCATCACAATTTAAATTACGCGTTTCGGCAGAAGGCCATAACAGTTTCAAGAAGAAAGGAAGAAAGGATTAAATAATACAGAATATATCGTCAAAGTTCAAAATGGCATTGGTAAATTTTATTAAATTTTTACGATCCCTCCTGGATACCCTGTATAGCTGGAAGTCTGAAACCCATCCATTGGCGTGCAGTTATAATTGTCAGCGGTCAAGTGCTTGAACGTGGAGTGTTACACTTCCGACACCGGAAGGACATTGTAGCAGAGGCAAATTTTATTTGGTGCCACTAACAAGTAAAAAAAATGAATTATCCTACAACCTAGAAGAGTACAACACACGGAGTGTCTCACTCCCACTCCTCGTGAATACGAGCCGAGTATCGACCACAGCGCCAATATGCCCGGTATAAGGAAAACAGTAAAACGTACACTGGTGAGCCAAAATAATATCACCACCTGCTTTATAATGTGTTTGTCCAACCCTAGAAAGCAAAACAACAGCGATTCTGCTTTGTATGGATTCTAAAAGACCTCAGTAGGTTTCCTGGGTTATTGGCACCAAATGTATACGCATCTATCTCCGTAAATCGCGGGTAGTTCGTGGGCGTGGAGTTGGCGACCGATTACATTGCATATGGTTTCCATCCGATTTACATCAGACGAATTTGGTGGCCAAAACATCAGCGTTAATTATCACGCTTCTCAAGGCACTATAGCACGATTTTGGCCTTGTGACATGGCCAGTTACCCTGCTGGAAGATAACATCGCCGTCCGGGAAGACATCAAGCACGAGGGGGCTATATGTTTTCGTAGTCCGCCGCTGGTTCTAATGGTTCAAATGGCTCTGAGCAGTATGGGACTTAACTGCTGAGGTCATCAGCCCCTAGAACTTAGAACTACTTAAACCCAACTAGCCTAAGGACATCACAAACATCCATGCCCGAGGCAGGATTCGAACCTGCGACCGCAGCGGTCGCGCGGTTCCAGACTGTAGCGCCTAGAACCGCTCGGCCACACTGGCCGGCTCCGCCGCTGGCATGGTGTCTCCGATTACTACCACAGAGCCCATGGAAGCCCACGTGAATGTCACGCATAGCATAAAACTGCCTCTAGCGGGCTCCGTCAGTGGCGCAGTGCATGTTTCGAGCAGCTGTTCTGGATGGGACCTGGTGTAACAATAAACGAGACTCATCCTACCAGGATGATCCACGGTCCAGTCTCGATGATCTAGTACCAATTGCAGTCGTAACTAACGATATCGTTGGGTCGAAATAGGTACACGTAGGGGTCGTCTGCAGTGGAGCCCCATGTGCAACACTGTGCCCTGAACGGTGTGTGCTCCGAAACACTGACGCCTGCACCACTACTGTAATCTCGTCAAATCCGCTGCAAATCCCTGCTTATCCAGCTTTATAGGGCGGGAAAGCCTATGATCTCCACGTTGTGAGTTAGAGCGCAGACATCCAACGCCTTGTCTCCTACTCGTGGTTTTTCTGTCCTTCAATTACTTTCCTCAGATGCTCAATTCAACAGCACACGAACAAACGACCATCTTCTCAGTTTCTGAGATGTCTGCTCCGAGGGGACGGGCTGTATCAATCTGTCCTTTGTCAAAGTCGTCCTTATCAGTGGCTTTTTCCATTTGGGGCCCGTCACCATTTGTCTCCGCTCCGCTTATTTCCTTATCGCTCGACTTGCCCTCAACCCCACCAGGAGGGATACAATATAGCGCTGCTAAGTGATCATAATTAGTTTATGCAAAACAGATCCTTCCTCTGTTTCTTGTGGTAAAATGATGAACTTACAAGGATATGTTGCTCGTTTGATGCCTTCTACGTTTGTCTACCGTAATAGTATTTGGGTCGACAAGAGCTTATATGAAGGTCAGTTGCTGTGGACCCCTTCCACTGTGCTGCACTTCACTGTTACAAGCGTCGCATTATCCGCGTAACAGGTCGTACGTGCTTCCTGAGCTAATGTTTTTCAACGGAACACAGACTTTGTAGTAAAATATGACGATATTGATACACGGTGGGTGTTGTTTGTAAATTAGTAATATTCACAATTTGCACTTAAATGCGCCAACAGTGATTAAATATGAAATGCGGTTAGGTGCATGGGTTAAAAGGAGTGGGTGTGCACAAATACGATAACAATTTTTATTATCACACTGAATATGTACATTGGAAGGTAACTGGATGAAGTTTTAATTTTTATTTCGGTTACCAGATCTAACTAAAAAACAACATTTAGGGATTGCATTTCTTGCATATGAGGACTGTCCCTGCGAAAAAATAAGACTTTTCGTTGCCTGCCATGTGCGTTTTTCTTCTTTATTTGTGAAGCATCAATAGTGGCGACTCTTTGTGGTCAACGCAGGAAACATGTGGTTGCAGACATACAGATAAAATTTGCAGTGACAAATTTAGAAAGGTACATGCAATTGATCGTTCTGGGAAGTACTATGCTCCAGATCTACAACACATGTGCTTTCTTGTGAACGCTGGGTCCGACCTTTTTCAAGTGAAACGCGTTTTAGGCAAACCGATAAGAACGAATAGAGTGGTGAACCTTACATTGCGTGGAATTTGCTGTGAAACTTAGAAAACAAACTCCGCTTCCGAATTTCGACTGAACACACTGAAAATTTAGTACCACTGGAAAAAGCTTGTTATATTGTGATATATGTGCAGTTAGTAACGATAGTTGTAACACAACCTGCTGTAACATATAAACAGCAGCTAAAAAGTAAAATAAACAAAAATAAAAGTTAATGCCGGAAGTGACCATCTCTCCTTTCTATTGATGTCCAGCACACTTATTCCTTGCTTTGATTGACCAACCTGTGCCTTTCGTTGCACAAAAACATTGGCTGAACGTGTGTTTTATCAATGTAGTACATTAAATAGTGTTAGATTTTCTTAATCAGACATTTCTCGTTTCATCAAAATATTAACAACCTTCAGTGTAGCTTCTATCTATTTGAAAATAATTTTGTGGATTCACCCACCACATGCATTTCTTCCTACACCTCCTATGATTTACTTTCAAAATCTCAACAAGAACTGATACAGTAGATACTTCCCAGAGTCTAACTTTTTTCAGCTGAAAAGAACGGTGAGAATTGTGTGTCGTGTCAGTTCGCGGATTCGTACAGGCCATAGTTTAAGTAATTCGGAATTCGTATTCTTCCAACCTTGTGCATTTACTCAGTAATGCGATTTGTAGTTAACAACGTAACTTACTCAAATGAAACTCAGTAAATACGTAGCAAAAAAAGATTTGCACTCGGTAAACTCTTTCTAAAATGTCGTACAGAAGGGGGCATATTGGGTGCATACTGTTCTGCAAGTTCAGTATTCATAAAGTTTCTTGCAGAATTAAGAAAAAATACATAAACTCAGAATTTTCAAATCTGGCTTGGATAGGGTCGTTGTGACGCTCTCCTTTCATTCTGTACTTAATTTTTATAAACATTCTGTAAATTCCGTAGCATGTCGTTCTATGACGAAGTAGTTTTGTCTTAAATTTTCCCATTGAATTCGTGAACAATGATTACGTAATTCATCCATTAAGAGGGTGAATTGTTGCTCTCGATGATCCAGTGGTTCAGAAGTGGTCGCAGAACCAGTGCGACGGTTACCGGTAATAATTTTATTCACCCAATAACAGTGCCTCGCTTAGTTCTTAATTTGTGGACAGTATGTATTCATAAGATACAGAGTAGGATTGCTTATAAGACGACAGTTCCCGAAAGCTTTTGAGACTGAGTAGGACGAAAACGACACTGTTCCAAGATACTAGCGAAATTTCTTCTGCAGCAGCGACGAAAGCCAAACAGCAGTTGAGACAAAGACTATTTCTTTCCTTGGCAACAAAAACTAAAGCACACTGCCGTTCTCGCCCTGTTAGTCCATGGGGAGCAATGAGAGAATCCTTTATCGCCGTCGTGGGCGGAGATGCAGGGCAGGTGATTTGCCGTCGCAGTCTCTCCACCTTCCGTGCGTCTGTTTGTTTCTGCTCTGCGTGTTAGCTTTAACGTTGTGCTTATATTGTTAGAAAATGGTATGGAAAGTCAGGAAAGCGAGATAATGAAAGTAGATTTCAGTACACAGCCTATTAGTGACAGGAAGCATAAAGAGCTGTGCTGTCCTCCTTGCGACATACGAATAAGCACTCACAGTGTATTATACCTCAATTAATTTGGCAGTGTAGAAAAATATTTGCGAATAATCAGTACATAGGAGCGCCATGCAGCGATTGCAGACAGTACACCGCTCGCACCACTTTCTTCGACTGCACCCTTTAATATACAGCTTATTCCAGTCCACTAAAATCAAAATTATGCAGAACGTAAAGATTCCTAAACTTGAGGACACAATCTTAGACCGTGTGGAAGATGATTCACCAATAAGCACCCATCAACTTGTCCGTTAAATTCACACTTCGAAGAGTCGAGAGGGTATGTTAATTTCCGTCATGCGACCATAATAACGTGTGCAAAAAATGGTGCGAAATGACTTAAACCTCGGAGTTCAATTCTGTCAGTTGATTACGCAGCACAGTATTGCAGCGTCGATCATACTACAGTTTGTTCCGTTCACCGGTGAGGTCTTTTTTAAGTGTTGCCATCTGCCACAATAGTAGTGGATGAAAATCTATACTCCATCATTCGCTTGGGTCACCCGCAACGATTATCTGTAAACCTGGAATCGACGTTCCTCACAATGACCTCCTTGTATAAAACATTCTCAGTTTTCACGCCGCGTCAAATCCGAGTAAAAGCTCGAGTAATTGGCGAAATCCTTCGTCTTCGTCCAGAACAACGGACAGTAATGACTCCCGTTTCTAGACGGATACGTTCGTCGCACGTCCCACATTAATTTTTGTGGTTATTTCGCGCAGTGTTCCTTGTCCCTTAGCATTGATAACTATACGCAAACGACGCTGCTCTCGGTTGTTAAGTGAAGCCCGCCGACCACTGCGTTGTCCGTGCTGAGAGGTAATGCCAGAAATTTGGTATTCTCGGCACACATCTGACATTGTGGATCTCGGAAAATTGAAATCCCTAACGATTTCCGAAATGGAGTGGACCATGCGTGTAGCTCCAACTACCATTCAACGTTCAGGGTATGTTAATTTCCGTCATGCGACCATAATCACGTCAGAAACCTTTTCACATGAATCGCCTGAGTACAAATGACAGCTCCGCAAATGCAATAACCTTTTATACTTTGTGTACGCGATACTGCTGCCATCTGTATATGTGAATACCGCTATCCCATGGCTTTTGTCACTTCAGTGTAATACGAGATGAGCACAGCTAAACTGGACATGAGGTGGCTTGAATACTTTACCACTACATGTAAGTAATAGGGAAATGATCATCAAACTGTTATGCTAACTCATACTCTTACTACACGTTTTGAAATGGAATAGACAAGTGTTTGCAATATATAATGCACAGGTGAAACATAGTGACCCAGAATCTGTTATGGTCTTATTATGTTGTAGTCACTTACATTTATACGAACACAATATCTCTAGAATTCTTTCTACAATTAAGGAATACTTTCACTGTAAGAATTATTGAACTACTGGCTCAACATTGAGTGGGTGTCCAGAAACTGTACTGTCTGTTAACTGAGTTTACTATATATACTTGTTACCAGCCATAGCAAACATGCATATGTAAATGGAAATATTAGAATAAAATCACTATTACAAACCTGCAAAGCACAGAGTAGTTGTGTTGGCCTTTAATCTGTAATGACCTATAAATACTTCTAATAATCTCAATTCCATTCTGTTACTTTAATATTCAGCAAAACTTTTGATTAGAATGAAAATTGAATAATGTGGTAAGTACTTTTGCCCAGCAATTATTCTTTTAGAGTACGTTTACTGAACACGAGAAGCATTTCGTACAGAGATTAATTAAGCACTTGAGAAAATTACACTGATCAGCCAGAACATTATGACCAACAAACTACTGTCGACTCAAACCCGTCCAGGCAACAGCAGCGTCATCTGGCGAGGAATGACTGCTAGTCAGACACACGCACGGTACACGTAGTATCAGTGAGGACGCAGTTCGTGTGTAGAACGGAGTAAGTGCACGATCTACCTGAGTTTGTCGGAGGACAACCTGTAATAGCCCGGAGGCCCGGTGTGATAGCCCGGAGGCTCGGTACGAGTTATTTCGGAGACGGCACTTGTCGGGTGTTCCAGGAGTGCTGAGGTGAGTGTACACAACACTTGGCGAAACCAAGGTAAAACCACGTCCAGACATCGTGGGATTGGGCGACAACCCGCCATTAAAGGTGTCTGACCTCGTAGGCTGAGCAGACTGATAAAACAGGACAGGCGGCGAACTGTTGCAGAACTAACATCAGATTTTAATGCTGGGCAGAGTACAAATGTGCGTAAACCCACAGTGCACCGAACATTCCTAACGATAGGCCTCCGCAGCCGGCGACCCACGCATGTGCCAATGTTTACAGCACGACATCGGCAACTATGACTGAAGTGGCCAAGCGGTCACCGGCACTGGACGTTGGCGTAGTGACAGAGCGTTGCATGGTCTGATTAGTCCCGGTACCTACTTCATCATGCTGATGTGAGTTCGCGATTACGTCGCCTTCCAAGGGCACTACTGCTTGACATCTGCACGGCGGGACGGAGACAAGCTGGCGGCGGCTCCATTATGCTCTGGGCTACATTCACGTGGGGATCCTTGGGTCCAGAGGAGCTTGTGCAAGGCACCAGGATGCCAAAGGAGTATCGTACCACGTATACCCCATTATGACGATCATGCTTGCCGATGGGAGTGCATCTTTCAACAAGATGGAGTCAGGATGGAGCGGTTCGAAGAACAGAGTGGCGAGTTCTAGTGGATGTGTTGACCCCCCATCTCACCAGATATGAATCCGATGGAACAGATCTGGGATGTGATTGAATGTGACGTCAGAGCTCATCGCGCCTCTCCCCGGAATTTACGGGAATTAGGTGAGTCGTGTGTGCAGATGTGGTGCCAACTCCCTCAAGCGACCTACCGAGATCTTATTGCTTCTATGATAGGACGCGTCGCCGCGGTTATCCATGCCAAAGGTGGACATACCGGCTATTAGATAGGTGGTCGTAATGCTGTGGGTGATCAGTGTATAGCTCCACAGAATTAGATAGCACTTTGCTACAGTAATGTTTCTGCAGTTTAATAGAACTTGGATTCCCGGAATTACAGCATCACGAGGAAAAGGAAACTATCTAGGTGAATGACTGAGGAATAAGTCAGTGTTCTTAACACAAAGCAGAAATCGAGTTAATTATTATTTGCACTTGAACCAACGTACTGGTCCAAGCAATTAAATCAGTACTAAACTTTACTTGCAGTGACGTTGATGGCTGTGTCGATCTCCTGTGGCGCTTTCATGAAGTCATCATACATGATCATGGCTACAGGTCTATAAATTATATTCTCAGTGCCGGAATCTTATGATTCACAGCTAACCAATAAATTCCATGACGTAATAGCTAACACATTAGTCCAGGTTTCCTGCTAACTTCGACTTCTTTAGCATTCAAGATGCTCACCGTTTGAAAGCTAGCCACCGATTATCTCTCGGGCAAAGACTTCTTGTGATATTTCATCGCAATCCACCTTTTACCTTTGCGACTACTGAGTTTCATTACAGAGAGATTTCCCTGCAGGTTTTATATCTGTGTAAACCTACGTCTCCTATGCATGAACGAGTTTTATGTAAAACACTTTAACATCTTCTCATTGTAAAAGAACATAGTTTTGAAAATTACATCTACAAATCAATTCTTTTTAAATACTTTATAGAAATTAGGAACAGTTATTACATATGTGATGACCCGAAGAACATAGTGACAGCGATATTGCATTATACAGAGGAAAGCGTAGAAATTACATGTAGCAAACGCAATCTGTATCGAACATAAGTGTTACAATCTTGCACATTTTGTTTCAATTTGGCAGGTCCTCGAGAACACGTAAGATGCAGCTTCAACACGTCTTATAAGTATTCAGTTGGTGAGAGGTCAGGTGACCAAGCAGACTGGGGCAGTTCCTGTACGACACAAAGGGTATCTTGCGTCGCAGCAGCCGTATATGGACGTACACTGTCCTACTTACAAAGCACACCACCGTCCTCTCGAAGAAATGGCAATAGCACATGGATAACAGCCTGTGCGATGCAGAGAGAACTGGTTATGTTCTCTTGTAGAAACATCAAATGTGACCACGTTTTGTAACTGATGCCCCAGCCTGGGATGGAATGTGTGTTGTGGGTAAATGCTCTCTGGAATAGGCAGCTGACCATATCTACGCCATACACATACATGTTCATCACTGGCATACAGACAGAACCCACTGTCATCACTGAAGACAACACAGTGCCATTCCACTCTCCAATCAATTTTTTTTTTCTGAAGCCCGATTAACCATGACGGCGGTGTCTTGGAGTCAGTGATTGTCTGGCCAGATGCAAGTGTAATCTTATTCCGAAACAAGCTACCGGCTCCCTGTGGTCCCTGGTGACACAAGAGGTGAAGATGTGCCCGGATTTCACCCCGGGGTGAAGTTCGGTTGGCCACCGCTGCTAGCACAATGCATCGATTTTGAAATGCGTCTGAACTACGCGGACGTCCAGAACTTGGTCTACTGGTGTGGGAATTTTCCGCAGATCACTGCTGAAAGCAGTGACACCGCATCGCTAAATTGTTCCCAACACGTATAGCAGTCCGTTGATACGTCCATCCAACTTCTCTCAGGCCCACAGTGCGACCCCATTCAGATGGCGGTAGAGGTTTAACGGGAGTACGAACTCGTCACTGTGGCATGGTTTTACTCTAAAAGGAATGTTTCAAACAATGTTCACCTGGAAAGAAAGCACAGTTACTGCCTGCAGTGTCAACACAGTGTGTGCTCAGACAGGCCTCCTGAGCGTCATCTGATCACTGATGACCGTGATAAATGAATCAGTAACATGACAACCCCTGAGTATGCACATATTATATCCTGACGCCACTGAACACAGTCCTTGAGAATGTTTCATCTTTTCTGCTAGTGTATATACGCAAAATCAATATCGTTTTTGAAATTTGTGGTCGGAGCCGGCACAAGCAGATACTGCTCATCGTGTCTAACATGTGACGCCCACTGTCGACTGAAATCGTAGCCTTGTTTCCCACTACGAACAAAATTATTTAAAATTTATTCGATAGGGTGGTCCCAGTTTAGTGTGGTATTCCATTAATCGATGTCTATTAACAAGGACGTTAAAACATGAAGAATAGTTAGTACACCAGCACACTCCATGAAGTCACCACACAAGCTTAAATATTAACATCCGGCACCACTGATCTATCCCTGTCAGCTAAGTACCAAACGGTATCGGATACGTAACATATACTTCCGCCACTAACAGTATATCCTCCTGTCAGTAGTTTATCATGTAGCAACTTAAGTTTGTAATAACTTTACAGTGCTTAGTTTATTATCCACGTGGTACTGGGTTTTAACTGGAATAGAGTGCACCTCATTGCACCTGGGCATTGCACATGCGCGAACTTGTGACCCTTCAGTTCCTTGATAGAGCACTATGTGATCTACATAATGCACACGATATCTGATCAGAAGTATCTAGACACCTACTGGTGGACATCTGTACTGGTAGTGCCTTACAGTACAATTTAAAAGGAAAACTGCGATGTGACCTTTCACCTGCTACACACGGGTTGAAAAAATGGCTCTGAGCACTATGGGACTTAACTTCTGAGGTTATCAGTCCCCTAGAACTTAGAACTACTTAAACCTAACTAACCTAAGGACATCACAGACAGCCATGCCCGAGGCAGGATTCGAACCTGCGACCGTAGTGGTCGCGCGGGTCCAGACTATAGCGCCTAGAACCGCTCGGCAACTCCGGCCGGCACACACGGGTTGATCTGATAGCTTTTTTGATATACAGATAAGCGATTCCCAAGGCTTGTTTCTCATGTTTCCGTTGTAAATGCTATTCTGTGGGTTACATAATAATCTCAGTGATTACGATCACGAAGCAAGAGTACCATTCCTCTATTTAAACACAGCCACCATATGGAGAGTGTTTTGTACCACTGCTCTCACTCCCATTCATCCCACATTGGCTGTGCTCATGCTCGTGGTGGCAGATCTGATGACAGTACATTTGCATTATACAGTTGCTATGCTTCAAAAGCATGTGGAACCAGAGGATTACGTATATACACTCCTGGAAATTGAAATAAGAACACCGTGAATTCATTGTCCCAGGAAGGGGAAACTTTATTGACACATTCCTGGGGTCAGATACATCGCATGATCACACTGACAGAACCACAGGCACATAGACACAGGCAACAGAGCATGCACAATGTCGGCACTAGTACAGTGTATATCCACCTTTCGCAGCAATGCGGGCTGCTATTCTCCCATGGAGACGATCGTAGAGATGCTGGATGTAGTCCTGTGGAACGGCTTGCCATGCCATTTCCACCTGGCGCTTCAGCTGGACCAGCATTCGTGCTGTACGTGCAGACCGCGTGAGACGACGCTTCATCCAGTCCCAAACATGCTCAATCGGGGACAGATCCGGAGATCTTGCTGGCCAGGGTAGTTGACTTACACCTTCTAGAGCACGTTGGGTGGCACGGGATACATGCGGACGTGCATTGTCCTGTTGGAACAGCAAGTTCCCTTGCCGGTCTAGGAATAGTAGAACGATGGGTTCGATGACGGTTTGGATGTACCGTGCACTATTCAGTGTCCCCTCGACGATCACCAGTGGTGTACGGCCAGTGTAGGAGATCGCTCCCCACACCATGATGCCGGGCGTTGGCCCTGTGTGCCTCGGTCGTATGCAGTCCTGATTGTGGCGCTCACCTGCACGGCGCCAAACACGCATACGACCATCATTGGCACCAAGGCAGAAGCGACTCTCATCGCTGAAGACGACACGTCTCCATTCGTCCCTCCATTCACGCCTGTCGCGACACCACTGGAGGCGGGCTGGACGATGTTGGGGCGTGAGCGGAAGACGGCCTAACGGTGTGCGGGACCGTAGCCCAGCTTCATGGAGACGGTTGCGAATGGTCCTCGCCGATACCCCAGGAGCAACAGTGTCCCTAATTTGCTGGGAAGTGGCAGTGCGGTCCCCTACGGCACTGCGTAGGATCCTACGGTCTTGGCGTGCATCCGTGCGTCGCTGCGGTCCGGTCCCAGGTCGACGGGCACGTGCACCTTCCGCCGACCACTGGCGACAACATCGATGTACTGTGGAGACCTCACGCCCCACGTGTTGAGCAATTCGGCGGTACATCCACCCGGCCTCCCGCATGCCCACTATACGCCTTCGCTCAAAGTCGGTCAACTGCACATATGGTTCACGTCCACGCTGTCGCGGCATGCTACCAGTGTTAAAGACTGCGATGGAGCTCCGTATGCCACGGCAAACTGGCTGACACTGACGGCGGCGGTGCACAAATGCTGCGCAGCTAGCGCCATTCGACGGCCAACACCGCGGTTCCTGGTGTGTCCGCTGTGCCGTGCGTGTGATCATTGCTTGTACAGCCCTCTCGCAGTGTCCGGAGCAAGTATGGTGGGTCTGACACACCGGTGTCAATGTGTTCTTTTTTCCATTTCCAGGAGTGTAGCTTGGATGTAACTGATACCACACAGTGAAGTCAGAATTTCTGTAGCATATAAATTGCGGCACTTCGGAACTACATAATGTGTGTACTATAGCACTGCAAGTCAAGATGACGAGCAATACTCAAAGTGCTCAAACAAGTATTTTGCAAGCCACTCTTACTTTCGTGGATGAATTGCATTTCCCTACAGCTTCTCTCAGCCTGGCATCAACTTCTACTTTATTTGGTCATTCTACTTCAGGTCGCTGCAGATGGTTACTCCTAAGCACTTTGTGGTAGCTACTGTTTCCACCAACAGTGTAACATTACAGTATAGGTTTTAATCTCCTATGTATGCAAATTGTTACATTTATTTACATCTAGTCTCTGTACCAGTCTTCAACTCTCTGCAATTCATTACAGTCTACCAGCACTGCTATCTTCTTCTTATAGACAATCACGTCATCTGGGAGTAGCCGTCGCATATTACAATACACAACGTACACAAGTTTGTATACCCAAAAACACCTGGGACATGGATCCACTATCATTAGGTTCAGAGTGGAGTCTGGTTGTGGATGCTCCAGCTTTAGGTCCAGGGTAGTGTCTGGAGATGGATCCATGTGTGTTATGTCCAGGACAGGGTCTGCCCCCCACTCCCCATGAGAAACCAGCACATACACAAAATAATACGACTTGGCTACGTGTTTACAACTGGATGAAGACAGTTCCTCGAACTTTTTCCTGTGTTTTACATACATCTTGGATCTTTAAAGTAGGTACAAACCTCTGACAGATGCAGTTGCTAGATACTGTCTGTTTTTAACATGTGAGGAAGTGAGAATGGGTGTCGCCTTTATTAGGTATTCATAGAATGAGATTTTGTAAGAATCGGTAAGTATAAAGATGTATTTAAGGTAGCTAACAAACACTGTATTGCACTCCACCTTGGCCACAGTTTAGTGTTTGAGGGGGAGGGGCTTTGGCAGGTAGTATTGTGTGTTAATGGAAGTTTTTCTGGGTAGACATTTAGAGAAAGAAAATGAGCAATTGTTGCTGCAAGCACTTTGTATGGATAGCTGGCTCAAATTGGTCCCTGTGGCGGCTGGCTTGGAGAAACAGAACAAACCCCCATCCTTGCCATTGTAGTGAAATCATTCCACACATCACCTCCAATGCAGGGGCTACTGGCCCTGTCCCTCAGATGTGAAGCACCAGTTACGGTGACTGGTGCGCCTATGAGGTTGTCTCTGTAGCGACAGTAGCCAATCTGTGGCTGTGCCGACAGCAGGGCAGGCCCTTTCTTAGTGAGTTGCAGCAACCATGGACAGGCAATTCGGAGGTGCGAAAGCTGTCGACTGCAACTCTTAAGAGCAGGGGGAGGAGAGGGGGAGGTGATCTTTTTGGGTCATAAATTATAGCCTTTAATACTAGACTAAAGGCTTCTGTTCATAAATTAGACTTACGTAAGCATAACTTAAGATCACGAGTGAGCAGTTTGTTTACATAAGTTTATGCCAAGTGGCCAGTTTCTTTACATCAAGAGAACAGTGGATCCATTGCGCTCGTATGCCCACTGCTCTACTACTGGCGATCTGTGGCGTACCTGAGGACAGAGTACAGTGCTGTTGCAGGCAAGTGTTTCAGAGCTCACTGTTTTGGTGCACAATGTAGAACACGAGGCTCTGCAACAGACGACCCCTGCATCTTCCCATGCTATCCCAAATATATCGTAGGTTACGTTTCAGTGGGCATGGGATCACCAAGATTGGACCGTGGATTAAAGTAAATGTGTCATTGGTTGGATGAATTATGTTTCTTGTCACACCAGGTCGATGGTCGTGATCAGAAAATCAGTCATTCAGTCGAACGGCTGCTCGAAATCTGCACCCTGACACAGGCGTTGGCTGGTGGGAACAGTACTACGCTACAGGTGGGTTCACCTGGGCTTCGATGGGACCTCTGGTAGTAATCGAAGGAACCACGCGTACTGTGGACTAGGTGAAAGTTATTACCAACCACCTGAATTCATTTGTACTTTATGTCCTCCCCGATGACGGTGGCACCTTCCAACAGCATAACAGTTCGTCAGAAGGCCAGAATCGTGTTACACTAGTTTCAGTATCGTGATAGTAAACATCCTAACCTGATGACACACATTTGGGACGCACTATCATTTTCCTCATTTCCTACTCCATTCGCGAATAGTGTGTAGAAAGAAGTACTATCGGTAAGCCACCGTACGGACTCTAATTTCCTTGTGGTGATAATTTTACCAGATTTATTTCAGATGAAGTAATATGGTACCTTTAATCTACATGAAACGTACGCTCTCAGGATTGTAGTATTAATCCTCTTCATTGTTGCACAATGTCTGACTTTCAACGCCTGCTCATCTCTGTAACGCTCTCCAGCTTGCTAAACGACCCAGTGACGAAACTCGCGGCTGTTCTATGGATCTTCTCTATCTCCACTATTAATTATACGAGCTTAGTGGTCCAGACCGACGAACTGTACTCAAGAATTGGCCGGACTAGTGTTTTGTAAGCGAGTAGCGCGTCAAAGCAGGAAGGAAAATGGCAGTGTGATTTTTTTTTTTTCTTTTTCATTGTGCTTATATCACAGTGGCAGTGCAATGTAACTTCTGTCAAGGAACGAAGTTTGTACTGTCATCCAAACCTTCCTCAAGAGATGAAATCGACATTAATACCATTGTACAACATTTATCTACAGTCGTTAAAAAGCAAAAACTTACATCTTAAAAGTTTGACGTAAATGTCCCGATTTGTATTGAACAGTCCTCCAAGTAACTACTAAAAGAAAACTAGCTTTTCAGCGAGACTGTAGACCTGTGGATCAATATCAGTTAACAGCGCGTGAGGGATGCAGTCTTCTGCTGTTCGTGTCGCATCTACTGTCAATTACCGGAGACAGAGTTTCAGAGCTGACAAGCCACCATTTCGAACTCTGCGACTGTCCGATCTTCAGTATGCCAAACAAGTAGCGAATCATGGTTCAGTGTTTCGAAAGCTACAAGCTACCAGCTACCCGCTGCCTGTGTAGCCTCAGTCGCTAACACATATCAGGCCCGTGGCGGTCGACACGGAAATAGCCGGAAATGTGTGAAATTTTCATTGCCAGTTGATGGACAACAAGGGGTGGAGAGACGGACCGTGCGCTAATGTCGTAGGCTGAATCTCATACCTCTTCCTCTTGTCCCTTTTGAAGTGAGGCGTATTCCACAGTTGGTAGTGATCCGTCTGTGGAATAGGAGGTTTAGATCGGCGAACCGTTCAGTGCTGTTTTAACGGAACTGGCTGCGTGCCATCACAAGGTTTCTCTCTCTTCCCTCCTCTCCATTCCTCTCGATTTCACATTCATTCGTGACAACACAAACTCAGCACACACTTGAAATAAACAAATGAAGACAAAAGTTTTATCTGGCGTTCCCCAAGGAAGTGTTAGATGCCCTCTATGTTCCTAATCTACGCCAACGATTTACGTGAAAATTTGTACACTTCCCTTAGATTGTTTTCAGATGATGCTGTCGTTCACTGTCTTGTAAAATCATAAGAAGATCAAAGTCAATGGCAAAATGATTTGGACAAGAGATCTGTAAGATTCGACAACTGGAAATTGACCCTAAATAATGAAACATGTGAGGCTATCCACATGAATACTGAAAGGAATCCGTTACATTTTGGTTACACAATAAATCAAACAAATCTAAAGGCTGTCAATTCAAGTAAATACAATAATTATGAAATACTTAAATTGGAACACAGATAACGTTGTGGGAAAACCAAACCAAAGACTCCATTTTATTGCCAGAACACTTAGAAGATGCTCCAGGTGTACTAAAGAGACGGCCTACACTACGCTTGTCTGTCCCCTTCTCGAGTACTGCTGCGCGGTATCCGATCCTTACCATATGTGAAACGTCCCCTTTGAACAATTATACAAGACTGTGCTTAACCTGACACACAATATTTTGTTAGCGCAACGCAATCTGACTTTCAAAATTCCCTACAAAAGATTGGCCCTGACTAACATTAAACTATACCTTTCACAAATCACTTACCTCACAAAAATCTTCGCTGCTCAAGCTACTGCAATACAGCGAGCGCCACTACTGCCAGCTAAATAAAAGATTCAAACTACTGAAGGCACTAACTACTGATAGGGATAGTTAGCAAATGAAAGATATTAATAGAGAAGAAACAATGTATTTACCTTGATATCATCACAAGTCATAATATATATATCAGTTCATGACAAATGACAAACCTCCGCCATCTCTCTCCCCACATCCACCACTGCTGGCGGCTCACCTCCAACTGCGCAACGCTACACGCTGTTCACAGCCAGCTGCCTAACACTACAATGGCGAGTATTACAACAATGCAAAGCAGACACAGACTGCCCACAGCACAGCCAGTGATTGTCATACAGAGGTGGCGTTACCAATAAAAAACCTAAACAGCCTACTTACATAGAGAAAACATAAACAGCCTACTTACATAGAGAAAACATAAACAGCCTACTTACATAGAGAAAACATAAACAGCCTACTTACATAGCCCCCATGCTCCCCACAAAAATTTTTACAAATGGTGTTGGGCACTGGCCAATACAGATTTGACAAAAATTTTTCACAATTACAGTAACAAAGATATAAAATGCACACACTTATTAATATTATGTTGGTCAAAAGATCAAAATTTCTCACAGTCCATAAAGACAGTCCACATTGTTCATCACAGTAAAAATGCAGAGTTTTTCTCAAAGTCCAAGCAGTAAAAGAAAATGCACATAGAAGTAGTGGATTTCCATGCAGTCTTGAAGAAGTAGTGTTGACCTTCCAACGGAAAGACAGTGCTGACTCTCGACATGCAGACAGGTAATGGGCCACAACAGAGCAAACCCACAGCAGAGTCAGTCGTAGTTTGGGAGAATATTGGTAGGTAGGTCATCACAGAGCAGACCCACTGGAGTCCTGGTAGAGATTGTGGTATTGGTGGGCCACCAGAGGTGCAGACCCACTGCAGTCCTTGTAGAAATAATGGCGTTGGTAGGTCATCATAGATGCAGACCCACTGTAGTCCTTGTAGAGATAATGGTATTGGTGGGCCACCAGAGGTGCAGACCCACTGTAGTCCTGGTAGAGACGGCCAGCAGCCATCCGTTGCGACTGTGCAGGTGCACAATCACCATCGAAGATTCTTGCAGAGAATATAGCAAGTCCATAAACCACCACTTGTGCACTCAGAAAGTTTTTCTTTTTAATTGTCCTTAGAACCAGCAATGCTGTTATCCAGTCCCTTGCTGAATTACCAACACACGTGCAAACACTATCAGTCCCTACTTCTCACATATTGTCCATATACTATGACCAACAGAAACGTGTGCAGTGAAATGGAACTTACAAGTTAATAATATCATGAACTGGTGACAATTACAATTTTATAACATAAGAATACAATTACAAAGGTACAAAATACATCATTAAAAACATAATAATACAGATAACATTTGTAGTACAGGCTTTACAAAAGAATAGAAATAAACATATACATGAGTGTTACAAAAATAGTGACATAAGTACATACATAAAATAATGAGAATAGTTTTCGAAACATTAATTTCACACATGAACATTGAAACAGAACAGAATTGTAAACAACTTTACAAAGAAAATAACATATTATTAATGCAACTTATATTTGAGGATAACAGTATTCCTCCTCATAGTGAATATAGCTTCGTATTAGAAGAGAAAAAAATTCTATGAAACAGTACACAGAGACAGGAAGAAAACAAATACTCAAGGGTACACAAACACATAGTGGGATAACACCAATAGGAAAGGACAGGGTTCGTTTTCAGTGTAACATTTGGTACTGCAGTCCAACCCAAAACTTCATATATCTTTCCTCTTATTCCATCCTTTGTTTCCACCAAAAAAATTCTAACTAAGCATGCTTTCTGTATTTATATGTTCACACATTTCTTACCTCAACATTTATTTCCAAGAAAATCCTACCTAAACCTGTTTTCTCAATGCATTTCTTCCAATTCATCGCAACTCATTCTCTTAGAGGCTACCCCCTCTTAAGCTAACTTAAATCTACTGAGCTCAGATGCTAAACTAAGGGACGAGGCAATGCAGCATCACATAACAAATCAACACAAACAGCAATGCAAAAAAATGCAAATTGGCAAAGCTAGCAGCATAAATGAGCAAAAGTCAAATTCAATAACACTATGCCTGGCAAACAGCAGCAACTTATACCTAAACATGGCATAGCGCAAGCAGAAAAAATATTACACTAAACAACAATGCAGATAAGGGAAATGTATATTCACATCTTAATGTCTATGTAATTAAAGTGGTGCACCACAAGAAGTTATTCTACCAAAAAGTTACCAATTACTTGAAAAGAAAATTATGAATGCAGTTACTAGTTCCTTCTTATTGTTCTTTCCTGTCCAAGTGCTCCTTTTTTAAAGAATGTGGATCATAAAATAATTATTTAATAGATCTGTTGACAGAAAGTGTTCACATTAGCAAATGCATTTTATTTTATAAAAGCAATGCTGCAACACAGCTGAAAAACAGGTATCAAATGAAATAAGCAATTACGCAAACCAAAGCATAAAAATATCATTCAATATTCATGTGACATTTCATAAGTTAGTAGAAATTCTCTCAACTCTCGTAGAAAGACGTGTGCAGATGTAAAAATATTTGTCATTTTATTAGGCATTTCAGTAAATATCGTAAATTAAGAGCTAGTGTAATCATATGTTTTCAAGTTCGACCGTGTCGTTTTTGCGATGCTTTCTCTAAAGGAATGACAATGGCCAGGATAATGGCCTTCCCTTTCTTTTTTTTTTCTTCCTGTGCTCTGAAAGGCACGCGCTAATGACTTTTTCTCCAGGCGTCTGACACAGCTGGGTGCCCGCGACGCATTACGTGCAGGTGGTCACTTAACTTTCGTACGGAAATATTTACGACAGCAATTTTCGCTAAAGTGACAGTCTCACATAAAAATACTTCACAGGTCAAGAATTAGCGTTGCAAATCTGTAGAAACAAAATTCTATGAATATAACAGTGTCCAAAAAATGTTCAGTGGCATTGTGATACATTCACACATGATTCACACATGTCATAACTCTTAAAGTACGATTCTTGGTTTCCAACATCCTTTTTCACAAGTCAAGAGTCCCTACCCACTATTCATTACTCCTTACCTTATTACACATATACGTATCCATCGACACTCGTCAATATTTCGTCATTATAAATATGAAGCATAATCAAATAACTCATGTAGCCTCAGCCTATTAATCATAAACATACCTCAGCAGCATGATACACATCGTCGTCGTAAAAATAACATCATAACACCTCAGTCAAATCTCAAAATCGTCGTAGCTTCCTCCAATAATTAAAAAAATTCTCTGCTCATGTCAAAAGTGTCATCTGCCTCAAACGTACTTTAAAAATCATAATCCCTTTACCAAATACATCATTCAAAGCTCTCATAGTATCACAATGGTTCCGAAAAAATATGAACAGTTTACAATGCACAGACAAAATACAGTTTCATAAGTGTGAAGTTATCCAGCTGTGTAATTACGTAAACATCTGTCACTGACGTAGTAAAAAAATGTTTATCTCTCAGTTAAATGATCAGATAGCTGTGTAATTTGTGTGTTAGAGAAATATGGTACCGATGTGTAAAGTTGTATAAGCAAATACCATATTAGCTAGGGTTCCTTGTGGTTGCCACACACATGGTACACAAAGTAAGCGTGTACCCCCCTGAGGATAAATGTAATTATGCCCTCAGGTGTTACAAATTACAGCAATGGAATGAAATGTATCACGGAAAACTTTCTTTGTAATTAAAAAATCTTTAAAAATAAATGTTTCAAGTACAAAATTAATCACTCAAATACGTGTACTGTAGCGCTAAATGTGCGTCTTGTTGCAACATAATCTGTGTGGAAGTGTCGTAGTTATCGTCCTCCGAAAGCTAAGTTCTGCAGAAGTCAATGTACTTACCTCATAATACACAAAAGTGAAATGCTTTGCGTATAGATATCGTAGTTATAATGCTTATTGGCGTGATGAAGAAAGTACTGTACAGTAACGTAATGTTGTGCCACGAAAAAGGCTGTCTCATTGTTGCTATACCACAAAAGTTACTACTAAAACATGTTTTTCTTTCCAGAAGAATTTAGAAAACTGTGCAGATATAAAACAGATACACCGCAAAAGCAACATTGTAAATTGTCACTCATTAGTAGCGTCGTGATAAAATCGTGTAGCTGTCACATAAACTAACTATTGTCTCATCTGGTATCTCACAGAAAGTACTTTAAATCCGGAATGTATTTTCAAGTAAACCAAAATGTTGCATTAAAATCTCATTAGCAGTACTGGTAAATGTTCTAATCGTGCAACTAACAAGCAAGAATGTACACACACAATTACACTGTGCCGTCTGTTCGCAATAACAATGCATTCGTAATTTCTGTTTAAATAATTTCTCTTGGTTCTTGGCTGGATATTTAACTTCAAACATTGTTGCATGGTAACAGTTTCTAAAGCATACTAGTAACGTGAAGTGAAACGTTTTATGGCAAAGACAAAGTTAAAAGGCAGATTATCTGTCAATAAATGGTTTTACATGAGAAGTGTGGTGCAATCCTTTACTCTTCCTAGTACGCAGACTTTCAACTTCAACGGAATTATCATGTGGTATACGTCGGTGAGGAGTGCTAAAAATTTTCCCAAGGTTAACGTCTTATGTTATTTTTCTCGGAGCTAGCGGGCGCACGCGGCTGCCTGCTGCATGCGGTGTGAGTCATTGTCTGCCTCTTTGTTGGCGCGCGTCGTTATTGGGATTAGGAGACCTAACTTCTACAAATTCGCCTTGCCGAGAGGGCCCAGCTCTGTTAGAGTCCCGCCAGTTCTGATGGAATTCAGGTCTGTCGTTTTGTCGGTAGTTTACACAGTTTCTTTCGTGTCGGTCATGTGGTGGAGAATTTCTCCCTGAATCGTAACTGCGCGCAGAACTGTTGCGTCTGTAGTTATTCTGTCTCCCTTGATAAGAATTGTTTTTGTTCCCATATTGTCTGTTTCTATGGTAATCTTTGTCATATTCATTACTACGGAAATGCGATCTTTCTCTGTAACTATTATTACTCTGCCAGTGGTTGTCATATGGGTGGTGTCTGTTCTGGTCACGATACGTGTTGTGAGAATAGCCCTGTCGTGTCCAGTTATTATTTCTTTCATCGTGGAATCGTGACAGATGTGACCTGTAATTGTTGTGCTCCTGTTTCCGCGTTCCCCGATTGTCAGTGTCAATTTCCAATTCTTGTAACAGACCCTGAAATGCTTCAATGTCATCTTTGCAACGTCCTGCTAAAATAATATGTCGTAAATGTTCAGGCAATTTGAGTAAGCAAATGCGGATGAGTTCTGAGGGGCTGTATGGGTTTGAAAGATATTGATTCTTATGCAACATGTCTTCAAAATATTTGACAAGACTGGAAAATTCAGATTGTTCAAAGTGTTTCATCATCATGATGCTATGTTTTACACGGTCTTGTGTAGCTTGAGACCAATATGCTGAGAGGAAGGCATGGTAAAACTCTCCTTCACTGTGGCAATCGTGAATTACCGATCGCATTCTTACAGCTGGTTCATTCTCTAAGTAGCCACACATAAATTCTAATCTGTGTTCCAGCGACCAGTTGGGAGGAAAACAATGAGAGAATTGATGGAGCCATGCTTGTGGATGAATGTCGTTGCCAGAATTCTTAAATGTTTTGAATTTACGTGTAGTAATGAACAGCTTATAGTCAAAATCATCATGTCGGCGAGTCGCATATCGGTCATTGTTAGGTCGTGTCGGCCGTTCCATCTCAAAATTCGGTGCACATTCCCAATTTCTTTCATTACTTCCGAAATGCCCTGTGTTATTATTTTGCAGCTTTTCCGTGTTTCTAAGTCCCTCTTCCCGTGTTGGAGCGCGAGTGTTCTCTGAAATACGTAATTCTTGTATTACCTGTGTCAGCTGATCTTGTACTTCCCGGATTTCTCTTTGGTGTTGTGTATTAATTCGATTCTGATTTTGTTTGAATTTCCTAATTTGTTCATACTCTTCTGTGTCAGTGAAGGCTACAGGTGTTGTGTCATTCAGATCATCATCTACCTTTGTAGATAAGTTAGTGAACTGATCTGAAAGTTCGGCTACTTTATCCGATAGTGTACTTATTTCCTCAGTGTGTTTTTCTGAACCAAGTTTCAGAGTGTCCATTTGTGTTGAAATCGTATCTACTGTGTCTTTTAAGTTTTCTTGACTTTTTGCAAGTTGCGTAACCGAATCGGTAGATGCAACTGCGTCAATTTTAGCTTGCAAGGTGTTGTGATTTTCATGAACAATAGTTTGCAGTTCTTTTATGGCTGCTTCGTGATTCTGTAATGCATTTTCATGACGCGAAAAAATAGGTTGAAAATGCTCACAAATTTGAGTTTTTACCTCATTACAGACTTTTTGACATTTCGATTCGATGTTATGTAACTCAGCAGTTAAATCCTCACGTGTTTGTTCGAGAGTTTGTTCCAATGAGTCTAACTTTTTGAGATTTTGTTCCACTGTGTCTAACTGTTGCTGTGTTTGTCTCTGGTGTTGTTCCATTGTGTCTAACTTTTTAAGATTTTGTTCCACTGTGTCTAACTTTTGAAGCTTTTGCTGTGTCTGTCCCATTTGTTGTATTAATTGTAATAACAATGCATTGGTGTCTGAAACATGTTCCTCAGTGCTTTTCGGCAGTGAATTTACACCGGAAACATTCACATTTTGACAAGCAGAAAATGTGTCTTGACTTATTCGAGAAAACGGTGAGGATCCAAAACCTGAATCTACAGTATTTGCGAGATCGTGTCGTGTCATTTCGGCTTCCTGAGGCGAGCTATTGCCGACCGGTCGATCGATAATGCTTCCCTCTTCACTAATTGTTTCACTGTCCACGCCATTGTTTGACGCCCGCTCCATTTCCCTGTGCACAGTTACCAAATTACTACTTTGAACATTAGTAAATTCATTACTCGGCGGCGCTGATAAGCTACGCTCGTCATCACTATTATTTCTCAGTTTAGTTTGGAGCCTAGTGTTACGTTTTTCACACGCCATTATTGTCACAGTATTTCACACGACAACACAGAAAAACACAATTTGAAGATCAAAAATAAGAGAACACATTAACATAGCACTAAAATAATATCTAGTTAATTGCAAGCGCAGCTGCGAAATACTTGGTGCAAATCTACATGCATGCCACAACTGTTTTACTATACAACAATGAAAGACTGCAACTACAAAGGAAATTCTCTCTACAATAACGCACTAGCAATAAACAAAAGCTACACTAAATACACAAACTACAAGAAAAAATCAGAAGATTCCAGTGAGGTATCCTAGGCTAAGGGTCGCCATATGAAACGTCCCCTTTGAACAATTATACAGGACTGTCCTTAACCTGACACACAATATTTTGTTAGCGCAACGCAATCTGACTTTCAAAATTCCCTACAAAAGATTGGCCCTGACTAACATTAAACTATACCTTTCACAAATCACTTACCTCACAAAAATCTTCGCTGCTCAAGCTACTGCAATACAGCGAGCGCCACTACTGCCAGCTAAATAAAAGATTCAAACTACTGAAGGCACTAACTACTGATAGGGATAGTTAGCAAATGAAAGATATTAATAGAGAAGAAACAATGTATTTACCTTGATATCATCACAAGTCATAATATATATATCAGTTCATGACAAATGACAAACCTCCGCCATCTCTCTCCCCACATCCACCACTGCTGGCGGCTCACCTCCAACTGCGCAACGCTACGCGCTGTTCACAGCCAGCTGCCTAACACTACAATGGCGAGTATTACAACAATGCAAAGCAGACACAGACTGCCCACAGCACAGCCAGTGATTGTCATACAGAGGTGGCGTTACCAATAAAAAACCTAAACAGCCTACTTACATAGAGAAAACATAAACAGCCTACTTACATAGAGAAAACATAAACAGCCTACTTACATAGAGAAAACATAAACAGCCTACTTACATATGGAATTGACAGAAGGAAGGAAGATCGCGTTAACATCCCGTCGACATCGAGGTTGTTAGAGACGGAGCACAAGCTCGGATTATGAGAAGGATGGGGAAAGAAATCGGCCGTGCCCTTTCAAAGGTACCAACCATGCATTTGCCTGGAGCGATTAAGTGAAATCGCGGAAAACCTAAATCTCGATGGCCGGACGAGGTTTTGAACTGTCGTCCTCCCGGGTGGGAGTCCAGTGTGTTAAACGCCGCTTGGTAGAATTGACAGAAGACATCGATAAAGTGCAAACAAGGATAGCGTCGACTGTATTATTGCGAAATATGGGGGAGAGGGTATCACAGATGTGATGCGCAAGTTGGGGTGGCAATGACTAAAAGAAAAGCGTTTCTGGTGACGGCATGATATTTTCACGAAATTTCGATCATCAGCTTTCTCCTCTGAATTCGGAAACATTTTGTTCACGCCTACCTACATATGGAGGATAGACCATCGTAACAAAAAAAGAGGAAGCCTAGCTACCACGGATATATTTAAATACTAGTTCTTAGCGCGCACTGTTAGAGTGTGGAGCGGTAGAGAAATAGTCTAAAGGTAATTCGACGAATCCTCTGCCAGGCACATAATTGTGGTATGCAGAGTAGTCATGTAGACATAGATGCCGGCCTAAGTGGCCGTGCGGTTCTAGGCGCTACAGTCTGGAACCGCGCGACCGCTACGGTCGCTGGTTCGAATCCTGCCTCGGGCATGGATGTGTGTGATGTCCTTAGGTTAGTTAGGTTTAAGTAGTTCTAAGTTCTAGGGGACTGATGACCTCAGCAGTTAATTCCCATAGTGCTCAGAGCCATTTGAACCATTTAGACTTAGGTGTAGGGTAATATAAATAAGTACTTATCACTTACCTCTTGTCTACCAGAGCCAACATTTAGTCCTTTTTTGAATACGTCGAGACTAACTCAAGTTTGTGCCAGACCAAGACTCGCAGCCGGGTTTCCCGCTGTTTGCCGACGCATTACCATAGGCAATCCAACCACGCCTGTAGGCCTAAATCAGATGTTGTCACTGGCTTTTGCACCTGTTTATTGTTGCTAGAGATTCTCCCGCGGTGTACTTATAAATAATACGGTGTTGGTGGAGATCTGTACTCTCGCATACCTTCATTTGTGTTCAAGGAGGCAGCACGTCCTAAGCATTGTCAACCTTTCTTCAAGGAGATGGGCGACGTGGTTCTATAGGGTACGATCTGATGTTCGATTGCATTGATCCTACGAGCATGGCCTGCTCGTAGAATTAACACGACCAAACACCTGATGGTGTCCTATAGACCAACGTCGCGGTTTTCACAGATCGTGAGGCGTAAACAAGCGGTCAGTCATATTTGTGCGCACGCTAATTAGTTTCCAACTGGTCTTTCAGTGAGAGGGTGCAAGCAGTCAATAAGATTATCTCCATGACCGAACGTTGAACTTCGCAAGCAAAATACACACACTTCAACACATCATAAACACATACGACGCGTTCGAATCCATAGCTGCGTCTTCTTGGGCTTCAGTTCGTCCGTAATCCAGTGCCGCTAGATGTTCTGCAGATGTGACCCATTTGCGTTGTATTGATATAAATCTTGTGAAATCCTGTTGAGTACACTACTGGCCATTAAAATTGCTACACCACGAAGATGACGTGGTACAGACGCGAAATTTAACCGACAGGAAGAAGATGCTGTGATATGCAAATGATTAGCTTTTCAGAGCATTCACACAAGCTTGGCGCCAGTGGCGACACCTACAACGTGCTGACATGAGGAAAGTTTCCAACCGATTTCTCATACACAAACAGCAGTAGACCGGCGTTGCCTGATGAAACGTTGTTGTGATGCCTCGTGTAATGAGGAGACATGCGTACCATCACGTTTCCGACTTTGATAAGGGTCAGATTGTAGCCTATGGCGATTGCGGTTTGTCGTATCGCGACATTGCTGCTCGCGTTGGTCGAGATACAATGACTGTTAGCAGAATATGGACTCGGTGGGTTCAGGATGGTAATACAGAACGCCGTGCTGGATCCCAACGGCCTCATATCACTAGCAGTCGAGATGACAGGCATCTTATCCGCATGGCTGTAACGGATCGTGCAGCCACGTCTCGATCCCCGAGTCAACAGATGGGGACGTTTGCAAGACAACAACCATCCGCACGAACAGTTCGACGACGTTTGCAGCAGCATGGACTATCAGCTCGGAGACCATGCTGGCGCTGCATCATAGACACGAGCGCCTGCGATGGTGTACTCAACGACGAACCTGGCTGCACGAATGGCAAAACGTCATTTTTTTCGGATGAATCCAGGTACTGTTTAGAGCATCATGATGGTCGCATCCGTGTTTGGCGACATCGCGGTGAACGCACATTGGAAGCGTGTATTCGTCATCGCCATACTGGCATATCACCCGGCGTGATGTTATGGTGTGCGATTGGTTACACGTCTCGGTCACCTCTTGTTCGCATTGACCGTACCTTGAACAGTGGAAGTTACATTTCAGATGTGTCACTACCCGTGGCTCTACCCTTCATTCGATCCCTGCGAAACCCTACATTTCAGCAGGATAATGCACGAACGCATGTTGCAGGTCCTGTATCTGCCTTTCTGGATACAGAAAATGTTCGACTGCTGCCCTCGCCAGCACATTCTCCAGATCTCTCACCAATTGAAAACGTCTGGTCAGTGGTGGCCGAGCAACTGGCTCGTCACAATACGCCAGTCATTACTCTTGATGAATTGTGGTATCGTGTTGAAGGTGCGTGGGCAACTGTACCTGTACACACCATCCAAGCTCTGTTTGACTCAATGCCCAGGCGTATCAAGGCCGTTATTATGGCCAGAGGTGGTTGTTCTGAGTACTGATTTCTCAGGATCTATGCACCCAAATTGCTTGAAAATGTAATCACGTGTCAGTTCTAGTATAATATATTTGTCCAATGAATGCACGTTTATCATCTGCATTTCTTCTTGGTGTAGCAATTTTAATGGCCAGTAGTGTATATTTAGAGAACCAGTATTAGAGTTAGACTGAAAGTAAATGAAATATCTGCAGCGTATACCTCTTATGGCTGCCTTAAGCGGAATGAAGGAAGATCACTGTGCGTACGAAAGCAAACAACTTACATCTTTAGAAGCCTCATACAAACTGAGAAGTAAAGCTTGGGTCTACCAATTACGCTATCTGATCAAAAGTGTCTGGGCACTCTTACGTGGTACAGAATTGACCACTAGACATCATGACGGGCGGACCCACCAGAATAAAAGGAAGTGGTGAGTACGGTGTTGTCAGTGGAGAAGCAGTAACAGCAGGATGCATCCGTCATGAGAGCTCAGTGATTATGAATGTTGTCTACTCATTTGATGTTACTTGGGTAACAGATCCATCAGAGACATTTCAACCCTTCTAAGGCTGTCCTTGTCCACTGTTGGTTATGCGAGTATGAACTGGAAACGCGAAGGAAGAACCACAGCTAAACCAAGAAAACGCAGCCCTCATGTACTGACGGACAAATGTTCAAATTTGTGTGAAATCTTATGGGACTTAACTGCTAAGGTCATCAGTCCCTAAGCGTACACGCTACTTAGCCTAAATTATCCTAAGGACAAACACACACACACCCACACCCGAGGGAGGACTCGAACCTCCGCCGGGACCAACCGCACAGTCCATGACTGCATCGCTCGGCTAATCCCGCGCGGCACGGACGGACAGGGACCATTAAACATTGCAAGTGGTGGTTCTAAAAGCTCACATGAATTCAATGAAAGGACCAGCTCTTGAGTTCCAAAGTGCTACCAGAAGTTCAGGTAGCGCAGTGATTGTGAGTAGAGTGTTAAAAAGAATGGAGTACAATGGTCGAACTCATCTTCATAAACCCCACATTTCTATAGTCACTGCTAAGCGGCCCTTGAAGTGGTGTAGAGAACGACGCCACTGGCCAGTGGATAACTGAGAACGTATTGTTTGGCTTGATGAATCATGCTACCCCTGCAGCAAACCGACGGAACGGTTTGGATTTGGTGACTTCCTGGAGAACGTAGCCAGTCATCATGTATACTTCTAACAGTGAAGTGCGGAGGAAGTGATATTACGGAATGAAGGGGGGGGGGGGGGAGTTCGTGCTCAGGATGTCCCCCCTACTTCTTTTAAGAAAACGCTGATTGCAGAAGGATATGAACACATTTTATGCCGCATCGTAGGGCGTAGAAGAATAGTTCGGAAATGATTATTGTATCAGCAGGACAATGCATCCTTATATAAAGCAGCATGTGTGAGGCAATAGCTTGTGGACATTAAATTTCTGAAACGGACTGGCCTGCACAGAGTCCCGAGTTGAACCGTGTGGGGCACCTTTGGGATGAGTTAGAACGTCGACTTCGCTCCAGACATCACAACCTTCCCTGGTTTCGGCTCTTGAGGAAGTCTGGGCTGCCATTGCTTCACAGACATTCAGACGCTACGTTGAAAGTGTCCCCAGCAGAGTTCAAGCCGTCATGAAAGCGAAATTTGGACACATGCATTATTAATGTCGATTAATAAGTGTCCGGATGCTTTTGATGAGATAGTGTATCTCCTGCCAAGCAAACATGTGTTTTCATGTCCATTTGGAGATGTTCTGGACCCGATAAGTATGAAGCAAGCGCAAGATTTTAAAGCACAATATCATCGTAGCTCTTTACTGCATATCTCCAGAAAAAAAAGGGAACGTGATCTCAACTCATATCAGCAACCGTCTGGTTACAGATGAAATGAATATTGTGCAGAGATGGTCGGGTATATTATTAGTGGAACTTAGACCGTGATAAACTACGTCTTTAGTTTGTGCTTTGCTGAGGAGATCGACATGAAACGTTTGGCGGATTGAAGTACTGAGAGACTTTAAAGAGTTATGCGGCTGGAAGCTCGAAAATAAGTCAATAGTTGAAATCGTCGTGAGACCATGCATTCCAACGTTAGAGACGTTTGTCACTTCAGTTGCAGGCTCCATGTAGTTCGGGAATGAGGAATAGACTTGTTTGCTTATCATGTGCCGTTTGTAAAGGAATTTATTCAAAAGTAAGTATGACAAGTCCAACCTTCTTTGTTTTTATTTTCCACTTTACAACGAATAGAACACATGCCTCTGACTTTTGCCGACTGCGTTTTCACTTACTGTGGTATCCGAGCGTGCTTCACGGGCAGACAGAAGCTTCCATCTGTTCCGTTACTATATTCCACAGAGGCCTTCCCTGCTGGACTAGCACTTTTCGAGAACGGATATGGGGAAGGATGGCCTCGCCACAGAGTAGCGGATGTTTCCAAAATGAAGCTCGCACTCTGCAGTGCGGTGCATGCTGTGATGAAACTTCCTGTCATTAAAACTGTGTGTCGCATTGGGACCGGAACCCACACCTGCGGCTTTCGCGGCAATTCTCTGACTGATGGAGCCATTACAGGATTTGCTCACTGCAGACTGAAGGACACGTCATCGATACTGCGCATCAGCAAACTGGATCTAACAACGGTACTTTAAGACTCACGCTTTTCGATTTTCTTCACTCTTAGAGGATGTGAAGGTCAGTGCCCACACATCAATTTCCTTGGGCATTGCTACTCAATTCTAAATAAATTTCACAAAAAATAGCCTTTAAAAATTAGAAGGTTTTTGAGCGTTGTGAAGTATAAAACATTTTCAACTTAGAGTTTCTCGAAGTGAGTGCATCTTGGAACCACGAAGTTGCTGGTTCGCTTATCGGGAGGAACAACATTTTTCCTTTTATTTTATTTCTTTATTTATTGTGTAATGGGAATGTTAATTAAGAAGTACTGAAACATGACTTCCGGTAAAAAAATCTTTTATTTTTAATTACTAACAGCAAGAAAACGGGAGTATTCACAGCAAATAAAAATTTTCTGCAAAAAAACATGAAACATCAAACGGAAATAATGTGCTTCCTTCATTCTTAGAGATTTAATACTGCTATTGGTGTATTCTTTCATTTAAAAATAAGGCATTCAGCGTGTCTTTATAAAATTTAATTTATTTCTATGGGATTAGTAATTTAAAGTCAGCAGCTTCGCAACACTTTCGTTCTGCACAAAACGGCCGGTTTTGCTACTGAATTCTTGGCGAGCGGGTGGCGCACGTGCTCGGCGGGACTGAGGTTCATCCAGAATCAGGTTTCCTGTCATTCCTCTGAATCACTTCAGGAGAATGACAGGGTGGTTTCCGTAACAAGTCATTTCATAATCCGTCTCCAAAGAGCTTGATGTGAACGAGACGTTAAACTTCACTATTCCTTCTCCTTGTTCGTCTGCAGCTGTAGCCTTACCTTGCGAGCAACCATATGGTGCTTGGCAGAGGGCACATAGTGTGTGTTGTATTCACCTGTTACACTTGTATCAAACATTGATAGGTGGCAGAAAGAGAACCCCTTACCACCTAATGTAGTTGTTGTTACTATGAGGTGGCTTGATTTCACATAGCAACTTCACAGACTCATCACAGGGCCAGATAGAGTTAGACAACATCTATCGCAAATGATAGCAACAGAGACCTACAATAGTTTACAATAATTTATTATCAGAAACATTATAATCTTTAACTTTAGAGTAAGATATTGTGTGGCAATAGTGTAAAGTTTACTTGCACTGATACGTCTTTAGGTCTCACTCTCTCCTGGATTCGGTGAACGACACCTACGATCACTTGTAGAATGTCCAGTTAGCTCTTCTTGGCGACGACTGTCACTGTCCTGATGCTGTCTTACGGTATTGTTGATACTCTGCGGATACTGAGAGGAGCCATGTGTCCGCTTATGTCCGCGTTTGGGGGGAGGGATGTCCGCGTGGGCACTATTTTAGTGACGTATGGGGGAAACGTAAAATCGGCTTTGCCGATATTGCGGCCTCTCTTTATGCTAGGTTTAAATCAGTGCTGGATGACTTAAAGGCTCGGCGCTCTCCTGTATGTAACTGCGTTAGGTATCTTCCGAATGGTACATAGTGTGCTCCCTTCCTTCTCCATTCGTGGCCGGTACGTGGGAAGAAAGATTGTCGGTACCCTTCTCTATGAACCAGAATATCTCTATGTTTATCATCGTGGTCATTACGCGTGATATATGCTGGAAGAAAAACTATGATTCTTCAGTAATTTTTGAAGCAAGGTGGAGATTTTCTACTATCTGGCGTGGCATTATGTGGGGCCGACGTACGCCGCTGATGGTCATGGATGGCGCCGTAACGGTTGTAAGATGCGTGAATGCCATCCTCCGACCGTTAGTCCAACCATATCGGCAGCATATTAACGAGGCATTTGTCTTCATGGAGGACAATTTGCGCCCCCATTGTGCACACCTTGTGAATGACTTCCTCCAGGATAACGACATTGCTCGACTAGAGTGGCCAGCATGTTCTCCAGACGTGAACCCTATTGAATATGCCTGGGATAGATTGAAAAGGGCTGTTTATGGACGACGTGACCCACCAACCACTCTACGCCGAATCGCCGTTGAGAAGTGGAACAATATGGACCAACAGTGCCTTGATGAACTTGTGGATAGTATGCCACGACGAATACAGGCATGCATCAATTCAAGAGGACGTGCTGCTGGGTACTAGAGGTACCGGTGTGTGTAGCAATATGGCCCACCATCTCTGAAGGTCTCGCTGTATCGTGGTACAACATGCAATGCGTTGTTTTCATGAGCAATAAAAAGGGCGGAAATGATGTTTATGGTGATCTCTGTTCCAATTTTCTGTACAGGTTCCGGAACTGTCGGAACCGAGGTGATGCAAAACTTTTTTGATGTGTGTAATAAATGAAAAGCACCAGTTTGCTTTCGTTGAACACGGTTTAACTTGCATGAAGTTGAGTAAAATCAGAGACAATAATTTCCCAGTAGTGGCGGTGCGCTGTACCATGAAAACCGATAGTTGTGGCTAAATTTTGGAACATTATTATGTCTTTCTTAATTTCGACTTCATCCGGTTGAAAATACCTCGACAATTTTGTTGGTATTCTGCTTGCGGTAATAAAGACAAAACAGCGATTCCATTCGTATTTTCTGCACTAACAGATAAGTCGTACCTAATTTCCACATCGACATATAGAATTATTCATATCATCCAAATACTAAATGAAATTTAAAATTTCGCGTTCCCCATTTCTATCAATAATTCAATAATTTATTTTCTCTTTTTTATTAGGTTTTTTTTGTGTATACGATTAATAGACTTCCACACTTTTATTCTTTGGTCAACATTATATCTTCGCACACTTCCCGCCAAACATGCACAAACCAAATGTCAAAACTGCCATAATATCAAGAATAGTTGCATTTTGTAAACCAGTAACCATGAAGACACAGACTGTGCTACACTCTCAGTTTAGTCATTTGGCAAATTTAAAGGCATTTTCCGCACATTTATCTTCTCACCATTGTGTTCCCATTTCGTATCAATAACATACCATGCTTTTCCATAGTAGCAATCAAAAGACAGTGGCTTCATAAGCTGAAGTCGATTGTGAAGAAAAACATAGATTAAATAAATAGAAGTCCAAGTAAAAGAAGTGTGGCTTCAATTCAATATTTGGGTGTGGTATCCTCCATGAAAAAGAAGCACTATTTAGTGCTTTGACGTCCACATGATATTTCATGGAACCATTACTTTATTATTTGACTTGGAAATTACATTCTCGTATTTTTATCGATTTTGTCGGCTGATTTAAACAGATATATTACGTAATCAGAAGCTCATATTGTTGTCTGGATGCTGTATAACTTATACTCATGGACTGGTCGATATGAAAAGCACTGTGCAGCTTAACTATCCAATAGTGGATTAAATAAATTCGGTAGATATAACGGCGTCTTAAAAGACATTTCAGACGACAAGAAACAAATATGCAAAATCTAATCTCCATGGTTGTTTGTTTGTGTGAATGTATGCATTAGGTGCTCAACACCGACGTCAACAATACCCCAATTTTCTTTCTTGTATTTAGAATCCGTCTTTCTACATTCTAAATCTAAAGCCCAACGTAGAACATTTCTTCTGAACAGTTCAGTGTTTAAAATATGTAGTTCGCAGTCAGTAGCCGGATTGTCATTTAGCCCCAATGTATTCCCATACTGTATCGTTGCGTTATATCTCGTTATCGTTACATGTCTGACCTTTACTAAACTGTGCCTATAAATGATCCAACAGAAAATTAAGAAATGAGACTGCTATGTTTTTTAGGAACTGTTTGTAGTGGCGACTATTTTTCGACCTGTATTATGACAAGTTTCATCAAAATCTATCAAGACATTGTTAATGGATGAGCAGTTTACTGCAGTCGCCACGAAATTTAGTTCGTTAATAGTGTGACCTTTGTTATATTTGTTTTGCCAGACTACTTATTAACATACAGCTTCCTGCAGCCTAAATTTAGAACTGCGGCCAAATACAGGGTGTTACAAAAAGGTAAGGCCAAACTTTCAGGAAACATTCCTCACACACAAAGAAAGAAAATATGTTACATGGACATGTGTCCGGAAACGCTTACTTTCCATGTTAGAGCTCATTTTATTACTTCTCTTCATATCATATTAATCATGGAATGGAAACACACAGCAACAGAACGTACCAGCGTGACTTCAAACACCTTGTTACAGGAAATGTTCAAAATGTCCTCCGTTAGCGAGGATACATGCATCCACCCTCCGTCGCATGGAAACCCTGATGCGCTGATGCAGCCCTGGAGAATGGCGTATTGTATCACAGCCGTCCACAATACGAGCACGAAGAGTCTCTACATTTGGTACCGGGGTTGCGTAGACAAGAGCTTTCAAATGCCCTCATAAATGAAAGTCAAGAGGGTTGAGGTCAGGAGAGCGTGGAGGCCATGGAATTGGTCCGCCTCTACCAATCCATCGGTCACCGAATCTGTTGTTGAGAAGCGTACGAACACTTCGACTGAAATGTGCAGAGCTCCATCGTGCATGAACCACATGTTGTGTCGTACTTGTAAAGGCACATGTTCTAGCAGCACAGGTAGAGTATCCCGTATGAAATCATGATAACGTGCTCCACTGAGCGTAGGTGGAAGAACATGGGGCACAATCAAGACATCACCAACAATGCCTGCCGAAACGTTCACAGAAAATCAGTGTTGATTACGTGATTGCACAATTGCGTGCCGATTCTCGTCAGCCCACACATGTTGATTGTGAAAATTTACAATTTGATCACGTTGGAATGAAGCCTCATCCGTAAAGAGAACAGTTGCACTGAAATGAGGATTGACACATTGTTGGATGAACCATTCGCAGAAGTGTACCCGTGGAGGCCAATCAGCTGCTGATAGTGCCTGCACACGCTGTACATGGTACGGAAACAACTGGTTCTCCCGTAGCACTCTCCATACAGTGACGTGGTCAACGTCACCTTGTACAGCAGCAACTTCTCTGACGCTGGCATTAGGGTTATCGTCAACTGCACGAAGAATTGCCTCGTCCATTGCAGGTGTCCTCGTCGTTCTAGGTCTTCCCCAGTCGCGAGTCATAAGTTGGAATGTTCCGTGCTCCCTAAGACACCGATCAATTGCTTCGAACGTCTTCCTGTCGGGACACCTTCGTTCTGGAAATCTGTCTCGATACAAACGTACCGCGCCGCGGCTATTGCCCCGTGCTAATCCATACATCAGATGGGCATCTTGCCAACTCCGCATTTGTAAACATTGCACTGACTGTAAAACCACGTTCGTGACGAACACTAACCTGTTGATGCTACATACTGATGTGCTTGATGCTAGTACTGTAGAGCAATGAGTCGCATGTCAACACAAGCACCGAAGTCAACTTTACCATCCTTCAATTGGGCCAACTGGTGGTGAATCGAGGAAGTACAGTACATACTGACGAAACTAAAATGAGCTTTAACATCGAAATTAAGCGTTTACGGACACATGTCCACATAACTTCTTTTCTTTATTTGTGTGTGAGGAATGTTTCCTGAAAGTTTGGCCGTATCTTTTTGTAACACCCAGTATACACAAACTGCGCTTGAATTGTCTTACACTCCACTTAAAGGTGGAAATGTTATGTAGTCAGTATGTAGCGTGGTTAAATAGTTGTTACGGATATAGTCCTGAGAAGCTGGTTTTAGAATTTATCGCAACATTCTAGCTCCCCTCTTTCCACCGCATTTGGTAGATATTTTCGTCGGCTGTTAGAATGTCGCCTTCATTTCGGTGCGCCCTGACAGGCCTAAGAAAAATAAATAAAATTCGCTAGTGGAAAAGACCTCCAAACTCCGTACAAGTTGCGCGATGCAATTATTTCAGCGTAAATCTGAGTAGCGTAACGAACACTAAATTGCTACCGGAAACTCCAGCACCGCTTCCGGACAATAATTCACGTTGCATAACTTTTTAATGCCACAAGACAGCTTTCTGCCTTTATCACTCCTACTTTGCTGTAAACCCAATTACTGGCTTTCTGTCTCATTACCCAAGTGCGGTCGTGTTTCCAGCGCCGTTAGTCAAGAAAAGTGGACTTCCATCAACAAAGAAATAATTATCAAGTTCGACATCCTTTGATAATTTCACAGAACAGAAAGATAGCTGATTATGATGGAAAGGTCGTACCAGCAGTTTGTAATTAGCGCAGAAAACACAAAAATTATTAACGCTTAACGACATGTATAAAACTACTCATAGGTTTTTAATTGTTATACACGTCGGATTCTAACTGTAAGTAGGCTGTATAGGGTTTTTTATTGGTAACGCCACGTAGCGCTCTGTATGAAAATCACCGGCTGAGCTGTGTGCAGTCTGTGGCTGGTTAGCATTGTTGTAATATTCGCCATTGTAGTGTTGGGCAGCTGGATGTTAACAGCGCGTAGCGTTGCGCAGTTGGAGGTGAGCTGCCAGCAGTGGTGGATGTGGGGAGAGAAATGGCGGAGTTCTGAAATTTGTAAGACTGGATGTCATGAACTGCTATATATATTATGACTATTAAGCTGGCAGTAGTGGCGCTCGCAGCATTGCAGTAGCTTGAGTAACGAAGATTTTTGTGAGGTAAGTGATTTGTGAAAGGTATAGGTTAATGTTAGTCAGGGCCATTCTTTTGTAGGGATTTCTGAAAGTCAGGTTGCGTTGCGCTAAAAATATTGTGTGTCAATTTAAGCACAGTCTTGTATAATTGTTCAAAGGGGGCGTTTCATAACGTCTCTCTCTCTCTCTCTCTCTCTCTCTCTCTCTCTATCTATCTATCTATCTATCTATCTACCTGCCTATCTATCTAGCTCTTGTCTCGCGTGCGTGCAGACACATTCGTGTGTGTGTGTGTGTGTGTGTGTGTGTGTGTGTGTGTGTGATCGTTAAACATGTTTAATGAGGATATTATGAAACCACAGCATAATGGTCATATTTACACAACATGGCAACATTCTCTGCGCAAGCACAGCTGCATCAACGCAACATGCGAAAGACGTGTGTTATTACGGCACCTTTGTACAAACGGCAAGTGCACAAATCAGGTTTCGTCCTGTAGTCGTGGTCAGTGAACACATGTTGACTGTTTGTCATCAGCGCTAATTTGTCCTCCAAGTAAATATGGCACTTTTATCGTTCGAAAATGCATGAACGTTTCAGTATTGTTTGGAAATGATATCAGCTGTATAAATCGTTTTTGTCGTCTTTTTCCTTCGACCACATCGTTCTTCTTTTTAATGGGATGTGACTTCACTTGCTCGCTAAACTTAGAAAGTAATTCTGACACAGTGGCTCAATAAGGGCTGGATTTTTGTATAAAATAACTGTGGAATTTTTATTGCAAATAATAATTGTAGCTGTGTGATTATGACGAGGAAATACAAAATAGACGGATTTTGTGAGATTATGGAAGTAGCAAGACTTTACGTGAAATATTCTCAGATACAGTGAAAACAGAACCATTTCTATAACCTTGGGTAGCACTTAAAAGCAATGTGTAATTCCATATTACCTCAGAGATGTTATTTAAATTCTGAAAAGGAATAACACGCTCCTTCACTTTTTGTTTCTGTTTTTTAACACCTGTCAGATACAAAAGCAGCAATTTTCCTGTCCGGCAGCGTTGGAACGTACTTTTATAATCGAGGAAGGTTGTTGCCTTTAACACTGTATTGTCAAATTCTGTTTACTCACCTACAGGGACTGTAAAGAGAACCGAATATTTAATAGGAACGTACGTCCAGAGGCATACCCTCCTCTTACCACGGCAACAGACGCATAAAATTACATGGACCTCAGATGTTAAGTCCCATAGTGCTTAGAGCCATTAGAACCACTTTTTCGCCTCAAACTAATGTGGTGCAAACTTCAGTTAAAGAATATTTCTTAGTGGTACTACAACGGTGCTACTAGCCTGGTGTCCGCTGTAATCCTGATTTATTCATTCGTCAGAATCCAAGCATTGTGTCTGGTAGTAAATAAATCTGATCGCGCAGTGTGATATTTTTTCCATGACTGTAACTGTTTTCTTCATGTGCTTGACATACCTGCATTTCAAAGTTTTATTTTTGGTTTTGCAAATCGGAAGGGTGTTACGTCTTGTCTTGCACATGCTGGAATGGCTTACTGTTACTCACAAGGTTTATAACCTTCTCTGAATCCGTAATAAGTGATCAGATATGGAACACAAGTAGCAACAGGCGGCTGCTTCGACCGATGACATGGGACCAACCCCATATCACTGGGTTCCAACCGTCAGTCCGCCGTATTCGGCAGAGTTCGTCGTGCGGAGGAGTCGCTTGCCAATGGCTTTACCTGTCTTATGATTAGTCTGTGGTTTTCGGTTGATAACTCACGAATATTATTCCAGTGAACGACTAACCTATACTTGTGTTCCAAAATTAGATCGTGATCATATGACTTTTTCTCGGACAGCACTATACGCTGGTATATATCTACTGGACGATTATAATTAAACTTTCGCTACATGAGAGTGCGCCCATAAAAAGCGAGTGATCATAGGATAGTGAAACTTCATGGACACATTTTTTAAGGACACGCAGAAGAAAAACTACGAATAGACCCCTGAAAGAAATACATTTAAATTTCTACATGAGGGGGTCACATTTGTTAATTGCGTAGCGTGTTTAAGTTCCAAGCTACAGATATTGCTCAGTGTGACAACCATCTGCATCCACGGCAGCTTGGAACCGCACTACAGATTAGCTCTTTTCGAACGATGGATCATGAAATGTTCAGCTGTCTACAAGATCGCACATTGCGTCCAGTATTCTTAGTCATGGCATCAGTAATTTCTTCAACAATTTGTGACGCAATTGTCTGTCGGCTTCTCCCAGATGCAGTCCCCGAGTCGCCAGTTAATTCAAACTTCCGAATCATGTTCTTCAACCCCAGTGCGGAATGAGGACCTCTCCGTATTCCTTTAATACGTCGATGTTCGCCAAGAGCAGCAGCACTGTTGCTGTTGTTTTGATAAAACAGCGTTAAGAGTAAGGTCCTGCTCACCTTGTCCAGAACCATGTTTCCTGTCTGCAACTGTAATTCACACTCACGCTTGTGTTTCAATCCTACTTCGGCGTACCAGTACCGGCGCCTAACAGCAAGTCATGCCGGCCGCTTTGGCCGAGCGGTTCTAGGCGCTTCAGTCCGGAACCGCGCTGCTGCTACGGTCGCAGGTTCTAATCCTGTCTCGGGCATGGCTGTGTGTGATGTCCTTAGGTTAGTTAGGTTTAAGTAGTTCTAAGTCTAGGGGACTGATGACCTGAGATGTTAAGTCCCATAGTGTTTAGAGCCATTTGAGCCATCAGAAAGTCATGACACTAACATTACTATCAACGAAAATCCTGCAGCGCACAGTCCGAAAATCATTCAAATACAGATGGGTACCGTATGGTAGACAGTTTCCCGTCTACACTAGCTCAGGTAGTGAAAGTTAAGTTACAATCACCCGGTACATCAGCATCCATACGACGGAAGCCATCTTACGGTGTGTGGCAGAGTGTACTCTTGGTTCCACCATCTTTTCCCGCTTCATTGTTACACTCCCCAGCTGCACGTGAGGAGAAAGATTGCTGGTAAATTTACGTGTTAGTTCTAATTTCTCGGATTTTGTCGTCGTGGTCACTTCGCGAGACGTTTGCGCGAGATACATACTCGACTGTTCCCGAACGATACTCATTCGTTTTTTCAATAGTAAACCTCTCCATGAGTCGCAACACCTGTCTTGTAGCACCTGTCACTGGATTTTGTGGAGCATCTCCGTAGTGCTCTCGCGCCGACTGAACGATCCCGTGACGAAACGCGCCGCTCTTTGTTGGATCTGATCTGTCTCCTACATTAATAGAACCTAGTAAACGAATGTCCCATACGGAAGTTGTTCTGTAAGGCATTTCTTTCGTGGATGAATTGCTTTTCCTTAAGGTTCTTCGAATGAATTTCCTCCTGTTTTCGACTTTTCTTACAGTCGGTTTCATATGATCGCTATAGACGGTTACTCCTAGGTATTTGATGACTGTAATAATTCCCATGAATATTAAGCCAATAGCGCAATTGAACAGAAATTTATCTCATCGCCTATTTATGCGAAATAAGTTACATTTATTTACGTTCAGGGTCAGTTGCCAGTCCCTGCACCAGTTATCGATCCCCTGCAGATGTTCCTGCAATTATCCAGTCTTCTGGCGTTGCTTCCATCTTATTGACAACCACGACACCTGCGAATGACCTAATGCCGCTCCTAATGATGTCCAGTAGATTATTTATGTATATTTCAAATAATGACGGTCCTATCACATTTCCTTTTGTTGTTACTAAAATTGTCTTTATATATATATCCATTTTGCTCCGATAGGAGCGACGTGTTGAGTTCTGTTTGCAAGGAAGTCTCGAATAAAGTCACAAATCTTGCCCGATGCTCGGTAAGCTCGTATTTAGCTCGCTAAACAGCAGTGTGGAATTGTATCAAATGTCTACCTGAAGTCAAGGTACAAGGCATCAATGAGGGCATTATTGTTTACGGCTCTCTGGATTATATCAGCTTTTTCTGACACGTGCTGTCGCTGGTCCTCCGCGACACAGACGAAACAGCCGACGATGAAGCAATCGATTTGGCGGTGTGTCTGTGTGCTCGCCGCGGCGCGATGCCGATCGACCGCTCCGGACGGTCTGTAGCCACGCCACCTCGGCTGCGCTCTATTTTTAGAGGAACTCGGGGCATGTGATGGAAACACGTGCGCCGCTGCTTTTACGATTAAAGTCCCGTAAATTTTCTGCTCCGTGTAAGCTATATGCAGGGGCAGTGTGTGTTCTGCGAGTATAAATCATTGGGGGCAAACTATCATAACGTTTTCTTAAAGAGCTTTGTCTCGGCCGAATAACGTTCGCACGATAACACATTTAGTGAAGTGTGTGGAACAGTTGTCAGAACGTACCCTGTAGTTTAAGTTTTACTCGAAAGTGTAATCTAAACGATCGCGTCTTCTTGGTTGCTTGGTCTGTTTCACCTGATATAGTCAGAAGGAAAGTCCATAAATTTCTGGCACCGACGTAGCTGATGTTCGACTGCGTACCCGTTCTTAGTCATTTACAAGTAACACAGGCTCCAGTGTGAAAAGTTATAGATGAGATATGTCCGCTTTATTATGAATTACTTGAACCCAGCGTTCACCAGGTACGTATTTTTTCCAATCTTCTATTAGTATATTGGTTGGTTATTTGGGGAAGGAGACCAGACAGTGAGATCATTGGTCTCATCGGATTAAGAAAGGACGGGGAAGGAAGTCGGCCGTGCCCTTTCACAGGTACCATCCTGGCACTTGCCTGGAGTGATTTAGGGAAATCACGGAAAACCTAAATCAGGATGGCCGTATTAGTATATTGCCTTCTTCCCTTTCCCTCTGTCCATCTCCTACTCTTCCCTGTCTCTGCCCATCTTGTCCTCTCCCATGTCTCCATCCATCTCCTCCTCTCCTTGCATCTCTCCATCTGCTCCTCCACCCTTTGTCCATCTGATCCTTCCCGTCTGTCCATTCCTCCCCGTTTCCTCCTCACCCCGTCTCTGTCCATTTCCTCCTCTCCCTCTCTCTCCAACACCTCCTTCCCCTCACTGCCCATTTCCTCATTCCCTCTCTCTATCAGTTTCCTCTTTCCCCTCACTGTCTGTCCACATCTTCGTTCCCCGCTCTATATGTCCATATCATTCTCCGCCATTCCCTCTCCACGTTATCATCTCCAGCTCAGTAGAGGCTACTGGTTCTTATTCCCACAGTACTTCTTTCCAGAAAGTAATTACATGTGTACCAAGTTTGGCTGAAATCGTCTCAGTGGTTTAGGAACATACAAAAGAACGTACATATACAGGGTTTTACAAAAAGGTACTGCCAAACTTTCAAGAAACATTCCTCACACACGAATAAAGCAAGTATGTTATGTGGACATGTGTCCGGAAACGCTTAATTTCCATGTTAGAGCTCATTTTAGTTTCGTCAGTATGTACAATACTTCCTCGATTCACCGCCATGATTCCATACGCGATACTCTACTGTGCTGCCGGCCGGAGTGGCCGTGCGGTTCTAGGCGCTACAGTCCGGAACCGAGCGACCGCTACGGTCGCAGGTTCGAATCCTGCCTCGGGCATGGATGTGTGTGTTGACCTTAGGTTAGTTAGGTTTAATTAGTTCTAAGTTCTAGGCGACTGATGACCGCCGATGTTAAGTCGCATAGTGCTCAGAGCCATTTGAACCATTCTACCTGTGCTGCTAGAACATGTGCCTTTACAAGTACGACACAACATGTGGTTCATGCACGATGGAGCTCCTGCACATTTCAGTCGAAGTGTTCGTACGCTTCTCAACAACAGATTGGGTGACCGATGGATTGGTAGAGGCGGACCAATTCCATGGCCTCCACGCTCTCCTGACCTCAACCCTCTTGACTTTCATTTATGGGGGCATTTGAAAGCTCTTGTCTACGCAACCTCGGTACCAAATGTAGAGACTCTTCGTGTTCGTATTGTGGACGGCTGTGATACAATACGCCATTCTCCAGGGCTGCATCAGCGCATCAGGGATTCCATGCGACGGAGGGCGGATCCTCGCTAACAGAGGACATTTTGAACATTTCCTGTAACAAGGTGTTTGAAGTCACGCTGGTACGTTCTGTTGCTGTGTGTTTCCATTCCATGATTAATGTGATTTGAAGAGAAGTAATAAAATAGCTCTAACATGGAAAGTAAGCGTTTCCGGACACATGTCCACATAACATATTTTCATTCTTTGTGTGTGAGGTATGTTTCCTGAAAGTTTGGCCGTACCTTTTTGTAACATCCTGTATACATACATACCTCTGCTACTATAAAAGTAAGGATTCGTTACCTTATGACCTTACGATATAAGGGAATGTATTACAAGGATAATTTCCCAACATTTAAACAACATCCTTCACTGAAATTAATAGACTGATAAGACCTCGAAACAATAGCTCATACAGTGTTGATAGAATTTCAGACAGTACCCTAAAGAGTTAAATTTGCTTTCGCCCACAGTCCTGCTGTGTTCTATAAATAACCGTATATTTCACTTAAATTGTCAGTTAATGTATTTTTTTTAAATTAAGATCGCAATTTTGGATACTGAGCCACTCGCAAGTAACAGCTGTAACAACATAAATTGCTCACATTCAAGTACGTCAATAAATATATTCTGTCACACTTTGATTGGGGATAATTTATGTTGTCATATCTGTTACTTGGTCTTCCACATGCACGAAAATTTGTGGAATTGTAGTACAGACGGGGAAGAGCCAATTTGAGATAAAACATACTTTTATGTAGAGAAAGTACTCATTGAGGGTATTTTCCAGAGTGTAAAATAGCCGTGGTTTGCAGCAACTCTTGGCAGATAGTTAAATCGCAGCCAGATGCTGTGCGGATTCGCAGTGTCCCTCTTTGTGATGCCGTGCATGAGGTGTCACCAGTGGATGACATGAACGGCAACTGTTGTCTAGCAGATATATCTCTTTCCTTTTGTGTCGAGCCTTTGGGACACGAGACTTGACCCTGCCTGACAACCGAACAACGTTCGCTGAGCTTAGAAGAAGGTGCGTTGTTTGACTGCGTGAATCGAGCCGATCGCATTATTGGATGTGTCCAATCACTAGGCTGTTGACACGAAACCGTTAATGCGATTTGGTTTTGCGGATGCGTCAAACCTAAACACACGTTAACTGGCCGCCAGACGACGAAAGACCATCCTAATAGCTGAAAGCGATCCCACTGCTTCGTTCATCGCCCTCGAGGGGCAGCTGATGAGAGTGGCTCATTGTTGAAATCAATGATTCCCAGACACGTGAAAAGAAGACGTTAGGAGTCTCCTTCTGTATTAGGTGATGCGTTTTGAAGTTATACACGATAGGGTAGGCTGGAGCCTTCATTTGGAATCGGAGAAGATTGTTGATACCAAGTTTTTTCTAATACTTATAGCACCTTTTGCCACTAACAATGATCTGTTAATGTGAGAAGCATCAATATCACAGTAGCGTGGGGTAAAGTTAAACTTTAAGCCTCCCCATAACTGATTGTGTTAATCAGTTCAAAGGTCAGATAAAGGAATAAGGGCATACCATCTCCAACAAAACCATGCCTAAGGAAGTTCTGTGGTGTTGACAAACTTACGTGTTGAGGACAGCTTTGTATTTTAGGGCAAAGTTACCATTTGTAGTAGGATGGGTAAATACAATGTAAGATTCCACGGCCTGGGGGAGAGAGGCAATTGATTCGGCGTAATGAATGCAGAGTGTTAGTGTGTGTGTGTGTGTGTGTGTGTGTGTGTGTGTGTGTGTGTGTGAGAGAGAGAGAGAGAGAGAGAGAGAGCGCACACGCAGGTGGCGCTGGTGGATAAGAGTTAGGGCCTGTTAGAGTCTTCAGAGTATGCAAAACGTCTTAAAAGATACGGATTCAGTAGGGGTTCTGATCCAACTTCCAAGTTTACTGAAAGAGTGGGTCAAGTAAAGGCATTTTAGGTATCTAACGATCTGCGGAAAATTTTTTTCAGGTGGTAGGACATAAGAGTCGAGGAGTGTAATCGCATACAGGAAGCGATGCGGAACACACGTCGATTAAAGTTTTGAAGGGGGTACTTTACTGGAACAGTGCAAGGCGATGGAACGTTGTACACGTTACGATACATCGGACAAATGCCTTGTGTTTGTTAGTCATCGTTATGACATCTAGTCTCCATGCTCTCTTGGATAGTACACTCCTGGAAATGGAAAAAAGAACACATTGACACCGGTGTGTCAGACCCACCATACTTGCTACGGACACTGCGAGAGGGCTGTACAAGCAATGATCACACGCACGGCACAGCGGGCACACCAGGAACCGCGGTGTTGGCCGTCGAATGGCGCTAGCTGCGCAGCATTTGTGCACCGCCGCCGTCAGTGTCAGCCAGTTTGCCGTGGCATACGGAGCTCCATCGCAGTCTTTAACACTGGTAGCATGCCGCGACAGCGTGGACGTGAACCATATGTGCAGTTGACCGACTTTGAGCGAGGGCGTATAGTGGGCATGCGGGAGGCCGGGTGGACGTACCGCCGAATTGCTCAACACGTGGGGCGTGAGGTCTCCACAGTACATCGATGTTGTCGCCAGTGGTCGGCGGAAGGTGCACGTGCCCGTCGACCTGGGACCGGACCGCAGCGACGCACGGATGCACGCCAAGACCGTAGGATCCTACGCAGTGCCGTAGGGGACCGCACTGCCACTTCCCAGCAAATTAGGGACACTGTTGCTCCTGGGGTATCGGCGAGGACCATTCGCAACCGTCTCCATGAAGCTGGGCTACGGTCCCGCACACCGTTAGGCCGTCTTCCGCTCACGCCCCAACATCGTGCAGCCCGCCTCCAGTGGTGTCGCGACAGGCGTGAATGGAGGGACGAATGGAGACGTGTCGTCTTCAGCGATGAGAGTCGCTTCTGCCTTGGTGCCAATGATGGTCGTATGCGTGTTTGGCGCCGTGCAGGTGAGCGCCACAATCAGGACTGCATACGACCGAGGCACACAGGGCCAACACCCGGCATCATGGTGTGGGGAGCGATCTCCTACACTGGCCGTACACCACTGGTGATCGTCGAGGGGACACTGAATAGTGCACGGTACATCCAAACCGTCATCGAACCCATCGTTCTACTATTCCTAGACCGGCAAGGGAACTTGCTGTTCCAACAGGACAATGCACGTCCGCATGTATCCCGTGCCACCCAACGTGCTCTAGAAGGTGTAAGTCAACTACCCTGGCCAGCAAGATCTCCGGATCTGTCCCCGATTGAGCATGTTTGGGACTGGATGAAGCGTCGTCTCACGTGGTCTGCACGTACAGCACGAATGCTGGTCCAGCTGAGGCGCCAGGTGGAAATGGCATGGCAAGCCGTTCCACAGGACTACATCCAGCATCTCTACGATCGTCTCCATGGGAGAATAGCAGCCCGCATTGCTGCGAAAGGTGGATATACACTGTACTAGTGCCGACATTGTGCATGCTCTGTTGCCTGTGTCTATGTGCCTGTGGTTCTGTCAGTGTGATCATGCGATGTATCTGACCCCAGGAATGTGTCAATAAAGTTTCCCCTTCCTGGGACAATGAATTCACGGTGTTCTTATTTCAATTTCCAGGAGTGTAGTTTTAGTATATTTTGAACTCTCTTTGGACTATTTATTGGATAGGTATTCCAAGTTAGTTTTGGGTTTATGATTGCCGGTAGGTATTTTAGTGATTTACTTAGTTGAAGTGTTCGTTCTTGGATGTTAGAGGTCTCAGGGGAGGAAACATCGGTTACTATTTCCCCATAATTACTTTATGGGCTTTGGAAGAGTTGATATAGACTGTACGTTAGTCTTGAATGATACAAGAAAATCACTGGGAAGTTACAAGCCAGGTTGGAAGTTCAGTAAGTGAGCAAATTCCACGTAGCTGCTCGTACCTTGGAATCGCTAGTTGAAACGAATAATTACGCATTTAGACGACCGCTGGGCGCGCGCATGTTGACCTAATTAAGTGACCCCCGTGCAAACAGCATGACAAAGTTTATTTAACGCGCAAACGCAAATACTGCGGCGCGCACTCTGCCGCTTACCGCCGGCAGCGCGATGTGCGCTTCCGCCGCTGCATGACTGCCGCCGCCACCTTCCGGTAATCCGTCGCCCAAATAATAACATCCAACACCTCAAATGCTGCTATCTAGAAAGCCATCCTGGGACCCCTGTGACTGGAAAAAAACGCGGGTCACAGAAGGTCGTAGAACTGATCCACTAAATTACAGGCCTATATCACATCCATTTGCTTCAGATTATTAGTACACATACGGGGTTCTAGCTTCATAACCTACCTGTAATGTAACAAGACTCCGAATGAAAATCAGTTTGGTTTCTAGAAACATCGATCATCGAAAATCAACTCACGCTTTTCACACGTACACGGAACTTAAACGAATGTAACATGTTGCGCATACATATTAAAAGAAACCCCTTACTGTACGACTACATTATTGATGTCAAATTGCTACGAACATTGTCTACCGTGAAGTATATTGTATTAACTAACCAGGGCGACCGTAATTGGAACATCACATAAAAAAAAATAGTAGGAAAAGCAGGTGCTAGGCTGAGATTCACTAGGAGAATATTGAAGAAATGTAACTCACCCGCGAAAGAAGTGACATTCAAGGCGCTTGTTCGACCGATTCTTGAGTGATGCTCACCAATATGGAATCCTCACCGGGCAAGGCTGATAGAAGAGATAGAAATGGTCCAACGAAGAGCGGCGAGCTTTGTAGCGGGATCGTTTAAACGGCACGAGGGCGTTAGTGAGATTCTCAACAAACACCAGTGGCAGGTGCTACAAGAGAGACGTTGTGCATCACGGACAGGTTTAGTATTGAAATTTCGGGAAGGTTCTTGCAGGGAGAGTCGGATAACATAATACTTTCTTCAACATACACCTCGCGAAATGACCACGACGAGAAAATTTGGTTCGAAATGGTTCAAATGGATCTAAGCACTATGGGACTTTACATCTGAGGTCATCAGTCCCCTAGACTTAGAACTACTTAAACCTAACTAACCTAAGGACAACACACTCATCCATGCCAGTGGCAGGATTCGAACCTGCGACCGTAGCAGCAGCGCAGTTCCAGACTGAAGCGCCTACAACCGCTCGATTACAGCGGCCGGCAGAAAATATGGGACCAGATGTCTGCTCAGAGGTCGTGTAATGCCCGTAAATCAAGGGACAGTGAACTGTCGGCGCCCATCTGGCGCCTGCTAACGTCCCAGGTGGGCTCCATCAGGTTTTAATCAGGTGAATTTGGTGGAGAAAGCCGGCCGGGGTGGCCGAGCGGTTCTAGGCGCTACAGTCTGGGACCGCGCGACCGCTACGTTCGCAGTTTCGAATCCTGCCTCGGGCATGGATGTGTGTGATGTCCTTAGGTTAGTTAGGTTTAAGTAGTTCTAAGTTCTAGGGGACTGATGACCTCAGAAGTTGAGTCCCATAATGCTCAGAGCCATTTTAACCAATGTTTTTTTGTGGAGAGGACATCGACGTGAGTTCACTATCAAGCTCCGCAAACCACTGTAGCTCGATTTTGGCCTTTGGACACTGACAGTTATCCTGCTGGTAGATGCCATCGCCGTCGCAGGAGACATGAAGCATGAAGGAATACACATAGTCCACACTAATGTTAATGTAGTCCACAGCTATCATGGTCCCTTCGTTTACAACCAAAGGTTCCCTGCTAACAATAGACGAAAAATGACTACAGGATATAACGGACACAATTCAAGCTAAAAGTAAGAGTTCTAGAATGAAAATCAATACAAAGAAAACAAAAGCAATAGTGCCAGGAGGAAATGAAAGGGTAAAGATATTGCTGAATGGGAGCATATTGGAATATTTACAGAGCTTTAAGTACTTACGATGCAGGACAGAAAATGCCTGGAAGAGTAGCACAGAGGTTAAAACCAGGATAGTAAAAGCGAAAGAGGCATTTCCTAGAAAAGGACAGTTTTCTGTAGAAATGTGCACGAAGATCTGTGGAAAATATTGTTGGTGGTAAGTTCCTATGGGACCAAACTGCTAAGGTCATCGGTCCCCAGTCTTACACAGTACTTAATCTAACTTAAACTAACTTACGCTAACGGCAACACACACACCCACTCCAGAGGGAGGACTCGAACCTCCGACGGGCGGAGAAGATATTGTTAATGTGTGTTGTACGGAGTGTCCCCCTGTATGGTGCTGAAGTGCGGATGCAGAGGAATAAAAATAGAACAAGGCTGAGGAAATGCGAGATGTGGAGATGGCGGTGTGAGGAAAGAATAAATAGGGTGAACAGAGTGGAAAATGAAGAGGTTCTAAGAAGAGTGGGAGAGCAGAGACAATTACTGGGAGTAATACAGGAAGAAACTAGATGGGATATATATTAAGAAAGGACGAAGAGCTTTCATAAACGGTCTTACAAGGAACCCCTTGAGTGCGAGGTCGCAAAAGGCCAATGATGTTTACAGCATTCGTCGCCCCCACATATTGTCTGCCATCCAACCACAATATTGCCTTATAATGGCAACAGGGGGCGGGACTGGAGATATCCAATAGTGAGCACAGCAAGAGGCAAAGAGTTTATTTGAACTGCTTAGTAACTCACAGCAGTGCTACAGTGCTAGTGGCGTTGACACGAAGCAGAGCACTGACAACGCTAAAGAAAGCAAACATGGAATTATAGCTGCAACAACAGTTGCCGAAGTTAACATTTAGTCAGAAATGAAAGCAGGGAGAAAGAGGTAGCAGATGAAATATTAGCCTTTCTGCAAGATGAGTCAGTGGAATGTACGGTGACGTATACGCTCGACTGTGCGGACAATGTACATGAGGAGTACAACGATGACTACACGTGTTTAACAAGTGAAAGTGAATGTGAAACAGGTGTTGAGCCATTATCTTTGCAGGACAGGTAACCACAATCTCGTCTGAAGTGAAACGTAGTAAAGGACAATCATTGTCCCAGAAGCGGGTGCTGAACGTAATTACCTACATAAAAGATCTTCGCGGCATAGCGAAAAAGATTCATGAACAGATATGAAAGAAAGTCCGCTACAATATGGCCGTGTAATGCGTAAGAAACACCACGGATATTCAAGGAAGGACAAGGCGCACTTGTTACAAAAACTGGTGTTTGCGCGTTTCAAGGATAGTTGATACAATTTACAGGATGTACATGATTGTGATGTATTACGTCATGCACACCAAACTGGGCGCGACATAGATTACAGTGATTTCAAGGGAGGTAGTGGATAGATGTATAACTTCAAACGGTGCTACAAGATGCGAGAACGCAAGATACCCAAATTTCAAATAAAGCGTCAACTGCGGAATCGGCCTGAAATCTGTGGATGAGATAAATAAACTTATTCCATCGTTCAGTGAAGGATTTCCTTTCAACTTCCACCAATATGAATTTGAAAAGGAAATGTGCATAAAAGGAACCTTGGCAATTAGAGGTATCAAGAGAGATGTACCAAGATCAGTTAACATCAATGGCAAGCAAGGGTGGGTAAACGGGTGTAAGCGAACTAAAATTATGGTATCAGCTCTGCTTTTGGCCAATAGCTGGTCAAAATAACTTGTTTTTAAGCGGCGTATAAAAACCATAACGCTTTAGGGCAAACTATCCGTACATAACAGTGTGTGACATTGCGGTTCATACCACCTGGAACCAATGGACAAATTCAGACTCCGGATGTTTGTTTTTTCGTGCCTATAAAACATGTTATCGCACTGTCTGCAGCTACGCCTTACCTTAAAGGATAGTCAGATTCACGATAAGTTCCAAGACAGACTGCTTCGCATTCTGTTGCATGCCATCACACTCCATCAGTTCTCATCACTCCGTTATACCAATATCATTTATATGCATTCTTTAAGAATGGAAACCTAGCTGGCTGGCCTGCACGATTTCGCCTTCGATCTTGATGGTGCGAACCTTTGTGGTTAGTGTGGCGTGCCATTTTTCGTTCGGTGTTCGTGATTCATGTTAATGGTTTGCTTTGAACATTTCTTGAGTATCGACGATTCATTTTCTGTCGCTCTCCAGATGACGCTAGTGAGTCATTAGCAGCTAATATTTTTCGTGTCGTAATTGTTAACACAACACTTTAAAATGAGCCTTATTAAAGACTGAACTTGTGACCTCGCACTCACGGGGTTCTATGTTAGTGGGGTATGTGGAAGGGGAGCCGGGTGAGGAACATTTCACATGCCAGATGATGATCTCGACGACAGCACATACAGTAACATTAACAAGGAAACAATAGATAGCAGGAAATGTAGATCATAGGACCTTTTAAAATATCGGAAGACTGATGACGATGGCCATTAGAGGCCCAGGTGCCTTCGCAGACCTGCGTCCATGGGGCGGTATATATTTCCAAAAACTGTTCACCTACAGTGAAGAGCCAAAGAAACTGGTACACCTGCCTAATATCGTGTAGGGCCCCTGCGTGCACGCAGAAATGCCGCAACACGACGTGGCATGAGTTCGGTGGCCAGAGGAAGTGTTTAAATTCAGAAGTGTCTTCCTGGAGCCACCATGTCGCGGTTTTGGACGTGTGGAGTGTCGCATTGTCCTGCTAGAATTGGCCAAGTCCGTCGGAACGCACAGTAGACATGAATGGATGCAGGTGATCTGACAGGATGCTTACGTACGTGTCACCTGTCAGAGTCGTATTTAGACGTATCAGGAGTCCCATATCACTCCAACTACACACGCCTCACACCATTACAGAGCCTCCACCAGCTTGAACAGTCCCCTGCTGACATGTAGGGTCCTTGGATTCGTGAGGTTGTCTCCATACCCTTACACATCCATCCGCCCTATACGATTTGAAAAGAGACTCGTCCGACTTCGTAACATATTTCCAGTCATCAACAGTCCAATGTCGTAAAGCTTTGTGTCGTGCAGTCATCAAGGGAACACGTGTGGGTCTTCGACTCCGAAAGCCCATATCGATGATGTTTCGTCGAATGGTTCACGCGCTGACACTTTTTGACAGCCCAGCATTGAAATTTGCAACAATTTGCGGAAGGGTTGTACGTCTGTCACGTTGAACGATTCTCTTCAGTCGTCATTGGTCCCGTTCATACGGGACTTTTTTCCGGCAGCAGCGATGTCGGTGATTTGATGTTTCAATCGGATTCCTGATATTCACGGTACATTCGTGAAATGGTCGTACGGGAAAATCGTCACTTCATCGCTACCTCGGAGATGCTGTGTCCCATCGCTAGTGCGCCGACTGTAACACCACGTTGAAACTCAACTAAATCTTTGATAACCTGACATTGTACCAGCAGTAACCGATCTAACAACTGTGCCAGACACTTGTTGTCTTATTTAGGCGGTGCCGACCCTAGCTTATTCGGCCTGTTTACATGTCACTGTATTTTGATACACATGCCTGTACCAGTTTCTTTGGCGCTTCGGTGTATTTGACAATGTGTTCGGAAACGACCATCGACCTGGTATAGAAAGGAACGTGATTCATTCGACCAGGCGAAACATTTCGACTGATTCACAGTCCAGTCTTGATAATTCCATGCCCACTGCAATTGACGATGTCGTTGAGGCAACATTGGAACAAGTAGCGTTCGTCTGCCGTCCATGGTGAACACTGTCCACCGAACGGTGTGCTTCGAAACACTTGTGCCTACAGCAGCACTGTACTCTGTCGTCAGATCTGTCGCTCGTAAATCACCACCTGTCCTGCTTCCTGCTTTCGAAAGTGAGCTAACCTCCTACCTCCACCTCCTGTTATTAGGCGGGGACATCCAACACGTTGTCGCCTACCTGTGATTTCACCGTCATTCAAAGACTTCCCATAGATGTTCACGACAGTAGTACGCTAACAGCCAACCATGTTCAGTATTTCCGAGAATCTCGTTACCTTGTGCCGAGTCATAACTACCTGATTTTTGTCACAGTCGCTTATTTCAGTGGAAGGAACCAATTAGCGGCCCGTACCGTCGTTCAAATGATTCCCCATTCGTCTTTGTCCCAGTTATATACTTTCCCTACCGCACCATGTGTAGGCAACGCGAAAATGGGGCATTAAATCTCGATTTGAGCAGCAGGCATGATTTTTCGGCTCATCACTGCAGCATCCTCACGGCTATGGACATATTGATTCTGTGTTTCTAGATTTCCGAAAACCACATCTAGGGCCTACGATTTCTAAAGGAAATTTTCATACTTTTCTATGGAATACGTACCCAGGTTTGCCAATGGATTGAAAATTTTCTGACAGACAGTGGGCAGCAAGTTATCCTTGGGAAGAGTCGCCCACGAAGGGTAAATCAATATATTGTGTACTACATTGGACAGTAATAAGACAATTTCTTTTCTTGTTATGGATTAGTTTCTCAGGGCATTGTATTAGTTGCAATACCAAGCTTACTGCAGACTATAAAGTTATCTAGGGCTAAATTGTGTCTGGTAGAAATTGCATGCATATATATCTAGATCTTGACAAAATGTGAGCGGGATGTTCTTAATCTAGAGGAATGGTAAGATGTGCACTACACGACTACCGGATTAATGATTCACAGATGTAGTCGAGTAATGTCATACAAATTCCTGGCTATTACACTATGTAGAAGTACGAAGAGGCCCTGTTGGAATTACAGCAAATGGCACGATGCGATTCGTTGATAGGATACTGTGAAATTTCAGTTTGCTGCAAAATAGACTGCATGCAAAACATTTCTACAATTCTTACTTCATTGTTCAAGTATATTAGCTCCAAATCTGAACGGACTAACAAGGGACCTCGAATGAAAACAAAAACTGGCAGTGCAATGAGTCAGCACTACGAAAAAAATCCGAGAAATTTGAGCTGATATGGCGGTTTACAATCAATCAATCTTCCCACGCGCCATTTGCGAATGAAGCAGGAAAGGGGAAACAGATAGTGGTACAAGAAATAACCGTCACCCATCGTAATGTGGCTTGTGGAGTGTAGATGTAGATCCAAATGAACGACTGGACTTCAAAAAGTATCTTACACATGTCGTCCCACCCTTAGGCCATTAGGCAACATGAGTGGCTCATCCTTAGAAGAGACCACACGTTCCGTGTTTCCTGCGGAAAGTTCTGGTACGGTACAGTTAATAAGCGCAGTTACAGTGTACGAACGAAATGGAGCGGCAGTTGCAAACGTTCTCCAAAGTACGATTCTTGTGGGCAAAACGTCTAAATTGCACAGATTCACCGTGCAGTTCTGATGGTGTGTGGACAAAATATAATGTCTCGTACAGCCGAAGTGAAACGGTGAAGAAGATCGGGAAGCAAGGCCATCGACATCAGCACAGAGGCAATGTCCAGGCAATCGAGGAACTGATTGGCAGCAATCGCACATTTTCCACGACGAGAACGTTTACACAGCGATTTTCGAATGGCTCTTAGGCCAAGAAGTGTATTTCTTTTGTCTAGGAACTGAACGATTGGTAGAACGTTCCGGCAGTTGTTACAGAGACCTGGTGACAGTGTTGAAAAATGTCATGTACCTGCGTCACTTTTAAGTGTAGTACAGTATTCAATAGAAGTTCCGTGGCCTACCATAACAACGTGTAGCTTTCTTTTGAAAGTTCCCTCGCCGATCAGTCATTTCGTCATTGGCATAACTAGAATAACTGGCGCCCAGACAAGCTTCAAATTTGCGTTCCCCCTCCCAGCCAACAACTTATAATTTTTTATTGACTTCTCATCGTTGTTTATCCCGTTTATTCGTCTACTAGGATGAAAACGACGGTACAATTAAGTAAAACGTACAACTTTCAGTAATTCTCTTTGAATCATACAGGCAAAACATGGAACATCACGGAGTCCCAAGCTGAATTGCTTGGACCAATAATGTGTTTACTTATGCGTTATTTCACTGCAGATCTGTGTAAAACTGCAGCAGAAAAAACTACGGACGCAAACGTGAGTAGCTCCGTCAAGTACCCGAAAACAAGAAACAAGCATTAGCGTGCTAGTTTTAATTCCGGCCTTACTCAACACAGTAAAATATCGAAGCTCCTCATGGCTCCCTTTCCTCTTCCCAGTTCAGTACCCTTCAATTCATTCACAACGCCTCCTTCTGTTTCTTATTTTCACTGGTACTTCGGCCAAGTTCTCCTTTTCTTCTGCTCTTCCTCATCTCTTCGTCTGTCACAAAACTGCCTCCTGCACCCCCCTCCCCTCCTCCCACGCCGGAGACGGCGACCAGGGTATGTGCCGCAGCTACCATACTCCAGTTACGCCACTGTTTCTCGTATAGAATAACGCACAGGATGATACATTTCGAGGCAGGGAACAAGATTTCTAACTTGATTAGTGTGGTGCATCGGCCATCAAGAGAGAGTTTTCTTTCCACTTTCCAACAATTATTTGGCAAATCAGTTCACAGGCCAATCGTCTATTTTTTCTCGAAATAAATATCGGCAACAATTAAGTTTAACAGTTGTTTCACATTACACTAGAAAAAATTAGTTTCATCTGCACCTTTGTCTTCAAATAATAGTGATGTATTAGTTTTCTAATAATCTGTTTGTTGTTGGGGCCTAGTAACAATCCGCTTACCCTCCACTTAATAGCGCTATGTCATGAAAGCACGTCCATGTCGCGATCCTCGCGTTCCAGGCAATTGTGACGCGCCCAATCCCGCTACGTGACGTACTAATTGCACCACTGTCTGTTAATCGGTGGACACGCATCAGATCTCTGCACTGCTATATTGGCTAAACGGTTTCTGGGAAGAGACACGTTTACAGAATCGCAGTTGTGAGGCGATTGATCAACGTCCGATCGCACTCGGAGAAATTCCAAGACCCGACTACTCGATTGGAAACACGTAAAGCAAACAATGTTTATTTAATGATGGAATGTATTCGCAAACTGTGAATACGGTAACACAACAGCTACACAATTTACTGAAAAAGTACCAAAATTCGTTTTGGTCTGGGACACGAACACGGATTTCCTGTCTGTCGTGAGCAGATGCCTTAACCATCTAGGTTATCAGTGCAGGATTCCAGGACGGACCCAATCTCCATAATTAGGTCCAAGTGTCTGCCTCCCATAGTTCTCGGACAAGTATGTTTTCCCGGTACAGGGAGCAACTTACTTATTTTTCTCGTCGGGTTGCCCTAGCTTTTGCATCAAATGCATTAATGCTGTGTGTGTATGGTTCGACGCAATGTTGCTACTGACAAGCACTGCTCTAGCATAGTCTTTATTTACCCTCCAACTGACTGCGTACGAAATCCTCCGATTTGTCAACAAATCAACCTCGGCGTATGAGTTCAAAGATATGAAGGCCAGAAAGTACAGAATAACAAAAATTTCAGCTTCCAAGGTAACAAAGTTTTTCTCACTTTAATAAAGCTCCCCAAGCCTGTATTTTCAAAAAACACTTCACTCAGAAAATTATCAGCACCCTCAAATTGTACAAAACTTCGGCTGAGTAATAACACCAGCTTGGACTAAATTAATGTAACCCTCCTTTGGAAGCCACAACTGCGTTATTAGTTATTACTATAAAAATTGGTACCATTACGCTAAAACGATTAAAAAACGGAAAAGTGCGAGAGGGATTCGCGCGTTGAGGGTTCCGTACGAACTTAATGACCGTATGTATACAGATAGCTTCGATGAATGGGTTTGCGAGCGTCAAAATATGTGACATAAATGGTCTTATCGTTGGCTGTACTGGTATAGATGATTAATTTTTTACATCAAGGGACCGTAGACCCTAGTATTTGACATAAATTGCAACTTTATACCTCTACTCGTTCCTAAGAAAAAGGGGTATCAACAATCTGAGAAAAACGTGTCTTAACAGACGTACAACTGAGGTACAGAATCCTAAAAAAGTGCACACAACCAAGAACATGCTAGTAACAATAGGCGTTGCTGGGATTGCCCTCCACAAGTGCGTGCTACCGACACCGCAGTCTATGCGAATGGAGAGCAACTCTTAAAATTTGTTAAACAATTTCGTCTTCTTGGCAATAAACGCTGTAGCTGCAGGCTGCTTTCCTCGTTACTCCTCCATAAACATTGTCATTGATTTAGCCCCCTCTACAGCGAATAACTGACACCTATAGAATGCTTCCATCTGGAAGAAGCAACTGGTAACCGAATTTGGTAAACAAATGACAACACACGCTTTCGCAGGGAGCTCATCGAATACTCTGCACAACGGTAGTTTTCTCAGGTGTCACACTACTCTTGGATTTTGGGAGAAAACTTAAGGTTGCCGCTAAAACTCGACTAAAGTTTGGAAAGTCTCCAGAAATCCCATCGCGTGCTTGCCCTCTTTAGAGTAACTAGCAAGATCTCTCTCCCCGCACCGAGCGAGATGGCGAAGTGGTTAGCGTAATACAAACGACGGTTCAAATCTGCGTCCGACCACCTTGAGGTAAGTTTTCCGTGATTTCCGTGAATTGCTCCAGGCAAAAGTCAGAATGGTTTCTATGAAAGGGCACGGCCGATTTCGTTCCCCATCCTGAAAACAATCCGACTTTGCGCTCTATCTTTAATGACAGTAATGTCGACATGACATTAACTACTGATTTCCTTCCCTCCTTCCATCTCTTCACCCTTACAGAAACTTACATTATTCCCTGAACTGTAATAGAAATCAGTAATAACTTCTCAAACAATCCGTCCATACCGGCTTCGAAAAGATAGATTGCAAACGAATCATTACGAGAATTAAAATCAAAGGAAATCATTTCGCAGTGAATCCACATATATCACACTTTCCGCACATGATATAGCTGCAGGGCAACAGGGGTCTTATACACCGCCTGACTAAAAAACTGAAGCACCCAGAAGATGAGGAGACAACGAAATAAAATTTCACGCGTTGTGAATTTATGTGATGTTACATCACGGACTTCGAAATCAAGCCATATTTACAGAGGAATTGACAGTATGAGCCCAGTTATCAGTGTGTCATCGACTTCTATGGCCGTGATGCATGTACTAATTCGGTTGAGAAAGGTAATATAAAACAGATGCATACTCTCCTGTGAACCAAGCTGGCCCACAGCTGTTGTAACTGATTGTTGATATCCCAGATACTGGCCCTGGGGCGGCGTTGACATGTTCTATCGAGGACAGATCTGGGAATATACATCTATACTCCACAAGCCACCTTGCGGTGTGTGGTGGAGAGAACTTTGTGTGCCACTGTCACTTTCCACCTTACCTGTGACAGTCGGGGAATAGTTTGCGGGAAAAACGATTGCTGGTAAGCCTCCGTGTGGGCTCGAATCTGTCTAATTTTATCTTCTAGGTCTTTTAGAAAGATATACGTAGGATGAATCACTATATTTGATGGCTCTTGTAGCCAAGTACGGCCTCGGAACATTACCAATAAAGCCTACCGAAATGTAGAGCCTTCCAGTGTCTGCCACTGGAATTCGTTGATTAGCTCTGTGACGCCTTCGTGCTTATTAATTGAACCTGGTACGAAAAGCGCTGCTCCTCTTTGGATCTTTTCTGTTTCTCCTATCAGTCCTACCTTGAACGGATCCCATACTGACGAGCAATATTCAAGTGTTGGTCTAACGATAGTTTTGTAAGCTGCCTTTGTTGATGGACTACATTTCCTGAGGATTCTTCCAGTGAATCTGTCTGTCATCCTAAATTAATTTTATGTGATCATTCCACTTCAAATCGCTCTGTATGCATACCTCTAGATATTTTATAGAGGTAAATGCTTCTAGTGACTGTTCTGCAATCATGTAATCATACAATAAAAGCTCTTTCTGTCTATGTATTCGCAATTCGTTACATTTATTTATGTTGAAGGTCAATTGCCACTCCCTGCACCAAGCATTAGTCCTCTGCAGATCTTCCTGCATTTCGCTACAATTTTCCAGGCTAGCGACTCCTCTGTGCACAACAGCATCATCTGCGAGAAACCTCATGGAACTTACCTACTAGATCATTTATATACATATACACTGTGAAAAGTAATGGTCTTATAACACTCTTCTAGGGCACACCCCAAGTTGCTTTTACGTCTGAAGACCTCTCTATGTTTAGATGACATGCTGTGTTCTGTTTGCTAGAAACTCTTCAACACATTCACACACTTGGTCTGATATTCCTTACGCTCGTATTTTGTTTGTTAGGCGGCATTGCGGAACTGTAACGCATGGAAATCAAGGAACACGGTATCTATCTGGGCGCCTGTATTTACTGATTTCTGGGTATCGTGGACGAACAGAGTGAGCTGGGTTTCACACGATCGTTGTTTTCGGAACCCATGTTGGTTCCTACAGAGGAGATTTTCTACCTCCAGAAACGTCGTAATATCTGAGCATAAAAACCGTTCTATACAACTGACCGCCGTCAGAGATAGAAGCCTATAGTTTTGTGCGTTTGTTCGACAACCCTTCTTGAAATCGGGAATGATCTGTGCTTTTTTCCAATCGTCGGAAAGGTTTCGCTCCTCCGAAGACCCATGTACACCCCTGCTAGAAGAGGGGCAAGTTCTTTTGCATATTTTATCTGGAATCGTATTAGTATCCCGTCAGATACAGCGGCCTTTTCCTCTGTTGAGCGATTTCACCTGTACTATTCCATGGTCACATATTTCAATATCAGCAATTTCGTCTTTCGTGTGACGATTTAAAGTAGCCATTACAGTGTGATCTCCCGCCGTGAAGCAGTTTTGGAAAAAGACGTTTAGTATTTCGGACTTTTCTGTGTCGTCCTCTGTTTGCCATTATGGTCATAGACTGTCTGTACAGTTGGCTTCGATCCGTTTACTGATTTAACATAAGACGATAAATTCGAAGGGTTTTCTTTCTAGTCACTATACAGACTTTTACTTTCGAATTCGTTGAACGCTTCCCTCAACGCTCTCCTTACGCTAATTTTTGCTCCGTTTGGTTTTTGTTTGTCTGTGAGGCATTTTAAATTTGCAGTGAAGCTCTCTTTGTTTACGTATCAGTTTACTAACATGGTTGTCGAACCACGGCGGGTCTTTCCCATCCCTCGCAACTTTGGTCGGCACAGACCTGTGTTAAGCGTATAGTACAATGTTCTTCAACTTTTTTCCGTTGATACTCAACCGTGTTAATGATGGAGATGAAATCCATCCGTCATCTGTTTCTTGCTGCTCTTACTAAGTAGAAAGTTATTCCTGCCTTTCTTTGTTTTCCTATTTACAGCCGTATCCAGTGATGCTGTAACGGCCTTATGATATCCCATTCGTTTTAAGCTAACTGAGTCAAAAATTTCGGGTCGGTTTGTCATCAGGAGGTCTAAGATTTTTACCTCTACGAGTCGTGTTCTGATTAAGTGTTGAAGGTAATTTTCAGATAAAGCACTTAGAACAACTTCACATGATCGTCTGTCCCTAATCCCAGTCCTAATCACTTGGGCTCCCAGGCTATAGCTGGTAAATTAAAATCTCAACCTAAAACTATACCATGACCAGGAAATTTAGGCAGAACATTTTCCAGGTTTCCGCTCATCATTTCTGCCTCCACTGCTGCTGAGGCAGGGGGTCTATAAAAGCACCCGTGGACCATGTTTGCTCCACCTTTAACACTTGTCTTCACCCAAATTATTTCACATTTTGAATCTGTACTAATCTCACAAGATATTATTCTATTTTTTATGGCTGTAAACATGCCTATACTACCATCATTCACCCAATCTTTGCGATACACATTCGAATCGTAATTTAAAATTTCATTGCTCTTGACACCTGCTTTCAGCTAGTTTTCTGTCCCTAGTACTATGAGGACATTCTCACAATTTTAAGCAAGATAGATTCCAGGTCCTTTCCATGCCTGGCCATAGGAGTAACTCAACAGCAATAAACAGTTCAAATCGCTCTGAGCACTATGGGACTTAATTTCTGAGGTCATCAGTCCCCTAGAACTTAGAACTACTTAAACCTAACTAACCTAAGGACATCACACACATCCATGCCCGAGGCAGGATTCGAACCTGCGACCGTAGCGGTCGCGCGGTTCCAGACTGTAGCGCCTAGAACTGCTCGGCCACCCCGGCCGACGTTACGTTAACACGGCAGCCTAGGTTAAGAGAGTAATTCCGCAGTCCGGCAGTTGGTAGTCTCCTACCAGTATTGTGGGATGACACAGAATGTTACAGCGAGTCCATTACTTGTTCTCGGGTGGCAGGTAGAGGTGAAGAAGTTACGTCGTGCTTGGTCCACAGTGCAACGATCCTCCGTTTTGGTGGTCAGAAGTGATGGACTGGAACCATGAAGCTTGGTATGCCTGCCCTCACGTTCCTGTGCAGCCCAGCATCGTGCCACAGTCACATCTGAATGCATACACATTTGCATTTGTACAGGCTACAAGTGTCGTGCAAAAGACAGTTGCAGAGACATAACATTTGACTCATCACAGACACACTTTCATAGGTGAACCTCCCTAACGCCCCAGACATCTGCTATGTTAGAGAGAGAGACTTCCATTCGAAGTGTTTTATTGCAACGTTAGTTAACATAAGCACACTGCACAAATTTCCGTGGCTGATTAGGACGTTAGGACAGGAATATAGCCATATCATGCGTTTTATTTGACATGTATATAAAGTGGCTTATTCATTTCAAAACAGATACCCCTCCAGATTAGCATACATCTATACAGCCTTGATAACACAAAATCGTCACTCACAAAAAGTCAAGCCACTAAGTTTTTTTTAAATCTTGGCAAAAGTGAGAGAAATTCCCACACTGCCTCAACAAATTGTTTCCCCAGATGTACGTAATTACAGTACACTGCCAACACAAATTTTAAAACGAGAAGCATGAAAATAATAAGTGAAAATGCAACAACATTAGATAACGCCTGTTCTGTCCTGTTAACAAAAAGTTAAAAACCATTCAGTTGAACAATAATAAGTTTAGAAAAAAGAGATGTTTGCTGGAAGGTAATTTGATCCATCGAATACGCAGCACTCTTCACGACATACGTTCCACATATGCTGAATATCTCGTAAGCTCAGTGGGGCTACTGATGTCGACTTTAATTACAACATAAACCTGCTTCACAGTATGCCTTTGAACATAATGCTGTCTGCTTCCAGAAACATACATACCCTAGATGCAAGCTAACGGTGCATTACACACAAGCAAGAACTAACAGCAGTGCTTACTGTGCAACAGGAACTTCTAAATCTCGTCGAGATAAGTAATAATGTTAATCTTTTAAAGTGAGGTGCAATAGGCGAAATAAATCAAAGTGATGTCCAGCGAGACATGCAGCACTGCTAATCTCGCCTCAAATTATCTGTAGTGAAACCTCAGCCCTTACCGCAAGTCTTACGGTTACTTAATAAGCCTTACATTAGCCGTGACAGTACAAATCATAGACGACAATTTTGCTTGATGTCACAAACAGGAAACAACAATTCAGTAATATTGAACAAGACAAGCAGCCCAATTTTTATAATAGCATCTTGGACGAACCACCATAATTCTCGAGTGTCTCTAAGCAAGCAGAAATAATTACTATTCGGCTTAGACTACGATGTACTAATAAGAGCGTTCACAGCAAAAAGTCAGTGATAGGTAACCACAACGTACCGTGAAACAGCCTCCAAACACTGGTTCCAACATAATATCAAGCAGTTCAAAAATACCCCTACAAGCATGACACGAGAGCTCCCCCGGCGCAGCAGTATTTATCGGACGTGGTTGTCACGGCCTTGTGAACACACAAATGCACCGGCAGATTCAGCCGTATGCTGTAATATGTTTTTGGAAAGGCTTGCTCCCGCACGGGTAGCACTCGAACATCAATGCAACACCAGCAGATATTTGTCAGGAGCCCGTTACCACACTTCCGTTCGGTGCTTGTCCTTCACTTCACACTGCTCACATAACGCTTCAAAGAGGTCATCTGCCCTCATTATATCTTTGACACAGCCGCTGAGGATTGCAATAGTGCCAGCCATTGACACACACACACACACACACACACACACACACACACACTAGCACAGTTGAGTTAGATGTTTACCATTTAATTGCATCTGTGGCCTGGAATTTCATTGACTAAAATATAATTCTCTTTAATAAGGAGTCCTGCTTCGAACTGAGCCCAATGAGCACCGAAAATGCGTCTGAAGACGTCCCGGACAGTGGTGGGATACCTACTTCACTGGTGCCCGCCATACGAACAGACAACCAGGAGTGAGGGTCTGGGGTGCCATTCCTTTTCATAGCAGGACTCGTTTGGTTGTCACCTGCGTCACCGTTACAGCACAGCAGTATGTCGACGATATTCTATGCACCGTTTTGTTGCCCATCATGGCAAGCCATCCTCGGCCAACATTGCAGCAATATAACGCCCGCCCGCAGACAGCGAGAGTTTCTAACGAGTCAATTGGATGAAATTTGGCATGATGTCCCCCAGGAGGACATACAGCAACTTTGTCAATCAATGTCATACCGAGTAACGGCTTGAATAAGGGCCAGAAGTAGACTTGCTCAATTTTTCTGAAATTTTTTGTCTGTACATGCACATCACACCTACCGGTTTCTGTCCCATTCAGATAATTCCTTCGTGGTGCGTGGTTATTTATTCTTTTTTTTCTCAAAGTGTGTCTGCTTTTCGAACCATCTCCCAGTGCGCAAACCGACAGCGATCCTTCTGATAGCGGTAATGACGTAAGAGAAGAACGTGACTGCGATGTTTATGGAAAAACATAAAATATCGAACAAAACAATAAGGCAATTCCAAATTCTAATTCATTATGAGCGATCTCAATCCGATAAATTTATAATTTTGATGATCCATTTTCAATTTTGTAATTCCGACATCAGATTCGTAATCAGCGACCCCATAAATCTAAAAGGAACATACTTTTGTAGGATTTTATATCCATTTTTCTATTATTTCCAGATTTTGAAGCGAGTTGTCCCACCGTGTGCCTCCCAAATTGAATCTGGGTCTGGTTCATCTCCCTATCTTGCAAACTAACACACGCTATACGGGCAGGCTGCTCTTAATTTTATTATACTCTGTTCGATTTCGCGGCTTCTAGCTTATCATCAGCTATATGTCTCAAAATCTATCGTGATATAATAAAATAAAGAGCAGTTTGTTGCAGTCAGAGAATTTTTTTCCTGATTAATTCATATGACGGCATTTCCCATACCCCCATCAATGGTGTATAGTTCAAACATTACATTTACTTTTGAGAGAACAGAGGTAGACGTACACAGCTCTGGAAAGTCAGTCTTGTAATCAATCCATACTATACAAGGTGGTTAGGAACAATCTGGAAAGCTTGTAAGAATGTTGCAGGGTTGGCTGTTCTGAGAAATAACTGTCAAGAAAAAATTTAGATACGTTGCACCGTTTCCAAGTTAATCAGCATTAAAGTCAGGCAATCATGCACAAATTCTAGCGGCCCGCCAGACATAATTAGTGATAGTTGTTCTCATAGCTTAGATGAATGCTCACGAGGCTGCTCAGTCTTTCGCTCGGGTGTGATCCTTGCTACAATCCTATGTCCAACTCTTTATGCCGGCCGCGGTGGCCGTGTGATTCTAGGCGCTGCAGTCCGGAACCGCGGGACTGCTACGGTCGCAGGTTCGAATCCTGCCTCGGGCATGGATGTGTGTGATGTCCTTAGGTTACTTAGGTTTAAGTAGTTCTAAGTTCTAGGGGACTGATGACCTCAGAAGTTAAGTCCCATAGTGCTCAGAGCCATTTGAACCAACTTTTTATCGCTCTTTTGTTCTCTTTTAGGACACTAAACGAATGACACGTTTCACCACACCATCTCTGGCGGGCCGCTTGAATTTGCACTGGCAAAGGTCTGACTGGCTAACTTCAATGCTAAATAACTCGGAAACGGCGCAACGTATCGAATTTTTTTCTTGACTATTATTTCTCAGCACAGCCTACCCTGAAGCTCCTTTACCAGCAATCCGGACTGTTTTCCAGCTCTCTGTATGCCTGTTTCCAAGTGGAGTATCAAGTGGAGCAAGACAGTAACTCACGACTGTCAGAAAACGCGAAGCTACAATAAAATAAATATCTCTTCATACTTTAACTGTGCGATTGCCACGATAATGAAATGCTTTAATTGAGTCATTTGTTGACTGATCGGTCCTTTGCCTTACCATATAGCGAAAAGCAGTAGGCCTAGCATTTTAATTTCCAGAGTAGCGCGAGTAGCTGCTTTGCGTGCCAGTGCTTGGCCAACCGGGAAGCCAGAACTTAATGTCGTTGGCCGCATCCAGAATCCTATTACACGGACCTGGAACGTTGTTACACTCCGCTAACGACACTTGTAATCGCAGCAGTTGCACAGGTCGTTGATTCTCTCATGCCGATTACCTCGAGGACGACCGACCTTTCTGGCTTGAAGGCGGTTAAGCCGTCGTCACAAGTAATTCGACTTTATTGAATTACGAGTGGTGACCGACAATGTAGAAATAGCCTTTATTTTCGGAGGAGAAAAGAAAATAGACCTAATGCTAGTTTCAGTGGAATGACTCTGGAAGAATCTTCTAATCTCTTTATTCGAGAGACAACATTTTTGGTAGAAGTGGGACATTGTCGAATCCTTCAAGTGATCTCGTACAAAGTCGCGAATGAGGTAGTGCCGCCGCTGTTAAGATCATTGACTTGCATTTGGGAGAATCTGGGCTCAAATTCTCATTCCGCCATACCGATTTAGGTTTTCGGCAGCTCCCTAAAGTCGCTTACAGCAAATACCAAAATGACAAAGTGATAACTTACGCGGCTGGAAGTAGTACCAAAATCCTTCTCTGAAATTAGCTAGCAGAGTTATCAAAATTTAAAAAAAAAACCGGAAGCTCACATGGTGTCCATGGAGTTTCAAGAGAATTTCTGAAAAGATGTTTTATATGTGATGTCCTTAGTAATACGTGTAATGCATCACTGGCACAGGGAATTTTTCCAAGCATATTAAAATATAAAAATGGCCCTGAGCGCTATGGGACTTAACTTCTGAGGTCATCACTCCCCTAGAACTTAGAACTACTTAAACCTAACATACCTAAGGACATCACACACATCCATGCCCGAGGCAGGATTCGAACCTGCGACCGTAGCGGTCGCGCGGTTCCAGACTGAAGCGCCTAGAACCGCTCGCTGGTCTGTAATTAAGTTATTTGCATTTCGATTTGCTTTGAGTTCCTTAACAATAAGTTGATTTGTACTTACGGTGATTTCCGCTTGATTTCTCGCGTACATCAGGAAATGCCGTCTGCGAGCAAATCGTTTCAGTTTTTCCTCTTTAGACACTGGTATTTTTGGTCTAATTTTTAGTTGTTCTGCAGCAAAGAGAACAACAGTTTGCTGTGTGGAAAAAGCGCTGCCAGAGCTTACGCTGGGGCTGTCGCTGTATGGATCAGTAGGTTTCTACTTGGACGTTTATATCCAGTAGCTGGCGTACATCGTAAATGGACTCACCGGTTGGTCCAGCGGGGAGAGAAACACAATACACAGGCTGGTTTACGAGTTTGCTGGTCATCTCGTCTCCCGTTGTGAACTACGGCTTGCTGGAAGTACAGTTTTTGGTCTATCTCTTCAACCATGATTTCCGCTGGCAGGCACTTTACAGCTACTTTGAGCGGCTTCTCAGAGGGCGGCTGGACCGTAAAAAAACGATACTTTCGCTGCTTGGAAGTATCTCAAATCTTTCCGCCGGTCAGCCAACGAGGTGAAGCGATGTTTAATAGTCTTGCCTTTATATATTGCCTGAGCAGGCCCAGAGACAAGTTTAAGTTCGGCGTTTAGCGACAAGTTCTGCTTGTAGTACTGGATTGTGATTGGTGCTATTTTTGCTGGCGGCATCGTGGGTGGTGGTACTGGGTGACGGTCGGCTGAAGTGCTACGTCCTGCTTCATCTGACTGCAGTGTCACATCCGTGTGGTCTTCTTCACGTTGTAGAGGCTCGTACCTGCTGGCAGTTAGTATCGGAGTTCGTTGTTCTTGGAGATCTTCCACGTGCTGCGAGTTTTTCCGTCCCACTTGTTTGCGTCTGACAAACTGAAAGTCTTGGTCCATATCGTAATTGGATCGTTGATTATCTCCAGAAAGTTGCGACACTTCTAGGTCCGACACAGAGGTTGAGTGTGCTTCCTTTTCTCATCAGGTGAGTGTTCGATGTCGGCGTCATGTTTTGCAGTTTTCAGTACGCGTGATGCGACTCTGCCCCGGCAGGTCGGTTTCAGTGTTTTCGAACTTCGTCAGTGATACCCTGTCCTCGGTCGTTCTGCAGTGGTTTGATGTTACTCAGAGGTGGTGTGTGTTGACAAAAGATCGATCCTACCCGTGTCGTCCAGCCTGGTCCCGGATCGATCTCGACCTTTACTTTGGAGGACGCGGGGTTACCGTCGTTTCTTACTTTAGTCATGCCTACATAAACAGTGTCCTTGTCGTCGCCATCGATGGTCGTCCTGCCGTAGGCAACTTCGTCGGAAGTGAAGCGGCCGACGTTGTCGCCGGCGGAGCAAGCTGCACCGGACGGCGATCGACCAACTCCAGTACGGCCGCGGCGGCTGCCTCGGTCACGCGCGCAATGCGGTCCTCTTTCTTCGAAATCGCGCCCTCGACTGAAGGCAATTACATCACTACCTATTCGAAGTGTCCATCACTCGCAGTACTGAGGTGGTGGTAACGAACAATGAAATTTCCATCACATCCTTTAATGTCTCTGCGGAAATAGATTCAGATGTCACACAGATCGCCGATTCAAGCTCGTTCAGCGTGGTGAGATGATTCCAGTAGACAGTGCCTTTGAATTTGCCCCACAAAAAATTAGTCACAAGGCGTCAGATCGCGTGAATATGATGGACTCCCTCCTTGCGGCAGTATAATTGCAATAATCAAATGCAATGAATTCACTCCCGAAGTACTCACGAAGGAAGCGGAAAACCTGTTGGGTGCGACGTGATCTGGCCCCATCTTATATGAACCACTCGGTGCCTGGCCGATCCTCGAATGGTAGCTGTGTGGTGACAAATTGTTCCAAAATCGCAACGTAACGTTCACTAGTGATCACTTTTTGCATTAAAAAAGGGCCAATAATGCCTCTTCTGCGTACCGCAGCCCAAAAAATACCTTCTGGAGAATACACAGGTTTCCCTTCATACACACACACACACACACACACACACACACACACACACACACATATATATATATATATATATATATATATATATATATATATATATATATATATATGAATTTTCGAAACACCAGACTTGACAGTTTTGTTTTGTTTATTCACAACTCTCTTAGGTGGAAGTTGCGTCATCTGTGAACTAAATGTAACCAACATCAAAGCTTCATTATCAGTCATTATAAGAATCTGGTTCGCAATGTCAGACCTCTGCAGCACGGGTCATACGCATATAGCCTGGTGGCTATGCATATTGAATTGAAACATGTGAAGGTGCTGTTTCTTTATTTTCAAAAATGGTTCAAATGGCTCTAAGTACGGGACTTAACATCTGAGGTCATCAGTCCCCTAGACTTAGAACTAATTAAACCTAACTAACCTAAGGACATCACACACATCCATGCCCGAGGTAGGATTCGAACCTGCGACCGTAGCAGCATTGTGGTTCCGGACTGAAGCGCCTAGAACCGCTCGGCTACCCCTGCAGACAAAGACGTAGTATCCTGTAATGCAGTAACAGCTAGTCACAGTTGGAATCTGTAAACTCGTACAAATACCTGGGTGTAACACTTAGAAGGAACATGAAATGGAACGATGATATAGACTCGGTCACGAGTAAAGCAGGTAGCAGACTCTGGTTTATTGGTAGAAAACTAGGGAAATTCAATTAGTCTGCAAAGGAGACCGCTTACAAATCACTCGGGGAACTCATCCTAAATTATTGCTCAAGTATGTGGGACACTTGCCAAATAGGGCTAGCAGAGGATACTGAACGTATACAGAGAAGGGCGGCACGAATGGTCACCGGTTTGTTTGACTCGCTGGAGAATATCCCAGAGGTGATGACAGAAGTGAACTGGCAGACTCTTGAAAATGCACGAAAACTATGCCGACTACTAATAAAGTTGCAAGAACCAGCTTAAGTGACGACTGTAGGAATATACTACAATTCCCCACACATCGCCCCCATAAGGTTCGTGAGGAGAAGATTAGATTACCTCCACCACGCACACAGGCATTTAAACAATCATTGTTCCCGCGCTCCATAAGTGAATGGAACGGGGAAAAGCCTTAATAACTGGTAGTGTGGGACGTACGCTCTGCCATGGATTTCACAGTGGTTCACAGAGCATAGATGTAGACAGACAGATCACACCGAATTTGTTGCTGACAGTAGGCACGATCAGCGTGTGAATAGGCTGCTTTACCTGTCTCGAATGTCATCGGCAGTCAGTCAGGCCACAAGCCCATCCACGTGGTAAGGCCCCCACGGAAACAAGTGAAAAGTATCCTGAGTTATATACAGCTTGTAATTTACAGAATTTCTCGGCATTTTAGAGGCCTTCAAGTTTCAGTTCTAATTCCTTCTTCGAAAGTTGGCTGACAAGGGGAGGCCGCCAATTGTGAAATTCAGATTCGATTCATACTGCGCATAATAAAAGCTCATGGCCGGAGGTGTAATGTGGCAAAGCACCAAGATGCACTTCTCAGCCGTTGTGCCGGCCGGTGTGGCCGTGCGGTTAAAGGCGCTTCAGTCTGGAACCGCGTGACCGCTACGGTCGCAGGTTCGAATCCTGCCTCGGGCATGGATGTGTGTGATGTCCTTAGGTTAGTTAGGTTTAATTAGTTCTAAGTTCTAGGCGACTGATGACCTCAGAAGTTAAGTCGCATAGTGCTCAGAGCCATTTGAAAATCTCAGCCGTTGTCGAGAAAATCGACAGTTAAAAGAAACCGTTGCGGTGAAACACTGTCTACGATTAATAATTTTCTACAGCGTCGTGGCGCAGCGGTAAGCGCTCGGGTTCGTAATTCGAAGGTCGCCGGTTCGAATCTCGCGCCATGCAATTTTTTTTATTATTAGTTTTTTGTAATTCAAATATATATACATATATATAAACTATTAATGAATTGCTTATGCATGTTGGTGAAGGCGGATCGCTCTCCAATTGTACCGCCTCCATTTTTCCGTTTGTTTAACAGGGTGTACCAAAGCTCTCCCGTCCGCACTGATTTTCGATGATGTTATAAGTTGCGCTAGGGACCGCATCTACCTTCTTTCGAAGTTAGCAGGCAACTACGCTGTTATGCGGCGGCCCGTTTCGGTCCATTCAACATCTGTCCTTCACGTGTAACGAGCGAGTAACGGAGTTTATATTTCATACCTGCCACAGCAAGTTTGTGTTCGTGGGGTCTCTATTCTAATTCGAACGTTTGACTTACGCTATCCGTATTCGTTTCGGAATATCGTTTCTACGTCTTCCGTTAACTATACGTGGTTAACATTATGAAGATAATTAATAACATTTGTGAAATACAACTTTGTTTGCGGAAAACATAATGATGTTCGAAGTCGCCAGTTTTTCCACGACAAACGACTTTCAACAACTTATTATATGCATAATTGTTGCAACTGATTGCCGGGAATTATATATATATATATATATATATATATATATTTGAATTACAAAAAAACAAATACTAAAAAAAAGGGTAGCATGGCGCGAGAATCGATCGGGCGACTTTCGGATTACGAATCCGACCGCTTACCGCTGCACCACGATGGTGTAGAACATTAGTAATCGTAGAGAGTATTTCACCGCAACGGTTTCTTTTAACTGTCGATTTTCTCGACAACGGCTGAGAAGTGCATCTTGGTGCTTTGCCACATTATACCTCTGGCCATGAGCTTTTATTATGCGCAGTATGAATCGAATCTGAATTTCACAATTGGCGGCCTCCCCTTGTGAGATATTTGAAAATTTGTATAAGTAAAAATATAAATGCCTTTAGCAAAAAGTTTTATTTTGTGTGGGGGGGGGGGGGGGGTGGGCGGCGGTTATTCCCCCGCGTCGTTCGTCGCCTGAATACTGCTGTTCACGATACACAAAAATAACACGCTGTACGACGAAGTTTAGTACAGGCAACTAAAATCGCTAAAAACTGTTAAGACATGCAAAGAGTGTTCCAGATAATCAGCCCCTGGTACAAGGTTAGCAGCTGTCTCTAAACGTAAGTTAATATGATTTAATGCAATACGCATGAAGTTCCGATACTACTCGACTACGCGATCGACGATCAGTCGCAAGTATCAAAGCAGATGCCATTCGCAGAGTTACTGGAAGAACTGTAAGTAAATTACGGGGGGTAGGACGTCAAACGGACCTACTTGGAGCAGGAGAGGCACCACAGGACATTTTAATTTCCACTGTCCATACTTTTACAAAAAAATTCATAAAACTTCGTCAGCATGACCAGGAAGGATTCAGAATTCACACTCATAGCAGTGGAAGTTCGAAAACATTACGAAATAATTTTTTTTACATTTGAAATTTCATATTTTTTTTCACTTACTAATGGCAGTATTTGTTGCTATAGGTACACTTTTCTTCATAAGTAAGTGAGATTCTTCGATGAATCGTGCACAGCATACAAACGATACTTAAAGGTGGATGAAACTCTAGAATTTTCGAAATCTATTAAAAACTGTGGTAAAAATTGAGGTAATTAACTACAAAATTTGTGTTTTTCCTAAACATGAAGTTTAAAATATAATAGTTCATTCGTTTTTTCATAAATTAAATAAATTCTAGAGTTTCATACACCTGTGAGTATGGTATGTATGACGTGCAAAATTCATCGAAGAATCTCTCTAACTTATGAAGAAAAGTGTACGTATAGCAACAAATGCAGCCATTAGTAAGTGAAAAAATGATGAAATTTCACACGTAAAAAAAATTTATTTTGTTATGATTTCGAACTTCCACTGCAATGAGTGTGAATCCTGAATCCTTCCTGGTGATGATGACAAAGTTTAATGATTTTATTTGTAAAAGTATAGACACTGGAAATTAAAATGTCCTGTGATGACTCTCCTGCTCCAAGTCGGCCCGTTTGACGTCCTACCCCCCTTAAACTCACACACTAAAGAGCCGCTCAGAAAACCTTCACTGGATAAGTTGTTGTGTATTGTTCTTCAGTCTAGAACTCATACAAATTTACCTCATCCGAAAAGAGAGAAAATATTCAAAGAAGAGCCGCACCACGCGTCACAAGTTTGTTTAATCAGCGAGAGCGTTACAAAGATGCTCAACACACTGTGATGGGAGGCACTACGCGAAACATGTTGTGCATCGGGAAGAGACTCAAAAATGCCGGAAGCTCAAGATCCAAAACATCTACATTTACTTCTGTACCCAGCAAGCCAACTTACGGTGTGTGGTGGAGGGTACATCCGGTACCACTATTTTTTCCTCCTTTGCTTGTTCCATTTGCGAATATCGCGCGGGAAGAACGAGTGCTGCTGATCTTCCTAATTAGCTCTTAATTTCTCTGATTTTATGCTCGTGGTCATTTTGAGTGATGTATGTGGGGGTAAGCAGTATGTTTTCCGATTCTTTCTAGGACTACACTCTCGGTGTTTCAGTAGTAAACCTCTCCGTGATGCACAACGCCTCACTTGTAGCGTCTGCCACTGGAGATTGTTGAGCATCCCTCACCAGGAATACGCTTCCGTGACAAAATAGGCCGTTTTTCATTGAATTTGTCTCTCTCTTCTATTAATTCAACCTGGTATGGGTCCCAGACGGATGAGCAACACTCAAAATCTTCTAGCACAAGGATTTTGTTAAAAAAAAAAAAAAAAAAAAACATTACGTGCTTCAGTATCTCTGTTATTACAAAAGTTAGTGGGATTAACGTGCAAAAGAATCAAATTTTTCTCTACGTAGTAAGTGAAGTCTAATAGTATCAAACATAGGCCTTAATTTGAGGAAGAAGTTCCTGAGAATGTACGTTTGAGCACAGCATTGTGTGGTAGTGAAACATGGACTGTGGGGAAACCGCAGCATTTGATATGTGGTGCTACAGAATAATGTTCAAAATTGGGTGGACTGAAAAGGCAAGGAATGAGGATGTTCTCCGCAGAATCGGCGATGAAAGTAATGTATGGAGAAAAGCTGACAAGAAGAGGGGACATTATAATAGAATTGTATACTAGGACATTAGGGAATAACTTCCATGATATTAGAGGAAACCATAGAGGGTAAAAACTGTAGAGGAAGACAGAGACTGGAATACGTCCAACAAAGGACTGAGTACGTAGGTTGTAAGTGATAGTCTGAGACGAAAAGATTGGTGCAAGAGAGGAATTTGCGGCGAGCCGCATCAAACCAGTCAAGAAGACTGAAGACTCAAAAAAACTAAGATATTCCGAAATCCTCGCTTCGATCACTTAAATATTTTACGAAGTAGAAATGGTGATTCACCCTGCGTATGTCTGCTGTGTTGCAACAATAATGCTAAAAAGATCTAAGTTTTTGACGATTCAGCGCTAGTTTATCAAGTAGGAAACCAGGAAAAGTGTGAAGGAGCTTTAACCACAGAATTACACATGATATTTACCTCAACAGCTGGAGTCTGATGCTAAATCCATCTAGGGGTAACTGCTTAACATCTTAATAACCGTGAGAAAAACACACAAAATATAGTAAAAAAAGAATGCCAGAATTTATATTATTAGACTACTAGCTGGGTCACGATGAGGTGCAAACGTACTCCTCACACTCCTACAGTGGCACTGATATGTTCTGCGGCAGCGTAGGGTGCTCCAGTATCGAAAGAGAGTCCACGTCCGCACAAAGCAGAGGCTAAACTAAATTAGGCAATGAGAATCATTAGTGGCATAACTAAATTAACACAACTTCCTTGGCGGCCTGTATTCTACATATAATAATACACCACCATCAATTGGACGAGAAACAGATATTTTCTACATATAATAATGTATCACCATCAATTGGACGAAAAACAGAGGCTGTAAGCAGTTCCAGAATTGTATTACTCATCAACTCATTTCTTCCTGTATACAACGTGCGCCAAGAATGGAACGAGGTTAGGCAAAATTCTCCTCCAGTAAAATGTCACTTCTTAACTGAACTTACTAAACAGGTGAATGGGTTTGATCCTCCCGGGAAACTATGGACAAATCGGAATCGGTTCTGTACAAGTAAAGAGCATGGAAGGTGTGGTGCCTGTTTGTGTGACTGAGTATTCAAAAAAAAAAAAAAAAAAAAAAAAACACCCACATGTTAATGTGGTTTTTCTGGCTGGGCTCTGAGCACTATTGGACTTAACATCTATGGTCATCAGTCCCCTAGAACTTAGAACTACTTAAACCTAACTAACCTAAGGACAGCACACAACACCCAATCATCACGAGGCAGAGAAAATCCCTGACCCCGCCGGGAATCGAACCCGGGAACCGCACGACCACGAGCTGCGGACGGTTATAACATTTTTGCCTATATTATGTATTTTATATCGTTATTTAACCATTTATATACGAAGTCTTCGAATAAGACTGTAAAATGACCATGTAAGCAACACGAAAAATAATAATACCGTGTATATCATTATTATTAATAAAATCATATTTTTGTTATTAAAAACTTACGCATCTGTGTCACATTAATAGTGGGGGCTACAACAAGTTAAATTTTTGGGAAGGGGAGACAGTCACAAATTCAAAACCCCCCAATCGAACCCTGGATCCGTAGCACTCTCTGAACACTTCGTGAAGCGGTTTCCGCATTGGAGATGTAGATACAAACCTACAAAATAAGTTCCACTTTACAGCAATTATGATCCATGGTAAGTGTAAATAATCAATTGTTTAGATGTTAAAAACTCATAATTAATTTAATAAATGCTGTCGGCAGTTCCTCAATATGGACACGTTACATCAGCCTAAAATTTAAACCACACTAATGAATTTAGCGCACGTAGTTGCATTTGTTTGTGACAGAATTATTAATACTGCCAAATACAAATATTTGTGCGTTTCGTGTATCTGGCCGTCACACGGCACAACAGCAGCTCGATTATTCCCCGAGACCGGTACGCGTGTTGGGAATGGATTAAAGAGCAACAGCGAGCCCGGAGCAGCTACGTGTTTGCGCAATAACTCGAAAGAGTTTCCGAGGGCGGGGTAGCGGCGTACTTGGCGTAGCGACAGCTGGTCCGTAGTGTGCGAGCCGGCAACGCCGCCTGCTCCCATCCGCGGGGCGGGGTGGAACTTGCCCCTGCATACCTAAAGCGCCCGCCAAACCAATTTTATACCCACCGGCGGAAAGAAGTCGGTATAAATATATAGAAAAGAAATGCCGCGCAGCCTTTCCCCTTTCCTGTTTTTATAGTTTTCCAGTTGGTCTCCAGCGGCGGCTAGGGAGCCAAGTCGCCGGACTTGGCAATGCGGCTGCGTTTCAGAAGTAGGGCCCGGCCGACGCGAAGCTTGCAGGGGAGGGAGCAGCCGCCCAGCTGACGGGGCGGCGGCGCAGGGGTGTTCCCAACATTCCCGTCTGACGTCTGCCCCTTTTCTCTCTGACACACTTCCCTCTGCGGATACTCCACCGTAAAACCGAGTGGTTTCGGTAGCTTGGAAGCAGCAAATAGTTCCTAAACAATTTGAAACATCGAAACAAGATGAAACCTTTATCCATTATGTTCGTAGAGCACTGCGACTGCGATGACTTTAAAACTACCCAGAAACAGCTGCAACCAGTCTTTTGTGATGGTAGAATTCTTATTTTAGCATTACCAGTTTCAAGTCGTCAAGCGACTCATCATCAGATGGCACACAGTTATTAGTGACTGTTTATAGCACTCGCAGACAGTGTTTTCCAGAGTGATTTTTGCACCAGAGTTAATGTCATAGATTCAAATTACTGTAACTTAACACCATCAAGTCAACCTTATGATGTAAGTAAATCCAAAAACCTCGCCACGTTCAGTGTCTGCTTGTTTCGATTTATTTTCTGTTTTGCCACAACTACGCAACGACGCCCGCAGTACTATAAACAATCACTAAGCGCTCTTTACTATCTGATGAGTCGCTAGGCGAATTGATACCTTTAATATTAAAATAAAAGTCCTACCATCACAAAAGGCGACTGGTTGAAGTTATTGGTTCAAATGGCTCTGAGCACTATGGGACTCAACTGCTGAGGTCATTAATCCCCTAGAACTCAGAACTAGTTAAACCTAACTAACCTAAGGACATCACAAACATCCATGCCCGAGGCAGGATTCGAACCTGCGACCGTAGCGGTCTTGCGGTTCCAGACTGTAGCGCCTTCAACCGCACGGCCACTTCGGCCGGCGGTTGAAGTTATTAATGAAAAGATTTTCATCAGAACAAGGTTTCGATAGAAAGAATTTTCAGTCGGTAGCGGAGTGTGCGCTAATCTGAAATTTTCTGGCAGATTAAAACAATGTGCCGGACTGGATCTCGAACTTGAAACCTTTGCCCTTTGCGGACAACGGCGCTACCGACTGAGCTACAGTATCCAAGCACAACTTACGGCCACCCTCACGCCTCCTTGCCCTCGAACTTCACAACTTTACTTCCGCCGGTACCTCATCTCCTACCTTCCAAACTTCAGAAGAGGAGGTGAGGTACTGTGGGGTGAGTCGTGCTTGGATAACTCAGTACCGCCACGGTAGGTCAACGTGTTCGGTCAGGGATTGGCCGCACTCTACATTAAGAAAAATTGAGAGAAGTTTTCAAAGATGTTCTTGAAGAGATGTCATGCGACGTCCGTAAACACCAAATGACGAAAACTGACAAAGAAACAGACAGAACGAAAAAATCGGTAAGATACCTGCCCATGGAAGGCCAACGTCCAAGTTCGAGGCCGTTCCGACACACCCCAGTATTAATATGCTAGGAAATTTCAAGATTTTCGACAGTTGGTAGCACGAAGTAAGCCGCGAGGAATGACCGCGCGGATTGACGCACCATGTCACGGACTGCGAGGCCGCTCCCGTCGGAGGTTCGAGTCCTCCCTCGGGGATGGGTGTGTGTGTGTGTGTGTGTGTGTGTGTGTGTTGTTCTTAGGATAACTTAGTTTAAGTAGTGTGTAAGTTTAGGGACTGATGACCTCAGCAGTTTGCTCCCTTAGGAATTCACCCACATCTGAACATTTGAGCACGAAGTAAGATTTTCCGCCTTGAAATGCTAGTCATTTCACAAATTTTGTACGACTTTAGTATCTGCCCAAAGGGAAGTAATGTGTCATGGGATCATCTGTGATGAAGAAATAACTATATTTTTCTTTGAACCACATTTTCGTGTGATTGCGACTAGCGCGGTCCTCAGTTACACATTTAATCATGCGTTGAGTTTTTGTTGTCGTCACTTATCCAACTGGAAACTGAGGTGTATACAGACTGAAGCACCTAAAACTTGCACCTCTTTATATTTAATGAACCGTTGGAAGGACCGAAACGATGTTTTCGTCAAATGGTTATACACAGAAGTCTACTTTTTTTTTACGTGTTCTGTCATTATAACTCTAGTATCAACCAAGGTACTGAAGTAGGTGCTGTTTCTTTAAATGGAGGAATATATTTTCCACGGTATTCGAAAAAAAGAATACGGTGATAATAACTGTTGTTAATTTTAACGTTGAAACTTGCAGCAAAATGTGTGAGAAATTTGATAAACTTGAACGCAATGCGGCCGAAATCGGATATTGCGGTTAAATGAAGTTCTCAGGCCAGGCCCCGTTGTAATACACAGAAAGAAGATAGGCTTGTGGTACTAACAAAGGGACTATCATACAAGTTAATCACGGATTTTGATAAGTCGTAGGTATGTGGTAGAGGAACCTGTCCTGAGTACCTGGACAGCGGCTTTTAATGTGACAGCTCCTAGTTTCCGAGAAAAGTCGATGTTGAAGTCTTCTTTCAGTTTAGTCGTACAGAATATCATATCGTTAAATAGTATAGGAAAAGCTGGTACAAGCCGACCTCTGGAAAGATCATTTTCGATTCTGGAGAAATGTAGGAACATGCGAAGCAATACTGACCCAACGAGTTATAAGAAACCTTTTGACAACGTTGACTGGAATACTCTCTTTGAAATTCTAAAGGTACCTGGGGTAAAACACGGGAGCGAAAGGTTTTATACAACTTGTACAGAAACCAGACTGCAGTTCAAAGAGTCGAGGGGCATGAAAGGGAAGCAGTGGTTGAGGAGGGAGTGAGACAGGGTTGTAGCCTATCCCCGATTTTATTCAATCTATATACTGAACAGGCAGTAAAGGAAAACAAAGAAAATTTGTAGTTGTTCAGGGAGAAGAAATAAATACCTTGAGGTTTGTCGATGTCACTGTAATTGAGAGATGGCAGAGGCTTGAAAGAGCAGTTGAACTGAATGTCTTTAAAGGGGAATATAACATTAATAAAAACAAAACAATGATTTTTAGTCGAGTTAAATCAGGTGGTGCTATTGAAAATAGATTAGGAAACGAACCTCTGAAAGCAATGGATGAGTTTTTCTATTTGGCCAGCAAAACAAATGAGGATGGCCGAAGTAGAGGGTATATAAAATGTAGACCGGCTATGGCAAGAAAACATTTTCTGAAGAAGCAAAATTTGTTAACATTAAATATAAATTTAAGAGTTAGTAAGGCTTTTCTGAAGGTATTTTTCTGATTGAGTTTTCTAATTTTGAGAACACCGACTCTGCTGTCTGTCGTGACCGACTGTCTTAAATACAGAAATTTTTATGCGATCTTCGCTGTTGAATGTTTTATTATTCGTCTGGAGTGTAGCCATGTATGGAAATGAAACATGAACGATAAGTAGTTCAGACAAAAGAGAATAGAAGCTTACAAAATTTAATGCTACAGCAAAAATTTTAAGAGTAGATGGGTAGATCACGCAGCTAAAGAGGAGGAACTGAACAGAGCTGAGGAGATAGGAAATTTGTGGCAAAACTTGACCAAAAGAAGGGGTCGGTTGAGAGGACACATTTTGAGACATCAGAGAATCACCAATTTAGTATTTGAAGGAAGTGTGAGATCATGAGATGAATACAATATGCAGATTCAGAAGGTTGTAGGTTATAGTTGTCATTCAGAGATACAGAGGCTCGCACAGGATAGAGTAGCATGGAGATCTGCGTTAAACCAGTGTTCGGACTGAAGACCACAACAACAGTATACGTCATCCAAAATTATTCAAAAATAGTCATTTTCACCGTAAGAGTCTCATTAATAAATAAATCTTCAGTTGTGTATTCCGTTTATGGTTCTAAAATTACGAATATTATTGACAGCTCCAAGGAGTTCTCAATGATGGACGATGTATTAGCGAATGCGGAAGGAATTCAGATACAGACGAAAGCATTTATCCCTAATTTTGACCGCGATTGTGCAATTAATCCCTTGCCGAGCAGGGAATGGAAACCGATTTTAACAAGAAGAGTCATTCCTTCACAGTACACTATACTATAGTGTAAATATGTCAGGAAATATATTCCCTTACGTTTTCTTATATATGCAAGATTGGATAACAAACAAAAAATTCAATGCAGGTGACGTTCTAACATCCTCGTATTTAAAGATGACATGGTGTACTACTTTAGGCCTGTGGCTGATTTTGGTTGTCAGCCACAGGACACACGCAAAATGTAAAATAAAAGGTAAAATGCACATACAATTTAAATGACAACATAATCTGATGTATCATATTCTATAACCTAATGCAAGAATCATCAGGGAAATTTTGTCGGATTGTTCAAAAAGACTTGACGACTAGACTGATAAATTTAAAAAAACACGGTGTTGTGACCAGCACGACGTCAGGAATGTTCACGAAGGTGCTGCACGAAGAATTTTTAAAATTTGCTATTCTTACGTGCGTGGGAAAAGAAAAATTTCTTTTCATTAATGATACTTTGGGAGGGAAAACTGATCAATCAGTGGTCGAATCCTTATAGATGAAAGACAAGCATGCAACTTTATTTTACAAGCATGTTAAACTTTTCACGAAAAATATTCAATATGCTCCTGACTTCCTACGGACTAAGAGAGAAATCGCTTCGAGGCAAGATTCCATAATAATACATTCTTTAATTCTGTATCAGTTTAGTGGGCCTACTTTTACAGGAATTATCGAATACGGGTGGGTTGCATTGAAGTCGTTTTGGATTTAAACTAACTGTGTTTTCCGTTATCGATTCTGAAAAACCATAGTGCCTACAAGGCAGCATGTTTCATTAAACGTGCATGGTGATGTACAATTTTGTGTTTCAGTTGCTTCTGCGACAAATACCATCCAAAATTGTGTTCTAGCACAGAAAGCGATGGAAACGATAGCGAGTGAGACGATTCTATAATTTATTCTGTAACAAACGGAACGTACATTCGATGAACGTTTGCAGTAATGATTAGTTTGTTAATGAAATTACTACGGTAAAAAGACTATATTTGAATAATTTTCCTTTATAACATACTGAAGACTCAACAAAATCCGTGATTAACGAGTCCCATGGCCCTCTTGTTATTTCCTCTTCGCCCTACTTTATGCGACAAAGATAAAAGTTCAACTACGATTGTTGTAACTGAAAGTATTTTACTTATTTATTTACTGGCTTTTGGTTTCATGACCATACGTCCACCAAAATTTATACATATTAGTGACAACTGCCAGTTTTGAATATTATCTATTTACAACATTTAAATATGTTTATAGCAAAAGAACTATAATTTTTATAAAGTTATATGTAAACTACTCTTATCTGTGTATAAAATTTAAATTGCACTACAATTTGCGTCCGATGTTTCTTCTGACCTGTTGGGTAGTTGGGTAACTGGAATTATATTATGACTTTTGTCGTTTCATAAATAGCTTGAAAAACAGTTTATGCGAACTCAAGCTTAAGAACAGCTTTTGTGGGAACAAGTAAACAGTCGAAAGACTTTATAAAACAACAGACTCTGCTATGAAAGTCCCACTTAACAGTGTTCACACCGCAGTAGCCAATTATGGTCGCTTTGACTTCCAGTTTTAGTCATTTCTTGGATATTTTTGCGAAAAGTTTCAGTACCAAAATCAGTAATAGTTACATCACTGTTATTATGTTTATTTCGAATTCTGCATAAAATAACATATCGTTTCACTTAAAGAAACCGCGCTTGCTTTGATATCTCGATTTGGAAGGCTTACACTTCAAAAAAAAATCAGGTGCTCATCTGCGTACTATCATCTGCCCAAAAACTCTTTCCGACATCTTGCACAGTTCATGAAATAAATGCGTAAGTATCTGATGTTTCACACTTTAAAGTTCTTTGCTCTTCTCTTTATTTAACCAGAGGACAATCACAAATTACACAATTACCAGTATACTGTAATCTAAAATACCTTAAGACCTGTAAACCAGAAAAATCAGAGTGAGAAAGCTAGAAACAAACAGCAAAATTTGAGAAGGAATAGATTAAAAGTATGATAGTAAGTGCAGTATCGTAAGAAGCATCGTAACATAAATGCAGCGTTGTATACTGTTTTCCGTTTCGTGTTAAGGGGATACATACAACAGAGCACTGCGTGACAGACGACTTCATCTAACGGTAAAGCCAATATATCAGTGCTCTTCGTACTTTCTCGGTCCACGGCTTCCTTGACCTGAACGTAAACAGCCGTGGCTCTTTCGCACATGACATGCGGCTCTAAGTCTGGAGTAAATAAACTTAAATTTCGGAACATGAATAAGAATAATTATTTCTTTATTAGCTGTTGTATAACATACTTCAATAAACGTTTAATGTTATTAGATATTTTTGCAACGAAAAGGATGTGAAGGATGACCTCGTTTTTCGATCATCGGTTCCTTAAACGTTGGCACAAGATTGGAAATAGCGACTGGCATTCGTTTCTTCACATTTATTCGCGATCTGTAGCTCGAGTTGAAGACTGCCAATGCTGAAAATCATTCCTCACAAAAGAAGCATGTCGCAAAAGATATCAAAACTAGCGAATACTCCTGCTTCACAAAACTCCAAAACGCAAGCAGTGACGAGAGAACATCGATTTCAATGTAGAGTGGGAATAAATATCAATAAATTGCATTTGTTTTTCAGTGGCTTCATCTGAAAATTAATTCAAGAAGGAATCACTGACAGTGGATTCAGTTAAATGATCCGCAAACACTCTCGGTTCTTCACTCAACATAAAGCCATTGTTTTGTAATACCGCGTGAAGAGCAGGGAAACATAATGTATATCTTTACCATTCATCATTTTCTTCCACAATACCAGAATGTCATCTGCCACGCTGCCAAAGTAACAACACTTATTTCTTGGACCGCTGGATATCAACTACTTGCGGACGCGTTGTTCCTTTATTCAGAATGCAAATAAACCAAATTATTATTTTTATGAAACTACCGCGACGCCCCTACTGCGAGGTCATGACGCCCTTGGGAACCGCGACGTGCTGTTTGAAAACCCCTTCACTACGTCGTTACATATTCAGCATGTGTTTCTGTAGATAAAACAAAAAAGATACGTAAATACTTATCGGTCACGGCTCACAATAAAATGAGGCAACAGGAGGGATCCATAAAATAGGTCATTGGTCGTCGTTAAAGCAAATAAGGTAAGATGTCATTTCCTAAACACTTCTCCACAGGGGCTTAGTGTCTGTACAGCTGTTAAATACAGTATAGCTGAGTTTGGTTCGTTGTATCTGCGCTATTTCGCGAAAGAATTTCCGACAGTAATCTGGGATCAATATTCTGACATGATGGAGAAATTTCTGCAACCTATAATTTATGAACTTGAAGTGGATGTCAGGCAGAAGTAACCACGGCCTACGCTCGTCGTCATTCACCCTAAGCGTAGAAGGGAATGTTCACCAATATTCTCACAGTGCTGTCCGTTGTCACTCGTTGACCCATCCCGTTCTCTTAATTGACGCTTTTTACATTTTTTACTCTCCTCTGCCGCTGTATTCTTTATTACTGTTCTTGTCTTCAGTCCGAAAACTGGTTTGATGTACCCCTCTCTGCTACTCTGTCCTGTGCAAGCCTCTTCATCTCTGTGTAGCTCCTGGAGCTTACATCCACTTGAAACTGCTTATTATAATCGAGCCATGTCTCCGTCTACAAGTTTTATTCGACACGCCACCATCTATTGCCGTATTAACTATTTGTTAATTGTTCAGGATGTGTCCTATCAGCCTTTCCCTCCTTTCAATCAACCTGTGTCATGAATATTTCTTCTCCCCGAGTCGACTGAGTGTCTCTTCAAAAGTGATTCTGTACACATTTATTCTTTCTTCTGTAACACCATATTTCATTATTTTCTATATTCTTCTTGTCTGTACTGTTTATCGACCACCATCCATTTCGCTATAAGGCTAGACGTCAGACAAATGCTTTTAGAAAGGACTTCCTAACACCTACATTTATATTTGATGCTAAGATATACTCTTTTTTTCAGAAAAACTTTATTAAATGCTCCCGTTCGCGGAGGATGAATCATCCGTCTTCGAGCATCTCAACATTGACAATTACAGCCAAATATCAAAGGTTTAGCTGCAAGCTTTTAATGTTACTTTTGTCCGGAGGCTGTAATTATTCACGTAAAACTGCCTGAAAATGGAGGATTAATCCTCTGAAACTGGTAGATGCTAAGGAAGAGTCACGAATTGATAAGTTTACTATAAATAAATATGGTGTGGCTATAGATTTGGTGGAATGATTTGAATTTGACGCTGCTTTGGGGGCTTTCGTCTCGATTTCGCTACTCAACTAGCTTCTCACTCAGTATTACGAGCCAGAGGGCTCGTTATATCACATCGTCCCATCCTAAAAAAGAAAAAAGTGTTTGAGGTGGTCAAGGCGAGTCTAACCCAGAAACTTCTCATGGTGCCTACGTGTAGCACACAAACGCTGTCGAAGTGTACACCGAAAGGAACTAATACAAAAAGAGAGCTATCATTTCGTCCGATCTGACTAGCAAAGCAGTAGACAGTTTTACTGAGCTGTTCCAGCTGTGTATCATCACTAGCGGAACATACCGAGCGGGGTGGCGCAGTGGTTAGACACTGGACTCGCATTCGGGAGGACGACGGTTCAATCCCGCGTCCGGCCATCCTGATTTAGGTTGTCCGTGATTTCCCTAAATCGCTCCAGGCAAATGCCGGGATGGTTCCTTTCAAAGAGCACGGCCGACTTCCTTCCCTGTCCTTCCCTAATCCGATGAGACCGATGACCTCGCTGTCTGGTCTCCTTCCCCAAAACAACCAACTAACCAACTAGCGGAACGATGCTACCTTTGCAGAATGTAATTTTTAAATAACACTATTCTGTTTTCTTTGTGACGTACCACAGCAAAGTAAATCTCTTTTTGTATTTTGTTAAACATGCTACCAGTGATTAATTAAGTATTTGTTTATAAATTAGTCCGCTGGCTGCGGACTCGGAGGTATCTCCTCCTAATTTTTTAGCAGAAAAAATTGTCATGGGCAGTCTTTAGCCAGCAGACTGAAGACCTAAGTTTGTGATCGCCAGGTTTTGTGAAAATATCCTGGTTTAATTTCTCCACTTGCCCGTAGCGTATTGTGGCGTGATAACATGTAACACTGTCAATGGAGATCAGTCTGTCGGAAGGGGACGTTAAGCTCGACGGCCCGCTTGGCGCTGTTCGAGAGGAGAAAGCTGTGTGACGGCATCGGCTTACACCCTCTTGCTTCATTTCATTCGTAGCAACACACGCTGAAGCGTCGCAAATTAGTTATGACACTGCTGTCTTTTCCTGCTGGACGACGACAAGTAAACATCATTATCGTAAAGTATTTAAATATACACCGATAAGCCAAAACATACGACCACTGCCCACCGCCAGATTGAAGGCCATTTGGTCGCGTTTCGGGCACATGATGCAGCTAGGAAAGCACGTAAACGGAGCAGAGGCGATAGAGAATCATTCTAGCGACCATACGGCCGCAAATGGGAAAATCCTCTGCCACAAGCGACTTTGACAATGTGCATATTAATATGGCCTAGAGCCTGGGAACGAACATCTCGGAAACGGTTAAGGTTGTCGGTTCTTCGTGTGTAAATGTCACGGTTATCTGTGAAAGTGACTGAAAAATGGTGACACATACACCCATGCGCCGTGGATGTGAGACCTATACCACGGTTCGGGCTCGTAATTTCAGACACCTTCTTTGATTACCATTGTTCTCTTTTCTTATTCTTATTTCTTGGTTTATGCTGTACTAACGAGGAGAACATGGCAATTGCCATCACCCTATTTCCCAGTAACTTCGCTCAGAGATAGAGGGGTCAAAACAAGTGATCACATTCTAGCCGTTATCCGTAGATATTCGACCATTTCTGAGAAAACGGCGGTCAAAGTTTATCGCCATGATTTCTTGACCTCCGCAAGGCGTTTGATACAGTTCCTCACAGTCGTTTAATGAACAAAGGAAGAGCATCAAGACTATCACACCAATTGTGCAATTGGATTGAAGAGTTCCTAGATAACAGAACGCAGAATGTCATTCTCAATGGAGAGAAGTCTTCCGAAGTAAGAGTGATTTCAGGTGTGCCGCAGTGGAGTGTTGTAGGACCGTTGCAATTCACAATATATATAAATGAGCTTGTGGGTAACATCGGAAGTTCACTGAGGATTTTTGCGGATGATGCTGTAGTACATCGAGAGGTTGTAACAATGGAAAATTGTACTGAAATGCAGGAGGATCTGCAGCGAATTGACGCATGGTGCAGGGAATGGCAATTGAATCTGAATGTAGACAAGAGTAATGTGCTGCGAATACATAGAAAGAAAGACCCTACATCATTTAGCTACAATATAGCAGGTCAGCAACTGGAAGCAGTTAATTCCATAAATTATCTGGGAGTAGGCATTAGGAGTGATTTAAAATGGAATGACCAAATAAAATTAATCATCGGTAAAGCAGATGCCAGACTGAGATTCATTGGAAGAATCCTAAGGAAATGCAGTCCGAAAACAGAGGAAGTAGGTTACAGTAAACTTGTTCGCCCACTGCTTGAAAACTGCTCACCGGTGTGGGACCCTTACCAGATAGGGTTGATGGAAGAGATAGAGAAGATCCAACGGAGAGCAGCGCGCTTCGTTACATGATCATTTAGTAATCGCGAAAGCGTTATGGAGATGATAGATAAACTCCAGTGGAAGACTCTGCAAGAGAGACGCTCAGTAGCTCGGTACGGGCTTTTGTTGAAGTTTCGAGAACATACATTCACCGAGGAGTCAAGAGTATATTGCTCCCCCATACTTATATCTCGTGAAGAGACCATGAGGATAAAATCAGAGAGATTAGAGTCCACACAGAGGCATACCGAAAATCTTTCTTTCCACGAACAGTACGAGACTGGAATAGAAGAGAGAACCAATAGAGTACTCAAGGTACCCTCCGCCACACACCGTCAGGTGGCTTGCGGAGTATGGATGTAGATGTAGATATAGATATGCCTTTTAGCACGCTAAAAGTTGAACTGAAGCGGTGACACAGTAGGTACCTTCGCAACTTCGCACTTTTTTGTCATGTGTTGGAAACCATTATTTTATTTCATACATACCCATGTTCGTCGAAGGTTACTGTACAAATGTTTCATATCACATTATGGAATACAAGGGCGTTACATAACTGTAAAATTACAGTTGTTTCACAATAATAATACGAGTATTATTGTATAATATATGTATGGCTTTTTTTTCGGGGATTAAGGTCTTTCCAAATGCTCGTACTCTTACATCTGACTCTTACATCAGTCCTTATATTAATACTTTCATTCATTCGTACATTTTATTCGTATGTTTATTTTTGAGAAAGATTTGGTACATTGCCTTGGATGATACCGATCGTAGAAACATTCGAAACATGGAGAGAACGCCATGAGCATTGCGCTAAGAAAGGTTTGCCACAGTGACATTACTTCGAACGAGTCTCATTTGGGGAAGAAATATCTTTAATATTGCTCAACATTTCACGCATTAGCAATAATTTGGCGGCAAACCACGCATAACGCATCATTTTTGTCCGAAAACTGACGCAACTGAATATGTATCGATGTACATTACAGAAATTTCATCGACAACAGTTTCAAATAATTTTCTCATTCATCTGTTTTTTAAAATTAATTCACTAGACAGACAACTGGTAGACGAATAAGAATAACGGTATTTCAACATACAATGAAAACATTCGTGTAACAATCTTCTACGGACATGTGTAGATAAAAACAAAAGCAATAGAAACAATAACAGGATTTCGAATACAGGGCGCAAAAGCGTGAATCCGCAACTCTTGCAACTCTGCCACCGCTTCGGTCGAACATAACAGACGCTAAAAGGCACGTAAAGTAAATCGAAAACTTTGACCGTAGTTTTCTCACAAACGGTCGAGTATCTACGGACTTGACTGCCAGATTATCTAACGTAACTAGTGAGTATTGCTGTGTAAACATTTGAGAGTAACTGTTTTCAGAGGTAGGAGGTTGTATTGGAACACCCTACTCTAACATTACCTTTTTTTTAAAAAATAGAAATAACCGATACCATGTATACTATCTATTCTTGTATAGGTGAACATTTTATCAGCTGTTTAACTGTATGAACTTCATTTTGTATACGATGTGTTATGTTTCGGGCTAAGATATGTAGAAAGAAATTTATTTGTTACTACTCTCTACGTACAGTTAAAATTACTCTTGTTTTAGAAATATTTGAAATTACGAGATATCTGGCATGCTTAAAATTCCTATTATTAATTGCACAGTCTGACGATAATTATTAAATTTATTTCTTGATTCATTTTTAAAATAATGTTACAACTTGGTGATAATACTTCTTTGGTCAAGAAAGTATGTAAACTCTTTCGCTTTATAAACTCTTTGAAATATTGTGAGTACCGCAGAATGGGAGTGGTAGACAGACGTATTTCTTTTTGGTCGACACTAACAATGTAATTTGGAATATTAAGTGGAAATTGTAAAAACAGTGTAATATTGAAAAATGTGACAAAGAATAAAATTCATGAAATGTACAGGTAAATCTTCATCAGTTATTTAGTCATCAGGACCCACAACGTTAAATCAAAATTTCAGCCGCTAGAATGTACCCCTAGACGCAAGAACTGTAGCCGACAACAACAACAACAACAACAACCACAGCAGCAACAACCGGAGAAAATGAAGATAAGTAAAAAGTTATTCTTTTCTATATCTTACGCCTCTCGAAGCTTTCAAAACTTTTGCAGAGACAGAGAATTAATTTTAATAGTGATGTGAGGGAGGGTCATGACGGGGTCATTAGAGGTGGAGCACAAGTTCAGGGAGGGGATGGATGGGAAATGGAATAAATCGGCCGTACGTTTTAAAGCAATTCGCCGTAAGCGATTTTGAGAAATCAAGAGAATCTTAAGTCTGGATGATCGGACGGCGATTGAACCTTAGTCCTCGAAATCATTTACATTGTTTTACCACTCCGTCACATCGCTCTGTTCGATAAACGGGAAGTAAGTAAGAAGTTTGGACAATTTCCAATATTGCCAGAATACATATTACTTCTGCCCAATTCCATAAAACGGTGTCCTAGGAAGTACAGAAGACGTGAGACCGAAGTATTAATAGAGCCTCAGCGCACAAGAAGGAAGGATATCAGGTTTAAAGTCTCACCGACTCAGTAAAGACAGAGCTCAAAGTCGGGATGAGAGGAGGATAGAGAAGGAAATTGGCTCATTCTTCTGGCTTTTTGCCCCAGCCCAGGATATAAATCTTCAGAACATTTTCAATAGATTATCAGAAATGCATTCATGAGCCCACATAGAATAATTAATGTACAGTATCTCTCCCACCTATGTCATTGTTCAGCTTCCTATGTTTCACTGAAAATAAGAATTAAAATGTATTTGTTTGTTTTAATGTGTAGATTTACCTGTTAGCTGCTTTTCATTCGCATAATCTGTTTACACCTTTATAACATTTATCTCTAGCGGTCTGGTACCCAGCAACCATTAAAACAACTGATTGGAACGGAGGTTAACTTAAATAATTTGGCACTCAACCCTGGCCCAGCAACGCAAGCCTCTACATAATTTGGAGTACAATGTGGGGCAACAAAAGTAGCCTCTACGATCTATCCTGCCACGCCCTCCCCCTACCTTTCGTACTTCACAGAATACTGCTTTACCCACTGGCATACTTCGTGTATTTTAACAACGTACTACTGTTATTATACGAATTTTATTTCACTAGTGTATTTTCTCATCTGGTGAAGCACCGATGAACAAAAAAGCCTGTAAACGAAATAGTTTAAAATCGGTTAAGAAATGTCATTCATGTGGTTTTTTGAACGTTTAATTGATTTACGTACAAACCTCTACATCTACATACACTGGTGTCCAAAATTAAAGCAGCAAACCAAAATTTTGTAAGGTTGCGTTTATTTTGCCACAAAACAGTAAAATCAGGTGATAGTAAAGCAGAAACAGTATAAAGAATACAGAACGTAAACAGTTGCACAATGGACAACGGTAGACAAACATGTTCTTCGTTTTCTTACAACTTTACGGATTTACACACGCCTTCCGACAACTGGTTAAGGCGCTCTGTATGGACTGTGACCACCTCTGGCGGCCATACAGGCCTGAAAGACGACGGGGCATGCTGTGAATGATGTCATTAAACTCATTTTGAGACAATAACGTCCATTCTTCCCGCAGCGTTGATCGCAAGTTTCGAGAATTGTTGGTGGATTCTCGCAACCCGTGTCCGTAGTGCATCCGACGTGCTCTATTGTATTGAAATCGGGAGAGCGAGCAGGCCGCACCATGAGTGCAATGTCTTCCGTTTCTAAGGAAACTTCAACCACCCGTGCTCTATGAGGTCGATCATTATCGTCCATCAGTACGAAGTCTGGGCCCACAGCACCTCGCGAAAACCGCACATGATGTCCTAAGATCTCGTCACAATACCTGACAGCAGTTAAACCTTGCAGATTTAACCATACATTTTAATGAAGTGTTCGAGTGGTTCACACAGTCCCTGTCGACACCATTAGGGACCATCCTCGATATCAGTCTCTTTCCACAATGATTGGGTCCCGAAATCGTGTTCCATGTTCCCTCCAGATACGAATCCGTCATTAATCACTGTCCAGACCAAATCTGGACTAATCTGTGAAAAGAACATTGACCCATTGGTCGCCCGTGCAGGTGGCATGTTGAAGGCTCCACTCTTGGCGATCCCTTCTGTGAAGACGCGTCAGAGGTATGCATACAGCAGGTCTCCGACAGTAAAGGCCACTCTGCCGAAGCCTTCTGTACACCATTTACCTCGTTACAACACGTCCAGTGAATGCTGCTCTGCCAGATACCGTTGCCGTGCAGTACTAAGGCGGTACCGTCGTGCCCTTACAGCCAAATAATGGGTCTCTCTTTCTGATATTACACGTGGTCGGTCGCGCCCTGGTTTGGGTAGGCGTCTTCTCTGTGCCATACTGCACCGTCTGCGACTGTTTACACAATGACTGTGGATGTGGGACTGACCGGCAAACACTATCCCGTTTGATAACTGCTCTGACGTCATTGTTGACGTGGTTGTCCGTTGACCAGAATGACATCTTCCATGCAAAACACGATCGTACGTTGCTTTAGTTTTGGGCACCAGTGTATATATTCTGCAAGTCATTGTGCAATGCGTGGCGGAAAGCTTTGAGTACCAGTATCAGCGAACATCTGCCCGGTTCCATTCGCGCACTGAGCGAGGGAGGCCGCAGCTCGTGGTCTAGTGGCTAGCGTTGCTGCCTCTGGATCATGAGGCCCCGGGTTTCGATTTCCGGCCGGGTTGGGGATTTTCTCTGCCCGGGCACTGGGTGTTTGTGTTGTCCTCATCGTTTCCTCATTATCATCATTCGTGACAGTGGCTTGATTGGACTGTGAAAAATATTGGACTGCGTAAAAATTTCGACTTTGTACGGGCGCTGATGACCGCGCAGTTGAGCACCCCACAAACCATTCATCATCATCATCACTGAGCGAGCGAGAAAGGCCTGTATTTTGTCTCTGTGCTCATCCTCAGATCTCGCACCTGATTCTTGCGGCCCCGACGTGAGATACAGGGTGGTGGTAGCAGAACGGCCAGACAGTCGAATATCGGTTCTCTAAGTTTACTACCCAGCAGGGCATTGCGAGAGCAACGTCGCCTTTACCATGTATGTTCTACGATTACCTCTGCCCTAGAAGCACGTCTCTGCAATCATCTGACTTTTGCCGTCACGCCTGCATGACAAGAACTCCAAACGCTGAAACAGTATTCTCCTGTTGGTCCGTCTAGCGTCTTGTGGGGGTAAGGATGGTATCGTGAGGCCCTGCTAGTAATTTTACGCTACCTCAGTATCTAACAAACTAAGCTGTGGATTTTGGTGGTGAATGTATCACTTAAAAGTAGTAGTTCATAGTTACGCCTGTACAGCACCCTGACGCAATAGCTAGTTTTACCAATGAGCAATGGGGTTATCTCCTTTTTACACCGCTCAAAAAATTTTGGGTTTGCTGTTTGCGCCACAATCACTATGCCTCTGTCTATGTAAATACTCATTATGATACTTCCCTTTTAATTATACAAGTACCAAGGATTACGTTACAGTATTAATACTGTAGTTTTTACTTCCCGTTAGACAAATAATTTTTTGTTTATAAAGATGGCACTGTTGGTGTTATTAGCCCCTTGGTGCAGGCAGTAGGATTTGCCTACATAAAAGCTCGCAAATTATAATGAATAGAGAACCAGTTCTGTGATGCAGAAGTCTCATAAAGAGCTGAGGCCTAGGAGAAAAGTATGAAAGATACAGGATAAACAAGACATGATAAGAGATTTAAACAGACTATCGAGCAAAGAATGAGTCTAAAAAAAGATAGCAAAATACGGGGACAGTCTTCAAGAAACTTTCTATATTGTACAACATCTAACTTAATAAAATTGTTTTTCTTATAATTTTTTGTTTAAGTTTTTGCACAACACATTACAGGCACAATACTTTCCCGCAGATTTTGTAAGCTTCCATAAAACAAATTATCTTTTTCGTCTAATGCATAATACCTCGAATGTTGTGTGATAAATAAGCGAAAGATATGTCATAGTATGTACTCAGAAAGTTTGATATAAACAGGAAAGAAATTTGGTCGGTAAGGTCATAAAAAACAAGGTGGGGTCCCATTATACCACCTCTTTCTATACGTGCCGTTTCCTTTACAGATGCACTGCACATTCCTACCCCTCCCCTCAACCAATAAATTAACTCTGCTGTTCCTTCATTCTACAACAGATTTTAATTGTTTGTCTCTTTTAATAGCGCAAAATATCCCTGAATTACCACTAAATATTTAAACCAAGGCCGGTCATGGCATGCTAAACCTCACGCCAGCCACGTACGTATGTGGGCGACGTGCAGACCGAAAATCGGCTTGCTTGCCTCTTCTTTGCTCAATCCTCCTCGGAAGTACTCCGTACAGCAAAACATTTCTTTTGTATTGCAGTGTGGCTTTTTTCGGTCGTCACAACTCTCTTCACTTCGGCAGAATCGTGGATTTAGAGCTGTTTACCTCTCGCTATTTGTTAATGGTCCAGTAGCTGTTTGCACAAAGAAAAGGTAATCAAAATCCTTTAAAAATGAATGGGATTGACAGAAGAGAGGAATGAGAATTTTCAATACCCATTACGCAGTCGCAAATCGACGGTTACTGCAGATTTGCTATTAAATGACATTACAATACCGTGCAGACACATTTTAAAGATTTATTTGACAATTGAGGAGCAAGAAATTACAACAATTGCAAGATGATATTCATCGTTCTGTACATCAAGAAACACTTCATTCTTAAACTGCAGGCATGGAGCACGTGAAGAAATTGGTAATATGACTAATAAAATTTTCGAAGGCACACACATTGTTCCACTGTCACTTGCAATAGTTTTCGACATAGACTTTATATATTACTGCAAAGCACATTGATTAAGTCAAGGGGCATGCCTGGAACAATTTTTCGATTTAAAATTCGATATTGTAGAAATTATGAAGGAAAACGGAGCGCAGGAACGAAAATTAGAACATCCGGAATGGATTGTAGACCTTCCATTTTAAGTGGACTTGACTGCGCACTGTCCGCAGTAAGACATTTCATGGTGGGAAACAACTTATTTCACATTTGATGGGGACGCATTTGAAAGAAAATCGTATGGTAGAAGGGAGAAGTTATGATAAGCACAGTCCACTTCCCTAAGCTCACTGGCAGTATGAAAAAATGCGAGGTTTAAAGAATTCGTTGTGACCTTGAAAGAATTACAAAGATAGTTTTATAAACGTTCTGAGGATACATGGTGATGTTAAAACTGTTTTCGAGACCGTTTTCCATTTTAGTTGAAAGCGCCTCTGTGCATATGCAAATGTAATTAATCGATCTAAAATTTAATTTCCGTTTTAAAGAAAAATTCTTTTCCGTTAAAATTTTCCAGGATGTCTACATTGTTTTCCTCAATTAGGGTTTCCACATCTTCGTAATGAGGTTGCAAAACTGCTACAATATTTCGATCAACATCTATGTATGAAAGACTTTTTTATTATGAAACTAAGTCAGCCATGATTATGTGGCAATCTGAGTGTAAAAATCAGTGAAATTGTCTGTCTGACCATATGCCGACTGATTGTACGAGATAAAAGTTACGCCTTCGGTGCATAAAAAAGTCAAATAATACTGAAAAAGATGTTCATTGATTATCTGTGTTGCTGAGAAGTGTGAAATATGAAACGAAGTAATACGAAGTGAAGGTGCCATCTAAATATGGCACCTTCACAGTTTCCCTTCTCTTACCCCTCCTCCAGGTCAAGGATTGTGTCGTGGTAGTGGAAGAAGTGTGCACCAAGGGTGAATGGAATGGCACATGAGCCATGGCACGGCCCAGAGGCCGAATTCGTGGCCGCCTCTGATTAAAACGATGTGACATGCACTAACAATCTTGTAATCTGGTATAGATGGTTCCTTTCTCTTTATTATGTCTACTACAGATGGTTTCTTTATTTTAATTGTGAACGTTATCTTACTTTTACACACATTTAAAGAGAGCTACCATTGATACCACCAAGTGGAGATTTTTGTCCGAGTCTTTCTATATTCACTATGATCGGCCTACGTCAATATTATCCTGTGAATAGCAGGGTCATCAACGACCACTATGATGGTACTGCTGATGCTAACACATCAGAAGCCATATTTCGTTCCCTTCCAGTATAGTGGTTGTTAATTTGTTTGTTTGTTGTCGTTTAGTGAGCAAAATGCGAGCTTACCAAATAGCGGACCAAATTTCTAACTGCATTCAGGACTTAACGGGACGAACTTGACAGATACAAAGCATTTTTCTGGTGTACCGCAAGAAAGTGTTACATGACCGTTATCGTTTAAATATACATAAACGATCCAGTGAATAACGTCGATTACTGTATCAGGCTTTTTCCAGACAGTGCTCTTTTCAAGAGGAAGGTTTCAACGCCGAACGATTGTAGTGAAATGCAGGAAGTCCTGTGGAGAATCGATGATTGGTGCATGGACTAGCAGTTGGCCTTGAACGTAGATACATGTTATATGTTGTGCGTAAATATGCGAAGAGATTCAATACTGTTTGATTAAGTTATTGGTGAAAACTTCCTGGAAACAGTAACAACCGTAAAATAGATAGGAGTACGACCAGAGCGACCTAACGTGGAATGATTACATAAAGCTAATTGTAAGACAAGCAGATGTAGGGCTGAGATTCATTTGCGAAATCTTCAGGATGTGTAATTCGTTCACGAAAGAAGTGGCTTAGCTTCTCCGACCGATTCGTAAGTGTTTTACATCTGTCTGAGACCCTTAAAAAGTAGGATAACAGGAGAGAGAGAGAGAGAGAGAGAGAGAGAGAGAGAGAGAGAGAGAGAGAGAGGATCGAACTAAGAGCAATGCATTTCTTCACCGGATCTTTTAGTTAACACGAGAGCGTTACGGAAGAGCTCAACAAACTCCTTTGCCAAGCGAGGTGTTCTGTATAATGTAGAGCAACATTTTAATTACGCCCACATTTCTCTCGAAATCACCACGAGCAAAATATTTGAAAAGTTACAGCTCGTAAACATGTTTCTAGACAGTCTTGCTTCCCATGCACCATTCGCGAATGTAACAGCAGAGAGGGAAAATTATTGTTGTAGCAAAGATATTCTCCACCTCACGACGTGGGATGGCTTGCGGGCTACATAATGTCCCAAGAGGAATAGTTACAAGAACCATCCACTCTACTAAACCTCCAGAAATGTCTCTGTTTAGTCGGTGAGTCCATAGTTGGTGGTATGTGGGCGTACATATAACTGGCCACACTTTCCCGCCCGAGCTCTGACATCGTGGTCTGTGGCGTCTTTTCACGGTCCGCGCGGCTCACCCCGTCGGTGGTTCGAATCCTCCCTCGGGCATGAAAAAAAAAAAAAAAATGGTTCAAATGGCTCTGAGCACTATGGGACTTAACATCTATGGTCGTCAGTCCCCTAGAACTTAGAACTACTTAAACCTAACTAACCTAAGGACAGCACACAACACCCAATCATCACGAGGCAGAGAAAATCCCTGACCCCGCCGGGAATCGAACCCGGGAACCCGGGCTTGGGAAGCGGGAACGACCTCGAGCTGCGGACCCTCGGGCATGAGTGTGTGTGTGTTGTCCATAGCGTAAGTTAAGTTAAGTAGCGTGTAAGCTTAGGCACCGATGACCTGAGCAGTTTGGTCTCTTAAGATCTTACCACATATTTACAATTTTTTACCGAGCTTTGCGATAATTAACCCAGTCCCTCCTTGAACTGACTTTGGAAACCGCCGTATAGGATTTCTTCCAACCTGTTATGTGGAGATGCTCTCGTAGTTATACGTCCCCTTGCAGAGCCGTCGGATTCTGAAAGTGCAGTACTACTGTCTATGTTTTACGTAACGAAGTGCGAAGTATCTTTCTGTGAAAATAATTTTCACATGAGGTGCCATTATGGTGCGTTTACTTACGAAACACCGTAAAATGAACTTGTTCACACGAATTATAAGCTAACTATTAATGGTATGAGAGCATGATCTACCGCCTGAGTAAATCGAAAGACATCCTATCTACGACTGCCGACTATGGCGCACAGTCTGTAACTTGAGCGTGCAATCGGTATAGTTCTTATAAGATCGTACACCTTCGATTATGCCAAAGTTATTCATTTATTTATTAATATCAACGTTTCCTGGCATTGTAAAATCACTGAAAGATAGTATTTAAGATCTGCAGACTACTACTCCTAATGCCTGAGTGGCAAAAGGCAACTGTTGCTAGCAAATATTTATTAATTACAATTACTTGATTCACGCCAGAAAAAATGCACTTTCCTTTCCCTACATATCTCTTCGCTGACGTCACAACCTATTTCTGCATCGACATCTCATCTCCCTTGCTCTGAAAGCGCCAGATGGCCAACCGCCTCTGCTAGCCAGTGTTGGAACCTACCGCTGCTCACTCCTTGCTCCTTAAGTACTGCAGGGGATTCACTTCACGTATGTGAAGTAGCAAAACTGAAGATGTAGTAAAATGCGCTCTTATCTGCAAATAAGTGGTACTTTGCGAGGTCAGTATGCAGGGATATGACAGGAATGATCAGTAGAAGCAAACAAGTCTAGTAAACATGGGCTCTAAAATTGATACTGGTGCCTGAAGAGGTACTAACATTTCTTCATCTTCGATAATGTGAAACAAAGCTCTTCTGCAGGTAGCACTTTGCTTTCCATATTCTGATAGGTGTTAGCATGGACCAAAACAAGAAGAAAGTACCCGGTAAACATGGACTCTTAAGTACATACCTTAAAAGCTATGAACCAATAGATGGCGCTGTTAGTTATTTTCGGAATAATAATGAATTAAGGAAGGATTCGTCTTTTTGCAAGTACACAAATTTTTGTTTTGTTTTATCACCTAAACATGTTTCACCCAGTTGTGGCGCCCTCAGTTGTTTTTTTAATTATTTTTCTGAACTACGTACATGTAGGCTGTTTTTAGGTTACAGAATATGATACATCAGATTTTGTTGTCATTTAAATTGTATGGGCATTTTACCTTTTATTTTACATTGCGTGTGTGTCCTGTGGCTGCCAAACAACATCAGCCACAGGCCTAAACTAGTACACCATGTCATCTTCAAATACGAGGATGTTAGAACGTCATGTGCATTGAATTTTTTGTTTTTTATCCAATCTTAGAAATGTGTGTTATGATAAAATTCATAGCATATGTCCGTCTTTGGCCTTACCGTTGAGTTTTTTGCTAGTCCTTAGCTATGACAGTTTTTTTCTTTATATATATTAAACGAGTTTTTGTGTAGATGAGCTGAATCTGTGGACATTGATAAAAGTTTCAAGCCATACCTATGTTTCACAAAACTTTTATCGATGTCCATAGGTCCAGCTCAGCTAAGCAAAAAAAAAAAATAAATAAAAAAAACCTGTGGATACATAAAAATTTACTTGCCACAGGTAAGGACTAACAAAATACTGAAATGGTAAGGACAAAAACGGGCATACGCCACGAATTTTACCATAACATACATTTTAAAGGCTGAATAATAAACAAAAAATCCATTGCACATGATTTTCTAACATCCCTTATATTTGCAGATGACATGATGTACTAGTTTAGGCCTGTGGCTGATTTTGTTAATAGTAACAGGACACACACATTGTCAAATGTGCGCACACATTTTCAAATGACAACAAAATCTGGTGTATCATATTTCGTAACCTGAAAACAGTTTATTTGTATGTATTTCACGAAAATAATAAAATACCCACCGAGGATGCCACAAACTGTGTTGGAACATGTTTGGGTGATAACACCAAATATGAGGATGTTAGAACGTCATCTGCATTGAATTTTTTGTTTGTTATCCAATCTTCGAAATGTATGTTATGATAAAATTCGTGACATATATCCGTCTTTGGCCTTACCGTTGAGTTTTTTTGCTAGTCCTCAGCTGTGACAATTTTTTTTATATATTAAACGTGATTTTGTGCAGATGGGCTGAACCTGTGGACATTGATACAAGTTCCAAGCCATTGCAAAAAGGGCGCCCCATCCTTATTTCATTACTATTTTTCTGGAAGCACGGGAACTGAGCACAAAACTCCAATATGATATTTTCCGAAGTCTACGTTAGTGACAGAATTAAGTGCCGCCATCTTATTTTTATGAACATAAACTAACAGCGAATTTACTTGGTTGTGATATACGGATTTACTGTTTTCGCTTTGTGTGTTAAAAACTTAACGACATTGATTTGCTTCTTTAGATAGTTTTTATTTATATTGTTTGCTAGGAAAAACGAATTTATCAGTTTTTTTGTGATTTGAGTGCTTACTTATTACATTTTGATCTCGTTTTTTTTACCGTAACATTCTTGGCTGAGTGATGTGGCTGGATGTAGCAAAACGCACGTTTTGCAGTGAGAACTGTTTATTACAGGAGCTAAACAAGGTAGTCCTCTGAGAGTGAATATCTTCAAAATTTGATAACGAAGATTTATCTACCCGGGATAGAGCCTCGAGGAGGAGAGAAGAGAGTAGCAGCCGCTCATAGGAGGCGAGGAACTCGCAGGCAACCACTACTGGTAACCACGCCGAAGTGGTGTGCCCTCTGGCGCGAATGTTGGAAGCCCAGCGGCGCATGTGGCACACAGCGAATGCGCCAGAACTTGGCGGGTAGCGGGAGCGGCAGCCTGCGTCCGTCGCAAAAACTGAGCGGCTCTTTATCTGTCGGAGACCGGAACGTGTCTGCCCCCAGACGTCGAGCCTGGCCTAACAAACACCGGCCGAAGGATACATTCGTGATGTCACGAGGACACGTAACCGCGCTGACATAAATGGGCTCCGGCGAACGCAGCGCTGCTTACAGACTTGCACGCTACACAGTGGCGCCGTAGGCGCCCCAAGACGCTGTGACAGCTGCAGGAGACTTGACTGTACGCAGTACCTCGACTTCTATTTATAAGCAACCGTTCTCGGCCCGCGAAGCATAGACTGATGTGTGACGGACGAATATGCAGGGGCCTAGTCCTGCATATACCACATGTACGAATAAAAATGCGTAGAAAATGATGAGGTCTTTCTGGAAACACCGGAATGACTAAAAGACTGAGGACCATGCGATCACAAGAATCCAACGAAGATCGTGAGGCGAAACTTGCTGCAGCTCGAGAACATTCGGTTTTAACTCGTTCTTTGGGAACTCGTCCTGAAATCGAAGTATGACGTAGCTCTGATAGAGGGCCTTACTCCTCGCCATCGTTCACTCTCAGAGGCATAAAGTTACTTCTCTCCAACGTTACATCAAAGAAACGGAAATTTTGACTGGAAGTAGTGCAGGCGAGCAAGTTATCATATCCTAAATCTCTCATATTCCGAAAATTCACCATTTCGTTTTAAACGTGTACAGTTAACTATATTATGCGATGACCACAGACAAAGCACAAGGTCAGACTATGTATGCTGTGAGTGTCGACCTAGTTACTTTTCGCACACCCAGCTCTATGTGGCCCTCTTCCGTATTACTGAAGCAAACAAGTTCGTTCATGTCCCCAGTCATACTACTTAAAACTTTGTGTACAAAGAAACTTTATAGGTGAAAAATGAACTTCACATGTACGAAATTCCGGGCACGGCTGTCAATACAAGTAACTACCAGAGCAACGCCGGGTGTTTCAGCTACTCCCTGAATATTGACCTTTCCTACTGGAATTCTTTGTTAATGTAGATTAGGTAATCCGTATAACCATATTATTAGTTGATGATATGGTTCAAAATGGTTCAAATGGCTCTGAGCACTATGGGACTCAACTTCTGAGGTCATCAGTCCCCTATAACTTAGAACTACTTAAACCTGACAAACCTAAGGACATCACACACATCCATGCCCGAGGCAGGATTCGAACCTGCGACCGTAGCGGTCTCGGGGTTCCAGACTGTAGCGCCTAGAACCGCACGGCCACTCCGGCCGGCTGTGCTGCCATCATAACTGTTTCCAGTCTCAATGATTTCATTCTTAAAACTGGCCTAATACAGATGTATCGCAGTTTATCATTTGCTGCAACAAAACCATAAACCTTCTAGATTTCATCATTGACGTCAGAACACAGATACATTGTTTCCAAATTTATAGAAAAACTACAAATACAGCCACAGTAATAACTTCTTGCTGACAAACGTAGTAACACACAAACATGCATCTTCCCACTCCATGGAGCATCGTCTCATATCTGTTTCCATGACCAAGGAAGATTTAAAATCAGAGTTAGACACAAAAAAGTTTGTCTCAACCAGTGGCTACATTTCTGTCCTGATTGACCACATCTTGCATAGCAAACAAAAATTGAAAATTATACCCCTCCTCTATGCTCCCTCTGCTGTTCCTTCCACTTTTTACAGGAAGAGATACACAATACCATACGTAGGGCAGGTATCCCAGAGTGAAGCAAAATCACTGAAATCCTGCTACTACAGGATTTCGTACTATGTCAACAACACCACAGCCCAGAGTATGGGATGACCCAAAAGATTTTTAACATTTCAAAATTCAATACTTCACTAAAATAAATAAATGTCGTGTGACGAAGGCCTCCCGTCGGGTAGACTGTTCGCCGGATGCAAGTCTTTCGATTTGACACCACTTCGGCGACTTGCGCGTCGATGGGAATGAAATGACGATGATTCGGACAACACAACACACAGTCCCTGAGCGGAGAAAATCTCCGACCCCGCCGGGAATCGAACCCGGGCCCGTAGGATTGACATTCTGTCACGCTGACCATATTTTTTTTTTAGATCTCATTTTGTTCTATATTTTTCTTTGAATTTGTCCGGAGCGGACGTCCGATGACATCCATTCAGGTTCTTTGTTGATCCGTTCACTCAGTTTTTTATTACAGAGGGTAGCTAACCCTCTGACCGAGCACGCTGAGCTACCGTGCCGGCTACCATTCAGCTACGGGGGCGGATAATACTTCACTGAATAGTGTTAAGTACGGAGGTCAACATTGACACTCACATGCTTGAAATGACATGCGTGAATTTCTGCCACTCTACCTACATTATTGTGTGAATTAGTGCGTTTTCAATCGTTAACGGACTTTTGGGTCACCCTCTGTTTTTAATAACAAAGATAAAATCCAGTTGTTAGGTAACAGTAGGGTATACAAAATTATCTGTCAAGATTGTGGTAAGTTTCATACCGGGGAATCAGCAACGACATAGTAGCTAGTGTGGCTGAACGTAAATGCAACTGGAGGTTGCATTATCTTGGTTCCACATTTGCTGAGCATGTACTGAATGTCAAAAATTACCAGTTACAGTCACATGTCTCTGTCTTAGCAAACAAAGGCCAGAAACTCAATCTGTTCGTAGACCTGGAAATCAACAAACACCCATCCCACTGGCCTGATTTAAACTTTAAGGACCAAAAACAGCTTATTACTTTCCCTCTTCTAAACTCCACTACTTTCCATACTGTAGTTTCCTTCATATTCCTCCGTTCGCCTGTACTTATTTATTTCTTTTTTATTTTGTTGTGATTTACTGTGAACTTAATACACACTGAAAAGCCAAAACATTATGACCAGTGCCTACCGTGACGTTGGATGGCGTCTGGTGGCGTTGCGGGCACGTGACGTGGCCACAAGAGTATGTGAGCGGTGGAGACGCGGACGGGGTATCATCCTGGCGAAGATATGGGCTGCAATTGGGGAAATCCATTGAAATAAGTAACTTTGACAAACGGCAGATTATTATGCACAGCCTGTGAGCGAGTATCTGGAAAATGGCGAAGCTGGTCGAATGTTCACGTGCTACTGTCGTGAACATCTACGGAAACAGGTAGAAAGACTGCGAAACTACCACTAGGCGCTAGATGATTGGACGTCCACGACTCTTCATAGAACATGGAGTTCGGAGGCTTGTCCGCTCTGTACTCCAGGATAGATGGTGATCTGTGGCATCTCTGCAGAAAGAGCACAATGCTGGTGCACGCACATTTTCGAAAATGGAGCTCCGCAGATCACCACCCCTGCGTTTCACATGTTGACCCAACGACATCGTCAATTACGATTGCAGTGGGCAGGGGACAATCGGGTTTTCGACCATCGGTCAATGGAAACATATCGGCTCTTCGGGTGACTCGCATTTTGGTTACACTAGTTCGATGGTCGTCTCCACAGACGCCGTCATCAATGTGAACGGCGGCTCGAAACGTGAAGCGTACCACGGAAACAGGTAGGTGAGAGCAGTATTATGCTATGGGGCACATTCTCCTGCGCTTGCAGGGGACCTGTCGCAGTAATCGAAGACACTCAGACAGCTATGAACCACCTGCATCCCTTCATACTTGATATCTTTCTCTACGCCGATGTCATCTTTCAGCAGTATAATTGTCCATGTCTCGGAGCCAGAACCGTGTTACAGTGGTTTGAGGAGCATTGTAGTGAACTTACGTGTGATGTCTCGGCGACCAAATTCGACGAATGTAAATACTGTGGAAGCCATCTGGATCGCTATTAGGCGACATCACCGGTTACTCAAATCAGGGGCTCGTTATTTACGCGAATTACATGATTTTGCATGGACACCTGATGCCACATACCTCCGTAAACCTACCAGCAAACTGTCGCATCCCTGCTACGCATAATCGGTGATGTATTTCGTTCCAAAGACGGACAAATAATTTATTGATCAGATGGTCATAATGTTTCGGCTCATCAGTGTATTCCGTTGTTACAATTCTTACTCGGTTTCTGTATTACGTTCCATGCATAATTTCTCTTGAAGTAGTCTTGTCAGGCACCTCATAAATTGGTAAGAGATGGAACTGATCCCCCATGGTACGCAAAACAGGTCCGAACGCTTTTGCAGAGGCAACGGAAAAAGCATGCGAAGTTCAGAAGAACGCGAAATCCCGAAGATTGGCTAGAATTTACAGACGCGCGAAATTCGGCACAGACTTCAATGCGAGATGCCTTTAATAGGTTCCACAACGAAACATTGTCTCGAAATTTGGTAGAAAATCCGAAGAAATTCTGGTCGTATGTAAAGTACACCAGCGGCAAGACGTAGTCAATACCTTCGCTGCGCAGTGCCGATGGTACTGTTACCGAAGACTGTGCCGCTAAAGCGGAGTTATTGAACGCAGTTTTACGAAATTCCTTCAGCAGGGAAGACGAATGGAATATTCCAGAATTTGAAACACGAACAGCTGCTAGCATGAGTTTCTTAGAAGTAGATACCTTAGGGGTTGCGAAGCAACTCAAATCGCTTGATACGGGCAAGTCTTCATGTCCAGATTGTATACCGATTAGGTTCCTTTCAGATTACGCTGATACAATAGCTCCCTATTTATAAATCATATACAACCGCCCACTCACCGATAGATCTGTACCTACAGATTAGAAAATTGTGCAGGTCGCACCAGTGTTTAAGGAGGGTAGTAGGAGTAATCCATCGAACTACAGACCTATATCATTGACGTCGGTTTGCAGTAGGGTTTTGGAGCATATACTGTATTCAAACATTATGAATCACCTCGAAGGAAACGATCTATTGATACGTAATCAGCATGGTTTCAGAAAACATCTTTCTTGTGCAACACAGCTAGCTCTTTATTCGCACGAAGTAATGGCCGCTATCGACAGGGGATCTCAAGTTGATTCCGTATTTCTAGATTTACGGAAAGCTTTTGACACCGTTCCTCACAAGCGACTTCTAATCAAGCTGCGGGTCTATGGGGTATCGTCTCAGTTGTGCGACTGGATTCGTGATTTCCTGTCAGGAAGGTCGCAGTTTGTAGTAATAGACTGCAAATCATCGAGTAAAACTGAAGTGATATCAGGTGTTCCCCAGGGAAGCGTCCTGGGACCTCTGCTGTTCCTCATCTATATAAATGATCTGGGTGACAATCTGAGCAGTTCTCTTATGTTGTTCGCAGATGATGCTGTAATTTACCGTCTATTAAGGTCATCCGAAGACCAGTATCAGTTGCAAAGCGATTTAGAAAAGATTGCTGTATGGTGTGGCAGGTGGCAGTTGCCGCTAAATAACGAAAAGTGTGAGGTGATCCACATGAGTTCCAAAAGAAATCCGTTGGCATTCGATTACTCTATAAATATTACAATTCTCAAGGCTGTCAATTCAACTAAGTACCTGGGTGTCAAAATCACGAACAACTTCAGTTGGAAAGACCACATAGATAATATTGTGGGGAAGGCGAGCCAAAGGTTGCGTCCCATTGGCAGGACACTTAGAAGATGCAACAAGTCCACAAAGAGACAGCTTACACTACACTCGTTCGTCCTCTGTTAGAATATTGCTGCGCGGTGTGGGATCCTTACCAGGTGAGAATGTCGGAGGACATCGAAAGGGTGCAAAAAAGGGCAGCTCGTTTTGTATTATCACGTAATAGGGGGGAGAGTGTGGCAGATATGATACGCGAGTTGGGATGGAAGTCATTAAAGCAAAGACGTTTTTCGTCGCGGCGAGATGTATTTACGAAATTTCATTCACCAACTTTTTCTTCCGAATGCGAAAATATTTTGTTGAGCCCAACCAACATAGGTAGGAATGATTATCAAAATAAAATAAGAGAAATCGGAACTCGAACAGAAAGGTTTAGGTGTTCGTTTTTCCCGCGCGGTGTTCGGGAGTGGAATGGTAGGGAGATTGTATGATTGTGGTTCGATGAACCCTCTGCCAAGCACTTAAATGTGAATTACAGAGTTATCATGTAGATGTAGATGTACAAATTTTATTTTATAGGGTTTATTTATTTAATGTGAAGTGTTATACAGGCACTGTTTTTAGAGTTCAGTGGCAATGTTTTCCTTGATATGCTTCATTTATATGTATTTGTTGTTCAACTTTGTGCCTTTTACGGCATTAAAAAAATAGGCCTAGATTTTTTCATGTTCACAGGAATCATTCACTGAACACATGAATACAGATTATTTTACAGGTATTCCCTGCCAGTGTTAGTGAACTTTTGCCATTGTTATAGGAGCTTCCGTATTTGCGTAGCAAGCCATTCTTTGGGGGTATTCCAGTTCCACTGTTAGACAGCTGCATAAAGTTCTTTACTGACAGTGAACATCTTACGCCGAATTACCTCATTCATTGGAACGAATAGTGCAGAGTCGCAAGGAGCCAGATACGGCGGATTTGGAGACTGTGGCAGCACAGTAAACCCCAGTTCACGCACGGTTGCAATGGCCTGGCAACTGACATGTGGACGTGCCCAAAAGCGAAGGCCCCATTTGCTGTGGCATTCTTGTTAAATGCGTCGGCGGAGTTGGTGCAATGAACTGCAGTACACATCACTGTTGAAGATCGTACGGGGAGGAAGCCAATCCACCAAAGGTATCCCTTCCTGATCCCAGAACACACCTTTCATTTGCTTCTGCACGAATAGTCCCAGCCATGACTTGTTGGGACGAAGGCTCCCAATCTGCTTCCATTCGATACAGTGTCGTTTATTTTCTCCTGGAAGAACCATGACTCGTCGACGGTGACCAGGCGCTCAAAGAACTCCGCTGGGTCTGCACTCTACTGTTGCTCCAACTGTTGGCATATCTCCACATTCTTCTGTTTCTGTGCAATGGTGAGGGAATGGGGCACCCATCGTGCACACACTTCCTTCATCTTCAAATCTCATGGACAAGGATGTGGAGGGTTCAAAAATGGTTCAAATGGGTCTGAGCATTATGGGACTTAACATCTATGGTCATCAGTCCCCAAGAACTTAGAACTACTTAAACCTAACTAACCTAGGGACATCGCACAACACCCAGTCATCACGAGGTAAAGAAAATCCCTGACCCCGCCGGGAATCGAACCCGGGAACCCGGGTGTGGGAAGCGAGAACGCTACCGCACGACCACGAGCTGCGGACGATGTGGAGGATTCCCCGTGATAGACCTGTTAGAGTATCTAGTTCATCAAACATGATTCGTCAGTGCCCTATCATCAAGTCATTGAAATGATGAACATTGTTTCTTTTGAAAGTAGATGCTGCACGCCTAGTGCATTTGCGTTTTTCAGCACAGTCCCTGCCATCTATGAATTATGATACCTAAGGAAACACTGATCTGCGACTAGGAGCTGTTTCCCCACATATGACTACTAACTTTTGTGGATGTCTTAAGCCGTCACTCCTTCCCTCCAGAGGAACCCCATTGCCCAATGGTGCCCATGCTTGTCCGCTTCCATGTTGTGTTATCGATGTTCACCAGCGTATTCGCAAACTGGAGCAACTGCTGCTGCAATGCGACACCTTTGGAAAGTAGCTACACCATCTGGTGGTGGTAGACAGTAATGTAGTGTATCTTCACACACGCATCGACTCACATTGCAAACTAAATAAATTGCCGTACGACCGCGCTGTCAAAGATAAAATTCACTACGTGTTTGTGCCTCACTCTAGATGAGTAACATCTTTTCCAATGTTGTTTACAGCTGGCCGTGGTGTCCGAGCGGTTCTAGGCGCTACAGTCAGGAACCGCGCGACCGCTACGGTCGCAGGTTCGAATCCTGCCTCGGGCATGGATGTGTGTGATGTCCTTAGGTTAGGTTTAAGTATTTCTAAGTTCTGATGACCTCAAAAGTTAAGTCCCATAGTGCTCAGAGCCGTTTGAACCATTTGTTGTTTACAAACATTGTAACCTCCTTGACGATGATAGTCAGTAAAGTATGATGCTGGCCTTGTAAGCCGAAATCGGTTAACCCAATTAAATTAATCGTGTAGAACACTGACAACATAGTACTTTTCATTTATTACTGTGTTGTTCTACGAAGAAGCGACTGAAGAATAGTTTACATATTCACTTCTTTGTGCACTACGCCTGAAATACCACAGACAGTACTAATAAAGTAAGTGTAGCGTCCTGCTACTATAATTCTGCGACCGTGTTTCGTTTACAGAAGACGTGAACTATTTCGAGCTTTGCAACGGAAGTGTAGCGGCACGACCACGGACAGGAGAGAGGGAATCTGCTGTTTAGCGGCCGGCGTACACAGCTGCCCGCCTGGGGCGCCTTTCAAGTTAAAAGTACGGCCACAGGCGCGTTCGCATCGCTCTGAGGGTTGTGTAAACAGTCTTGTATTCTTGTAGTTCTTTGTTTTACGAGCGGCTCCTCTCGCTCTCCACCGAAGACCTCTTTCAGCATGTATGTAATCGTTTGTTTAACCAGGATCCAGCTTATGGCAGCCTCCACGCCTGTAACATGTTTTTGGAAGAAATGTGTCACACTGAAGCTCGCTTTTACTGCGGCAACTGCTGTATTTGAGTGAGAGAAGATAAATGTTCAAATGGGTGTGAATTCCTAAGCGACCAAACTGCTGAGGTCATCGGTCCCTAGACTTACACACTACTTAAACTAACCTATGCTAAGAACAACAAACACACCAATGCCCGAGGGAGGACTCGAACCTCCGGCGGGAGGGGCCGCGCAATCCGTGACATGGCGCCTCAAACCACGCGACCACTCCGCGCGGCGAGAGATGATATGAAGTAATTGTGTAACGTCCTAGATGGAAGAGCTACACCATTATAGCAGTTGAAATTCGGGTTATCGTAAGAATTTAACGAACACCGAAGTTTCTTTTTGACGTTTTCCCTTGTAAATTTATTTAGAACGTATGAATTAATTTTGATACTGGATTTCAGTTTACTATCTCTCTCATTCCTTGTTCTTGACGCACACAGTTAAACATAGCTAGAAATTCTGTCAACTGGCCCTGTCGGATCATGCAGTCCCTACCAGCCGCCATGTCACCCTCTGTTAATAGCACTGAGGCAGCACACCGCTCTTCTGGTCTTTGTCAGCTTCTCAGACCTTAGAACCGCTATTTCTCATTCAAGTACCTCCTCAATTGACAACACGAGGTTGAGAAGGGGAATGCCTCAGACACGGCGAACCGATTCGGCTCATACTTGGCAAGTCGCTTGTGTACAACTTGACATGATATTTTGGCTCAATACACTTCCTATTTTTGAGAGAATTACGCCTACAGTTCATGACGCGCAGTAGACTTATAATTGGCAGAATCGACAGATAATTGAAAACTGAGCTTTTTTCATCAACATACGTAGGGTCTGCAAGCGCATATTTTCCTAAAAATCGGGACCTTTTCGACTTCCACTTATATACCCGTAAGGTATCCCTCGTTAAACGAAAGAGCTGCTGACGTAGTGGCTAAGGCATCTAGCTCGAAAGCAGAGAAAATGTTTTCGATTCCCATTCGCATACTGCAGTTTTTCATTAGTACTTTTTCCGCATCGAAACTGGTATATGGAGGGTTAATAAAGTAAGTAAATCAGTAAATAATAATAACGTAGTCAAGTTTTTCAAACGACCTGGATTAGCAAGGAATTAAAATTTTAAGCCTCACTGTATGAAAACAATTCAGAGTAAGGTTGCTGAAAAGACGAGCATTCTGCGCACGCTATCGCATAAGCGAGAAAAAATCACACTTATCGCATTCTTAAACGGCGCAATACTCCATACAGAGTCCGGAAAATTGTTTCCTGTTTTCCCGTGCTTATGAGAAACTAGTGATTCATTTGGTCCTAGGACTACAGATGAGGTCAAGTGTTTAACCAACTCGTCAGAAAATGTCGACTTCACTCGCTCCACATCTGGAAAATAGAAGAATTCAATTTACAAAACATATCTTGAGAACATTTTAAAAGTGAACGTTGCTGAAGACAAGTTTTGCCTGATACTGGGATGGACAAACTAATACCGTCACGTAGCCGGTTCTAGGCGCTTCAGTCTGGATTTTTGGACAACATGGTTGTGGAGATGAAGCAGCGATTAGTATGATTAATCAATTATTCAAAAACAGTCTTAATCGCATTTATTATTATTATACCGCCAAACGGTTTCAACCCGACGTAAGGGTCATCTTCTGGACGTTTACACCATTGGTCGACTGCTGGTGGTGTCACTTCTGTCTACATAACGGCAGGAAACTATGTTATGTAGACAGGAGTGACACCACCAGCAGTCGACCAATGGTGTAAACGTCCAGAAGGTGAGCCCTACGTCGAGTTGAAACCAGTTGGCGGTATAATAATAACAAATGCGATTAAGACTGTTTTTGAATAATTGCCTCAGTCTGGAACCGCGCAACTGCTACGGTCGCAGGTTCGAATCCTACCTCGGGAATGGATGTGTGTAATGTCCTTATGTGAGTTAGGTTTAAGTAGTTCTAAGTTATAGGGGACTGATGACCTCAGATGTTTAGTCCCATAGTGCTGAGAGCCATTTGAACCATTTTTTAATACCGTTATGTATGATAGCGTGTTGATACATGACGAGACTCAACAGACTTGCACGGCAGAAGTAATATCGCCAAACTGCACATCAGCGTGCCATACATGTGATTTTTATTTTTATCGACAAGTTAAAAACTTTATTTCGAGACTTCAAAATTAAAGACCGGAAGAGGGGTAGCGTGATTCCATGGGCCTCCATACAGCATCCGAATGTCGCCATATGTCAAGAGGATGATATAGTGACATCGTGCATTCCTCTGGGGCCAATATCGTAATAATTTCTTTATTTTCTTTTTCATATAAAGAATCGCAGAAAATTGGATCTAACGTGGTAATACCGTCTCCATACCCATGCCTGTATAACCTATTTTCTTCTCGTATGTATAAGATATGTGTCCTGAAAGTTAGGCCTTGCATTTTTGTTACACCCTGTGCAACAGCTTTACAGGCGGGGCTATTCAGTTATTTAATTTTAGTATCAGCCAGTGCTGATTTTACGTCGAGATCTGTAAAAAGTTGACGCTTGTAGATAACTCCCCGGTAATAACTTAAAGAATATGGGACAATAACCATATGTATTGGACCCTAGGATGTACACTCATTTCTCAGTGCGCCCGATTTAAGAAATTATGAGAAATTAATTTCAGGGTAGCCTCTAAGACCTTATGGTAGCTTTTATTTATTCAAATGAAAGTGTGTTTCCTTGCAACTGTTCAAAATGGTTCAAATGGCTCTGAGCACTATGAACTTAACTTCTGAGGTCATCAGGCCCCTAGAACTATTTAAACCTAACTAACCTAAGGACATCACCCACATCCATGCCCGAGGCAGGTCTGGAACCTGCGACCGCAGTGGTCGCGCAGTTCCAGACTGTAGCGCTTAGAACCGGTCAGCCACTCCGGCCTGTCCTTGCAACTGTATTTCATATTTTATCTTGGTGTGTTTATCACACGTGAACTATCGACAGTAAGACAATACTGTTGCGTCTTCAGGGACCTGTCAGTTGTACTTCATGAATCGAATGCCGTAAGTAACGTAACTGTCGTTCAATCGAGGGAGACGCCTATAATGCGTCGGCTACACATTTGACACGAATTATCCAGATGTGTGGCCGACGCATTGCAGGCGTCTCGCTTGAGGGAACAACAGTTGCGCTACTTAGGGTTGGTTGGTTGGTTTGGGGAAGGAGACCAGACAGCGTGGTCATCGGTCTCATCGGACTAGGGAAGGATGGGGAAGGAAGACGGCCGTGCCCTTTCAGAGGAACCATCTCGACATTTGCCTGGAGTGATTTAGGGAAATCACGGAAAACCTAAATCAGGATGGCCGGACGCGGGATTGAACCGTCGTCCTCCCGAATGCGAGTCCAGTGTCTAACCACTGCGCCACCCCGCTCGGTGCGCTACTTAGGGCATTTGGTTCATGAAGCTCACCCAACAGATACATGAAGATGAGACAGTCGATTGTAAATGCAGTATGTGAGTAAGAAAATGCAAACACCAAAAACACAACACATCACTATCAATAAAACGATGTAGTTAGCAATCTTATACAACCGCTCGCTCACCGATAGTTATGTACCTAGAGATTGGAAAATTGCGCAGGTCGCACCAGTGTTTAAGAAGGGTAGTAGGAGTAATCCATCAAACTACAGACCTATATCATTGAAGTCGGTTTGCAGTAGGGTTTTGGAGCATATACTGTATTAAAACATTATGAATCACCTCGAAGGGAACGATCTATTGATACGTAATCAGCATGGTTTCAGAAAACATCGTTCTTGTGCAACGCAGCTAGCTCTTTATTCGCACGAAGTAATGGCCGCTATCGACAGGGGATCTCAGGTTCTTTCCGTATTTCTGGATTTCCGGAAAGCTTTTGACACCGTTCCTCACAAGCGACTTCTAATCAAGCTGCGGGCCTATGGGGTATCGTCTCAGTTGTGCGACTGGATTCGTGATTTCCTGTCAGGAAAGTCGCAGTTCGTAGTAATAGATGGCAAATCATCGAGTAAGTGATATCAGGTGTTCCCTAGGGAAGCGTCCTGGGACCTCTGCTGTTCCTCATCTATATAAATAACCTGGGTGGTAATCTGAGCAGTTCTCTTAGGTTGTTCGCAGATGATGCTGGAATTTACCGTCAAGTAAGGTCATCCGAAGACCAGTATCAGTTGCAAAGAGGTTTAGAAAAGATTGCTGTATGGTGTGGCAGGTGGCAGTTGCCGCTAAATAACGAAAAGTGTGAGGTGATCCACATGAGTTCCAAAAGAAATCCGTTGGCATTCGATTACTCTATAAATATTACAATTCTCAAGGCTGTAAATTCAACTAAGTGCCTGGGTGTCAAAATCACGAACAACTTCAGTTGGAAAGACCACATAGATAATATTGTGGGGAAGGCGAGCCAAAGGTTGCGTTTCATTGGCAGGATACTTAGAAGATGCAACAAGTGCACTAAAGAGACAGCTTACACTACACTCGTTGGTCCTCTGTTAGAATATTGCTGCGCGATGTGGGATCCTTACCAGGTGGGATTGTCGGAGGACATCGAAAGGGTGCAAAAAAGGGCAGCTCGTTTTGTATTATCACGTAATAGCGGAGAGAGAGTGGCAGATATGATACGCGAGTTGGGATGGAAGTCATTAAAGCAAAGACGTTTTTCGTCGTGGCGAGATGTATTTACGAAATTTCACTCACCAACTTTTTCTTCCGAATGCGAAAATATTTTGTTGATCCCAACCTACATAGGTAGGAATGATCATCAAAATAAAATAAGAGAAATCGGAGCTCGAACAGAAAGGTTTAGGTGTTCGTTTTTCCCGCGCGCTGTTCGGGAGTGGAATGGTAGAGAGATAGTATGATTGTGGTTCGATGAACCCTCTGCCAAGCACTTAAATGTGAATTTCAGAGTAGTCATGTAGATGTAGATGTAGTAAAGCAGTTTCCAGTCGTTTCGGAATGGACAAATATAGGACCTGCACGGATTTGACGTAAATACCATTCTTTCTGCAAAATAGTGGGAAGTTCAGGTAACGATGATGATGGTTGATGGCAACTACGCACCCATCTTTCCAGATTACCCCTTTAAGGCTCAATAATAATGAGATCTGATGACTGTAGTGGCCAGGAGAGAAGCGACAATTCATTCTCGAGTGCTTGGACCATATGAGCGGTGTTTACAGGGGTCTGTCATCTTGGAACGCAAGCATGACCATTTGGAAACAAATATTCTACCTTCAGATGAACCTTCTCAACCAATATTGTCACATAATAATTGACAGTAATACGGAATTACCGAGCAGCCATGGGGCCCATGGAATACCACGATACGGCTGCCCAAATCATCACTGAACACACACACACACACACACACACACACACACACACACACACACACACACACACCTCCCCCATGTCACACTCTTAGTGCGTAAACTCTGCAAGAAGGTGTAAGCAAACGACTTTTCCATTGCTCCAAAGTCCAGGCTCTAAGGCTCCTGCACTACGTTTTCCTGGTACTGGCATTTGCATCACTGATGAGTGGTTCTCGAATCCCAGCTCGTCCTGCAGTTCCCTGCCTATGGAGCTCCCTTTGTGCTGTTTTGGTGTTCTCAGGGTTCTCAAGTGCGACATTCAGTTCTGCAGTGGCTCCTGCAGCTGTCGTCGTCTTATTTTTGGTCACAATCCTCTTCAATGAACACCCGTCATCATCGCTTAACATACGGTTCTGTCCACTTGAATTAGCGGATTGAGTGTTTTCGCTATCCCTGTACGTGGTGTAAATCTTCGAATCGGTGCATCTTGAAACACCAAACAGGTCGGTTACCTTGGATACGGAAGCACCCACAGTACGTTACCAACAATGTTCTCACATCCGAATCACTTAGCTCCGACATTACGCTCTCACAACTACACAGGGCAGTTTTCTGACCACGACCGGCACTTGCAACGTATGTTGAACAATGCACGGGTGCCGTTCGTCGTCAAATACGATAATGCAATCTGCAGGCTTCGCAAGTCCCAACATGTATTTTTCACGGTGTTTCCATACTTTTGTCCAATCCCTGTATATGAGATAAACATCAAAACAAAATTTAAAACATACAGCTGCAAGAAATGATTTCCAGCTGAGTAAATAGATAACATCTGATAATTATCTGGAGATTCGGCGCTTAGCCGCCACCACGAAAACATCTGTAAAGTTTTGAAAATTTGATGAAGGAAGTGTAGTTCTAACACAACGGTTCGAACTGAAGTTATGGAAGACATTAAATCATCGCTTAATTACTGTACATACGAGTATGCGTATTAGAAATTGAGAAATGCTTAATGATTCAGTCCACAATTAACAACGATTTGCAAGTGATTTTTATATTCGTTCCAGTAATGATTAAAATCCCTCGCTTTTCCAGCGAGGTGGCAGTGTTAAGATCCCACTTCGTTTCGAATAGTGTTATACTCTTTAACTTCTAACGAAGTGATTATGGGTATGACACTACTCGAAACGTTTCGGTATCTCATCACAGCCATCCTGTAGGAAAACCGAGAGTTTTCATTAGTAGAATACGCCAGCAATGTCTATATTCACACATCGTTCTAGTAGTATTTGCAGGTCAAACAAAAACTGTAATTGCGAACCAGGAGGTGCCAGTTTGACTCTTTGGGACAAGTCCGAGCGTCTGCTTCTATCTCCCTCCCCCCTTCCCCCTATCGCCCCGCTTGAGGTCGATATGCTCCCACAACTACAACTCACTCCGTCTGAGATCGGTATCTCGTCCAGTTAATCTCAAGAACTAAAACAGTCGTAACAGTACACCTTTTGCCAACAGCTCCCATTCTCAATAGTAGCGGAATCCTAGAGCGAGCAAGTCCCGAGGGAAATCAGTCGGTGCTCCGCAATCAGCAGAGAAGGAAACACTAGCCACGATTTAATTTGTCATACTGTCGGGCTCTGCGGTTACGCCTAATGTCCCTTGATTTCCAGATAGCTGTTGACTCAGTGCTACACAATATCCTAGTAACTACGTTAAGGCTCGCAGATTACTAATTTGAGGGTGGATTAAATTTCATGTGTGGGGAGCGTTTCAGCGACTGGAGGGGAAGGTTCCTCCGCTCTAGATGGAGTTCCAGCAGGCAGCAGACAAGTAGGAGCCCAACTCTCCATTTCTGTTTGTGGTTTCCCGCAGAATACACAATTCAGCGACTGTTAATAGTATTTGCAATGCAATGCCGCAACTCAGATATTATTAACTGGTAGTAATAGTAATTCAAGCACAGTGTAGGGCTAAAAGACTGTTTCAGTGTCTCCGTGTGGTACAGAGTATTTCTGAATGAATTGTAAATATATCAGGAGATGGTAGCATGCACAGTTTCGTGTTTGTAGTGACCTATAAACTAGAATCCTACGTTAAACATATTTAAATATAGCGCAAGAAACACCACAAAAATTATCAATAAATCAAAAATAAGTAATTGAAGCAGTTTGTTGGAACACAATCACACGGATGATGTACGATTGATAAATAAAATTTCAAAAAAGTGCAGCTTTGAGCGGTCTACGTAGTACTACGCCTTGCTAAATTCTCTTTGTTTGAGGAGAACTTCTGTAGACCGATACTGATAAACACGGCAGATCCAGTTTCTTCCATCTTGGCTTATTTCTCGTGTTTTGTGCTTGGCATCAGTTTACGCACAACTCTGTGTATGCTACTGACGTACCAACTCCGAGTGAGATGACACAGTGCTGAAGATATTAGTCTCGCATTCTTAAACGACACTACTCGAATTACTGCATAGCGGTAAAGATTGGTGTTTTCCTTATTTTCCTTAGATCGATTAAGGCGAATGCCGCAATTTTTCCTTCGGAAAGGACGTTCATATCCTTCCCCTGTCCGAGCTTGTGCTCCATCTGTGATGATATCGCTGTTGACGAGATGCTGAATCTCAATCTTCGCTCCTACTCCTGTATATTCTCGCGCTCTACCTGAGAGCTGAATTCCTTTTCTCCGCTAGGCGGTGTATGCAGTCGATAGTCGACTACTGCCTTAAATCCACGCCACATTACACAGCCCAGAACATCTCACGTAGCTCAGTGGACAGTAATATCCAAGTTCGTAATAACTGCATCAATTATATTAATAAGTATTATTGTATTTCAGTGTATTACTTTTATCTGTTATGTTCTTACAGAGAACTGTTACCGTACAATACTATTTTACACTGGCGAACAAAAAGTTATGACACCTAGCTTCATAAGGTACTGGTCCACCAGCAACGATTTTGTATGGCATGGATTCAAGTCAAGTCCTTGGTGGTTTTCCAGGGGTACATATGTAGAAGAAGGTATCTTCTCACAAGTCACGCAATCAGTAAACGTACTAATGATGCCATTTTGCACATTTTCCTGTGCGACGAGACTTTTCGTTGCTGCTCCTGCTACTGATACCGGCCTAGCCCAAAAAGTTCTGGAACGAATTATTTTCAAAGCACTACAAGCAGCGCCTGGCTAGTATGCGGAAATTAATACAAATAACATATTTTTTGTGCAGATTCACAATTTAGGCTTCCTGAAACACTTTGCATTAATCTTGGGAGAGAGTATTGCATAATCTACTGCTTTGTGGAGTTTAGAATCTGCTGGCAGCAATTTGTTTCTAAAAAGCGTCTTTCATTAACTTCTTTGAAATCTACAAGCGTACGTTGTGCGTGACAGGGCTGAAAGACGGCTGCGGAGATTTGTACTGACGAATAGAAGTGCAAATTTTGAGCAACTGACCGCCCAGAGGAACCAAGGGGCTACCAATAGTGTGTCCTCAACGACAGTTCAGCGAACGTTGCTGCGATGGGTCTCTGCAGCAGGCACCTGGGTCATGCACCCATGCTGACTGGTGTTTATGGGCCACGTTGGTTCGAATTTGCACGTCAGCATAGTAACTCAACTTCCACTGAGTGGTGATAGGTGATCTTTTCAAATAGACACGTTCTGTAATTTTCCATCGGATAGATGACTGTTGCCGTGTGCGGCGTGAAATGTGTGAAAGACAACATCCTTCAACAATTGTCGTAAGGGTCCAGGCCGGAGGAGGAAGCGTTATGGTCCGAGGAATGCTTTCGTGGCATTCGCTGGGTGATCTCATTCTGGAAGGTGCAATGGATCAACACAAATATGTATCTATCCTTGGAGACCATGTCAATCCATACATGTGGTTTGGTTTTCCTCGGCACGATGGCATCTACCAGCAGGACAGTGCAACGTGTCCCACAGCTCACAGAGTACGTGCATGGTTCGACGAACACCGTACACGCCTAGCCACCTAATTCTACGAATTTAAACCCAGTCAAGAATGTGTGGGGCCATCTCGATCTGGTTGTAGAAGGTGTTTATTCAGGCTTTTGACATGTGGTTACATTAGTGAAACTGGACAATATAGTAGTACAGATAACGACTGTACTGCGGAACCTGTGAAAACTGAGTTCTCCGAATGCCTTTTCGTAACTACGATATGTAACGGAGTCTCGGTTCGAAACTATGGAACCATGAAATACATTTTAAGGGACCAGAAATTCGATGTGAGTTTGCTTGTTCTCTTTTTGTTGTGCCCAGATCAAGGACAGTTTGCTGTAAGCTTAAGTGTGCTGTTACTATTCACAGGGCCGGCCGGAATGGCCGAGCGGTTCTAGGCGCTTCAGTCTGGAACCGCGCGACCGCTACGGTCGCAGGTTCCAATCTTGCCTTGGGCATGGATGTGTGTGATGTCCTTAGGTTAATTACGTTGAAGTAGTTCTAAATTCTAGGCGACTGATGACCTCAGAAGTTGAGTCGCATAGTGCTCAGAGCCATTTTTGAGCCATAATGTGGCAATCAGAGTGTAAAAATCTGTGAAATTGTCTATGTCTGTCCATATGCTGACTTATTGTTCGAGATAAAAGTTATGTCTTCGGTGCATCAAAACAATTCAAATAATACTGAAAAAGATGTTTCATTTATTATCTGTGTTGCTGAGAAGTAACGGAGAGACGTTAGAAATCAACAGTTAGGTGCGCTCATGCTAGGGCTTGAAAGGGCACGATGAAAACTTGAATGCCGAACCATGATTACAACCCAGACACGCATCTTATGCGGAGGCCTCGAGGAATTTGAAATATTGATGAAACAATGAATTGACTGAATTGCATCGTCACGAAGGGATCAAGTCAAGCGAATGGGAAGTTCCGAGTCGCAATGTCTTTCCAGAAGCAACATATTCAATATCACAAGCTCAAATAAAGGATGAAATAAGCGCCCTGTTACTTCAGATGGCCTTTGGTTCAGTAACTAAAATAGACTTATTTGCGCGATATAGGTTACCGGCGACAGACTTTCTACGTGCCGTGACTGCCACCTCTGTCTTAGCCGAACGTGGCCTCCATGCGGAGGGAAGGGACATCATGTTTGATGTTTCCAACTACGGTGCAATTGTACGTTCTCTGCATTACGGAACCAGAGTGAACTGGGATCTTTTGTGCCTATTAAAAACCACCTGATTCTCTGTCTCTCTGGAGTGAATTACAGCCTGTTCAATACCTTCATTTCCTTGTACGGTCGAATCACCATTAACCAGCTGCCTTAGCTACCCAAGACGTACATTCAACTTCATTTTGTAATCAAATAAGATCGTATAACGGTAATCTACACAAGCTGCAGCACTTTACGAGGGCCGGCTGGAGTGGCCGTGCGGTTCTAGGCGCTACAGTCTGGAGCCGAGCGACCGCTACGGTCGCAGGTTCGAATCCTGCCTCGGGCATGGATGTGTGTGGTGTCCTTAGGTTGGTTAAGTTTAATTAGTTCTAAATTCTAGGCGACTGATGACCTCAGAAGTTAAGTCGCATTGAACTTTACGAGGCAGAGTTTCCACAGGGAGTGTTACCTTCCATTGCGCTACTCTGCTGCACAACCTGTCCATGTTAAACGTCTTGCATTACGAAAGAACAGCTGAGTTACTCTACCCGATTTTTCCGTAACTTAATAAACCGCACCACGTCTGGATGCTAACAGTATCAGTCTGTTGGAAGCTCAGAAAAAATTTACTTCATTTTCTAGCCCGCCAGGAATAGCAGAACCTTTTACAAACTTTTCCGTGAAAGAGCTCGTGCCTGTCTGTCTATAACAGAACAGTTTCTGCTCTACCGATTTACGGCCGCCTGACGCTAGCCAGCATCAGCCCACGTAATCGCGACGCAATGCGCCTTGAGCTTTTGATCTACAGCGAATATTTCTGCACTCATATTGGCAAGCATAATATCACTGAATATTGTAGTTTGGTTTCCAGCGTGATAAACTTACAGTAAACAATACAGTCCCGAAATAGTGTTCCACGATCTCTCCAGATGTGAATACATCGGGAATCAATCTCCAGACTAACTAGTGACTCATCTGTGAAAAGAACATTGACCCACTGATCGACCGTCAAGGTGGCATGTCGTTGACTCCACTGTACACGTCCCCTTCTGTAAAGACGCGTCAGAGGTAGACATACTGTAAGTCTCCGACTCACCGTTTGCCTCGATACAACACGTCCAGTGGATGCTGCGAGCTCACATGCCGTGCAGTACTAAGGCGGCACTGTCGTGCCCTTACAGCCAAATAATGGTCTTCTCTTCTGAAGTCACACGTGGTCGGCGGCCCTACCCTGGTCTTTGGGATACAGCTACGAAACTGTCGCCACATCCGAGAAACAACAGAACAGTTCACATTAAGCCATCATGTCACTTCAGTTTGCGACTGTCCTGCGTCCGCAGATCGTGGTCGTGCGGTAGCGTTCTCGCTTCCCGCCCCCGGGTTACCGGGTTCGATTCCCGGCGGGGTCAGGTGTTTTCTCTGCCTCGTGATGACTGAGTGTTGTGTGATGTCCTTCGGTTGGTTAGTTTTAAGTAGTTCTAAGTTCTAGGGGACTGATGACCACAGATGTTAAGTCCCATAGTGCTCAGAGCCATTTGAACCATTTTTGACTGTCCTGCTTCCTTTCTTTCCATGGCTCTCCACTGCAGAAAGTCTGGTTTGCTTCTTCTCTGTACATACTGCACCGTCTGTGACTCTGTATACAGCGACTGTAGATGTGGAACTACTCGGCAAACACTATTACGTTTCATAGGTGACACCATCGCTGGCATGGTTGCCCGTTGGCCGGAATGCCATCTTCCGTGCAGAGCACGATCGTACGGACATCTGGTTGACAGTTCATATGATTATATGGTGAATTAGACACAGGACGGGGAAATAGTGGTTTGTTGCTTTAATTTTGGACACCAGTGTGTTTTACAAAGTCTCCTCTTTCAGGCATGCATGCATCTAACATACATAGAGTATGTTACGATGGAGTACGGTTTCTGGTTTTATGTATGTGACATAAAAGAATGTAATGAACACAATATGTATTTAGTACGTGACATAAAAAATGTGCTTGATAACTACTCACGCCCGAAATGAGCTAATAGCACGATTTTAATAAGGCACAATACAGTCTACAACGGACAATATTTTCTTTTATTAAAAATTTAGATGCTGTGGATATCCATGGAAGGAAAATTTCATAAAATATACAGGTAATGAAATATATGTAAAGATACTGAAATTTTGAAGTTCCCTTTTACAAAGACGGAACGAATGGCAAATACATCTGTCAACGGACCAATTCATGGAACTAACAGATACCCTACGAGAAAAATAGACTTTGATTTTAAAATATTGTACAGTGTAATTGTACTTGCATGATTGTATTTGTCACATTCTGTTAGTATATGTTTAATTTCCTCTTCAGTGAAGCATGAATCATAGCTTGGAGAGGAAATTAATGTTAACAGATGTCTCGTTTATTTTGGGTTCTTGTAATCTATGATGTTTATATTAGGAGTCTGGGTATCTTCGACCATATGACTTAATCTTTATCAGGTGTAGTAATCGAGATAATCTGCAATGTAATGGATGATAGATTCAGGATGTGACCCTCAACGCCTTACTGTTAAAAAGGACACGCCAAATTCGACTTTCTGTTCCGTCGACAATAACGTCGTCGTCGACGGTCCGTTAAGCCCTAGCTCTCTTTTTCTTCCTTTCCGAGGTGCTAAGTGTTGCTGCATGGGATAGGAAATGCTTTGGTATGTGGTTAAAGAGGCCGCAACTAGCGTACGCAGTTTCCCACGGAAACCAAATGAAAGGAAAGGGGTTGGGATGGAGGGGGCGGGCCTAACCACATGGATTAAGCAGGACGCTGGTATCCGTTCTTTAGACCGCAAGGGACCGCGCAAAGCTGGCCCCCGGATGGAAGGGCTAGATGTGGAGTTTCATCATTGTGGACCACGATATGCAGATGAAATAGAGCACGCCCCCTGCAGGCCTCACAAGGTATTCAGGACTGTGGATTGACTCTGAGACCAGCCAATAGAAAACTATCCTCCATGGAGGAAAGGCTGACCACTTAACTGGCGCTCGAATGGAATCAGGCAGGAATGGAGAATGGGGTTTAGCTTTTCGTCGACAGCAATTTCATTAGAAACGGAGCACAAGTTCAGACTGAAAAAGTATGAGCAAGGATTCCTACAGCGTCCTTTTCAAAGATGTAATCCCTGTAAGCGCCTTAATCGTTTCAGGGAAAACACAAAAACCTAGATCTTGATGGCTGGACCAGTAACACAACCGAGCGAAGTTGCCCTGTTGCGTAGGCGCTGGCGGACCACTTTTCAAATTCATGTCTAGTATTCCACTTTTAGGCTTCTCTTGGATTCTCTGAACTGATTACAGGGAATTCAAGGATGATTATTTGAAAGGGACGCAGGTAGTTTTCTTCGCAGCCCTTGTCCAATTCATCCTACTACTTTTTTCCTTACGACCTCGTCGACGACGGGTCGTTAGGCTCCAATTTATTTTTCTTCCTACTTGGTAAATATCGTACTTTCTGCCACCTGTTGTAGGCCTTGATAGAGTCATGCGAGCTCTTTTTCCTCTGATTCTGATAAGATTCATTTTTATAAGCATTCTCGTGTCCGTGTAATGTTTCTCAAACCATTCTAACATAATGTGGTAATGCATGATGTTGCCGAAGGTGCAAGTCGGCCGGGAGGTGAACAAAACGGATACACATCACACAGGAGGTTTCTGTTCGTTCGTAGATTAGAGGAGTATGACAACCATTTGAGGGGCCCCATTTCATACCATGTTAACATATCTGGCACAAGTATGGATTCACCCGCCCGAAGTAGTATGCGTTGGCAAGTAGTATGCATTTCCTCATGTGACTTCCGATGTACTCATAACCTGCCGTCGACGACTAACATCGTGTAGTGTTATATAAATCATTCTCAGTTTTATTGCTGTGAGAAATCTGAGTGAAACCTAGAGCTTTCGACGAAATCCTCCATCGCCTTCGACAGGAATAACTGACTACCGTGACTGTTTTGTGGCGACCGTACATAGACCACAGAGAGCTTGTTAAGGCGTATTTCGTCATTACGTCATGCTGCTAGAGACGGTGACGCAACTGCTCTCGTAGGAACGTAAGCAATTCACCGCAGAATACCAAAGGCACATAAAAAATCGAGAACTTAAAGAAAACCATTAATAACTGAGCAAGGTCTAAAAAATAAATACAGGATAATGTTTGGTGAAACAAAGCTTGTCCCACACTTCTACGTACTAGGCTTCTTGGAGATAACTGGTTCCAACGGGATACGGGCTATAGTTGTGCTCGGAAGCGAACTCTCGTTTCTGAGAAAAGACAGAAAAGTATGCTGAAATGTTTACGTTTCTAAAAGAGCTGTGGCACCACCAGCAGACATGGACACAATATCTGGCATAATGACGACGTACGCGGGCCAATCACAAGCTGTCTATGGGTAATGGTCACTGCAAGAGCGGCGACGACAGTCTTTTTTTCCTGACGAAGACAATGGAGGGATTCGTCGAATGCTCGGAGATGTTACTGAGATTTGACGTGACAACACGGAAAAGGCTTTATACGAGGATGACGTCGCTAGAAATTTCGGTCTCTTAACGTGTACTGTTACTCATAATTTTAGGCGACCTTTTGCTGTGCTTCCTGCACCTAAGCTAATTTCTGTGCCTTGTGATGCGCATTGGGCAGAGGTATAGTTACAGGCTGTTAGCTTCTGTCCCCATACAAAAGAGAAGATTCTACATTTTTTCCAGCTCTGAATTATCAGTGCTGAGCTCTCTGCCTGCCGTTACAATCGATTATAGTCGACAATAAGTTTTATCAGCCTTGTCCACGGCAGCCGGCCCTGGCCGTTGCGGCCGTCCCCAATTGTAGGTGCTCGCGGAAAAGTCTTGACTCACTGTCACCTAAAAAGCCCACTGTCTGGCGCATCTCGGAGATGGGATGTCCCATGCGTTGACCATTCACGACTTGTTGCGGTCAAGTGGACTAACACCGGGCGCCGTCCCCCTGCTGCTCTCGATTGCCACGGTGGTGTTCGGTACGGGCTTTCGCCATGGGTGCGGCGGCATGTTCGTTGCGTCTCTAACACCGTAGCTATCTCTAGTATAATTTTGGGTACACGGCCGTTTAAATCCTCGTTCGGATCCAGGGGTAAATTTTACGTGGTTTCCTCAAGTCGCTTAGAGGAATGCAATGTCGATTTTTCTTCACACTCCTACTCCTTTCCGAGTTTGTGCTCCGTCTCAGATGATTTTGTTATCGTCAAGCCATTAGACCATAATCTTCCTTTGTCTAGTATACTTGCTCATCAATGTAAAAGAATACAAACTGACACAGTGCTCTCTGAACTGTGCGTTGCAGCAGTTACCAATAACGCGCACACCAGCAAGTTGTAGGGGTAGATTTGCACCAAGCTCATACTAATGACAGCTACACCCTAAAGCATTACTTAATCAAATAGTGAAATGTTACTGCTTGAAGTTCAGAACTAAATTTGAACATGAGGGGCTTTTATCTTAACTGACATGACAAAAACAAATAAAGATGAATAATATCACAAATACAATGTTTAAGCTCCTCTACAAATAATTGTTTTCCTTGGCAACAGTAATAGTTTAATTATTTCCTAATAAGTGGAGAATATGATGGGGACTCAATAAACTAATATAGTTTCACTAGTCAACGCTCTCTGATTATTACAGTAGAAAAGGCTAATTCAAAAAGCTAATCAAAAAATGGTTCAAATGGCTCTGAGCACTATGGGACTTAACAGCTGCGGTCATCAGTCCCCTAGAACTTGAAACTACTTAAACCTAACTAACCTAAGGACATCACACACATCCATGCCCGAGGCAGGTTTCGAACCTGCGACCGTAGCGGTCGCGCGGTTCCAGACTGTAGCGTCTAGAACCGCTTGGCCACCCCGGCCAGCCAGGGAGGAGGGGGGCGGACTTACCTATAGCTTATACATGTTACAAATACAAGTGCCCTAAGTATGAACAGCTTTCAATACACATTTTCTTTTTGTGAACATACACATATTATAATAATTTATCATTTTAACGTATCTTTTTGCTTTTTTCATATGCACATTACAAAACTCTAATTTTCTTGTCACATATTAAGGAGATTAAATAAATCAGAATACACACTCCATAATTGCAGATACACAGTTACATAATAGAAACCTACTTCTAATCGATATAAGTGTTACACACGGAAAGAGATATCGAATAGGGATAGAAAAGCTGGAATTCATCTATACCAGTCTATTCTACAAAAGTCAATTAGAGGTCGAAGTAAGAGCTATGTAACAATTAAAGGCAATCTACGATCTCAGGGTGAAAACCTAAAACGCAAGAAACCAGAAACCTTCTCAGAAGAAACCGGATTTGATCAAAAGAATTACAGTTTACGTCGAAGGGCAACTATAGTGAAAACGATTAATCTTTCAGATCTGAGATACCGTCGGAAATGAACTTCCTGCCATCTACTGTACCGTAAGGCAACGATTCTGAATCTCTCATTAGCGACGGAAAGTTTCCCGAAGATAAAAAAGTAGAGATATAATTTTATTTGAACCCACTTCGACTATTCTGGATCCGGGAAGGGAGGTTCCAGGTATTTGTGATTCCTGCCAATAAAATAAACTTAGTTGCCTTACTAAACTGCAAAACTGTATTGTGTATCTTATTACACATAGTGTATTGTCTGTCTCCTTATATCGTGTTTCTTGCCAAACATAGTTTGTTTTCTACATCTTCAATCCTCTACTATTTATTACCCGCCTATTTCCCTTCATTTTTCAAATTACTTTTTCACAAGATATAAGTTGTCAAGGTAAGCTACCTTTTCTATTCGTTTCGGTTTCGTGCATATTAATCATGCTGATAGTAAATTATGCTAACAAATATAAATTGTATTCCGTAATACTCCAATCTCCTGTAATTTCTGAGATACGAAAGTTGCGCCGACTATCGACGCTTGGTGCAAGGACTGGCAATTGACCTTCACCATCAAGAGAAAGTTTTTTCATTTGTGGATTCACAGTCTACAAGTAATTTCGGAATGATGAGATCATTTGAAATACCTAGCGTACGCTGTCAAATTCTTTGTAGACGACGACCTGTATTGCATCATTTATTACATTACATAAATGTCTAGCGTCAGCCACTGGCCATTTTAAAACGTCTGTAATAACAATATCAACAAAGTAAAAAGGTAAACCACTTGTTTAAGAATTGTAAATAATCTACCAGCGATAAGTGGTTTACCGTCTTACTTTGTTGCTACTGTTCTTACAGGCATTTGAAAATGGTCACAGGCCGAAACTGTTCAGTTTTGTAAGTTAACACACGGCAAAATAAACGTCATCTTGTATAAAGTGCAGGCCGGAGTGGCCTAGCGATTCAAGGCCCTTCAGTCTGGAACCGAGCTACCGCTACGGTCGCAGGTTCGAATCCTGCCTCGGGCATGGATGTGTTTGATGTCCTTAGGTTTGTTAGGTTTAAGTAGTTCTAAGTTCTAGGGGACTGATGACCTCAGAAGTTAAGTCCCATAGTGCTCAGAGCCATTTGAACCATTTTTTATAAAGAATTTCACAGCCTACGGTGAATATTTAAATTGTTTTATCACTGGAATGAGATTTTCACTCTGCAGCGGAGTGTTTTATCACTCATTAACAAATGTAACGTACTGCGGATAGATAGGCAGAAAGACTAATTACTGTATGACAAGAAGAGTGCAGACGAGTCACAGGACGCTGTTACATCTATTAAATAACTGAGAGAATACGTAAGGGGTCATTTAAAATGGAATGACCACATAAAACTAGTATCATGTAAGGCAGATTCCAGACAGTCATTCGAAGAATCGACAGGAAATGAAGTCCATACACGAAATCAGTAAGCTATAAAACCATCGTTGGACAAATACTTCAACATTGTTTGACAGTGTGGGATCCTTACGAGATAGAATCGATAAGAGAAAGACTGAAAGAAGAGAAGCGCGTTCAGAGGTTTATTTAGTAAGGGCGAAAACGTCACTGAGATGCTTATCCAGATCGTGGCAGACTGGACAGGAGAGGCGTTGTGCATCACGGTATGGTTTACTTTTAGAATTCCGAGAGCGTACAGTTGTAGAAGAGTCAGCTAGTATAGTGCTTCCTCTCACGTATACCTCACGTAAATACAACGAAGGTAAAAATCAGAGAGATTCGAACTCATACGGAGGATTGCCCACAGTCGAATTTCCCACAGTCCATTCTTTGCTGGAACGGGAAAGGAGGAAATTGGAGGAAAAAATTATGCAAAGTATCCTCCGCCCCACACCATAAGGTGGCTTTCGGATTATGGATGTAGAAGCAGACGTAGATGCATATTCGATACTGTAGCGATTACTTAAGAAACTTACTGGTATATTGCTTCGTATTTTAGTAACTTAAGTTGTTCCTTCAAGTCGCTAGTCAACAAAGTGGTGTTCTTCAGGGGAGCTAAGAAAATGAGCCTTTTCAGTCATTCTTATTTGGACAATTTTGGTGAACATTTTTGGAATACAGTGATCAATTAATTGTTATATTTAGATTAAAGTTCAGTCTTGATCACGTTATGTCTGTTTTAATGAGTAACCGATTTCGGTTTTATAGAAAAAACCGAAACCGGTTACTCATTAAAACAGACATAACGTGATCAAGACTGAACTTCAATCTAAATATAATTCTTATTTGGACCTAGCCGGTGCTTCAATATCCGTCCTTTTTGAGAAATGTGAATCATCCGCTTAGAAATCGATCGATTCATCATGATTCGATATCCGTATCAGAAAATGACGGAATTGTATCTGTGCAAAGGAAAGCGCATTAGACAACCTTCGGAGGCGCAGAGATCCTAGCATACCGGCGAGTGAGTTTTTGCGTCTGTTTTATACTGGTCTAGCCGGCTTAAAGAAATAACTGCTAGTGTACACTCGAGTTCAAGAAGGCGTCAGGAATATTGGGGTTTAATATCCAGTCAACTAAAAGGTCTTTAGAGACGGTACTGACGTTTACAAATATCGATAGTACTTAAAAAGGTGATGTAGTCCGCTTGGAACGACGCCTACATTGATTCTGTCTTTGCATTTATATTAAGGGTAGCTGAGGAAGAGTTCTTTTTGTATAAAGTAGCTATAGTACTGATAACTGTAGCAAAAATCTAGCTACATTAACGTGCATTCTACTCACGCTGTGTGTTGAGATATGACGGTATATTCCAAGCACAAAAAGGGGCACCGGATACAGTATCGTCATGATGATAATGAGCGAATGGCATTGGTGGCCGGGAGACCCCTCGCGGGGCGGTTCGGCCGCCGCTCCACAAGTTCTTTAACGCCACTACGGCGACTTGCGAGTGAATGAGGATGAAATGATGAAAGACACACAACACCCAGTCATCTCGAGGCAGAGAAAATCCCTTACCCCGCCGGGAATCGAACCCGGGACCCCGTGAGAACGCTACCGCAAGACCACGAGTATCATCACGATCATGAACATGTGTATCCTGCGAGTAGGTCTAACTCTGGAAGCTCAACGTTTTAGATTTCTTAGTATTTTTCCGCAATCATTTTTGATTTACCTTTTCTGTACTGAATCCTTTCGTCCACTCACAGTTCTTCTAAATCAGGCTCATCCAAGAATTGCGCCCGGCGGGCGCGGCCGCGATCGCGCCCCGCAGTCGCAAGTCAGTGTAGTTCAGCGCCCCGTATGCGACCGTGTGTCGTTAGTGTCGGCATAGCAGCGACAGAGACAGCTGCGGAGCAAGTGAGACAGCACACACTGCTCTGAGCTGGACTGTCCCACGGTCAGAGCCAACGAAAACAAAATAACAGAGGAAGCGCAGCTCTGTAAAAGTGGTCGATGAGCGGTAAAACAAGCAAACGATTTACTGTTTAGGTAACAATTAGCGTTCGTGTGGCAGAATTACTACCCAAAGCCTTAGAAGACAATATCCAAAACAACCATCGGAGAACAACTTAGTAGTTTCCTAACCCACAAATTGATTCTATTAGTATTTTACATGAGCACTCATCATATGTACACTAGGCGTCTTCTGTAAGATATCAATTTCTTAAAGTAACAAGTATCATAAATATTTTATTTTAGAAATAATTTTACCTAAGCGATATAGAGTCTCATTCTTACTGTTAGTAGTTATAAGTAAATATTTTTTTGTTGTACTTCGTGCTACAGCTTCTTGTATCCCTTTTCAGAGTTTAGACATCGGAGCCTTAGTATGCTGTTTTGTAAGCAATGATTTTATTTGACCAAGTTTGAAAACTTACGAAAAATATATAATGAAGGTTATAAATACATTTAATCCCGCCGAGGGGAATGAGCCGAGCGGTCTATGGCGCTGCAGTCATGGACTGTGCGGCTGGTCCCGGCGTAGGTTTGAGTCCTCCCTCGGGCATGGGTGTGTGTGTTTGTCCTTAGGATAATTTAGGTTTCGTAATGTGTAAGCTTAGGGACTGATGACCTTAGCAGTTAAGTCCCATAAGATTTCACACACATTTGAACATTTTTCATTTAATCTTTACAGTCAACATTGTAAAAGAAGACAATATATTACACGTTTTCCTTATTCGAGGAAATGATTTTGTCTAAGTTTGGTATAATATTCCGGGAGATGGCTAACCTCAAAGAATTAGTCAAATTTTTATCGATAAGTAGCGAACGGTTCCTAGTTTTAGCAATCTTTAAAAGGGAGAAAAAGCGCTCAAAAATATACGTGGAACCAAACAGTGAGAGAACTTTGGCCGCGTGCTTGTGCATAAGAGGATACTTCTCTCTTGGAAAACAGCTGTAAAAGTCATCCGAAGTTTTACACAGAAGAGAGTGGTCCTTCAGGCGGATATCGCACTGCAGGTCAATCAACACTGCTTGAAACACTTCTGATACGTCCTCTGCACAAAGTGAAAACGGGTGAACAAATATATCTAAGGCCTGTTGAAGCCCATTTATCTCCAAAAATGTGTTTACAAACTCTTCTTGTAATTCGCAAATGATTTGAACATAATCTGAAAAATCGACATCTTCTTTAACGCTGTCTAATGCACATAAGTCTCCACAATTCTCCTCGCGCAAGTGTTGTTCCACAAAATAAGTTTTTTTTAATTGCTTGAATCGTCTGCACTAAATCAACAACAGAGTGATTTTTCCCTTGGAGTGAAATGTTTGCAGTATTTAACTAATCATTTAGGTCACACAAAAGAGCCAAATTCGTCATCCACTTAGGATCACGAAGTAGTTCTTCTGGACGTCCTTTCATTTCCAAAAAGTTAGTGATTTCGTCCCGCAAGGAGAAACACCGATGAAACATCTTCCTCTGCTCAGCCGTCTTACTTCGGCGTGGTAGGAGATCTTCGGGTATTCCGCTTCGATATCAGCCAGAAATTCTTTAAATTGGCGATGTGAGAGTCCATGCGAGCAAAGATTATTAACCGTTCGGACAACTGTGTCCATAACATTTTTTATGCTGACAATCTTCGCACAAAGTGCCTCCTGGTGTAACGGACAATGGACTGCCGCGAATACGGAACAGCCGACTTCAACCAATTTTGACCTGAAGTAACCCAGGAACCCAGTGCGTATCCCTCGTAGCGCAGGTGTTCCATCCATTGTTAGACTGGTCAGGCGTTCCCATTTTAAACCCGTTGACTCGAACACGTTTTCCGCGGCTCTAAAAATATCCAAACCCGTGGTTGTGTCTTCTAATGGTATAAGGTCGAGAAATTCTTCGGTGAAGATTGTCGTCCACACCCCAAATGAATATGATGAGCTGAGTTACGTGCGCAACATCCGTGGAGTCATCAAGAGCGATAGAAAATGAAACGAAGTTTGCCGCTTTCTCCATTAATTACTGCTCCATATCCGAGGCCATATCTCGGCGAGCAACAGTTTGAGGCGAAAGAGCTATTTTTTCAAATTTTTCGGTGAGGTCTGCTGGACAAGTACAATCCACGGTGTCGACCACGCAATCTTTGATGAGATTCCCTGCCGCAAAGGATTTCCCTGCTTTCGCAATTCTCAGCGAGCGTTTGTAACTTGCGCGCAAACCTAGTCCATCTGTTTCCTGCTCCTACCACGGCAAAAAAGAACTTCACAACTAATTTTATACAATCCTGTTTTTAAAAAAACTGTTTCATTCATTGAAATCCAAATAAAAAATAACAAAAAAAGATTGGTTTTAGGTTAGTTTTCCCGCCCAGTTTCTCTGAAAAGCGGTCATAGACGCTAGCAAGGACAGCGAAATGCCGGCAGGTATGGCCGTGCGGTTCTAGACGCTTCAGTCTGGAACCATGTGACCACTACGGTCGTAGGTTCGAATCCTGCCTCGGGCATGGATGTGTGTGATGTCCTTAGGTTAGTTAGGTTTAAGTAGTTCTAAGTTCTAGGGGCTGATGACCACAGATGTTAAGTCCCATAGGACTCAGAGCCATTTGAACTATTTTTTTGACAGCGAAATGTAATACGAAAATATATTTCTATCTATTGGAATATTTGCGTTTTCATTAATTGAAAACACAGATAAAACTACAACATGTTTTCCCATCCATCAAAACACAAATACATGACTCTTAATAACACTTTGCTGACCGAGAGAGCGTTTGTGACGGCTACTGTAATAAAGTAAGTGGAAAAAATAACGCAGCTGAAACTTTTTCTTATGTCTGTGCGACCCAGATATAAAAATTAACCGAAAATAAATGTTCCTTGTTGCTGACAATCTGATATTCGGTAACTGGCACATTGCCAAGTGATATATCAGATTATAAAATATAGTTTCTTTTATCATCTTTATAAATAATAGAGAGTCCTACGACAGGAAACACTTACTTCACTGTAATGCTGCTTGAAATTTTATTTCAGTTCTTCAAGCTTTCACTGGCGGTCCTCTTGCGACAAATTTTCGAACTGATCTTTGTGACAGGTATGAACGTGCCGTTCAATCGAGTATTTTTTAAATACATGAGGTTCCGATGACATACTAAACATTTGGCATGATTTTGGACAGCAGTACAAAAAAAATTAATTTCCCTCTCGGGTTTAAATAATGCGGACGCACCGCTCCTCCTCTTTTTTTATTTTATTTATTTTTTGTCTTATGCTGTTCGATCCACTGTAGCTTTACGTCTGTTGACTAACGTCTTTGTGTCGTATCAAAGCATTTGACCTCTGCTGGCGCGGCGGTCGGTCTTCCTTATTACGAAGCCCGTGTACAGCGGCACGGAGACGCGCGGCGGGCGGACCGCATGGTCAGCTAAGCGACACGACTCGGCCACAGCAACAACATACAAATTCGCCCGGGACGCTGGCCTTGGACGATCGTGGGCGCTAGCGCTCCAGGAGCAGAGTTTGGACGAGCCTGTTCTAAATCATCTATATTGTTTCTGAACTGATCATCTCCTCCTCTTATGATGTCATCATCGATGGGACGTTTAACCTTAATCATCCTTCCCTCCTCGAATGCCTCAGACAATTTCTTTTCCCACGCTAGATCATCCTTATGAAACGTCTTCCTCGTTTACCGCTTTTAGTTCCTCCACATTTATTGTTATATATTTCCAGATGCTGCGTGTAATATTTCTCGAAACCTACATTTCCTGCTGCTGCTCTCAGAATTTTCGCAGTGTCCATATTTCATCACCATATAAGTCAACATTCTCCAGCACACCAAAAACTTATTCATTAGCTACTTATCCAAGGGCTACAGCCCCACACTAAATATAGAAGTGATATCTGGCGTTCCACAAGGTAGTGTCATAGGCCCTCTGCAGTTCCTGATTTATACAAATGATCTAAGTGATAATCTGAGCAGCCCCCACTAGATAGTTTGCAGATGACACTGTAATTTACTGTCTAGTAAAATCATCAGACGATCAATTCCAATTACAAAATGATCAAGAGCGAATTTCTGTATGGTGCGAAAAGTGGCAATTAGCACTAAACAAAAAGTGCGAGGTCATCCACATGGGTACCAAAAGAAATCTGATAAATTTTTGGTATACGATAAATCGCACAAATGTAAGGGCTGTCAATTCGACTAAATATCTAGGAATTACAATTAGGAGAAACTTAAATTGGAAAGACCACATAGATAATATTGTGGGGTAGGCCAAACAAAGACTGCGCTTTGTTGGCAGAACACTTAGAAGATGTGACAAACCCACTAAAGAGACAGCCTACATTACACTTGTCTGTCCTCTACTGGAATATTGCTGCGCGCTATGGGATCCTTACCAGGTAGGATTGACGGAAAACATCGAAAAAGTGCAAAGAAGGGCAGCTCGTTTCGTGTTATCGTGCAATAGGGGTGAGAGTGTCACTGATATGATACGCGAGTTGGGGTGGCAGTCTCTGAAATAAAGGCGGTTTTCTTTGCGGCGAGATCTATTTACGAAATTTCAATCACCAACTTTCTCTTCCGAATGCGTAAATATCTTGTCGGCACCCACCTACGTAAGGAGAAATGATCATCGTAATAAAATAAGAGGAATCAGAGCTGGAACGGAAAGCTTTAGGTGTTCCTTTTTCCCACGCGCCATTCGAGAGTGGAATGGTAGAGAAGTAGTATGAAAATGGTTCGATGAACCCTCTGGCAGGCACTTAAGTGTGAATTGCAGAGTAACCATGTAGATGTAAATCAAACGTTTCCTTTGCCATCGTTTTTCTTGTTTTCACATCTTCGAATCTCATACTGCTGCTTATTATATGTCATAACTACTTAAAACTCTTTTCATGCTCCTCCACTTCTGTCCAAACTCTCACATTAATTTTCATTCCCACCCTGCATATCACCCTTTCTTTTGTCTTTTAACATTTGTCTTCATAGCTTACTGTTCAAAGATTCTCCTTAGTTCCTCTGAACTGCTGCGGACTGACTGCTCATCTTCAACTAACAGTGTAATTATCGGAAAATCTTATATACCTGGTCTTCTTTCCACTCACTTCCTTAACGCCAACGATTTATTAAAAGAAATTTCAATCTGCAGCAGAGAGTGCAGTGTTTTGCAACTTCCTGCCAGAGTGACACTGGCGGCAGTAAATTTGCGTGGGCTGGTTGAGAGTCTTAGTTGGACAGCTCAGTCGGTAAGGCATTTGCCCGCCATTAGCTAAGGTCCCAGGTTTGAGTCCCATACTGGAAATTTGTAGTAAGGCCTTATGGGACCAAACTGCTAAGATCGTGGGTCCCTAAGCTTACACACTACTTAATCTAACTTAAATCAACTTACGTTAAGGACAACAAAAACATCATACCCGCGAGAGGATTCGAACCTCCAACGGTGGCAGCCGCGCGGACCGTGACAAGACGCTTCAGAGCGCGCGGCTACTCCGCGTGGCAGTCTCACTCTGGCAGACAGTCTCACTCTGGCAGACAGTCTCACTCTGGCAGACAGTCTCACTCTGGCAGACAGTCTCACTCTGGCAGACAGTCTCACTCTGGCAGACAGTCTCACTCTGGCAGACAGTCTCACTCTGGCAGACAGTCTCACTCTGGCAGACAGTCTCACTCTGGCAGACAGTCTCACTCTGGCAGACAGTCTCACTCTGGCAGACAGTCTCACTCTGGCAGACAGTCTCACTCTGGCAGACAGTCTCACTCTGGCACACAGTCTCACTCTGGCACACAGTCTCACTCTGGCACACAGTCTCACTCTGGCACACAGTCTCACTCTGGCACACAGTCTCACTCTGGCAGACAGTCTCACTCTGGCAGACAGTCTCACTCTGGCAGACAGTCTCACTCTGGCAGACAGTCTCACTCTGGCAGACAGTCTCACTCTGGCACACAGTCTCACTCTGGCAGACAGTCTCACTCTGGCACACAGTCTCACTCTGGCACACAGTCTCACTCTGGCACACAGTCTCACTCTGGCACACAGTCTCACTCTGGCAGACAGTCTCACTCTGGCAGACAGTCTCACTCTGGCAGACAGTCTCACTCTGGCAGACAGTCTCACTCTGGCAGACAGTCTCACTCTGGCAGACAGTCTCACTCTGGCAGACAGTCTCACTCTGGCAGACAGTCTCACTCTGGCAGACAGTCTCACTCTGGCAGACAGTCTCACTCTGGCAGACAGTCTCACTCTGGCAGACAGTCTCACTCTGGCAGACAGTCTCACTCTGGCAGACAGTCTCACTCTGGCAGACAGTCTCACTCTGGCAGACAGTCTCACTCTGGCAGACAGTCTCACTCTGGCAGACAGTCTCACTCTGGCAGACAGTCTCACTCTGGCAGACAGTCTCACTCTGGCAGACAGTCTCACTCTGGCAGACAGTCTCACTCTGGCAGACAGTCTCACTCTGGCAGACAGTCTCACTCTGGCAGACAGTCTCACTCTGGCAGACAGTCTCACTCTGGCAGACAGTCTCACTCTGGCAGACAGTCTCACTCTGGCAGACAGTCTCACTCTGGCAGACAGTCTCACTCTGGCAGACAGTCTCACTCTGGCAGACAGTCTCACTCTGGCAGACAGTCTCACTCTGGCAGACAGTCTCACTCTGGCAGACAGTCTCACTCTGGCAGACAGTCTCACTCTGGCAGACAGTCTCACTCTGGCAGACAGTCTCACTCTGGCAGACAGTCTCACTCTGGCAGACAGTCTCACTCTGGCAGACAGTCTCACTCTGGCAGACAGTCTCACTCTGGCAGACAGTCTCACTCTGGCAGACAGTCTCACTCTGGCAGACAGTCTCACTCTGGCAGACAGTCTCACTCTGGCAGACAGTCTCACTCTGGCAGACAGTCTCACTCTGGCAGACAGTCTCACTCTGGCAGACAGTCTCACTCTGGCAGACAGTCTCACTCTGGCAGACAGTCTCACTCTGGCAGACAGTCTCACTCTGGCAGACAGTCTCACTCTGGCAGACAGTCTCACTCTGGCAGACAGTCTCACTCTGGCAGACAGTCTCACTCTGGCAGACAGTCTCACTCTGGCAGACAGTCTCACTCTGGCAGACAGTCTCACTCTGGCAGACAGTCTCACTCTGGCAGACAGTCTCACTCTGGCAGACAGTCTCACTCTGGCAGACAGTCTCACTCTGGCAGACAGTCTCACTCTGGCAGACAGTCTCACTCTGGCAGACAGTCTCACTCTGGCAGACAGTCTCACTCTGGCAGACAGTCTCACTCTGGCAGACAGTCTCACTCTGGCAGACAGTCTCACTCTGGCAGACAGTCTCACTCTGGCAGACAGTCTCACTCTGGCAGACAGTCTCACTCTGGCAGACAGTCTCACTCTGGCAGACAGTCTCACTCTGGCAGACAGTCTCACTCTGGCAGACAGTCTCACTCTGGCAGACAGTCTCACTCTGGCAGACAGTCTCACTCTGGCAGACAGTCTCACTCTGGCAGACAGTCTCACTCTGGCAGACAGTCTCACTCTGGCAGACAGTCTCACTCTGGCAGACAGTCTCACTCTGGCAGACAGTCTCACTCTGGCAGACAGTCTCACTCTGGCAGACAGTCTCACTCTGGCAGACAGTCTCACTCTGGCAGACAGTCTCACTCTGGCAGACAGTCTCACTCTGGCAGACAGTCTCACTCTGGCAGACAGTCTCACTCTGGCAGACAGTCTCACTCTGGCAGACAGTCTCACTCTGGCAGACAGTCTCACTCTGGCAGACAGTCTCACTCTGGCAGACAGTCTCACTCTGGCAGACAGTCTCACTCTGGCAGACAGTCTCACTCTGGCAGACAGTCTCACTCTGGCAGACAGTCTCACTCTGGCAGACAGTCTCACTCTGGCAGACAGTCTCACTCTGGCAGACAGTCTCACTCTGGCAGACAGTCTCACTCTGGCAGACAGTCTCACTCTGGCAGACAGTCTCACTCTGGCAGACAGTCTCACTCTGGCAGACAGTCTCACTCTGGCAGACAGTCTCACTCTGGCAGACAGTCTCACTCTGGCAGACAGTCTCACTCTGGCAGACAGTCTCACTCTGGCAGACAGTCTCACTCTGGCAGACAGTCTCACTCTGGCAGACAGTCTCACTCTGGCAGACAGTCTCACTCTGGCAGACAGTCTCACTCTGGCAGACAGTTTCAATCTGCCAGGAAGGTTAAATTATTTACAAATATTTCTTACATAAATGTATAACGAGGTCGGTAACAGCCAATAACCTTGCCTCATACCCCTACTGATTATAATTATCTCTTCAGTCCTTCCTTTTATTTACTGTATCATAGGTAAATTACATAATAACTTTTTCTTAACAGTCAACGAAAATCTTATGTAGCGCCTGCAATAGCTGTGTCTATTTGCCTGTCAACGCGTTTCCAGATACACCAATATAACACGTACACCCTTGTCTTTCTTCAGTTATTTTTCACCATTTATTGTAATAAGTACAACTGCTTCACCCACAACTTCTCTTCGTTCAGTCCTCTTTCAGGTTCTGTTTGTAAACGTCGGCCGAGGATCCTTAGCAAAATTTTTGTCTCGCGAGACATCAGATTAATAGTTCTGTAATAGATGCGATTTTAATATTACTTTTCTTTCCGATATACATTTTATAAAACTGATATAAATGAAAACGACAATTAGCTTTCAGTCATACCCTGGAAAACGTAATTCAGGTTGCAGCATGTCCGAAAAACTGGTGTATCTGCCTTTTCAAGCCGGTTTAGGTTCATGGCGGATCATCTATAAATGTTTATTACACATATGATCAGTTAATTATTTACATTTACTTTTCCGGAGTAGATGTAACTTTTCATACAACCTGGGTCGGTCTTACTTAAATTCATACTGAAAGAAAGAGAAGAAATCTAAATACGTGTTGTTGAGAGAATAAAGTCTGAATTTTAAATTAACTCCTCCTGCCTTGCTGTACACTCTGTGATCAAAATCATGCGGTCATCTCTATGTGACGCGGAGAAGACCATCAGATGTCACGAGCAGGGGATCCGCCGGTATAAAAGAAGGTGGGGATTATTGTGTTGTAAGTAGACAAGTTATAACAGAAGAATGACTCTGTTAGGAGAGTTCAGAGCCCTCGAACGTGGACTAGCCATTGGATGTCACCTGAGTAACAAATCCATCACGGACATTTCAGCTCTTCTGGAGGTGTCCCAGTCGACCTATGGTGATGTGGTTGTGAAATAGAAAAGTGAAGGAACAAGCACGGCTAAACCAAGACCAAGCAGACCCATGTAGTAACGGATATGAACCATCTAGCACTACGGAAGGTTGTTGTAAAAAAGCGCATGAAACAAGCTGAAAGAATCAGTCGTGAGCTTCAAAGTGGTAACAGCTATCCACCTAGCACAGTGGCTGAGGGTAGGAAGTTAAAAAGAGTGGGGTGCAGTGATCAGGCAGCTCCGCGTTTGCCACTCATTTATGTAGATAACGCTAAGCGACGCTTGAGGTGGTGTAAGGAACGGCGCCGGTGGACAGTGGATGACTGCAAACGATAACCTGGAGTGATGAATCACTTTGTAAACTGTGTCAATCTGATGGAAGGGTTTGATTTTTGTGAATGTCTGGATAACGTTGCCTGCTGTCATGTGTAGTGCCAACAGCAAAGTACGGAGGAGACAGTATTACGGTATGGGGGTGTTTTTCCTGTTTGGGATGTCACCCCATTATTGCACTTAAGAAAACGCAGCGTGAAGAAGCATACGAACACGATTTGCGGCACTGTGTGCTGCGTATAGTAGAGGAACAGTTGGGACACGATGATTGTTTGTATCATCTCTTGACAATGCACCCTGTCATTAAGCAGCATCTGTGATGCAGAGGTTTGTGAACAACAGCATTCCTGAAAGGGACTGGTCGCCCAGTGTTCCGAGTTCATCTTTGGGGTGACAGAACTTCGTCCTCGTTCTAGACCTCAGCATCCAACATTACTTTCTGTACCGAGCGAGGTGGTGCATTGGTTAGCACACTAAACTCGAATTCGGCGGGACGACTGTACAAACCCGCGCCCGGCCATCCTGATTTACGTTTTCCGTGATTTCCGTATATCACTTCAGGCAAATGCAGGGGTGCTTCCTTTGGATAGATACAGCCTATTTCCTTCTCCATCCTCCCCTAATCCGAGCTTGTGCTCCGTCTCTAATGACCTCGTTGTCGACGAGACGTTATATACTAATTTCCTCCTCCCCCACTACTCGCTGTGTTTTCGGCTGTTGAGGAAGAATGGGCTGCCATTATTCCACAGACATTCTGATAAAGTATCTAAATGAGAAAACAGGGACTCACGCAATAAATGTCAAAAATTTCGTGGAAGACCACCTAAAAAGCACCCTCGAGTCCCCGACCCTCGGCCCTAATCTGATGAAAGGATTGGAAATGGGATTTGCTCGCGTTAAAGTACATACAGCACATAAAGCACTCTGCATCCTAATGGGCTTCTATAAAGCTGCCGAGTGTCTGAAGTAAGTGGATTATAGCCTGCGCCGCAGCACGGGATATCAAGCTACCAACTGGGACAGGATGGCTGGCACCTGAGCTCCTATCTTGTTGACTCAGATATCGGCCAGTTAAGTAGCCTCTGGCGTGACTTCGGGAAAAAATTATGATTAAGTTCAAAGCTCTCCAACCGAGGGTCTGTGAAGCCATATCGTCGCCGCAGCGTGAGACACGACTCCTGACCTTTAAGCGGGGAATGCAGACGCCGAATTATCGCCGTCATGTGATACGATACGCTGCCGACAGTGTTTATTGACTGACATTTCCCTCGCAGTGTGATCTCGAGTGGGACGTCCACGACATTCCCAAGGCAATATGTAGTCGCTGAAGCAAGAGGGGACGGGTTGCGTGAATACATGAGCTCCCAATAACATATGCTTGGGTAAGAGACTGCCCACGTGGATGGGGTTTCGGCCTGACCAGCAGTACTATAGTCAGGTAATGCCGCACATTCACTGCTCTTAACATAAAATCCGACACGATTTGTGAGTCCACAGGTATAACTGGCGAACTACAGGAAGTTGAGCAAGGGACGGCAGAAAGGGAAGGATCTCCACCAAGGAAAATGTAGCAGCAAGAGGGACTTCAGCCGGACGGAATGGCCGAGCGGTTCTAGGCGCTACAGTCTGGAACCGAGCGACCGCTACGGTCGCAGGTTCGAATCCTGCCTCGGGCATAGATGTGTGTGATGTCCTTCGGTTGGTTAGGTTTAAGTAGTTCTAAGTTCTAGGGGACTGATGACCTCAGAAGTTAAGTCCCATAGTCCTCAGAGCCATTTTGGAACCCTTAATGAAATGCTGGTAATAATGAGTGCACAGTTCGAATTTGTATTGTGCAAATTATGACATCGTCAAAGTTAGGATTGTTCGTTCTGTTATCGTCCTTAAATCAATTGCATGGGTGTGCTGAAAAGTAATGCCGCCGAATTTTTAATGTGAAAATTCTTAAAGATTTTTATGTAAAACATACGTTATTAGTATTCTACATCATTATTCTTCATGTCTACATTACTTGCTGCCCTCTGTCTCTGGGGGGGGGGGGGGGGGGGGCTCCGAACTTTAGCGTGTAGCATGGCTGTGTGTAACGAAACTACGGCGATGCGTGAGAAACAGCGTGCTGTAATCGAGTTTCGAATTCGAAGAGTTCTTCTACACATGGGACACCCTCTCCACCAGCATAATAATGCCCGAGTACACAAGAAAGCTGCGACATATGCAGCAATCCGAGGTCTGGGTTTCGCTGTCATCGATCATCCTCCGTACAGTCCCAACTTGACCCCATGCGATTTTCATACGTTTCCAAAACTTAAATAACTCCTTCGAGGAATTCACTTTGACAGTGATGAAGCAGTCCATGCCGAGGCGAGGATGTGGCTCCGTCAAAAACTGTCGAACATTCTACAGTGACGGTATCAACAAACTGGTCTCCCGTTGAGACATGTACGTTCGTCTCCAGAGTGGCTATGCTGAGGTGTAAATGTGTAGACGTGAAGAAAAAAAATTTAGAATGTTAATAGCATTTGCATTACCTAAAAAGCCTTAAGAATTTTCACTTAATATCTGAGGCATTATAATTCAGATCGCTCTGGTACTTTTCAAATTTTCGGAAGAATGCTCCTCTAAATAAAAATTTGAGGGACGTTATGCTAAAGCGCTGTACTAAGCACTAGGTTATTATACTAAAACATTTAATATATTTGATTATTATTAAAATCGTTGGCTTCTGTTGTACGCTAAAAGTGAGTCATTGCAAGTTATATTTGGCAGGTGGTTGTAGGGTGTGTGAGTGGGTGAAGTAGTGTTAGTAAAAGGTGATCCTTTTCCTCCGTCCCACAGAACCGAACCATTGTTCTGCACATGGCAAAAAACACACACACACACACACACACACACAGTAGCAATATATAGAACATTCTGGCTAAGATGAACCTTTCCAGTATCATTAACACGATTCTAAATCGTATTTCCGTGGTGATCATACAAAGGTTGAGGTATGATGAGAATGCCGTACGTAACAATTTGAAATACGGAATCCCTGTGCGGGACTAATGGGTCGAAAATTGTAAGTGAAAATGAGAGAATTCCATATACAACCATCGTCTGCTGACGATGACAAGAATCCACGTCCAAATAGCTTTTTTAATATTTGTGTTTATTCTTACAACTGTCACGAGATTCTGTATTCACAGCAGTTGGCGAAAGGTGGAAGTTGGGTCCCTCATGTTATATGTATGCGTCCAATCTTTGCATGGTGTTCTGTTGTACTCATTCCAGTAACTTCGGGCTTGTTCGAACAAATCATTATAAAATTATTATAATGAGATCCCCTTCATTGTCGGCAGGCGCCTCATAAATAAGACCTTTCACGTGACTCGACGATGTAAAATGGAGTCTGGTAAGTGTAAAAGCACCCTATCAAACTTTCAGGGAAAGACAGATGCACCTGTGCAAAATGAGCCGGGGTACCTTCATCTTGGAACCAGGGGTACCTTCATCTTGCAACCACACACGTCCGCCAGCCGGTGTGGCCGTGCGGTTAAAGGTGCTTCAGTCTGGAACCGCGTGACCGCTACGGTCGCAGGTTCGAATCCTGCCTCGGGCATGGATGTGTGTGATGTCCTTAGGTTTAATTAGTTCTAAGTTCTAGGCGACTGATGACCTCAGAAGTTAAGTCGCATAGTGCTCAGAGCCAGCCACACACGTCCACGATAGTCATAAGACAATAGACTTACACTTTGGAGGAAGAAGATCCAAATCCCCGCCTGTCCCTCTGGATTTAGATTTTGCACCGTTGCGCTAAATCGCTTAAGGTAAAACGGGGGTGGATCCTTTTAAAGAACACGGTAAATTTCCATCCCCCTCATCCCCCAGCCTGAGCTTTCACTTCATTTCAGTGACCTCGGCGCCGATGACATTTTAAAGCGTATTCTTGCTCCCTTCTTCGAGATGCAGTTGCGCGAAGAAGAAGCAGATGCGGCCCTATTATCATTGACTCAGGGTGGCATTTACGAGCAAGCTATCTTGGCTGTGGCCTAGAGGCCCGTACTCTAAAGTTTAAGTTATATGAAGAAATAATTGCAGGCGCTAACGTTTTACTTGAAACATATAATAATGACTTAGACGAACACTAGAAAATGAAATGTTTCAGTTAATGACATTTTAACATGAGATTGAGAAAAATGATGAGGGAAATGAGTAAGTAACTAAGCAGGAGAGCTGGGTGTATAAACTCCAACTAAAAAAAAAGAAAACAAACATGTCAAACGTGTTTTCATAATATGGAGATCGGTCAAAGAATATACTTGTCACTTCTCATCACTAACAGCTGTGGGGAAAATGTCATTTTCAGAACTGAAGTTTATCAAAAACAGGCTTCGAACGTCGATGCTAGAACACAGGATCAATGCTTCAGCTTCGCTCAGTACTGTAAGTGATAAAATGGTTCAAATGGCTCTGAGCACTATGGGACTTAACATCTGAGGTCATCAGTCCCCTAGAACTTAGAACTACTTAAACCTAACTAACCTGAGGACATACCTGAGGACATCACATACATCCATGCCCGAGGCAGGATTCGAAACTGTGACCGTAACGGTCGCGCGGTTCCAGACTGAAGCGCCTAGAACCGCTCGGCCACTCTTGCCGGCTTGTAAGTGATATTTTAAGACAATTAAGTTATGGATATATTATAGGTGGTTTCATTAGCCCAAAGTAACATTAAAAAGTAATTTCCGTGTTATTGCAACTGACCAAGTAACTTTTATTGAATGTTGCACTGCGCTTTATCCGGCCGGAGTGGCCGAGCGGTTCTAGGCGCTTCAGTCTGAAACCGTGCGACCACTACGGTCGCAGGTTCGAATCCTGCCTCAGGCATAGATGTGTGTGATGTCCTTAGGTTAGTTAGGTTTAAGTAGTTCTAAGTTCTAGAGGACTGATGTCTTAGAAGTTAAGTCCCATAGTGCTCAGAGCCATTTGAGCCACTACACTTTAAAGTGACACAAGATGATACTGATTTTCAACATTCGCTCTGTAAACAACGATCTGAACATTCTAACAAGCGTTCAGTTCCTCAGTGACATAAATTCGCTCCTTGTCTTCCATATCCAACGAGGTTTGCCTCGTCCTTCCTGCTTGTAATTTTCATGAATCTTGGTGTATTTCATGTTGAGAAGTGATATATCTCGATGTTAGCGCAGTACTCTCTCTCGCAGATGTGTTGATTTACTGAAATTCCAATCTTCCTGACGGACAGTTCGCAAGTTTTAATTATATTCTCTTCATGTTATCCACATCTAGAGGGTTGGAGGCGCGTCGTGTCAAGTGTGAGATGCAGATCCTCTATACTCCTCTTCCGCCAAATAGCAAAATTCAGCGTACACTCTTCAGAAATGATTTTGTTTCCTCGTTTTACTAGGCAGATAATGGAAGAGGAGAGAAATAGCATTAGGTGTCTTCCCTGTCTTTTTTAAGGATTCGTCTCTGGTGTGATTGAGGGAAAACAGCAAAAATCATAATTCAGAATGAATTCACGGAGATTTCATTTCTTATCTTTTGTAGTCCATTGTCTGAACCACTGTGTCAGCTAATTTGGGAGCAAACTACTTACCGCGTGTGAATTTTGCCTTACTGCTACTGTTACTAGTTATTAATTAAATATTCCTTGTTGTAAAATTAAGCAAAGCAAATACAGACCCGTTTTTAATTTCCTTTACTCAGTAGTTTCCAGTGCAGTAATTTTCACTTACGTTTTTTCTGTAAAAATTTGTAGACGACAAAAAATGACGCTGAGCTTCGTATGCAGCTTACATGTAAATATAACGTATGTAAAAGGAAGCTATTGACAGCTTGTCCGATAAACGTGCAGAACTAATCAAAATAGCCAAAATAAAAGTTGGGTTTACACGGTAAAAACAACACGTATTTGAATATTCAGTAACAGATTTTGCAATCTCTGTACATGACGCAGAATAAAATCTCTGTGATTTAGTGACACTAACACACAGGTTCAATTGAAAAAAAATTAATTATTTAACTACATCTTAAAACGCTAGACTTTTGGCTTTCAAAGCTTGATAAAAATAACATTGAGCTACAAACATTAGATTGTCAGGTCTCACTGTTTATGAAAAGTGCTTTACCGTTGGTGTTTGCATCAAACGAAATGTGTATTGTTTTCTGTAACGCGAGTAACAAATGGCCCCATCAATCAAGCGATGCGGTCTACGTCGAAAATTAGCAGAATCCTTCGATTTCTCAGAAAACTGGCTACTAAGTAATTTGGCTCTTTAATTATACATCTTTTAGCAACTGATAACATTTAAGGCCGGATATGTTAACGATGATAACTTCAGTTGACGTACAATTTATAAAAAAGTCAGGGCCGTAGATTTGATTTCTTTTATCGATTTTCTGCAATGTTCATTGTTACTTAGGCGATGCTGCTAGTTACCTGAGGCGGTGCATTCACAGAAGAAACTGATACATGCGATTCATTACATCATCCCCCTTACTTAACCTAACTTAAAGTTCTTAAGTAGATGTCACCTTCAGTGTTGTACACGTAAAAATATTCTTTGCTTGACATTCAGTGATAGGCTTCTTCAAGTCATGGGTAATAATGTATATGTACAGAATTTAAACCATTTTTTGACTGATTTTGGAACTCTGTGTTGCCTCGTCCACGTGAACGTCTCAGTTGTGCCTGCTGCTGTTACGTTTGGATGTATGGAGCTTTACGCGTGGTTTCATTAGAATGCGCGTATAACTTTTCCTTTTATGTGTTACGATATTGTGTTAGATTCGACAGTAATCAATTCCTGAAGGATCTACCATTTATTTACAGCTTCATGTAACTCTTCGTATTCATCTGATGCCGCTGTAAGGACGGAAACTAGCTTTGAGAAAGCTTAAAAATAACTTTTCTGTTTGCTGTTTTTATTGTGAATGTTAAGGGAATTAATAGAAATAATTATAGCAAGTGCACGCGTCCTAAAATATCCTGTTCCTCTTGCAAACGTAGAACAAATTCCAGTGTTTCATTAGCTCCTGTAGGTCTCTAACGGAAAGTTTTACTCCTTTTGATACTTCTCGTAGTATATATCAAAGATGTTATTATGGGTGAAAATCAGTTCCTTGTCCGCCTCGATAGCTGAGTGGTCAGCGCGGCAGAATAGAATGCCATGCAAAGGGGCCCGGGTTCGATTCCCCGCTGGGTTGGAGACTTTCTCCGCTCAGGGTCTGGGTGTTGTGTTCACCATCATCTCATCCCCATCGATGCGCAAGTCGCCGAACTAGCGTCACCTAAAAAGACTTGCACCAGGCGACCGGTCTACCCGACGGGAGGCACTATCCACACCACATTTCATTTCAGTTCCTTAACATTGTAACGAAAGCGACTGAAGTGACCTTACAGAGGCTCACCCTTCAAAAAGAACCTTTGTACTACTTCGATCCGGACTGAGTGACGAAAATCTACTTTATCGTATACCAAAAATTAAAGTATACTGAAACAGAGAAAAAAATGCTACTCCAACTTTCTCAAGATAATATCTTGTATTTTGTCAGGATGTCAAAGGGCAGCTAACGAAAATGGTTCTCTCCGAATGTTGTCCAGAAGATAGGCGCATGTTTATTGATAGCTTCAGGCTGTTTGAAGTGTAATTGTACACAATGGAAAATGAATTGGCTCATACAACCAAAATGAAAGACGAAGGGGTCTGCGACAGCATTACGTATGACGAACACGAAGGGGTAATTTACATGGACTTAAAAATGCGGTAAATTTTCTTCTTAGACCAGAAGGTAACACAGTGAGTTTGGAATAGGAGGGAAAAAACAGTATCACTGGTTGACAAGAGTGTGGCTTTGGGGCAAAACATGAGTACTAGAGAAACAAGTGATGTCCACTAAACTTATTTGGACGGAAAAATAACAACCTTGCTTCTATGAAACAGAATGTGAATGTCCTTGATGAGGATAGTTCACGTTTTACATGCATTTACAAAAAGTCCCTGGACTAAATACAGAAAAAATTAAGGCAGGAGTTTTCGATGGCCCTCAAATGAGACGGTATATAAATGATCCTGGTATATGGTGCTAACTCCACAATACACAGTGAGGTGACAAAAGCCATGGGGTACCTCCTAACATCGTGCCGGACCTCCTTTTGCCCGCCATAGTGCATCAACTCAACGTGGCATGAACTCAACAAGTCGTTGGGAGTCCCCTGCCGTTCTGCCTCTATAGCCGCCCATAACTGTGAAAAAGTTGCTGGTGAAGGATTTTGGAACAGACATCTCCATTATGTCCCTGGGCCGGCCTGAGTGGCCGAGCGGTTCTAATCGCTTCAGTCTGGATCCGCGCGACCGCTACGGTCGCAGGTTCGAATCCTGCATCGGGCATGGATGTGTGTGATGTCCTTAGGTTAGTTAGGTTTAAGTAGTTCTAAGTCTAGGGGACTGATGACCACAGAAGTTAAGTCCCATAGTGCTCAGAGTCATTTGAACTATTATGTCTCATAAGTGTTCGGTGGGATTCATGTCGGGCGATGTGAGTGACCAGATCATTAGCTCGAATTGCCGAGGATGTTCTTCAAACCAGTCGCGAACCGTTATGGCCCAGTGACATGGCGCATTGTCATCAATAAAAATTTCAACATTGTTTGTGAATATGAAATCCAGGAATGGCAGCAAATGGTCTCCAAGTAGCCAAATATAACCTTTTCCAGTCAATGAACGGTTCATTCCATGTAAACACAGGCCACACCATTTTGGAGCTACCACCATCTTGCACGTTGGCTTGTTAACAACCTGGGATCATGGTTTCGTGGGTTCTGCACACTGGAATCCTGCCATCAGCTCTTAACAACTGAAATCGGGATTCATCTGACCAGGTCACTTATCTTCCAGGCGTCAAGGGACCAACCGATATGGTCACGAGCCGAGGAGGCACTCGTATCGCTCGTCTCCTGCCATAGCACATTAACGTTAAATTTTGCCGCACTGTCCTAACGGGTACGTTCGTCGTACGTTCCACATTGATTTCAGCATTTATTTTACGCAGTGTTGCTTGTCTGCGAGCACTGACAGTTCTACGCAAAGGCCACTGCTCTCAGCCGTTACGCGAAGGATGTCGGCCACTGCGTTGTCCGTGGTGAGAGGTAATGCCTGAAATTGGTATTCTCGGCTCGTTCTTGACACTATGCCCCTCGGAATACTGAATTTCCTAACGATTTCCGAAATGGAATGTCCCATGCGTCTAACTCCAACTACCATTCAGCGTTCAAAGTCTGTTAATTCCCGTTGTGCGGCCGCAGTCACTTCGGAAACCCTTTCACTTGAGTGCAAATGACATCTCCACCAATGCATTTTCCTTTTATATCTCATGTACGCGATACTATCGCCCTCTGTATCTGTACGTATCGCCACTCCATAACTTTCGTCACCTCAGTGTAGGATCCACGCGCCAGAAAAAGTCACCGCAGCTTTTAGGCATGTCAGCTGTTGAGGACGCTAGAGTCTCAATTGCGAACATCGGTCCACATAGCACAGACCAATAAGACAGCTGCTGTTTGCCGCTACGCTACTCGTCTTGGACATGTGCACAGGGCACTTTCTCTCCCTGTGCCCCTCTGGCATCGGACATCTCGTGTCGTGTCCACAGTGGCGTCGAAGTAATTCTCGTTTCAACTCTTGTGTGGTGTTCTTTTTACACGCTCTCTTTTTCTCCAGTTCTGACGATGTGCACGTTCTCTGGATAATCTCGATGGAAGCTGCACGGGCATATCTAGAGCACGGTGAAAGTCACAACCGACGTCTTAACTCGAAAAGTGCAGCGCGAAGAAAGCGCCAGACAATGCGGCCGTGTTATTGCGAAGCGCACACGTACCGCTACAGCCGTCATCTCGCACCGCACACGTAAAACAGCGGAGCGGGAGGAGGGGGCGCGCTGCCTTTGTGCCCGCAGGCATTGTCCCGCCGGAAAAAATAGCAACAATGACGCGTCTGCGCTGCATCTGGAAACAAGCCCGCGCCAGCACGGCGTGCGTGTTATCGGCTTCTGTTAGTCGGGCTCGGCTGGGGCGGGATGTTCGTTGCCACTAATACTTGGTTATTAGTTACGTTGAAAGGCTGTATTAGGCACAGCGATGCAATCGTATAGGCACTTACAACGATTTCTCCGTCCCATCAGAAGTCAAACGATCCAATAGTCCACTTCAAAGTAGCTGGTATTTGACAGGTAGCGGGAAGGACTGCTCTTGCCACCAATACACCAATAGGCGCCTGGCGTTGTTAGTGCCCTCTGTGTCGCCATTTTCAGTGCTGAAAGCAATGTACATGCCATTTCTCAAGTGGAAAACTGTTGCGGACACGAAAAACCCACTAATTCGAGAGAGAGAGAGAGAGAGAGAGAGAGAGAGAGAGAGAGAAACAAAAAATAAAATATTAAAATTCAGAATAGACTTTTTTCGTTATTTCGAGACACTGTTGAGATCTATATCTAAGTGTTGTCGGAACCGAAGACTTTACCGCTTTCGTAGTTGATGGGACACACATGTCCCAAGAATGTAATGCGTATTTTTGAGCGTTGGGACGTCCGTGTCCCAACACTGCATGCAAAAATACTAGGAACCATTGGCGGCATAAATAAAAGGCTGAGGGAGATAACATGAGGTGGCGTGTGTTTATAACTGCTTCAGGTGAATCAAAAGCGACATCATCTCGGTTCCTAGACAGCTGAAAGTGATCAGCAGTGTTTCCTATACAAAAAAAAATTGACCTTCGATAATCATAGGGTCTGACGAAAATCTGAAGATGGTCAGTTTCGTGGCATTTGTGCATCCTACGTCACTGATTGTCGAAGTCTGTTAACTTAAAAAAAATCGTTAATAATACTGGTCATCCTTTTCACCTTCTGTTTTCAAATGTGTGTAACATTGATTTTAATCACGAAAGAGGAGTTGAGTGATGAGCGAAGCACTGTGGCGGTTGGCTGCAGACAGTATTTGTCACGATAACGTAGCAAATTTGCACTTTGAGCGTCAGGTGCCAACTAAAATCAGACGACCATTCCTCACACACACACACACACACACACACACACACACACACACACACCAGGGAACGGCTAGCGGCTGCTTTGGAGATACTTCTAATGGTTCCACGCTCTATGGGACTTAACATCTGTGGTCATCAGTCCCCTAACTTAGAACTACTTAAACCTAACTAACCTAAGGACATCACACACATCCATGCCCGAGGCATGAATCGAACCTGTGACCGTAGCAGCAGCGCGGTTCCGGACTGAATCGCATAGAACCGCTTGTCTACAGCGGCCGGCGCTGCTTTGGAGAGATACCGCTGCTGCCACCAAGGCGAATGGAGAAAATTGGCATGTCGAATTGCTAGGCTTTCATCAGTGTTATAACATTTCAATACACACAGTCGCGAACCTATTGAAGTTGTTCATTTTTTAGTTTTAGATGACCGGTTTCGATCTTCTGAGAGATCATCTTCACATCTTGCATTCCTCGACGACCGTAGGAACCTTTGGCGTGAAGCAGGTCCATTTGTGCAGGCGTGGAGACACAGAGATGGACCTGCTCCACGCCAATGGTTCCATGGTCATCAAGGAACGTAAGATCCGAAACGATCACACAGAAGATGGAAAACGTTAATCTAAAAGTAAAAATTAACATCTTAAATGCGATCACGACCTTGTGTATTGAAATAAGTTATAATATTATAACAATCGCTGGTTTTCCTGGAACAATGTTCCAAAAAAATTTTCTTCAGTGTATTTGGGAAAACTGCCACCGCCATCCACCTGCCGTGGGACAGGGGCAGGCGGGCCACAGAGCCGATTTCGCGCATCAGTTCGGTGTTGGACAACAATCTATGAGCAGCTATAGCTTCAAGAACTACTTCGACGGTATCCTACGGCTTACACGCACCAGACCAGGCCTGCAAACTTCAGAAAGCAAGCCCGTAGACCCTTCCAACACATATCTATTCTGCGAAAGCTAGTGACAAATGAGATAAATCGAGTTGAATAACCAAAACCAAGACTGAATGTTCCCTGGAAAGAGGAGCGCAAGCATTTCCGCGTTCATCAATTAATTTTTGGCGTAAATGAAAGCAATGGTCACTGTCAAGTATAACAAGGCTTAAGTTGACCTGCGTTGTCCCAGCTGAATGCAGGGACTCGTCGGAAAACTATTCCAGTATTCACCTGAAGTAATTTATTCTTTAGGTGAGAGTATTCACATCAGTGACATCAAGTAGTTAGATATTAGCAGTAGAGCTTGTAGGTGTGTGGGACATGTCGTCATTTGTTTGGCATCTGTGTGGCGGGAGCTCTGGTAATTTACTTCATATGAGGCTCTACTATCTATCAAGTACGGCCACTGGCGACTTACAACGGTTTGGTTGTCATAGATCCTTCCTAGTTACCGAATAAGTGGGTTTGTTGATCCTCTCGCCTAGAATTTTGCAACTGTCTTCATAAATATTTCCACGAATTCCAGCTCTTCGGCAGCTTCGTGAAAATAGCGTGCTGGGGAGTTAGCTGGCTCTATAGCGCCATATTTTGTAAGATCTGAAGCCTCTGTATGTGCTTTTTAGCTGAGTTTCGCCAAACAACTTTGACCGAGTCCATAACAAGCCGAAGGAGCATCCTGCAATTACTGAGTCCACAGTTAATAGAAAGTTCAAACATTGCGTTGAGGACTTAGTACAGTGTCCCACGACGATGAGATGAGATGTCTAGCTTTTAACTTCTTGTGTTTGTTGATGCCACATAAGTTGCCTGTCTAGGACGACTCCAAGATATTTCTTTGTGTCAGTCCAGTGGATCGGTCCTGCAAGAAGATGGACTTCTGTAATGGCTGGTTTGTGGCATTTTTTGATCATTATGGTCTGGCTGTTATTAGCAATGAAGCCAATGTGCCATTGTGATGCCCCGGCCTCTAGCGTTTGACAGAGGACTTGAAATCTACGGTGTAGCGCTTCGGACCTCTTGCTTCTGATGATAATGCCTATGTTATGAGCGTAAGCCGCTCGCATCACTCGTGACATCAGACCAAGCACTGATCCCAGCGACACCTCGGCCTTAATCACTATCTGAGTAGCTGACTCGTACGACGAAATTCCACTTTTCAAAACAGATTTTCCATAACATAACGTATGGATTGGAGAATCCCAGCACGAAGAATTTATGTAGGAGCCCTTCGTGCCAAACGCTGTCGTAGGCACGTGATACATCGAGGAAGATAGCCCAGCAGAACTCCCGCTATTAAAGGCCAAAGTTGCTTGTTCTACAACGTGTAGAAGTTTTTGCGTTATAAAGTGGCCCTCTGTTAATCCAAATTGTTTTTCAGGAATGATGTTATCCTCTAGTTCATCTTGCCATCACCTGTTGCAGTGTTCGACGACCGACGAATTTGTCTGCTTTTGTAGACAGTGACTCGCCGTTTCGCTAGAGGATCCCTTTAACTACCTTTTTTTAAATTTACTGGCTTCAGGACGTGCTCATACAGCCATCTCAACCGCGCAGTGTCAGTTATGACGATATGAACGTAATGATAACACAGCAACCATTCCCCGAGCCGAGAAAATCTGGATAGGTACTTCTTGATGGTGCCGAGGAGCTAATGCTGTCGGTAATGAAAGTGTTAAGTCTCTCTATAGCGTCGTCCTCGTCAGGTGCATTGTCTTGATGGATTTCCGGTGTAGTAGGTGACTTGCAATACCTCTGTGGAACTTGTTCCAATCTTTCTTCTTCATATTAAGGCGTTGTACTGCTTGCGCTAGTTCCCCTTCCATTCGGATGATTACAGGGAGACTGTCCGACGGAAGTGCACAGACAGTCTCTACAGCGATGTTGAAACCCTTCCAAAAGGCGATGTCGAGAACATCTGGCATGTCTCTGTGGTGCTGATATATAATTGGCTCTTCAGGACCACAAATTTTTTGCAAGGATCTGTTCAGTTGCCTGGGGGAGACGATGTCCACCCATGATAGTGGTTCTAGAGTTCTTGGCCTTCTGTTTCGCACTCAGCTCACGATCCACAAATACGTAGCTTCCCCAGGAGGTATAGAAAGTCTTGCGCGTCTTCTGAGTGAGGGTGTCCCCTCGGTGGTCGACACATTGCTGTGGAAGGTGAAAGTCTTGACGTGACCCCTTAAGTGGTTTTGACCGAGATGGCTGCTGCATCAATCGCGCAGAGGATTGGCGCCGGTACTGCGTTATGTCGAACTGAACTTCGGGTGCAACTCGCTGTGCCACCTCCAGCAATCATTCTGTCGTTCCTGTAGTAGACGTAATTTAATGTACTTGAGGTGAGTCTCCACGACTACGCAGATACCAGTGTTTTCCTACTGCAGGAAATGCCTGAATTCAAGCAGGTGATGGTAAACCTCACTAATATTCCAACCGCTTTTAGTGAGGTCTTCATTGTGTCTCATTCGACTTATTCTCAGGTTTATGCTACATCGCTGCTGAGGGTTGCCTTGACATCGGCTACGATGTTATCTGGAAGACTCTTAAAGACGTTTTTTATTTTTGCTGGAAGGAAGGAAGGATATTAGTGTTTAACGTCCCGTTGACAACGAGGTTAATAGAGACGGAGAGGAAGAAAATACGTCGTGCCCTTTCAAAGGAGCCATTCCGGCATTTGCCTCCAGAGAATTAGAGATATCACGGAAAACTTAAGTGAAGAAGGCTAGACGGAGATACGAATCGTCGTCTACCCGAATGCGAGTCCAGCGTGTTACCAAATGTGTTACCTCACTCGGTACTTCTGCCAGAGTCTGTGTGCCTATTTCCAGGGCTATTGTCATGTCGCATTATTCTCTCGTTGTCTACTGCGTGCTTATTCCCTTCTGTCGTGGTGTCCCATGGCTGATGTAGAAAGATAACTCCTGGTGGCACTAGAGGCCAGCATGTCTGTCTAAAAACTTTTAGTACCGGTTGGTTATACTTAAAGTGCAGTTACTCACAGAGGTCCAGTGTGGGCTGTAATAATCGTATGGCAACGAAACTTGGAAGATGCTCTTATGCCTTAATGCGGAAATGATTTAGGCTGAAAAAAAATAGTTCCAATTTTGGCCACCAGGTGCAAGTATAGCGCTGTGAATTAAAGAAAGACATATAGAAAAGTTTCCATATGTGATGGATTGGGAACGGGACGTGGGCAAAAAAGAACACAAAAGTGAGAAACGCATAATGTTGATGTTACTATCAACTGTCACTGACACAACTTATTCAGCATGGGCACCGGAGATGTCGATGAGATGCTGTACAGCGCCAATTTGCACCTGATGGCCAAAATTTGAACTCCTTTTTTTCCAGCGTGTATCGGTTGCGGATTAACGCTTTAGAATATCTACCAAGTTTGGGTGCCATACGATAATTACAGCCCACACTGTGCCAATGTTAGTAGCTGCACTTTAATTATAACCACCCAGTACATAGTTCGATGGTGATGCTTCAGCTCTTGGAGCTGAAGGAGGAACCTTGCCGCTGGTCCAGCGGTGGCAGACCCCTCACCTGACTGTTGGCGCCCTAGTGTGATTGCACCCCTTGTAGCTGGCAGGGTCATTTCCGCCATATAGAGAGCGCTGGCGGTAGCACCCTTCCGTAGATTGCACTGTCGACTGTCGTGGCCCGGGTCGTTTTTAACGCACCTGGCGACGTGAGATAGGTCCTGACAGTGACACTGATAACTTTGTGTAGATACACGGCTGGCTCTTAGCTTCTCTACCGCAACTGCAAGTGAGAAAGATCAAAATAGTTCGAAGATCTCGCGGTGTTCGTTAATGTCTGCAAGTGCGACCACTCTGTTGTGATCTGCGCCGCGAGGAGCTTCAAGTAGTCCACTGTGTTCGCAAAGAAGGGCAGATCTGCGAAGTCTTCTTTCACATCTTCGTTCTTCGTGGTGGTCGGAATTCAACGAATGAAGTCTTTTAAGAAGTTTAGGGAAGGTGTAGCGTGGTATACCATTGTTGCTGTCTTGTTTATCCCCTTCGCATAGTCTTCCGAAGAGGTATGAGCAAGTTTTTTGTCCCTATTGGCTTGCTTTGTACATAAGTGGATCCTTGCAGTTTTGTTTAAGCCAGTCGTGTAACTTCTTGTAGCTTTCAGAGTACTGTATTACGACAGGCGGAATCACCTGCTTTTCTTGCTACTGTGGTAATTCGACGTCGTAGACAGGATTACATTCTTGAACGATGCTGTATTGATTGGTCATTTCTAGAGCGGGTGGTTGTGGTGCTCTTCTTGCCATTACCTGTTTCCTCCTAGGCGACGTGATAAATCCAGCTTCATTTGTACAGGAATGTTGAGTATCGCTTTTAGCAATTGTAGGAACACTGGAGTTCCATTTTGCTTGCTACGTCTCTATATCATCATCACTTGAATATTCCTAAGTGTTAACCAAATCCGTATCCACGTCCATGTGCCTTATCGTCATACTTGTTATCCCTCCTCCATAACCGTGATCGTCGTAATTGGAGTGGCAGATGGAGCCGCCGGCAGAGCAAACTCCGCGGGACAGCGATCGGCCGATACAGGAGTGCTCGAGGCGGCTGAATACCGCGCACTCGCTACACTCCTTCCTCCTCGGCATTACTCCCTCGAATAATTTCCCACGCGCTGTCTGCTCCTTCTCTCTAAGCTACTAGCCTAGTCGCTGAATGGTATATTATTTTATCCAGCAGTGTTGGCTACTGTTATATTGTTAATTTTTGACGTTTATTCAGCTTAGCGTGTTCATGTGTCTCGTCATATTGCAGTGGTAAACGGTTCCCCATTCGTTTCTGCTCTGTTTCTATTCATTCGTTACCATGTCATGTGCCTGGAGCGCCACCAAATGAAATTCATTGTCGCGGTGGGCAATAGTCATAATATTCTGGCCCATTAATGTAAACTTCCATCGGTTCTGCAGAGAACACTGTACCGGGCGAAGTGGTGTACTGATTCAGACTCTGACTCGCATTTGGGAAGCGATAGTTCAAAGCCCCGTCTGGTATGGTTTTTCATGGTTCCCTCTATGTAATTAAATCACTTAAGTCATATATTCTGAGATGGTCCTTTCTAAACGACGCTGTCAGTTCCCTTCCCCATCCTTTCCCGGTCCAAGCTTGTGCTCCGTCTCTACTGACCTTTTCGTCGGCTGTACGTTAAGTCCTATTATGCCTCTTTCCCTTTGATCAAAACATTTACGTCTCACTCATGACTCTTTATTCACAAAATTTACTATAAATTAATTGCTCTATTCTGGATGATCATATAGTCAAATGCGATTGATCTCAGTGTCGTTGAACTCCACCATCAGGCTCCTCACCAGACGCGACGAAAGCGTTGATGCCACACATACTTGTTCTGAAGCTCGAATGTATGTAAATCCAGTATATTTGATGTGCTGATTATCACCACCCAACGTCACGTACGTCAAAGTACACATGAAAAAAGGAAATGAGGTAGATTAGGCCTTCACATTCCACAGATATTACGTCATTAGAGATGAAAGTCGAGTTCGGATTGTGAAGGAAATCGGTTGTGGAGAGAAAAGAAAAAGGCATTTCCGTTAAGCGAGTTATGATGGAAACCTTAAATCTGGATGGTTGTACTGGGATTTAACCACCGTCTAATGTGCTGACCATTGCGTCACTTCCATCGGGCTCGGTAATAAAACTGCTGTTTTGGTTCAAATGGCTCTGAGCACTATGGGACTTAACTTTTGAGGTCATCAGACCCTAGAACTTAGAACTACTTAAACCTAACTAACCTAAGAACATCACACACATCCATGGCCGAGGCAGGATTCGAACCTGCGACCGTAGCAGCAGCGCGGTTCCAGATTGAAGCGCCTAGAATCGCTCGGCCACACCGGCCGGCGATAAATAGTTTTGAAAATAAAAAATATAAAATATTTACTTGGTTTACAAAATTATTAAAACGAAGATTTCATGTTTGTGGTTTTTTGTACAAGAAATATTGATAAAACTGCTCAGCACTTGGGCTGAAATGGGTAGGATCTTCAACTGGAGGGAATTATTTGAGAGGCGACGGGTTGAGGGGTTCTGATGGTGTAAACTGTGGGGTTTTAATGGAGGAAGAGAGTTGGTGTTTGCGAATGGGTGTAACGTGGAGGTATGGTTTGTGGGGACCATAGGATGTGGGATAGCTACAACTGGAATGGAGAATGGGGCATGCTGATGAGGAGGAAAAGTTGGAGAATGTTGGGCAGGGAACAGGGAAACCTGATTTGGGGAATGGTTGTTCGCGCATTAGAATTGATAGTAAGTGTCAGTGCGAAGGTATGGACGATGTGTAGGATTAGAAATTAGTCGGCAAAAATGGGGCTGTTGTACTCGAGTTTATGGGACGCACGGATTATGTCGAGGTGTTCAGCGTGTGGGGCGGAAGGGAAAATTTGGGGCTGCTAAATAATTTAGGTGAAGCTAATGCCTTGAGTACTAAGCGGATGTACTTAAGTGTTACTTTCGAGTGCGCATTGTAGCGATCACTGGAGTTGAAGGTTACAAAGGTTTAACGACTGTTGTGGTGTAAAAGTACTAACAGCTTCATTGCTTGAATCCTGTATCACCATCAGCATCATCACCATCTTGTGGATGCAAGATCTCGGAGTACGTAGTATAACAGATGTTGGTCATCGAATCCCCAGCAGCCAGTGGTGTTTTAACCGATGATTTTTGGCTTCCACTGGGAATAGCTCGCCGTTTCCAACCGCATCTTCTTTCCATTTGATTTCCACAATACATCCACATTTCCCCAAGAAAATGAATTATGCAGCCTCTCTTTTAATTAATTACGAATACGTTCTTGAAGTGCACTAGACCAAAAGGGAGAGAAGAGAAGCAGCGCTCGATGTTTTTCCTGGATGTTGGTATTCTGCTCAACATTTGTGTCGATGAAAGTAATTTTAAAAGTGAAACTTCTTTCTTGAGAAAGTGGTCTGAAAAGTGAGAAACGACTGTATAGCCAAACATGCAGTCTTGGCATCTACTTTATTGCATTTAAACTTAGTTTAAAGATTGTAAATCGTCTGGGCCCTTATTGCACCATGTTATACAAGCAGATACCGTTTGAATAAAACGACGCCCCTCTTCCTTCACTCTGTCACTTTCTCTCACTTAGATCACCTGGACGTTCAGCATCTTCTAAAAAAGACAATTTCAACAGACACACAGTATTATGAGTACAATTTTGGGCTATCACTTACACCATTATAAGTTGTGACAGTTACCCTCTTCTGCCTAAATGTTATGTATAAACGAATCCAAAGACACTGTTGGTCGTGGCTGTGCATACTCGTAAATACGCTTTGCCATGGGAGATGCAGGACGATATAAATTTCCACCAGAAACATAGAATGTGACAGCAGAATTATCAGTAACTTCAGCTGCGCTTAAGTATTCTTTCTGAACCCCTGATTTGAAAACCATTGTACTCTCTTACTCCCAAGCAACACTACAATTACTTACATACCGATTCGTACTACACTATAACGACACCCGTGGGGAGTAGTGGATGAAGGGGAGTACAAGAGCACTTCATGTTTACTCCTACTTACCCTCCTCACACCCCAATTCCAAGATCGTGGATACAGCCCACTTTTCCAGACGCTGTTCGAGACACTATTGCCGGCCGGTGTGCCCGAGCGGTTCTAGGCGCTTCAGCCTGGAACCGCGCGACCGCTACGGTCGCAGGTTCGAATCCTGCCTCGGGCATGGATGTGTGTCATGTCCTTAAGTTAGTTAGGTTTAAGTAGTTACAAGTTCTAGGGGACTGATGACCTTAGATGTTAAGTCCCATAGTGCTCAGAGCCATTTTTTGAGACATTGTTGGAAATTTGTAGCAAGCTCCTATGGGATCAAACTGCTGAGGTCATCGGTCTTTAGGCTTACATACTACTTAATCTAACTTAAACTAACTTACGCTAAGGACAACACACACACACACACACACACACACACACACACACACACACACACACACGTCCATGCCCGAGCGAAGGGGGGGGGAGGAGCCCCCGCGAACCGTCTCAAGGAGCATAGACTGCGCGGCTACCCCGCGCAGCGATATTGTTGGACTAGCAGTAGTGTGGAAACTTTTGAGTTCAATTCTTAGCATGTTTCATTTGTTAAAAATAGCGCAATTGGGCTACTACAGTAATGCCAGTCTATCTGTGTCGGTCTCAAGGGGTTCTGGTAGATCAATTACACTAGCAATAGTGTGGAAGTTTATGGGTTCGATCCTCATAATGTTTATTTTTCCTAAATTTAAACTGTTTTCCACGAATTTTGGGATTTGGGATGGTAAGATTATGACACAAGCTCAGATACTGCAGAGCACTGTCTATCGCCATTTTCTAATGACAGTCTGATAAATGTCTGTGTGAGCTATCTGAGTGTTAAAATATTTCTATGGTGGGATATTTCAACAATTATTGTTGTTTGATAACTACTGATGTGTATTGGTTGATTCATAACGCAGACATGGCTGGATGCATTCATTTTTGGCTATGTGTGTTTCAGGTGTCATTGTAGGCTAAGATGAAAGCAGTGGCATATAGTATTCTGGGAAGTTTCATTACAGTGGAGAAAGCTCACAGCAACAATGAATAGTTATTGTCAGTTCCAAACTTCATGTACAGCAATTAAATTCAGTTCCTCTCAGCATTTATTCTACATAATGCGCAACATAAAATTTCAAATTCAAGAACTGCAGTAGAAGGTGGTGCTACAAATCTTACAAAGTTGTGTCCAATTTTCGAGTCTTATCTATCATTAGGGATGAGCTTCATTCCAAATGAGGAGCCATGTGCGATTCTGCTCAACGAGACAAGACACCATTAAACCTATTTGCAAAGCTAACGTCTGCTTTATACATACATCATTGCTCCAGAGAACGAAAACTAATACTTATCAAATTACGCATCAGCAGCAGGGATCCTTAGGCTAAGTACGAAAGAAATATAAAGCATTTTATCGAAGGAGACGGCAATTTTTCCTACTGAGGATGCAAAGTTGGTAGTGTTATTCATTGTATAGTTTCTCGGATTTTCAGCAACGGCTATTTACCGTTTTGACAAACGTTTTTGTCCTTCAACCTACCTTGTAAAGTAGTATTGACCAAACCGACGGACGACCTGCATCTACAACGAACATATAGACTGACAGTGACATAAAATCAAATTCTGGTTGAATAGAATCTGCGTGTGCAGTTGTCGATCGGTGTTTATGAGTCCTACATCCGTTTTTGGGATTGGCTGGCTGGTTCTTCTTCTACGCCTCAAAACACCAACACTTAAACAAAACCGCACGGAACAAAGTATCATGTTTTTAGGGCATATGCGATATTTAATACCGACTGAGGTGTCGCAGTGTTTAAGACACTTCACCCGTATTCAGAGAGTGCATGGCTTAGATTCTTTATGTTACTCCCAGCTGTTGGCGGAATGGTTACTTTGAGAAGATCACTGCTGATGTCCTTCTCAATCTGCCCTAGTGGTCCACATCCAAACAACTCGACAAAGACGGGACGTATTTCCAAACTCTACTTTTCTTCATTTTCTAATTTGACACTGTTCAAAGACTCGTCAATATTCTAACCTCGTAGTAGCGAAATTACAAGACAAAGAAAAAATTGAAAAACTCTGTTTGTATTGCCAACTACTTTTGCCATGGCATACGATGTTTGGTGTGGCATTCGCGGTTTCGTATTAGTCTCTAAAGTGCACAAGCCCTTCTGTCAGCGTATGTCCTCTCTCTCTCTCTCTCTCTCTCTCTCTCTCTCTAGACACGCACGCACGCACAGAATCCCTGCCTGGGCGTAGCTAGAGGAAATTCACTCAGTTACCCCGTCAGACTTGTGAAAGCGCACCCCGTTACGGTAAGGAAACGAAAAGGTAACAGACCAAAAGCATTCTGTTGTGTAATACTGTACACGCATGACGCATAATGGCCTGCTCTGTGGAACAGTTTCAACTACTGGGTCGTAGAGGATGTCGCGACTGCAGCTCATCACCAGAGTTAGAAGCACAAATTAGAGATGCAGCATATGCAACAGAGCAAATGAAATGCACGGATGGATCATTTTTCGAAGTCTTCTAACATTTGCAGCTTTTAACGTGTAATTCGTCATAAATTTGTCTTATATTTGAAAAGTTGTTTATTTTACATAGCTGACTGGTATGTTGCATTGGGATTAAATCAATGGAATAAACCAGATATACACGAAAGGATTGCGGAGCGGCTGAAATGAGATTATCGGCAAACTTAACGTAAAAAATTTAGGACAGTGTGGTGGTGGTAGTAGTAGTAGTAGTAGTAGTAGTAGTAGTAATCGTGGTGGTGATGGAGGGATTCCACTACGTTAGAAGCAAAATAACACGCAACGGAAGAAGCAAGGAGGATATAAGAAGCAGACTATCACTGGTAAAGAGAACGTTGCCCACTAAAACAAGTCTGTAATTATCAAGCATATGCTTTAACTTAGGAAAGAAATTTTTAGAATGCTCTCTTGACAGCACAAAAACTGGCCGTGGCTGAAATTTGAATTACCCGCCGTGTTACGCAAGAACCGATGATGTAAAGGATGCGCAGATCTGCTCATAAAAGTAAGTAATACTTGTAGTTTGGAGTTAGTAGAAAGGTTAACACCTTTTTGACACTTAGCATAAGAACGTACCCTCTAAAAAACAAGCAAGAAAACGACGTCGCGTCATTTGTAGCACTGCGGGCCTAGTAAAGGCACTTCATTTCATGATGTGGAGTCAAGAGCGGTAAGAAGTATTGAAATGTTGGCAGACTTAGCATAAGGCTCTCGTAGCTGTGTGGCGTACTCGGTGATCTAATAGGTAACCGCCTGGCGACAAGGTTTGGTTCGTATTTGGCTTAGTGTAATTTTTTGCATTGCTTCATTAATTTGTTTAAGTGGTATAAATCACGAAATAATTAGATCGAACAGTTCACGGTTCTTATTGAGATTTTTTCGGCCCTCAAAACGGCGTTGCATGTGACTTCTTTGCCACTTAATATCCCGTCCAAAGGTCTTCAGCCTCAATGACTGGATGCGGTCTGTGGGAAGGGGGTCTTCGCGGTTCATAATAAATCTCTCATTTCCTACCAACTCCTTCCAGGCTGCTAAGGTGATGATCCAAAGTTTATCACGGGCTCTTGGCGCAAGTCAGGCCAGTATTCTAGCATGGTACGTTTCGTCTCTGCCCATAGGTTTTCAACAGGTTTTAGGTATGGAGCAGGACAGTCGAGAACGGAAATATCATTCTATTCCACAAACGATTCCTGCACCAATGCTGACATATGTATAGGAGACAGATCCTGCCAGAAACAGATTACGCTCTCAGGACGCACTGATGGGACCATAATATTGCTCATAATATGGGTATAATGAGCAGCATCAAGTCGACCATCTATCCTGTGAAGCATTCCAAGTCCGAAACTGCTACAGTCGCAGGACCACTCCGTGATGACACATGGATATACCTGAGGTCCAAACGGGTACCTTGGTGCCTTTGTGCTCGTACTGGACCATCATTCGTTGAGGAAAATACCGATTCGTCGAGAAATACCACGTTCCGCCAGTCACGACTGACACTGACCTCGGCTAACTCTAATCGGTGAGTCGATGATCACCACGGAGTCTCTCCACGAAGGCAGCACGACTGCTAAATAGTCCGGCCTCCCAAAGTTGGGGCCGAACCGTATTCACCGACCTGCGAAACGCAATAGTATGTACCAACTCCGCTGAGTTTAAAGAAAAGAGTTTACTGCGACGTGATGGCAAGTTCATTATCCTGGAAAGGTGTTGTTACACGCCAAAGTTCAGTTACCGCAAGCCCACTGGATTTTCCAGTATCTCGATAACGTTTTATTCATCGTCGCGCAGCTCACTCAGGAACGCCCTGGCCTCCAACGCCTTTAAATTCCCTTCATCGACAAGAGCAATGAAGCGGGCACGAAGAACCTGTTGACGATGAGGCATATCGCATGAATAATGTGACCAGACTGAAAGCAATGTGGTGCAGGTATTCGACCTTGCTTGTGTACTATCACTGGTGTTACAGAACGAATGGTGCGCTTGCAGAACTAACTGTGAATAATTATCTCATATTATGTGAGCAGTAGTAAATTTAATTTTTCAACTCCCGAGAGTTTATTCTCCACCATAAGTGACTCTCCTTGATTTATGGTCAAAATACTGAGAAGATCAATTACATGTAACGTTTTAAGTACTATTTCCTCGTGAGCATGTTCCCAAGGTAAACAACAAAATACATCTCTGATACAACACTGTCCCTCAGCTGGCCCGGCGACGGTGTAATTGCCCGACGTTGTAGCGACCGCTCTTGTTGTCTTGTTGTATAAGTAGGCGGTCCCTGATGTAACGGCAGCTGGTTGGCTCTGGTCTAGTATGCTTCGCAGTGTCTTGCATTTTCCGTGGCATGTAACTCAGATTCACTCAGCTGTACCCGTAAATTATTTGCAGAGCAACAATATATTTGGCCGGTCGGTGTGGCCGAGCGGTTCTAGGCGCTTCAGTCTGGAACCGCGCGACCACTACGGTCGCAGGTTCGAATCCTGCCTCGGGCATGGATGTGTTTGATGTCCTTAGGTTAGTTAGGTTTAAGTAGTTCTAAGTTCTAGGGGACTGATGACCTTAGATGTTAAGTCCCATCTCACTCGGCTAGTGAGCGGAAATAAAATACAAATGTCGTGAGGGAAAACATTGATGATCATATGCAAACGGCGTAGAAATTGTATTTCGTAAAATAGAAGACGAGAAAAGCAAATCAGAGGCTTAGTGTTGATAATATACAAACTTGGGCACAACAGGAGGCGCCTACCTATTATATGGTGAGCGGAATATGCTCTGGAGAAGCGACATGCATACACGAAAATTGTAACAACAAACTAATTTTGGTAACAGAGCCGCGGTCGCAACACCAGCTCCGGGATTAGCGTCTGCTGCTGACGCTAGAGCCAGTCTCTGGCTGCGGCGCGTTAAATTTGCGCATGCGCGTAGCCGCCGCCGCCTCCTCCTCCTCCGCCGCCGCCGCCTCCTCCTCATGCTGCTGCAGCCTGGCGCGCTCGCGAGCGGAAGGGCTCGTACGCCGAGGAAATTCCCATCACCCGCCAGTCTAATGCTGGGGTGAGCGTCATCGATCACAATCGTTTTGTCACGACACTGATGTTATGCAGAAGTACACGCATGGACGATCGAAAAGTCAGCCGATAATAAAACGTGAAGCGAGATAAAAAATTATCATCATAGACTGAGGGGGGTCTGTCATACAGTTCTGAAATACTGGGAGCGGATGTTTTGGGTCTAGTCGGACGATTGAATCGAATTTCTTGAAATCAGTGCAAGAGAACAATAATGAACTGTCATTGTGGACCTTGGTTTCAAATTTCAAATGAATAAAATTTAACTTCATTAAATGGGCAATACCTCATTAAGCTAACTAAAAGCCTTTCAGTACTTCAAGTATAGTTATGAACGACATTATTATTCGTGTTATGAGATCAAATAATTGCAAGTAACTTCTGTAAGCAGTTGACCGAAAATCTGGTGTATTTCCTATCTCAATTCTGCGTCTGACTGCCACTCAGAAGAATTTGTTTGAATTCCCGGTATCGCTAAGGATTTTTCCTTGGCAGAACAGGGTTTACTTAGCCTCGTGTGACATCTGAGGATCTACTTCAATGAGAAGTAGCAGTTCCAAGTTCTGGAAAGCCTACAGCGACCGGGAGAGCGGTGCGCTGACCGCATGCCCTCCATACGGCGTCAGAATTACGGCTCCTTGGCAGAGGATGACGCTACAACCGGATGGCGTCCCGCAGTTCTCTAAACCTAATAGTGTTTTTTTTTTCTTTTATGTGGTCTCACGTCTTCATATAATTACTGAATTGACCATTCACTTGTCTTACACACAGATATTTCATCCGGCATTTCTTCTATCTCAATTTTGTAAATATAGCGAAAATGTTTTCTACAACTTAAAAATCCATGTTTATATGAAATATCTGTGTTTCGATCGTCGGTTCTGAGGTTGGTTCAATGCAGCTATCCTCTTCATTTCAGCATAACTGCCGCCCCTCGCGTTATCGACAACGTACCATATGTAGTTATGCCTAGGTGTGTCCCTGTGATTCTTTACATCTACCATCTCTTCAGCTGCTCTGTTCAGCAACGACTCGTGTCGTGACAAAAATTAAAGTCATACGGCGGGGTTAGCTGGGAGACCCTGAAGATTTGGTACAACTGCCTAAGACTGCGTTCATAGTGGCACCAACAGCGATCGCCAGACACCGCCGAAGACATCTTGGTCACAGTGTGTCCGATCTCTATCGACAGTTTTTAGGGGGATCAAGTAGATTAAAGTCTATTCTTTCAAGGAGGTTACAATCTGCTGGGGCCGAAAGATGACACTGACTGTGGCGGAGGAATCGCCCATTTGTAGGTCGTAAAATGATGACACTTTCTCGCCTGGACTTGGATCGTTGAGGCTGTGGTAACTGCAATCGAATGGCGACCCGATAATGATACATTCCTGTTTACAATAATCTTTTACTCATTTTGATAAAGAGACGGGATTTCAGCAAGCGGTAGACTGTTGCCCATCGATGGCGTAGGTTGGTGCCAGTGCACTGCACAACGATGTCTGCCTGTTCGGTAGACAGCAAGCATTAGCTGCGACGGTAGGTCCCGTCACCGATGTGTGTCAGGTTCAGCTCCTGGTAGCCTGTCTGTCTCGTGGGCGCTGCGAACCATACCAGAGAGTACGATGTTTAGACCGCAGTGTCTAGCATGTCCGAAGTCTAAGGCATATGGTCGCACTGGGCGGTGATCAGCAACGATGAAAGCCATCAGGAACCGGTGAACAACAACAACAGCAAGACCGAGGAAGCCCTAGCAGGATCGAACATGCGACCTGTAAGGGAGGTGGTCGTCAGCCGACGATAGTCACCCTGCAGGTGATCCAGCAGTGCGAAGTCGCCAAGTCGTCTGCATGCAGCTCCCAGCTCAGGCAGGCACCTGCAGCTACTGCAGACGATGTCCTTGCAAGGTTACTGGATGCATCATCTGGCCCTGCCGTGCTCTTTGCCTCCAAGTTAACAGCTGATGAAGGTGCTCGTGTTCGGCATCACGTGCTCACCGAGATACCGTCATGTACAGAGAAAGTCGGCGAGCATTTGAGGACGTCTAGGAGTGAGGGTCTCGTTTGGGGGTGGGGGGTATTTATGAAAGTCTGCTGACCCGTACTTCTCTGACAGCAGCACCCCAAAACCGGAAGGGACAACACGCTGAAGAGGCCGGGAGTTGTCAGTGAGAAGTGATAATTTAAATTGGTCTGATTTCCTTGTTTAGTCAGCTCCTTCAGCAGCCACCTACAGCTATAATACTATCCAGCTACACCCTTCAGAGGCGCTGGCTAGCTTCTTCCACTTCTTGAGCAAGCACTAGCCGCGCGGGATTAGCCGAGCGGTCTCAGGCGCTGCAGTCATGGACCGTGCGGCTGATCCCGGCGGAGGTTTGAGTCCTCCCTCGGGCATGGGTGTGTGTGTTTGTCCTTAGGATAATTTAGGTTAAGTAGTATGTAAGCTTAGGGACTGATGACCTTAGCAGTTAAGTCACATAAGATTTCACACACATTTGAACATTTTTTGAGTAAGCACTCTTTCATTATGAATATGCCTTCTTGTGAAACTGTGTCTGGACTTCAGACTGACTCTCGCATTCGTCTGTAAGACGTCGTTTTGCTAAACGTCACAGGAACAATTCATCGCAAGTGATGGAATCGAGGCGCAATAAACCTTTTCTAGTTTTTCGAGTACTGTACACACTCCTGTTAGTTATTGGAATGCTGAAACAAGTTTTACAAATGTGTTAGATTAAGAGGGAATGTTGTATTACATGATTTGCATGATACTTGGAGAAACTGAAAAGCAAAATTACATAAACTCGGCACAACTTGAAATAAATTCAGCAAAACAGACACATGTCATTTAATCTCCAATGATTGTCAGTCACCGTACGCCTGAAAGACAAATATAAATTTTAGAATAAGATACTCTGAACACCTAAGGCACTGAAAAGTGGAAATACATACGCCACATTTGCAATGCACCTCATCTAACAGAACCACCACCCTCCTGGCATAAAAACCTACCACAGCTCGGTGAAGATCCGTTGTAGTAACTTCAAGCATCTAAATTGACCTAAACCACTTACCTCACTTGAACACACATTTTTTTTTTTTGAGATTATAATCTAGGAATAAAATTTCCAATAGAGATTTTTCCCGTGTTGCGTATGACATACTGCATTGTAAGTATAGACACGAGGTTGAAATGGCTAGAAAGCCACAGAACATGCATGATGTAATATAACATAAAGTTCAATTAACTGACATTAAATTTTTCAGTCTTTAAAAACCTGTGGTTTTCTACAGAGGAGCGATTTCAGACCATAGATTTCGAGACGTTATTTTTATATTTCTCATCCACAGGATGTCACAAACCCATTCTTTCTTTTACTAAACTTAAAAATTTGTCACCATCCATTTTTTGCGTATGGGGACGTCGGCCGTTTCTACAGCAGGTAATACTTATTTGAATTCCACCGAGCTTAGTCTGAAGTTCGCGGGTTGGCGTACTGATGCGAAAGGATCGGCCATCTACGACCGATGTCGGTCGTCTGCAGAATTTTCCGACCTCGGTGTCACTGTGACCACCGCCTAAATCATTGGTGCGCCAAGGAACGCGGGGAACTTCCCTCAGCCGTCATGTAGAGACACACGGCTTAATTATACACATAATTTACAACTGATCCTCGATATATGAAAGTGAGCTGCTCATGAATTGGGATTTGTGAGGGCTGCGTGAGACGCAGCAAATTTTTATGATTACAGAGGCTCTGCGCCCCACAAGAGATGGATATTAATTTAGACTGGACCATCTGCCTCCCGGGGGTGCTACGTTCGAGGCACATTCCAAGGCTGCAACGGTGGCCGAATCTATGCCTTATATCTCTCAGTTTTTTCTCTGCCTAAGTACGAACAAACAACAGACCACCTCTGTTATAAAAAATAACATGAATTAAAAGGCATGCATTCAGTCATTATCATTTGTATCTGGATCAACATTATACATTAACTGCATCAGAATTGTCGAATGTAGTAAAGCACATGATTGATATATTAAGGAATATGTAAACGGGGCGAAACACAAGACTAAATTTAAGTGGCACATACTCTTCCCATACTCTGCTTCAATCCGGCAATTTGCCTAACCTCGTTATTGGAAATGACCGTTTGGCGTCATTGGCCGGGAGGCCCCTTACGGGGCTGGTCCGGCCGCCTTGGTACAGGTCTTATTATATTCGACGCCACATTGGGCGACCTGCGCGCCGGCTGGGGCTGAAATGATGATGAAGACAGCACAACACCCAGTCCCAGAGCGGAGAAAATCCCCGACCCAGCCGGAAATCGAACCCGGCCCCTTAGGACAGCAATCCGTCACGCTGACAACCCAGCTATCGAGACGGACACTTTGTTATTGTCTAATGTATACATCAGGTGGCTTCCTGCAGTCTACAATTTTAAGGTATTTATAACACTGATCTAGATGCAAATGACAATGACTGGACAGATTTCATACAATTATTGTCGCTTGTTTTTAAAATCCGAGCATGGCCTGCGTTTGACAGAAACTGGCAGTTTTAATCAAGTGAAATACAGCTGTTGTGCCAAATAACGTTCTTTAAAGAGTATTTAAAAGCCGTAAGTCATCACTTATTAAAATAATAAGTAAAATTATTTTCAGAAATGTTAGAGTGATAACATTCTGCCACACGGTTTGACATTGGATGGATTGAAATCTCTCTTTGTTGTGTTTTATATTACTGCGCAGATTGGCTGCAATGTCACTATCAGATATTGGTGTTGTATAACCCATCATAACTGATGGACTCGGATTAGAGTACAAGCACTTACGAAATCAAACAATGGTACTCACATAGGTCGTTGGCTGCACTTCACAATGAAAGACGAGACACCAGGTATATCGCAAGTAGTCTGCTACGTCACTGCTGTTGAAGATACACCTGGTGTCTCGTCTATAGTTAGTGCGAAACTCGGCCAATTCCTTAAGTTTTTACCATAATGTAATTTGATGGGTGTACGCACTCTAACCCAAGTAAGTCCATTTTGATGGATTATACTATACAATTATTTGAAAATGGCTTCATAGCCGAAAGTGGGCAATATTCGAAACAAAATAATGACGAACCAAATTATGTTCGAAAAGCCGCTAAAATAAAACTATAATAAAAATGAGAAGAGAAAGTTAATCCATCTGCATAAGGTCGGCCGCTAGCACCGTTGCGTGCATCAGCAGCTGTAACCCTTTCAGGAAACCCTTCAGAAACATGGGCATATGTACAGCAGTCTCAGTACATTTTTCTTTATGACGTCAGTCTTAATCAGTGACAGTTCAGGTACAACAGTATATTTCGTAAATTTAGTAACAGAAAGAGGAATGATCTGCACTCTCTACTAAAATTATCAAGGCGCAGAATGGAGTGAAGAATGCATCTCTTTCAGGATGGTATTTTTGGCACCACGAGGAGAAGTAAAATTTATGTAAACATGTGACCAAATCCTCATCTGCTTCGAGATGATAGTTTCTTGAACACCTTTGGCACAGAGATAACATGCACGAGGAAAACCTTATCAAGAAGCACGCATGAGGGTGTCAGGTCCATGTGAAGTTCATTTAGTAATCGTACGCGACAAGTATGTGGTTCACTGGCTAAGTTAACAATGCCTGACTACAAATCCATATGCCTAGGATTCAATACGCAGTCGTTCTTAAGATATTTTCGACACTCGCCGCTTATTTCGTCGTCCTCTGTAGCTGAGTGGTCAGCGCGTCTAACTACCATACGGAGACACGGGTTCGATTGCCAGTACTGCAACGTGGTCCACTCAGCATCGCGAGGCCAGCTGAGGACTACTTGAATGAGAAGTTGTGTCTCCAAGGTTTGGAAAACTGACAACAGCCGTGAGAGTGGTGTGCTAAACCTCGTGCCCTTGCATACTGCACCCGAACGTTGCCATATGCAGAGGATGATTCGGCCGCCAGTTCTTATCCAGTAGCGTGCTGGTCCTGATAGCAGAGCTCAGTTCCTTTTAGCTTTCACCTCTGAAATGATATTTATATGTGAACAATTTCAAGTTACACAGTGGTTCAGAGTCGAGGTTAAATCGTAGAGTTCAATATAACTGAGTAATTCAATTTAGAGGTGTGAGGAGTGTAGGAGCATAACAGTTTCCATAGGACAGGGCCTAGCAAAGTACGGTTGTGTTTCACCAGCCCTAGAGTCACGACAGCTACAGGTCCCCACTGCCCTTACTTCGGTCAAGTACCCCGTGTAAATGTACGTCCACGTTAATGAAGGAAAGAGACTGATACTCAATCAAGCGTCATATGAGAGACAGTGAATATGAAAAGTAGTACAATACACATGTGCAGTGGAATATTGCCTAGCAAGTCTAACCATCACGTTGATATCTGTAGTAAGATAATTACTGCTCTCTCAGCCGCGGGCAGAAGGACCAGGTATAACACCATCAGCTTAGACTGGGTTACTGTGATCGACCGGCTTGGTTAGTGCAGTCTGTTCTTACTGGCTATATTCTTTCTAAGGGACCAATCCATTTATTCAGCTTAAGCTATTGAGGAAGGCCACGCAAAATCTAAAACTGCGCAGCCGGACATGGATTTGAAGCAGATTTCTCACAAATACGAGTGCAGTCGATGCCTACTTTGCTTCCAGAATTCCCCAGTATTGTAAAGTTATTTATCCGACAGTCTGGATATTTGTGTGCGCTTTTTCTGCCACATTAAGCCTTTAGTGACGATGTCATGTCGTAAGGTAAATGGCGTTAAGGGCAACTACGCAAATGTCCAGATTGTAAACACGTAAGCACTTGCTTGATGTGTCTGAGTAACTGATTTCATAGCATCTTCCTTCATAGCGACTGCCATGCATTTGATCCATGTAACATGCATCCAACCAAGCCAGACTAACAACCGGAAAGACATGGCGTAAGCCACTGAAAGATGCTTGTCGCTCCCGAAACTGGTGTAACGGAATGAAGAAAGGAAGGTAGGTTAAGGTTAATTGTTGCACCAGATTATACTGATTTACTTAAAATGCCTTTGACGTAGCACAAGACATTCCCTCAGTCGGTCTAAGGCGCTGCAGTCACGGACTGTGCGGCTGGTCCCGGCGGAGGTTCGCGTCCTCTCTCGGACATGGGTGTGTGTGTTTGTCCTTAGGATAATTTAGGTTTCGTAATGTGTAAGCTTAGGGACTGATGACCTTAGCAGTTAAGTCCCATAAGATTTCACACATTCCCTCAGTCTTTAATTTACTGTTTAATGAATTAAGTACAATCTCGCTGTATGTGTAACTTGCCTTCCCATTATTGGAAACCTAATTATTTGTAGTCGGATTATTAAGAAGACGCTTATACATATTATCTTTTCTAAAATTTAAAAAATGTTAGAAAAATGTGAAACTAGATGGAAATTTGATGGTATTTCTTTATCTCCTTTCTTATACAGAGCCTTAGCTTCAGCATATCGGGAAATGTTCTAGTGATAAATGACTGGTCACAGAAATAATTTTCTATTTTACTAAATTCGTGAGAAAACTCCGTAATAAACTTTATTTTGTTGTGAACACTACTTCTCCTGGTGCAGTGAGTGTAATATTTATGTTTCTGAAATTATTTTGTAATGACTGGTCAGAGATATTCCATGGCAGCATCTTCTGGTGCCGACAGCCCTATATTTTCAGTAAGAGATGTGAAACGCTTGTTAAAAGTTTTGCAGCAGTGCACCGGGAGAAAAATTAACATTCCTGTTCGGTTCAAGGAAGCCATAGAGATTCAGAAACACGACACTAGCGTCAACAAGAGAGAGGGAAGTCTGAGGATATCCGGAGCACGGATTCCCTCGCTGCAGCGAAAGATCGTTGCATGTAACAAGGGGAGGAGCACATAGGTAATGATCAGCGAATAGTCCTCAGCCGTTGGCGAGACAAATACACACAACCTCCGGCCGTGGGCTCGACTCCAGTCCGTCATCACAATACAAGGCGAAACCGTGACAATACTAACTACTCGTTCCAGCGAAACGTCAGGAAAACCACAAAACACCTTTATACTGCACACTCCGAAACGATCACCAACTGACCACACGCCAGGCAAGGACGATGTTTTAGTGGAACGAAAATTGGGTGGACGATTCGGCCACTCTGTATACCACAATCCGACGCACTCTGATCTATATCTCAGGGCACAGCGTTTCCACCATCCACAGCAGAAGAGAGCTGTTTTAAATACACTCCTGGAAATTGAAATAAGAACACCGTGAATTCATTGTCCCAGGAAGGGGAAACTTTATTGACATATTCCTGGGGTCAGATACATCACATGATCACACTGACAGAACCACAGGCACATAGACACAGGCAACAGAGCATGCACAATGTCGGCACTAGTACAGTGTATATCCACCTTTCGCAGCAATGCAGGCTGCTATTCTCCCATGGAGACGATCGTAGAGATGCTGGATGTAGTCCTGTGGAACGGCTTGCCACGCCAATTCCACCTGGCGCCTCAGTTGGACCAGCGTTCGTGCTGGACGTGCAGACCGCGTGAGACGACGCATCATCCAGTCCAAAACATGCTCAATGGGGGACAGATCCGGAGATCTTGCTGGCCAGGGTAGTTGACTTACACCTTCTAGAGCACGTTGGGTGGCACGGGATACATGCGGACGTGCATTGTCCTATTGGAACAGCAAGTTCCCTTGCCGGTCTAGGAAGGGTAGAACGATGGGTTCGATGACGATTTGGATGTACCGTGCACTATTCAGTGTCCCCTCGACGATCACCAGTGGTGTACGGCCAGTGTAGGAGATCGCTCCCCACACCATGATGCCGGGTGTTGGCCCTGTGTGCCTCGGTCGTATGCAGTCCTGATTGTGGCGCTCACCTGCACGGCGCCAAACACGCATACGACCATCATTGGCACCAAGGCAGAAGCGACTCTCATCGCTGAAGACGACACGTCTCCACTCGTCCCTCCATTCACGCCTGTCGCGACACCACTGGAGGCGGGCTGCACGATGTTGGGGCGTGAGCGGAAGACGGCCTAACGGTGTGCGGGACCGTAGCCCAGCTTCATGGAGACGGTTGCGAATGGTCCTCGCCGATACCCCAGGAGCAACAGTGTCCCTAATTTGCTGGGAAGTGGCGGTGCGGTCCCCTACGGCACTGCGTAGGATCCTACGGTCTTGGCGTGCATCCGTGCGTCGCTGCGGTCCGGTCCCAGGTCGACGGGCACGTGCACCTTCCGCCGACCACTGGCGACAACATCGATGTACTGTGGAGACCTCACGCCCCACGTGTTGAGCAATTCGGCGGTACGTCCACCCGGCCTCCCGCATGCCCATTATACGCCCTCGCTCAAAGTCCGTCAACTGCACATACGGTTCACGTCCACGCTGTCGCGGCATGCTACCAGTGTTAAAGACTGCGATGGAGCTCCGTATGCCACGGCAAACTGGCTGACACTGACGGCGGCGGTGCACAAATGGTGCGCAGCTAGCGCCATTCGACGGCCAACACCGCGGTTCCTGGTGCGTCCGCTGTGCCGTGCGTGTGATCATTGCTTGTACAGCCCTCTCGCAGTGTCCGGAGCAAGTATGGTGGGTCTGACACACCGGTGTCAATGTGTTCTTTTTTCCATTTCCAGGAGTGTACATTAACATACATAAAGCTACCGCTTTATGCGACTACAATCACTTGGATTCCGAGATCAATCATCTGAAGTACGTGTTCTGAATAGATGGCTGTGGGATTAGAAGTACAAAGTTAGAGCACTATAAGAAAAGAAAACGCAAAATTCTGGAAAAGGCGTAAGAAAAAATGGCTCTGAGCACTATGGGACTTAAAATCTGAGGTCATCAGTCCCCTAGAACTTAGAACTACTTAAACCTAACTAACCTAACGACATCATACACATCCATGCCCGAGGCAGGATTCGAACCTGCGACCGTAGCGGTCACGCGGTTCCAGACTGAAGCGCCTAGAACCGCTCGACCACACCGACCGGCCGAGGCGTAAGACCCTGTTAAGAACAGTGTGGGTCTCAGTCACTGGAGTTCATGAGATGGCTTATGAGTGCCGAAGCAACTACGACAGTCTATCCGTACCGTTACTGACCGCTGTGCAGAACACCAAACGCACATTTCAAATGGAGAACATAAGAAATCAATAGTTGCTGAGCAAGGTCTCACAAATAAACACAGAATAACGTTTGATGGAAGTAAACCATTGTCCCATGCGTCTACATAAGGAGATTTTTTTGTTAAAGAAGCAGTATAAATTAGAACTTGTGAAAATAGCGCCAACCGGGAGAGCGGCTCCAATCTTCACGGTGCACGGAAGCGAATTCTCGACGCTTGGAAGACGAAGAAAAATGCACTGAATCGTTTTCGGTCCTGCGAGAGCGGGGCCGTCGCCATTGACAACATCGACAAGATCTCCGTTAGTATGACGCAACACTTGTTTTAATTAATTTAAATAAACTGCGGAAAAAAATCCTTAGCTTTCGAGTCCATGACTTCGTGAGTGTTAATCCAGTGTGCCACCTCGCTCGGTGGATTAGTGGAGTAACATATTCAGTAGTTAGTGTCTGGTTCTCTATCATTAACGGGGCAAGCTGGCCCAGAAGCAGTCACGGAGTTGCAGCTATAAAACAGTGATGTGGGTCTGCTGTCGGTGTGTCATACCGGCGGGGGAAGCCGCAGGTCGTTACCTTGCTGGTACAGCGTACGGCCATTAGCGAGCCGCGCTGTGTTTTGCGCCGGCGAGACCCTCCCATCGATTCGACGGCTCGTCGCGTCGCCCACCGCCCACGCGAGCACATCTTACGCCGCGATTATGCACCCCCACTGCCGAGTGGGCGAGCTGCGTTTCCGCTCTCACCCGCCACCAACGTGGAAGTGATTCTGAAGACTCAAAAGTTACACAGTCCCATCTACACTCGTCTGAAATGTGATTTGCACATATATCTGTAAGCAAGAGCGCACCCAGGATCCGAGCTAGGATGGGAGGGGCAGGGACGGGGGGGGGGGGGGGGGCCGAGGAGGAGGAGGAGGAGGAGGAGGAGGAGAGTCCTCGGTGGTGGCAAGTCGTATTAATTTTGCAGTGAATGGCGAAATATTTTTGAGATTTTACTTTAAATCATCCTGGAAGCACTTGCTGCTAGTCAGCATCCATTATAAACTCCACCTTTCTTCAAACTGATAATGAACTGACGTCTGTCTTAGTGCTACACGGAAAGTGTTCATATTTATACGTTGGGCGTATAACTATTTCCAGATTTCTCAGCCAACTTTAGAATAATACAGCAGCGCGGAAGGTACTAGTCTCGCAAAATTCCAAAGATTCTAGAAAATTACAAGCTATGTTTAACACAAGATACTTTCCAGATGCAGAAACGAAGGAAGGGCTTTGCCAAGAGACCGGCAGCAGATTACACTTCAGACAGATAAACGCACCCATTCTCAGGCTGACTCTACGTATTACCAAAAGCGAATTTGACATACAAAGGCAAGAAAGAATGGAGAAGACCGTTCACTAACAAAAACATAAATAAGATTGTATTTCCGTTTAGTATGGGGTCTGCTGAACTCAAGATTTGATCTAAACAAATTATTATTATTATCATTCTTATATTAGAACATTTTATATACAGGCTGGTTATAATTAAACTTGTACTACTTAAAAGGGCCCCATGACATTCAAGCGATCGCAGGACAACGAAACTTTGCGTAAACATTTGTAAGGATTTGCGGAAGGGAAATACATACTTATTGTAAAAATGTACTAATGTGCTACATCTCCTTCTAAACCACTGGATCGATTTCAACTAAACTTGGTCCACATATCACTTACTGTCAGGAAAGATTCGCTATCAAACGGGTGGGGGTGAAGAAGTGTAGCCTACGCGCGAATACCCTGACATCGTTGGTCCAGTATTTCAGAATGAGAGCGTTTAGTGACTTATAACAAACTTTACACATGATTTCAAAACTTAACGAAACCTCTTCTCGCTGATAGCCGCCACAAAATGATGAAAAGAAGACAGGTTATTGATTACTACATATTCGCTCTTCATGCAGTCAGACTGCCGCATCAAGCATGACGTTTTAATTTATCGCCTCTTTACTACTAACTGTGCCAGCACCACTTTTTTTTGCAGACAGCATTCACATATAACACTGAATGTATCTGCAAAATTATATCAATGTGCGGTACACGGTTCAGGAGAGAGGCGTCATAAATACCAAAATGCCTGATAAACTGACGTATCATGCATAACGTTACTTAGCCACCAACAGTTTCCACAAGAAGTCTCCCGCTGTTCGCCTCGGTAGCCGTGCGGTCACCACGCCAAATTGCTAAGCGGATGGGCTCGATTCCCAGCTAGGTCTGAGATTTTCTGCGCTCGGGCGCTGGGTGCTTGGTTGTCCTTACATTTTTATAGTCATCATTGACATTGCTATTGAGATAGCTGAATGGAAAAAAGGAACTTCTCAGACAGTGACCACATATGCCACTGAAAATAACTACAAAATTATATCATTGTACGGCCTATCAAGAGATATCACGCCGGGCGGGGTGGCCGAGCGGTTCTAGGCGCTACAGTCTGGAACCGCGCGACCGCTACGGTCGCAGGTTCGAATCCTGCCTCGGGCATGGTTGTGTGTGATGTCCTTGGGTTAGTTAGGTTTAAGTAGTTGTAAGTTATAGGGGACTGATGACCTCAGAAGTTAAGTCCCATACTGCTCAGAGCCATTTTGAACCATTTTTGAGATACCACGTCATAAACATAGAGCTACGTGAAAACGTAGCTGCAGAGCGAAATTCGCTACATATACACATGAACTCTGTGTACAAATTGATGTGTTGGCAGAAGAGCCAACACCATGTTGCTAGAGGAGGCCGAAATGCACGCGTTTAAGCTCACGCAAACTGGCGTGAGGTCTGGAACAGGACAATGTAATTAATATAGCCAATAAGGTACGTTGCTGCTGGAATACTTAACTTTAATCCATAATTGGTGTACATCGCTCTTAACAGTACATTAATAACAATCTCAATATAAACTGGTAATGGCGCCTTGCTAGGTCGTAGCAAATGACGTAGCTGAAGGCTATGCTAACTATCGTCTCGGCAAATGAGAGCGTAGTTTGTCAGTATAGCATCGCTAGCAAAGTCGGCTGTACAACTGGGGCGAGTGCTAGGACGTGTCTCTAGACCTGCCGTATGGCGGCGCTCGGTCTGCAATCATTGACAGTGGCGACACGCCGGTCCGGGTCCGTCGTATACTAGCGGACCGCGGCCGATTGAAAGGCTACCACCTAGCAAGTGTGGTGTCTGGCGGTGACACCACACAAATATGTGAGGAAATATGTAAAATATGTATGACGTGTGTACGCGGGCAAACCCACGGGTAAAAAGTTTCTCCTAAACCCCTGGATCAGTTTCAACCAAACTTGGCACACATACTGCTTACTATCTGGAAGAAAGTAATGCTGGATAAGAACCAGCAACCTCTTATTTGGGTAGAGATGGTAACGTGGAGAGAGAAGGGGGGAGGTGAAGATGGGCCAGATAGGGTGAGGAGGACATGGACGGAGAGAGGGGGAGGAAAATGGACAGAAAGGGAAGAAGAAGAGATGGCAGAGAAAGTCGGAAGGCGGATACGGACTGATACAATAACTAGAATAAGTACATGCCCGGACAGTTCTCAGATCATAACAAATAAACCATTGAAATAAACACATTTTAACTTTAACGTGAGAGGGTAACATTTGTTAATTGCGTACCATGTTTGCGTTCCAGGTGACAAACGTTACTCAGTGTGACGACCATCTGCATCCACGGCAGATCGGAACCGCACTAGAGATTGCTGTACTGCTTCCCGAAACATGTCAGTTGGACTATGGAATGTTCATCTGTTGTTACGCGGCTCGTGAACTACTTCAAGATCGCACATTGCATCCTGCATTCTCGGCCTAGCAACAGTGACTTCTTCAATAATTAGTGGCGCAATTGGCGGTCTTCCTATCCCAAGAGCAATTCTCAAATCGTCAGTTAACTTGAACTTCGGAATCACGATCTTCAACCCAAGTACGAAACGAGGACCTCTGCGTGTTCCTTTAATAAGTCGATCCTCTCGAGGAGTAGCTGCTCTATTGCTGATGTTTTGATAAAACAGCTTTACGAGTAAAGTCCTGCTCACCTAGTCCAGAACCCTGTTCATTGTAACTGTATGCACGCTGATGGTTGTTTTTCAACTCTACGTCGCCGTACCAGTACCGGCGACTGAAGGCAGGTCATAATACTTAACATTACGAACAACGCAAATCCTGCAGCCCACAGTCTGAACATCATTCCAATAAAGTTGGGTATCCATACGGCGCTACGGTCGCAGGTTGGAATCCTGCCTCGGGTATGGATGTGTGTGATGTGCTTAGGTTAGTTAGGTTTAAGTAGTTCTAAGTTCTAGGGGACTGACGGCCTCGGAAGTTAAGTCCCATAGTTCTCAGAGCCAATTGAACCATATCCATACGGTAAATAGTTTCCTGTCTACACTGCTCAAGAAACGGAAGTTTAATTATAACCACCCTGTATTTCACTGACGAACTTCTTGTGATTGTGGTCACAGTAATGCAATTTTTTTGTAATAGACATCGTAGTCGTCACTGAGTGCAGTTACGGCCTGATGGCAGTTATCGAGTGGTATACTGCTAGGACTGTGCTTTAAACTTTAAAACAAAAGTAAAAAACTTCTGACATGTAATCATGTCATCGTCATACCGATGTTAACAACTTTAACATGAATCCCACCAAATCACTACTTTTGTACGCTGTTTACTCTCTGACGGAAGTGAAGAAAATACGACCTGTGGTTATGTTTTCCCGTCATCTAAAAATGGTTCAAATGGCTCTGAGCACTATGCGACTTAACTTCTGAGGTAATCAGTCCCCTAGAACTTAGAACTAATTAAACCTAACTAACCTAAGGACATCACACACATCCATGCCCGAGGCAGGATTAGAACCTGCGACTGTAGTGGTCGCTCGGCTCCAGACTGTAGCGCCTAGAACCGCACGGCTACTCCGGCCGGCTTTCCCGTCATCTGCTTCAGTTATTATGTGTACTGTAGAAGAATAGTGATTCGGTGGCGTTCATGCCGACATCTTTAACATCGATACGTCGAGGACATGATTACACGTCAAAAGGATTTTATACATGTGCTGGAACACAGTCCTTTGCAGAATACAGCTTGATAATTATTACGTAAACTTAAGATGGAGGGGGAGAAAGGCAACGAAAGGAAAGTGAAGGAATTGATGATATCAGCTGCATCGGGACTTTATACGGAATCGTTTTTTTACACACACGGAGTAGCCAGTCCTCTGACCGAACACACTGAGCTACCGTGTCGACGATAATGTGTGCTGGACTGGGACTCGAACCCAGGACCTCCTGCTTACTAGGCAGTCGCGTCAACCACTGAGCCATCCGGACACAATGTTCATCGCAAATCCACGGACTATCTCTGCACGCTCCCCGGGCCGACCTAACGCCACCTATACGCAGTCCCCGTCCAAATCCTCCACCCCTGCCAATTTTAGATTCCCGCTGGAGGCCGAACGATATTGTGCATCTTCACTGTAGGTTGTGGATTCTTTCCCCATTGAGACGAATCAATTTTATGAACGCGTGGTGTCCGTTCTTTCGGCCATGTCTGAAAGAAGAGACACCACGTATTCATATACCTGATGACTGTCGTATGTCTGATATTGCAATAGTTTATACATAACATCTGCAGTCAATCGTGAAAGAAAAAAAAAGCATCTGTGGCATGTTAAAAAGTGAAGTGGGTAGGGGGAGGCTGGGAGAAAGAGTAGTGAACTGTGTCCCCGCACCCCACCCCTCTAGGTACACCTACGTCTTTAGGTAATTAAAAAGCCTGCACCAACTGCGATACTGGGCGTATTAAAAGAGTAATGGCCATTGAGTCACAAAAAAACGTATTCTATAGGAAAAGATTTTACTGGCGGTTTAAGTTTCGTACAAACCTACTTACACATTTTGGGTTAATCGCCGTTCATATCTAAGCACTTTTCAGGGCATCGTTCTGGCTTCTTGAGCTCCTATGTATAGAAATTCTCCACCCTTAGAATCGAACCAGTATGAGGGGAAGCAAGTGCGGTTTCCTAAACATAACAGAGGTACTACTGAGTCTCGGGACTTCGTCGTACTGCGCGTAACAGCCAGTGCTAAAGGTGGGATTGCGTTTGCTGATATTGAGTACGTTACCAGAAGTAATTGGTATATGGTCTGTGTAAAATTTTATCATGTTCAGAGTAGAATTATGAGGAACTGAATATTATTAAGTTAGACGTAAATTTATTAAATGTTTTGTAGTTATTACTTTTTATGTACATTTTGAACCTCTACAAACGTAACCTACAATTTGAAATTTCTGGGAGATGTTTATTTTAACATAAAAATTCTGTTCTGAATCCCAATTAAATTATTTTCATTATTTTCCAAATTACTGATAAAAATGTGCTTTCCTACCGTACATCTTACAAACACGGTAGATTAATTAATCGTTAGAACTGGGATACAGCGTTTAAATCACAGGCCTAATTTCAACTAAGAAATGAATAGAGCTGTATGATATGTGACAGTTGTAAGAACAATATTTTAGGATGTAGTAAGTTTTAAACGTAATGTATTGGAGATGAAAGCAACAGTTTACATTTTTCCTTGTTATATTTATTAAAAAAATATTATATTGAAGTTACCTACACATAGTTTTATATTCGTTGTCTGCAACTGAGGAACTTCCATAGCCTTTCAATTACAAGACCGCCAAGGTGCTGTTAGAAAAAAATCTGCAAAAGGGTTTGTCTGAATTTGGATAGCTTCCACTCAGTATGCCGGCCGGGGTGGCCGAGCGGTTCTAGGTGCTACAGTCTGGAACCGCGCGCCCTCTACGGTCGCAGGTTCGAACCCTGCCTCGGGCATGGATGTGTGTGACGTCCTTAGGTTAGTTAGGTTTAAGTAGTTCTAAGTTCTAGGGGACTGATGACCTCAGATGTTAAGTCCCATAATGCTCGGAGCCATTTGGACCATTCAGTACAGAATTGTTAAAACGAGGAGTAGAGACATTTTTTTTATCCAAATGAAGTTGTTTCTTACTCCTAATACGGGTTTAAGTGCATTTAGTTTTCATCTTCTTGGAACAGCAGTTAATTTTTCAGTACAGTAGGTAAGATTTCAGGAAGTGGACAGAAAATAGCAGATAATCAGTTTTGGTTATTTTCTCTCATTTCCAAAAGTGGTCAGTTGGTCCCTGTTAAGTGGATGGAAGGAAGAACGGACAGTCACTAAATTTAAAAGCCGGCGACAGAGACGCCCCACGAGTTGACAATGTCTGTCTTGAGTTTCTCGTCATTTTCAAACCATTAGCCAAGTGATTGTTTCAAGCGCAAGAAGAGCTAATAGTCATTAGGAGTGGGGACTTCCCTTTAGCGTAGTTGGTCGAATAGCTCTCGCCGCAAATTCTGACCGGCACCGTGATGCAGCTAGCTGTGGGTGGAGAGGCGTTGTGGACGAGGACTATCCCAGATTACAGTTACGCGTGCCGCCGAATTTGAATAGCAGATCTCTGTGACATTTTTCGGTTTTGGCGAAACTGAATTGCGCTACTGCATTGACTGTTGTTTTTATCTTGTATCTGTGCAGGATACCCACTTATCGTCAGCCGTAGCAATATGGAGAAACAAGGAACCTATCATCTCCCTCTTGTCGAAACCGGTCCATAAACGCTTAACATTATTTGTCCTTTGTCTAGTTCGGTATGCATTTCTGGTACTCAACTTGCACACAATTTGCGATGTACGATCTTTTCCGTGACAATCGTGCAAAACAGTGGTGTATCCAGAATAAGGGAATTCATCAGCCAGATCACAAATCGTCTCTCGTCAATTACATTGCTGTGTTCGGTCCACTTATTGCACGACGTCATTGGTCTGGATACTGGGCCTACCACTCTGCTCTTCACCATCCACATTTATACGTCCATTTTTGAGGTCTCAACACCACTGTCTAACCTATCCTCCACTCACTACTTGTAGTCCTATAAATTAGGCACAATTAGAGACAACTTTGATCACCTGTACATCCTTTTTCACACAAAAATCGAATTACACCACGCACTTCGCAATTGGCGGAAGCAACAATTTTCCTTTTTGATTATTACAGAATTGTCAAATTCCGCAGACTGCTCTTACCCCTTAAAGGAGAAGTTCCTAGCTTTAAGTTCATTCTACAAGCATTTCAGTGTGTCATATAAAGAAAATTGTACGAGGAATCGTTTTATTTTGTAAATTTCTGTTTCAGTTATGTTGTGGATCACATATAACGTTGATCCACTGTCTGGGAACAATAGTAACGAAATTTACTGCTCTCCTTTTGCAGGTGAGGAACATTGAAAAAGTTTGTTTACCGAAGAATGAAAATGCAGTGGCCATACAGTGTACCGCACGGACCGTAAGTGATTGTGTGTGTGTGTGTGTGTGTGTGTGTGTGTGTGTGTGTGAGAGAAAGAGAGAGAGAGAGAGAGAGAGAGAGAGAGAGAGAGAGAGAGAGAACACCTTCACTGCACGTGGATCTAGAAGCAGCACTCCTGCAACAAGGTAAGGAGAAAATTGCCATACTTCAATTTACGTTAGTGTCACATACATTCGATAAATTTCGGTTAACTGCCGCTACTTACCTTTTCGCTAGGACTGACAGTGATGGATTTGCTTCCGAACATTGGTTAGACATTGACACAGTTTTCCGGGTCGACGATCTATTCCAGATATCTCATTTCTTGACCATTTTCAGGTCTACCTACTGAACTATCCAATCTTCACACAGTTGTCAGAAAATCATCTACAAAAGACTGAGATCACTTTCCCATATCCAGTCCATATCACAGATTTAATCATCCGTACTCTGTCACGTCAGAAGTATCCGGACACCTCTACGTAAAGTGAGGCGAACCTGCCAGTGCAACAGGAGGCCAGCAGTGTTGTGTAGTCAGTAGAATTAAGTCGATTGCGCGATGTCAAGCAAACAGAACGTTGTTTACGTGCCCGGCCGAGAGAGCCACCCCTACCGCACCGGAGTCGGCCGTTTGCCGTTCGGCAGGGCTTGTCCTGCCGGCGGCCTCGGCAGCCGCTTCACAGACAATCTTGGCCACGGCAACAGAGCCACCGAGTAACGATGGATAGGCGAACGACAACGAACAACGAGTGGATTATCGAATCAGATTCATCCAGCGGAGAAATTCGTCCCTCCTACATCACAGTGTAGATGAAAACTAGATACTCTAACGACTGAAACAAAAGTCGTCTGTAAATACCGATGGGCAATGTATTAAGCCTCCAAAGAAAAAGCAATCCAAGGAAAAACTAGCCGTACAAACAGCGACTAGCAGCTTCTATAGTGCCATTGAAGACTGTGAACAGGAGGCTGTCACTGACGACCCTTCGCAGCAACAAAAAGATCAACAGGGAAAACAGAAGATACCAGCGATCGAACTTCAGTATGAAGACAATTATTGGAAACTAATGACTAGTTGAAGCAGAACTGAACCAGTCCTTTCACCGAGAAGAAAGCTGGAGAGTACAAATTTAAACCGGTCCGCCGGCCGGAGTGGCCGAGCGGTTCTAGGCGCTACAGTCTGGAACCGCGCGACAGTTACGGTCGCAGGTTCGAATCCTGCCTCGGGCATGGATGTGTGTGATGTCCTTAGGTTAATTAGGTTTAAGTAGTTGTAAGTTCTAGGGGACTTATGACCACAGCAGTTGAGTCCCATAGTGCTCAGAGCCATTTGAACCATTTTTTTTTAACCGGTCCTCACCACAGATGACTGATAGCAAGAGTATTCCCTGCTACACATTTCTAACGGTTGGGCTAAAGGTAATCAAGGCTGTTATTAGACACATACCAAAGTGAACGCAGAACGGAGACATTGAAGAAGAACTCGAATAAATGGAGTTTGCAGCCCCTGTCTACTGAGGGTTATTGTACTGTCTGACCCAGTGGATCACGTCACGAGACTCTGTGCACTGGCAGACGAGATCGAGAAGCTTCGCAGTCTGGCCCTACCCAGCACTGCACAGTGCCCCGGCGCTGTGTCAAGTACGGGGGCACTTTGCAGTCGAAAATGTGATTTCGACAGGAATATGCCAGCGACGTGTTGCCATGTTCCGAGCAACATCCCTATCATGAATTTTCATCAAGTCAGCTAGCACAAGAAAGCGCGATCTGCCGCCATCAGATGACAAGAAGAGCCGGTAGAAGACAACTGCGAAACAAGCCGATGCCACTGGTCACCAGCAGTAGCCACCTGGTGCAATTCTCAGACCGTCTCTTACGGAGCGACGAGCCGCACGCCAGCGCCGACATGTTAGCTTCAGAGCAGCGGCATCGCCGTCAGCAGCACCGTTAGTCACCAGCCCAATGCAAAGTCTCGCCGAGCATCTGGACCAATGCCACTCACACGTACAGAATTCCCCGGAATTGTTGATCTGATGAAGTAAGTAGCGAATACGCTCATTGAAGGCGCTGGAGCACTTGGTAACCTGCTGCATCTCATCACCACCACTATTTACCAGGCCATTAGATGCACCAATCAGCACAGTGCCGTCCTCCCAGCGCACCATGGGCAGAACTACACGACGAGACAATGTCACCATATGGAATGCCATCGAAATCTATCTACATCTTTTAGAATTCCGGTAATACTTCTCGGACGAAAATATCTATATACGTCTCGTAACAGAGACGCACCTTCAGCCAGCGTTGCGAGCGAATACAGCGAATTACATGTCTCACAGGAATGATCGAACTACGGTCGGAGACGGGACAGCAATTTACATCAGGCGCCCCCTCCGCCACTATGCAGCACTCAGGCATAAGATGCGCACAACTGAAACCACGGCAGTTGCGGTGGAGACAACGCAGGTTGTCGGGAAGTTTATCGCCGCCTACCACTCGCCTCGAGGACAGCTCGATGTTGATGTCGCAAACAACCTGCTGCAGCTCAAGGGCAAGTTCTTCATAGCGGGAAATCTTAATGCTAAACACGCGGCTTCGAATTCCCACGTTACTTACTCCAGCAGCAGAATACTGCACCAGACAGCTGAGCGCGTCAAACGCACATATTTGCCGACTGACTGAGCTCACAATCTATCCCAGTAGGGGTGCACCAGACGTTTTAGACATCGCTAGCACCAAAGGCCTTCGAGGTTTCGTTGAAGTGACAGTCGTCCGTGCACTAACCTGTGACCACATGCCGTTCACTTTCCAATTCGGAACAGATTTCAGACACAAATTTGACACCAAGAGGACCAACTGGGAATAGTACCGACAACACGTCGCGATGCGTCTAGACGACCTGCAACTCGACGATGCTGAAGTTCTGAACACTGCAATTCTGCACCTTACGACCACCATCACCGATGCACTCACGACTTCCATACCGTAGCACAGAAGATTTGGACGCCTGCACCATCACTTCCGCCTGACATTCTGGATCGTGTCAAGCGCAATCGTCTAAATAAAGATTGGCGGCTTACCTGTAAACCGCAGACCAAGAGACGAGAGAATCTCCGTCGTCGACAGATCAAAACGGCCCTTCATGCATACCTAAATCAAAGGTGGCAAGATAAGCTGGCCTCACAGCTGCATAATGTGTGACTGGTTGGGGCATGGCACACACGTTGATACGCTCCGGAACGCGGCTGCCACCTCTCACCACTGCTGCTAGAATATCAGCCACCGCAAACCAGAAAGCAAACGCTCTGTCCGACGCATTTTCAAGTAATTTACGCCCGATCGCAGGCCCCTAGCGTCGCCACCATACACAGCGGGCTAGAGATAGATTGGCCGTGTCACTAGCAGAGGCGACAGATGACAACACCAACCACATACCTCTGCTGACACCGGACGATATTCACATCGCTATCCGGCAGCTGCCCAACTATAAGACTTCTGGGTATTACGACATCACGGGAAAGTCTTTGAAGAAATTGGATCTGGCGGCTTATGAGAGTATAGCTATGCTCTTAAATGCTATCATCCTGAAGAGGTGCTATCCTGAAGCCTAGAAGCATGCTGTTATAGTCCCGACGCTGAAGCCAGGAAAGAACAGTACGCAACCACGGAACTGCAGGCCGATCAGCTTATTGTCAGTCTTCAGCAACATATTTAAGAGACTCCTCTTGCAGCGGCTACTCGCTCGACTAAATGAAGACAATATCCTGCCGCATGAGCAGTTTGGTTTTAGAGAGGGACACTCCACTACGCAACAGCTTCTCTGATTCGTTTAAGACGTCACGCAGTATTTCAACAACAAGGAATACTGCGGAGTCGTCGTCTTGGACGTCACTGAAGCGTTTGATATCGTCTGACATGAGGGATTACTCTGCAAGCTGTTCGATCTGAACAAAGAAGACTCCTACGAATTGCTCTTGGCAAGCTACTTACAACACTGCAGCTTTGTCGTCAGAGCTGAAAACACAGCTTCCACCAGCAGAATAGTTCATGCAAGGATTCTGCAGGGATCGGTGCTGGCCCTGCGCTGTACACGTGTCTGTACGTCAGTCCTGTCTCCGATACCGAGGGTTAATAAAGCAATGCAGGGCACTCCATATCAGAATTATATTGACGCTCACTAACACTTGGCCAGATACTTTTGACCAGATAGCGTATGGTGCAGATATGAATACACTAGTGTGGAGAGCTGCAGCGAACGAGTTTTCTAACTGATGACCACAACACTAACATTATTACATAAAAATAGACTTTCGCGTACCCGTATTCCAAGAGGAAGTTCAGAAAGTGATATCCACTAAAAGTGTAAGGTAATAAATCAGGCTGTGTGTTAACATGATACATGGTAGCTAGTGCGCATTTTTAGACCATCTAATCAACAGTTTCTTCCGCTGTCACCGAACTTAGTGCTACAGTTATGCGTTTATTGCTTTACGACTGGCACAAGTAGTTCGTTATCTTTATTTTCTTTGTCTGGCATTGTTCGATTATATTCCACCATAATGGTATTTATATTTCCTTTCCCTTGATGCGACGCCAGTGCGACATAATTATATTGCAGGCATTATAAACCAGAAATACAAATATTTCTAAAGAAAAATAGCTAAACAGAACAAGAATATAGCGTCATCAGTAACTAGTTAAAATGTTGAAATAATGAATGAATAAATTAAAGAAAAAACAGTGAAAGGATGCAGAAATTGACTGACGTGGTAATTATGAAAAGCCTTACCACTCCTTTATGTCAGATTTCGATGGCAAGATGCTACACGCAAAGAATGAATGTAACCTACGTTGCTCCATATTCTCTCTTTGATTTACATACACAATGCAGCTGCTACAAAGTGATCCATCCACTTGGTAAAATTGGTGCGGTATTATTTTGAGGAGAGATGTTGATAGACTAAATCCGTTTGCCTCGCTAGAAAGCTTTTAAATGCAAAGTAGCTTCGGAATTTCTGAATAGGCGTAATCTGTTGGAGAGCAAATTCAAGAGAGCTCTCTCTCTCTCCAGAAAATTTTTTATTTCTTGACGTTGCTTTGAAATCAACAGATTCAAATAGTGGGATACGCCAGAGCTGGTATGGACGGCACTGTAATAAACAGCGCGCAATGGAAAGAGCCACAGTTTGCAAGAAAATTCAGCTGTATGTGAACAATAAATTAATTAAATTTTGTTTCAACTTGCAGCCTCGCGTGATAACATACAGAGACTGTCGAAATTTACGTTAATATTTTAACTTTAGCAGCTGTTGTGTTCTGTTAAGTGACATTCCTCACGGTGACGTGAGGTATCCATGTCATTTGTCTTATCAAAATGCAATATTTATCATATCAACAATAAAAACGTGGATAATCATCTTGCATTAAGTGAGCTAATTATTTTAAAACTATGCCCCAAATTGCTAAAAAAAATAAGAATGAAAATGTCGTTTTGACTATACCTGAGGAAAGTAGTTCGTAATCTACATCTGCATCTACATCTATACTTTGCAAGCCATCATAGGACAGTGGCGGAGGATAGTTCGTGTTAGCAGTGCCAATTCCCCAGTTTCCTATTCCAGTCGCGGATGTTTCGCGACTGCTGGTAGCGTCCGTGTAGGCTCGTACCTTTCTGATTTTATCTTCAGCGCCCTTCAGCGGGATATACGTAGGAGGAAGTAACATATTGGTTGATTTTTCTTGGAACGTACGTTCTCGGTATTTTAACAGTAAATCATAACATGATGCAGAACGCCTCTCTTACAGCGTCTGCCAATGGAGGTGGCCAGTGGAGGTGGCTTACTAAATAAACCTGTAAGTAAACGTGCTGCTCTTCTGTTTTCTCTCTCAATCATATCTATTACGGATATCAGACCTACCAGCTGTATCGGTCGAACTTCCTTTGTTGATGGACTGCATTTCCTGAGCATTCTTGCGATGAATATTAACTGGTATCTATCTTACTCGCAATTAATTTTGTGTGATCCTTTGACTTCCAATCGTTCCGTACACATGTTCCGTAATTGTTCTGCAGTCTTGTAATAATACAATAAAGTGTCTTTCTGTTGCCGGCCGAAGTGGCCGTGCGGTTAAAGGCGCTGCAGTCTGGAACCGCAAGACCGCTACGGTCGTAGGTTCGAATCCTGCCTCTTGCATGGATGTTTGTGATGTCCTTAGGTTAGTTAGGTTTAACTAGTTCTAAGTTCTAGGGGACTAATGACCTCAGCAGTTGAGTCCCATAGTGCTCAGAGCCATTTGAACCATTTGTCTTTCTGTTTATGTATTCGCAATACGTAACGTCTGTTTATATTGAGGGTCGTTAGTCACACCCACCACCAAGCGTAGATTGTCTGCAGATCTTCCTCTGTTTCCCTTCAATTTTCTAGCCGTGTGACTTCGGACATTATCTACGAGACCATGTGTATATATACTGTGAAAAGTTATGGTCCTATAACATTCCATTGGTGCACAGACGAAGTACCTCTTGCGCCTGATGACTCCTCTCCATCCAGAAAGACATACTGTGTTCTGTTTGCTAGGAACTCCTCACTCAAATCACACACTTGGACTGATATTCCGTACGCCAGTATTCAGTTCATTAGGTGGCAGTGCGGATCTGTGTACAACGCGCCTTCATGTAATATTGTTTTGAAAAAGCCTTAACGTAGCTTCCTAAACACTGAACAAAAAATGGACTGTAGCTAAGAAATCTTGAAAATTAAAATAGCATTAAAAGTACGAAAGACCTCAGCCAAACAGCGAATGGACAGATTTGATGTAGTTACAGGGAACATCCGTAGTGAACGGAATAAAAGTATATGGTGCACAGACACATGCCTCTCCTACAATGAGCAAACAAAGGCTACCACTCGTATCGGGCTTCGTCATTAATGGAGTCCGTAATTTATATGGAGCTTCTGCCACGTAGTCGGAACGTTTGATGGGTAATCTGTTCTCGTTCTCGATGAGTGGCAAACAATTAAATCTCAAATTTCACATCATACATAGTATGTGCGGGGAAAGTCGGCCTCCAGATTGATCAGTATGGTGACTGACTTCCCTCGCACGTACTATGTAGGATGCGAAATTTGACATTTAACTATTCGCTGTTCATCGCACGTATCGTATACTTTTAGATATGCCACTCTGTTTTATTAACTCTTAAGCGAAGAACTCTACCGTCCGATTCTTATTTTGACGTTGGCTTACGGATGATACGAGTCTGTTTCAGTTCTGAAGATGACAGTTTAAACTGTGGAAACCGGTAAAGTGAACCATACAAAGGTATTCTTATGCAGCTGACGACTGACTTTTCTTTGTTGAATTGTGGAGGAGCAAAATAAGAAAGGCAGCGAGGATAAATTGATACAAAACGCTGCTGGCTACACCCTTCTTTAGCTGTACGAGAAAGTTGGATGATCCACTCAACTGATCTGGTTCCTTCGGTCAATCATAAAAGTAAGGAAGCAGTATTAGAGTTTAATATCCCGTAGACGATGAGGTCGTTGGAGATGGAGCACAAGGCCTAATAGGACTGCAGATGAGAAGGAAGTCGGCTTGTCCTTTTGAAATGAACCACTTCGGTATTCGCCTCGACCCATTCAGGAAAACCGCGGGACTTGGAGGGTCAGAGTGGGATTTGAATCGCGTTCTCTGTAACATTTCGCTCGGTCAGGGGAACTTCGTGAAACCGCGGTAACTCGTGGGTTGTCGAAGCAAAATACTTTTTCCGTAATTGAATTATCACAGACAGTGTAGTTTCCTTACGTCGAGAATAACTTTCTATATGCTACACGTCAGAAGAAAACTGCAACAAAAGAAACAGAATAGAAATGAAACATAAGTGAGGCACCGTTTTCCATTTCGCAGCTAATAACGCCTTCATGAAAGCCTTGATCTGTGTCAGAAACTGTAGGACGACACATCACTAATAAATTGGACATATTTTAGATCTGAATGAAATCGCACTTGATGAGGCTATTACAAATTTTAGTAGGACGCTCTCTGCATGTTCATGTGCTGTCAACTGAAATCAAGTGGGGTCTGTTTTCTATTCATATTCGACACATGTAAGTACAAAAAAATGAATGTCCCACTACAGTGGTGTTGATCGAACATGTAGCTGTTGCTGCTGCTGATTAAGGGTTTAACGAGACTTAATATTAAGGTCATCAGTCTTCTATTCATCTAGAAGGACAACATGAGTATACCTCATCCTTCTGTGTTTGAAGTAAATTCTATGTGCAAGCTTGTGAAAATTTTCTAAATGTTTGCGTAGGGTTTATTTGGGGCGGGACGTGGGTACCAGCCGGGTACTCATTTAATGGGGTGTGGGGAAAACCACATCAAGGCTGGCCAGCTCATCAGTAGTCGTCGTTAATATGCGAGGCGGATTCGATCCAAGACCAATAAGGCTGCCTTTGCCGGAAATGGGCGCTTTAGCGTGCACGGCTATCCTGGCGGGTCCGAACGTTTAGCACCAAAACAGTGCGCACCAGACTATTTGACCAATTTCGATGAAACTGTCTTCCATTGCTCCATAGTCCAAGTTTGATTGCTTAGACACTACGTTTTCCTTTTATGGTCATTTGCATTACTCATGTGCGGTTTCAAAATTTCAGCTCACCTTGGCATTCCCTGCTCATGGAGCTCCCTTCGTGTTGTTTTTGTGCTGACAGGGTTCGCAAGTGCAACGTTCATTTCTGTAGTGACTTTTGCATCGGTCGCCCAGTGAATTTTCGTCAGAATTCTCTTCAATGACCGTCTGTCTCGATCACTCAAAACACACATTCGTACGGGTTGTGACTTAGCGGCTTATGTTTTCCCGTTTTCCCTGTACGCGGTATAAATCTTCGATACGGTGCGTCTTGAAACACCAAATATTTCAGGTATCTTGGAAACAGAAGCCCCTGCCATACAAGCACCAACAATTTGCCCTCGTTCGAAGTCACTTATCTCTGACATAAAGCACTCACAAATACACAGAACACTGTTTTGACAACGGCTGACACTTGCAAGGCATTGAGTACATTGCACAGATGCCGTTCCGGATCAAATAGAACAATACAACCTGCAGGCTTGGGCAGCATCTGCATTTATGTTCAAGCATGCATTTACGGTGGTGTTTCCAAGTTTTTGACCGGCCGCTGTACAGAGTTGCAAAAAGAAAGGTCATCAGTGACGATGCGTGCTCCTGTTCAAGACAACCATCCCGACATTTTGTTTAATCGAATGCGAAGCCAGTTTTTTACCACTGTGCTACTTCCCTCGCTAGGCTTGCTAGCGTTCACCAAGACACGACGTTGATTTCGTACACCTTTGAAGATGATATCCTGTATGGCGATCGATTTGAATGTGTTCAGATAAACTGAGTATGTACTGGTACGTCAGCGGTTTAATAGCAGCAATAAATCATCCGTAACGGTGCTTTGATTGCTAGGTTTCAAGATTGTGAAACGACTTCAACGAGTCATGGGTGATTGAGATCTTGCGTGAAGCTGGTAACGAGGCTGTTGGCAGTCACGTGATGCCAAAGGCTTTGTCGTTAGCAGGATTGCTGGATGAGAATGCTACACAAGGTGGCACCCTGTACGTATTTTTCTTGTACTTCTCTCTTTAATCACTACAGCGCATCTTGACTTCGAATGATGTCAGTAATACTAGTCCTATGAGACGCTACTTTCCGTGCTGCGTTCCCGGACAATATGCACACAATATCTACGACAATACAAGCTTTAACGACCGAGCGAGATGGCACAGTGGTTAGCTCTGTGGACTCGCATTTGGGAGGAGACGGTGCAAACACGCGTCCAGCCATCCTGATTTAGGTTTTCTGTGATTTGCCTAAATCACTTCAGGAAAATGCCGCGAAAATTCATTTGATAGGGCACGGCTGGCTTGCTTCCCCATCTTTCCTTAATCCGTTGGGATCGATGACCACGCTGTTTGGTCCCTTCCCCCAAATCAACCAACCAAACCAAGCTTTAACGATAAAGAGTCGCGATACGAATCCGTTCGTGAACGCTTGAACTAGAAGAAAGAAAGGAACTGAATTTTGCTTTACACCCAGAGAACCGTGCGATGCTGACCGTCGTTTGTGTCATCCTCGGCCATATGGCCCCATTCGACCCACCAAGCAGTTCTGGGAACTGAACCGGTGTCTTCCACATGGCGATCAAACGCGTTAACCACTCAGCTACCAATGTTAATTCCTCGTGAACCCTATGCTCATTATTTTATTGCTACATAATCTGTCAGTCTAAGAAGTTTCGAGACTGGATTAACAAAAAATAGAAAATGTTGAGAGGGTGGTTTCAGTGCTTCGGGTGCTCTACACAGTGTCCACCCTCATTTGAGCACAGCGCACAGAACTTCCGCACAGCCATGTGAAACTGCGAGAACAATCCTTGTTTGGGATGATGTTCAAGTTGCGCGTCACACTGGCTTAAATGTTGGTTATGTCGTCAAAGCGTCGACCTTTCATGTGAATTGCTGTACTTTGTCGTTTTGTGTTACTTTCGGATTGATAACACAGTCTCGTCACCCGTAATGATTTTTTCCAGAGATGAATTTTCCACGTTTTGCATTTCAAACACGTGGCAGCATGCTTCCGCGAGTAGTATTTGTTCAGGAGTCAAGGTATGCATGACGGACTTTGCACGGACTTTTGTCTTCTTCGATACACGCTGGAGGATGTGTTGGACTTGTGATTTAGAGGTTCACATGGTTCAAATGGCTCTGAGCAAAAAAATGGTTCAAATGGCCCTGAGCACTATGGGACTTAACTTCTGAGGTCATCAGTCCCCTAGAACCTAGAACTACTTAAACCTAGCTAACCTAAGGACACCACACATATCCATGCCCGAGGCAGGATTCGAACCTGCGACCGTAGCGCTTGCGCAGTTCCAGACTGTAGCGCTTCGAACCGTTCGGCCACCCCGGTCGGCTACAGTTGTTAGTAGAAGCTGACAACGTAGTTAGGGCCTATTGCACTGACGTTACCTATACGCCAGGATTTTGGACGAACAATATATCCAGTAGATCTCCCGTGGACACATACGGTTACGTTTAGACAAGCAGGTTCCACTATCTGATGAATTCTGTGCAGCCGCAGAGCTCCATTCTGTTCACTCAGCCGATACCAATGGGCCACAGAACGGTGAAATTTGGCTACGCACGCGAGGCCGCGAGAACCATTGCCTATGGAGCACCATGTGGAGATGGGGTCGTGCGGAAATCTTCTGTCATTTTTGCTGTAAGACACAGCTGCAATTACTTCTTGAAACTATAATAAATGATATTTTGAAATGAAAAATTATAAAAAAGACAGGAAAGATCAGTGTTAGAGATAATTGTCCCTTCACCAGCGTTACTCAAGGAGGTGGTCTCGGAATGTATCGGTAAGTCCGACGTCCCTGGACAGTGCATCCCATTGTTAGTTTACTACATGAGTTAATTCACGTCTCGGATGTCAAGAGTCAATTCTTCTCTTGTATTACTGTTCTGATACCTAGGTTTTGGTAGCATGTTAACACTGTATGTGTTTAAGTAGCTGTATCACTTGTGTCATAGTTACTCTATGAGAATTTAGTCGAGTTACAAATTTAACGGGGCGCCGGTCACGATATACCTTACTCAACCTACAGACAAGTTTCTGTTCTAATTTGTCCGTGTGTGACTATTTCATCATTTAGGGATCTTTATTATGTGTGATGACTATTGTTTTGTCTCGTCATTATATGTGTGCGAATTTGATGGAGTAATTGTGTTGCATTTTTTCTATGCTAGTTTAATATAATTACACACCTAAATGCCTATTTTAAGTGGTGCCTCGTACAGTAACCGGTCACGAACTATCTTACTTAATCTAGTAACAGATTTCTGTTGTAATTTGTCTGTGTGCTAATTTTTCATCACGTAATGTCGTGTACGTGGCATACGTTTTATGTACATATTACTATTCTTTTGTGCCGTCGTTGGTGTTAGTCTCTCAGAAACAAGTTGTGCTGTTGTCTTCACCTGAACTAACTCATTTGTCTAGCTTTTGACTAACTCGATGACCCCGCTAGTTCGCCGAAATCCTGTCGTCCCATGGCCAGCGAATTCTAAGGGACGCCTAGCATCTCTGGGAAGCGTCAGCTCACATTTTGTCTCAAACAAAAGTTGATCCGTATGACGTGATCTATCACTCCTAGACTGAAACACCATACATAACGGATTATAAATTTCCCTAAGGTTGGATTGATAAAGTTATTCCAGCTAGGCCGTGGAAAACAGGCCCAGCGAGAATAACAAGCAAAACTCAGGCCACCATTCGCCTAAACGAGCGTAGCAAACGGCCTAAAAACCACATGCAGGCTGTCTGGTGTACCAGCCCACGGTCTTCATTCCGCTGCGGTGATTCGTTCCTGCTCTGGTTCACCTCTCCCTCTCAAAAGCTACCGCGCTCTATGGTACGCTGTACAACCAGATCTGACGATTTCCTTTAATATCTCCGGGAACTGTTACACCTAGTAATTCGTACGAGTAGTTCAACTCTGATCGTGATTCACTTGTGTTGTACCCTGTCTTGGCATTCAGATTTAGGTTTTCCGCGGTTTCGCAGAAAGAAAGAGTCGTGTGACATTGCGGGCTGGGGGACTCTGAGAGGTTATTCAGCAACCTAATCGAAAAGGGTTCTCTTCCTCTGCACACACTGGCCCCTATCCACGTGGTATGATACAGTCGTGTCTTAAGTGTATCTGTTGAGAGTGGGTGACTGTAAGAGATGTGTGTATGGTGTGGTGTCATATTTGTGTTAGGTGATTATGAGAGAAGCGAGAGGGTGAAACGCGATGCCGACACATAGCCTACTCCTGTCGAACAGCGCCAAGGGGGCCACGGAGCGTAACGTTCCTGCCCGACCAGCGAGCGACGATCAACAGTTTCACCTGCCCTCACTTCACTAGAAACTGCGGAGAGGTTTGAAATTTAATCCTCGACATTGGCGCAAAGACACGTGATCAGTAGCCTTACGCCACCACTTCTCCTGATCTGGTCGTGCGGTAGCGTTGTCGCTTCCCACGCCCGGGTTCCCGGGTTCGATTCCCGGCGGGGTCAGGGATTTTCTCTGCCTCGTGATGACTGGGTGTTGTGTGATGTCCTTAGGTTAGTTAGGTTAAGTAGTTCTAAGTTCTAGGGGACTGATGACCATAGATGTTAAGTCCCACAGTGCTCAGAGCCATTTGAACCATTTCTCCTGATCTTTCCAGTTAAATACTGGCAGTGAAAATTTCTTTCATCACCAGGATTCGAATGGGCTAACTCAGCCGAGAGACACTACGTAGGTGTGCGTTTGCGATATTGGCTGTGGAAGTAAATTCTGGGGTGGCTTCTTTGAGGAGGACAGCCGATTTCCTTCACCACTGCGAGCCTGCTCTCCGTCTCTCATAATCTCGACGCTGACGCGATGTTAAACCCTGCTCTTCCTTCCTTTATTAATTTTACTGACACAGGATAGTTCGTATTTCTCCACTATAAAGTTCACAGTTTTACATTTAGCATTTAAGGTAGCGCATCTTTGAATCATTTCGAAACCTTAATATGTTATAATTTGATAATTGTGCAATTTTCTCGATAGTACTTGATTGTAATAAACTGATTAATCTGCCAAAAGCGTGAGCCTGCTACTAATACTGTCTTACAGGTTCTTGATGTACAACATGAGCAGTAAGGGTCCCAACACACAGGCCAGGAACGCGTGTGTTGCTTCTGTATCTGTCAAAGACAGTCCTTCCTACTTAACATGCTGCGCCGGCCGCTGTGGCCGAACGGTTCTAGGCGCTTCAGTCTGGAACCGCGCGACCGCTACGGTCGCAGGTTCGAATCCGGCGTCGGGCATGGATGTGTGTGATGTCCTTGGGTTAGTTATGTTTAAGTAGTTCTAAGTTCTAGGGAACTGATGAGCTCAGATGTTAAGTCCCATAGTGCTCAGAGCTGTTTGAACCATTTTGAACTTACTATGCTGCGCACTCCCTACCAAAATTACTCCATCAAATCACACCTATCATTTAGTACCCCATATTATCGCACTTCATTACTAAGCAGTGATTTGGTACTGAGTAAGAAGCTTTCGAAAAGTAAAATATTACAGCATCCATCTGTTCGCCTAGATCTAAGGGATTCACGACGTCATGTGAGATGAGTGTGAAATTTGTTTTGCAGACGTTTTGGTTACAAACTTATACATGGTGAACCCGACCTCCACCAACAAAACTGCGGAGATCGCTGAAGAATGTGTTCTGATTATTTTACTCCGAGGGACCCGTGATCTTGGGTGTCTCGTTACAGAGTGATTCCTTTTCGTTTGATTTCATACCCCCATTTACCTTAGTATCCGTATTGCACTGAAAACATCTGCACAACACTGCAAATGTCGAGTTATACGCTGTGTTTCTTGTTCCGAAACTTATTCCATTCTTTCAAAATGCTTGCTGTTTACAACAGTAATTTCCCTTGAACTCCTCGCCTGAACCATACATGTATCCAGTACTGCTGCTTGCTATTGACAACAGTAATTTCCACTGAACTCCTTACCTAAAAGATGTATTCAGTACTACCCTGTTCTGTCTCTGTTTTTCCGACAGTGTTAACAGATATAAACAGCGGTAAGGATAGGTTTTGCTCATGAAGAGTTAGTCGTTATACATCTCGTATGTGAGTCACTGAATGCAATGGAAGGGCGATGCAACGACCCTATGCTGAGCTGTTCCCGCAGCAAAGACATCACACATCTGTACTTAGGCGCCTACGAGAAACCGAATCCTGTGTTTTGTGCTGCATGCTTCTGTTGTTGTGCTGCATGCTTCTGTTACCCCAACACACCTTTAAGGGTCACGCCGGAAGCTGATTCTATTTCTGTCGATGACTGTCCGTCTAAGTTAACATGCTGCGATCTCCTTATCAAGGAATCCTTAATCAAGTCGCAACTTTGGTTTGGTCGTCCACCTCTTTGCGTGGATCGTGGCGTTCAGAATATCACGTGAGATGAGCGCGAATTTTGGTTCGCAGAGGTGCAGGTAGAAAACTATACAGACTTTCTCACTGTTGCGAAGTATTTTCATAGAAAATGAACAATCTCTACATCCACACTCTGCGAACTACCTTACTGTGTGAGGCGTAGGGTACTTCTGGTACTAGTATATGTTCTCCACTTCCCTGTTCCATTAGCGAATGGCGTGTGGGAAGAATGATTGTCGATAAACCTCCGCAATACATCTAATTTTTCGGGTTTTTGCTTTGTGATTATCTATTTCCATCCCGAAAGGTACTCTTCGGAATTCCAATACAAATTCTCTTTGTAATTCACAACATCTCCCCTGTGCCGCTTTCCACTGGAGTCTGTTGTGCTTCTCCATAATACTATCGCGCCGACCAAGCGATCATGTGACTGAAGGCACCAGTATTCGTTCGAACATGTCGATCTCTTCTATTAATCCAGCTTGTTAGGGGTCCCAGACTGATGAGTAACTCTCTAGAATCGGTCGAATAAGTGTTTTGCCAGCCATATCTTTCATGGATGATTCTTCTTATGAATCGCATCGTGGCGTCTGCTTTTCCTAGTTTGTTTATATGGTCATTCCGCTTACGGTCGCACTGGGTTGTTACCCCTAGTTATTTCACAACAATTACTGTTTGCAGCGATTGGTCACCAGTAGTGTAATCGTGGGTTAATGGATATCTTAACCTATTTATTCGCAATATGTTACATTTCCTTACGTTCATGGTCAAGTGCCAGTCTCTGCAGCAGTAGTCAATCCTCTGCACCAACAATCAATTCTCTGCAGATCTCCTGCAGTTCGCTACGGTCTTCAGGCGTTGCTACCTTCTTACAGACTACCGCATCACCTGCGAACGGGCTCGTGAAGCTTCCGAAATTATCCAATTGATCATATTAATTATTTAAAATTGCAAATAGTAAGGATCGTATCGCACTATCTTGGGGTACTTCTGAAATTATCTTTACATCTTTTGATTTTGTTCTGATAAGAGCGAATTTTTTGGTTCAGTCTGCAAGGATAATTTCGGTGGAGTTAGAGTTAATCTTGTATACACTTATCAAAACACAAATTTTCACGTATAATCTTAAATGCAACGAGTGAATGAGACGATGAATGTTGTGTAAGATGCGCGGAGTAACGTGTGCTTGAGACGTGGAAGTAGTCCGGGCGACCACAAGAAGTGGTTAACTGCATAGTGATTGGCGGGCCGGGTCGATGTGTATCGAGCCGGCAAAGGAAAGGCGGGCGGCTGCTTTTAGCTCTGGTCGGCGGCGCCGGGCCAGCTATACTTGTCTCGGAATGTAGTTCCCTGCTGGCTATAAGTAGCGCCGGAATGCCGCCTCACGCCCGCCGCCTTTTCTCTTTGCGTTATTTATTTAATTTAGTTTAGTTGCGGTGGGCGCGAGTATTTATTATTCCTGTTTAAAAACGAGTCTCCGGTGACGCACGAGCTGTCTCGCGGCTGCCCGGTCTCCCGTAATTAATTACAAACAGCCCTCCGTATCAAAAACTGCCGCGCTGTTTGCTTCCCTGTGCTGACGCCGTCTCATCTCCATTCGGCAGCTGGTGGGGGGAAAGCGTACTCCATTGCAGACCTCCCAGATATTCCTCAAAGAGGCAGAAATTTCCAGCCCTGTACCATACGAGTTACTTTGCTGGGTATTTCGAGGGCTGTCGTAAAAGAGGCGCTCTGCACGGAAGTGGGAAACGCAGCAACAAATGCAACGAACGTATGTTCTTCTTGATACAATTTTCTTCACGGATGCTCTCTATTTGTGTCCCTGTTTACTTGAACAATAAATAGACTGGATATTTCAGGAGGAATATTGAATATTTTGGGTGGTTGTAGTATAGATTAACTCAAATGAAACTTTCCATATCACATGTGTCCAATTGTTATTGGTTACAGAGATACAGTTTTTAGAAAGTAATCCAAAAAACTACACTCAGAAGGTGTTAAGTAAAGGCAAATGATTAAGTTCAAAGTTGGTTATCATAAATTCTACCACTTTCTACGTCTGCCAACTGAATGATGTCTTCTCTTTCATTCTCGCTCTGTTGGTTTGCGTTTGCGGATGATATATGACTGCCAGCCGGTGTGGCTGTGCGGTTCTAGGCGCTTCAGTCTGGAACCGCGTGACAGCTACGGTCGCAGGTTCGAATACTACCTCGGGCATGGATGTGTGTGATGTCCTTAGGTTAGTTAGGTTTAAGTAGTTCTAAGTTCAAGGGGACTGATGACTACAGATGTTAAGTCCCATAGTGCTCAGAGCAGTTTGAACCATTTTGACATATGACTGCTAGGTGCTAAAACTCTCTCACGCATTAAGTGTAAACATGAGTAAATACTCTTGATCCTGGTACTTCGCTGTTAGGAAATGGTCAGCTTCGTTGTCTACAAGCAGCAGCAGCGTTTCTGTCACAAACCCGTACAACAGTGCCATAGCGACGTTTCCAGCATTTTTAAATACGTGCGGCTCGTTTTAAACGATACAGTAGAATTCGCCAACAGCTCATAATTACAATCAGAGTGAAAAATTCAGTTACGAAACTCGAGCAAAATTTCACAACTAGAAGTTTAAAAGAAAAAAATAACAATAAATAAATAAATCCATAGAAACTGGAGTACAAACACGCGAAATGACAACTTTTCTCCGTAACCACTTGTATCTGTGTAAACAATGAAAACTCGAATGTTTTGTTTAAATCATTGTATATTAAACATCTTAAAACTTTCGATGTTTCTTTTGAGACAAAATTTGCTTCCAGGAATTCACCTTATCCATTCTGGACACTGAGCACTGCGACTGCGGAAGATTTGTGTAGAATATGCGGTCATTCGCTTTATAATTTTTTAAAACCTTTATTTGCCCATTAGCCACTGCAGTCTCATTATCAAATTTCGGGCATTTACAGACACTTTAAACTTTGTTCTAAGCTCAGCTGGTTGCTGGCATGGTGACGTCGTCTTGTAATCCCAGAAGTTGTGTGCTTGACAGTTAAAAATATCTGTTACTCTTGTATGGTATTTGTTAAATTACTTGCTTGTAAGTGCTGTGGTTGTTACGAGTGTGTGTGTAACGCATCCTTACAATTGCCATACTCAAAATATCGGGGATTTCATGACGTCACCAATATCCCAGTAACTAATTGAACTTGTTACAGGATATAAAATACTTTTAAATGTGCACCATTTGCTGTGGCTAGAAAGTTGACTAATGAGAAAACAAACATCATTAAACGTCTGCTAGTAGTTTGCATACAAATTACCCGCCGTATTTTGAGGATTCCACGGACACTTTTTTTTAGTTTAATTACGTTTACATTTCGTCAGTGAGAATCTTTAATTCTACTGAAAAGCCTGTTTGTTTGTTCATGTTGCTCTCTGTATTGTGTAAACTTTTACCGTCGAAATCTGATGGCTAATCTGAAATAGAATCTTTGAAACCACTCACGTGATCTTCGCTGCTGGACGAAAACATCTCTGTGAAATATAGTTGCTTTGATCAATAATGTTCCTACGTATCTAGTTAGCGCAGAGATCCACAAGCCGTAATAGGTTAGCTGTAAATATATTTTGAGAAATAAAGAAATAAAAACACAGTTTCTTGGATTTTCTACCACATACGAGTGTTCATGTTGCTGCCTGTTATCTGCAGTACTACTGATAGTTGAACACAGTTTGCATCTGCATCGTAAGCATTGAAACAGTGCATGTCGTGAATATAGTTTACAGAGTTGTTATAACTATAAAAGTACTACCAACAAAAACGAAATTGCAGGCAAGTTCGCCCTGCTTGTTTCTTTACGTCGTCAATTCATCTCCTACTAGGCTGTCATTAGGGTCTTTTATTATCAGCCAGAATCCAAACCATAACCTCTTTAGTCCATCTCTCATCATTTCGTCATTTCCTCATTTCATGTCTTTGTGTTTTCTCTCACCCATTTGTTCGCCTTTCATCACTGTTCGTTAGGCAACTCACAATTTCGGACTATCTGCTCGTTTAACATCCATGTTTCACTTCGTTCAGTTAGTACTGGCAGTACACACAGGTTACACAGACTTTCCGTGTCTGAACATTGTGAGTTTACTTCTGAATACAGCATAGAGTTTCCCGAAGAAAATTCAGGCTTCTGTTTATTTCTCTAAGCGTTCATACACTTCTTGTTTTCAGTCGAAGCAAGTATAAAAATTCATTTCTTCGTATAACTCCATGTTCTTTCTTTACCGTCTTGCTATCGGCCTACTGACTCTATTATATGGGTCTTACTGTAACTAATATTCAGCCCCACAGTAATACTCGATCTGTTCAGTTCCTCTACGCCCTACTGAAGTTATTCTGAATTGGAAGCTAACAAAACAACGTCATCTGCAAGTGGAAGGAATTTCAAGTAAGGTCCATTTATACGTATTCCTTCTTCACCCAGATTTAATGATTCGAAGACTTTTTCCAAGGCTGCAGAAAATGGTTCTGCAATATGTGCTCATCTTGCCTAACTTCTTTCTCGTTACGAGCTTTTCACATTCTTGTAGTAATGAGATGGAAGCTATAGCCACGTTGTATACATTATTCACCAAACTAACTTTAGCATATTCTAAAACAAAAATCAATCAAGTGACGGACTGGTTCATAAAAGAGGACCGCCAATGTCAAACCATACAAACTGCCCCGGGTTCGATTCCCGGCCGGGTTGGAGATTTGCTCCGCTCGGGGACTGGGTGTTTTGTTGTCCTCATCATCACTTCATCCTCATCCCCGGCGAGCAAGGCGCTCAGTGTGGCGTCGACTGGAATAAGACTTGCACTTGGCGGCCGAACTTCCGCGTTTGGGGCCTCCCGGCCAACGATGCCATATGCTCATTTCCATTTACCAATGTCAAATCGAAATTTCAGCTCCGCCTTTAACGACCTCGATATCGACGATGAGTTAAATTTTACCGAGCGATGTGGCGTAGTGGTTAACAAACTAGCACTCTGGAGGACGATGGTTCAAAAACGCGTCTTAGGTTCCGAGATTTCCTTAAATCGCTTCAGGCAAATGCTGGCATGGTTCAATCGAAAGGGCAAGGCTGACTTCCTTCCCTATCCTTCCCCAATTCGATGGGACCGATGACGTCGCTATTTGGTCTGCCCCCTCCCCAAACAAGAGAACAGAACAGTTAAATTTTAATCTAGCTTTATTTTTCTTCTACGATGGGTCCCTGACCTTAAAGCGTACTCTTCTCGTTCTTCTCATCCTCCCCCCCCCCCCCATATTTCTCCAACATTACGCGTGGAAATGCACATTGCCGCATAAGGCGCTTGTGGTTTTATAACTGTCCCATTATTTCTGTTCGCGTTAACTGAGATACTTTTTTTTGTGTTTGCTGTCCATGGAGAGTTCTAACGCTGCATCTTTTGTGATCTGTTTTTGCTTCTCCGGCCAATCCATTGGTTTGCATGATTTCTCCGAGATAAATTTTAGAACTGTGTTAATTTTTCCAAAATCGATTTTCAACGATTTGGTTGCAACTACAATATTTTCAAGTCCTTTGTTTTGGATGTTGAAATTTGTAGGCCTGCTTTTTCAGACTCATACTCTTCCTAGTTGGTTTATTTGGGTGGTAGCTGCTCCCGTTTCTTTGGCAGTCAGCGCGAGGCCGTCGGCACAGGCCAGGCAGTTAATTTTGATTCCTTTGTGTTCGTTCTTGGTTGATCTATTCCAGCCAACTGTATTGCACTTTCCCATTTTCTAATATATTTCTTTTCTACAAAACGGGAGGGTCCATCCCCTTATCCGATTCTGTTCCGATTTCAAGTGGTTCTGAAATTTCGTCTTAAAATTATTATTATTATTATTATTATTATTATTATTATTGTTATTGTTATTAATTGGCCCATCCATTTTTCCGTGGCATTGATGTAACGGCAACGGTTTCAAAAACGAGTTACCCTTAAGTCAGTCATGTTCTCAGAGAAGTGAACGAACTATGCAACAGGTTTTCAGTATATCTGCCTTCTACAGTTACCAACAGAGCGAAAGGTTCAGCGCTGACGTCCGATATTATCACAGAGAGGATGTGTACAGATTTCTGTTTGCACATTGCTTTTACATCATCTGTTATTATTATTATTATCATCATTATTACAAGCTACTGAAGATTTTTGCTGCTTTAACAGTATTATTTCAAACTTGTCAATCATTCCATTGTTCTCTCCAGTTAGAATTTTTTAAAAAAATTAATCCCTTTCCGCATCACAAAAAATCTTCTCGCCCGTCCTGCTGGTCTTCGTTCTTCTGTGGGCTCTTCTACCACAACATTGTTGAATCTGCCTTCCTGTTATCTGATTATATGTCAAATCCACCTAAGCATTTTATTTTTGTTGCAGTGTCGCATTCTTTAAATAGATCATACAGCACTATGTTCTCGAGAACTTGCTATTCTCCTCTGACAGCCCTTCACTGCTCCAAAAATGTTACGTAGTATTTTACTCTCGAATATACTGAAATCTTCCCCCCCCCCCCCCCCCCCTTTGTATTTGGAAGAACGCAGGTTTCAGATGTATGAGGTATAACTGGTAATGTAAATAGTTTACTCAGAGCATGTTTTTGTTTTCCTAAGAGATATTGCTGCTCTTTAGGATATTTGACAGGGCGTAATACATTATAGCTGCGTTCTAAATTAAAATTTTAATTCCATCGTTTACTTTGTTTGCGTACTGAAGAATGTTCCCAGAAATATGAGTTAGTATACTTGATTAAATGATTTAGTTGGGACTTTCTAATTATAAATATCTTTGGAAGTACTGGTGAGCAAAAAGTAGTGTCCTGGATCACTTATTTTATTACGAAGAAGAAGATAACTAATGATTGACACTCTCCCTGTTTGATGCCTGAGTGGCACTTTAGCCACCTGTAATGAAATTTTTAATTTATGTCTTGAAGGTAGTATATTCAGCACATATTTTGGTTAGATTTTTAAAAAAATTCGTGGGTCTCTGGATACTGGTATTCCACTGGCGTCTGCTGTATACATAATTTCTGATTTGGTCTTACCTTCAAGTATGTGCAAAGCACTCAGAACCGGGCCATATATACCTTAAGCTGTAAATTTTTCTCTCGTTTGCTTCACCTTTGCTTACTTTCTTACTTTATCTCATGACGAATTTTCTTCAAGTGTGAAAAATGACGGGGATGATGCATAAGCCTTAGGTAATCCTAGTCGTCTATGAATGTGTGTGAAAGTTATGTGGTCATATAGACTTTCTCCTCACTGGTGGCACTGCGTGTGTCACTACATACGAGCGTAATATTTAAAAGTTGAAATAGATCTGACCCTTTCGTCGAAGCAGACATTCAGTGATAAACCTTTGTTAAGGCTCATATTGTTGTATAATAATCTTACACTTACATGTGTCTGTAAATTGGTACAACGAGAAAAATGTTCGAAACCTTACTCATTTGTAACATTATCTCAATAACGTAGTTGATTGTAAAATTGTTTGCTGGTCTTCATTTCGCAAATTGCCATAAATCTTGTCTGAATCTAAGTGATTTCGTCTAGTTAGAGTTTTTGGCAACATCTGTTTTTTCACAAACTTCTTTTAATCTGCATGCAATTCGATTTCTAATTTTCAGGAAGAACTAGAAGTTACAATATATCGTCTGACTTCGTGCGTTCTGTATACATGGAAAAGTGTGGTTGAATATGTCTTTTTAATCTCTGGACCATTCAGCACTCGCCACCATATGATGCTGCTGACGACTTACCTCAAAACTCCCCTATAAAGCCTTCCATCCATCATTCATAACAGCTCATTGAACTGATAATAAATTTTTCATTTTCTCAGTGTCAGTACATTGAAAGTTAGTGTTCGACACAAGATGGATACGCCTTCAATCATCAGATTGTCTCCCTGTGCATCCCTCACTTAATCGGAGCTCTTACTGCTAGAGGCCAATAGGGATGGTGAAGCGTCAATGGATTACCATAATCGCACCAGCATTGGCATCTTTGATAACAATTAACAGTTATTGTCTATGTGCTAGCCCTGTGACAGCTTAAATATTTTGAATATCCCAATCATGGTTCTTGTAGACACAATTTATGCATAGCATTCTTATTGGGTAACTGACTAATAGGAAGCGGTGTTCGTCAATCTGACTTGAATGCTACACATTCTTTGCTGAATTTGTGTGTATTACGAATGTCATTTCTTTCAGTTTATGTTTCATGTGTTCAAAGAGATGTCTTCAGTATTAATATCGAATATGATGTGTTTTAAATCTCTCCGACGTTGATACACGTCCAGCGGCAATTTACTGATTTATCATGTTGTCCTTGCTATTCTGAGAACTCTCACCTTTGCTCTTTTCCTGGATATTCTTAAACTTTTACAGCCATTGCTTCGTTGAACGCCCGTTTTACCTGCTTGGTCAGTTTATTTCCCATTCATCAAATGCAGTTATCTTTCATTGCTCTCGTTTCAATTAACAACTATCTTACTTTACAAAGCAGGAGATGAAATCTCTTTATAAAGTATCCCTCTCTTTCTCTCTCTCTCTCTCTCTCTCTCTCTCTCTCTCTCTCTCTCTCTCTCTCTCTTTCTATCCCCACGACTCAAGTGGAATTTTTCCTTGGCCGTACTTAGTTTGCTTACATTCCTCTCCCCAGGAAATATTGCTCTCTGTCTTGGGTGTTGTATCTTTTTTAAGCTCATTCACCATTTTTATAATCATTCTAGTCACCATTCAGATTTCATACCTAATTGGTGACGTCGACAGAATTGGATGAAAACAATTTCGCAGTATAAGTATAAAGTGATCAAGAATTCGGAATAGGTCTCCCTAGAAAGAATATGGAGATAAATGATAATTCTTTTTCGTTTCATTCAATTACATATTAATTTAGAAAGGCCATCTGCCTGAAATAAAACTTGAATTTATAGATAAGTCACGTTCCGTGTTTCGAATAGGTTTTAAACTGCGTATAAGTGAATTTTGCACGCAGTAATACCGTACGTGTCTAAGGATAAAAACTGTTTCAGGTCCTTACAGCACGTTTGGTATTAATTTGTTTAGACTCGTAACAACTGCCTTAGACTTTCTCCTCAGATATCTGGTTGAGGCAGAGAGCTAGGTCAAAATTGAGGATACACCTGCCACAAAACCTGAGACAACAGTCCGCAGCATCAAGCTTTACGCTACAAGAGTTACTTTGTGCAATAGTAAATCAAGAGGAGAAGAAACTTCAATCTAGGGCGCTGCCATCACTCAAACCACTATTTACTTCCCCATGTACTCCAGCATTTAATGATTTCTGTTGAAAGACATATCCCACTTCTAGCCATACACAGTGTATCAGTCAAGTAATATTGTCTGCCTGTCTTTAAATTTACCATTCACTGCAATGTCATTCATTAAGTGTGGTTTTCTAGTTTTATGTCTTTATCAGCATCGATAAAGACTTCTGTCACATTTCTTACATTTGCACACGAAGTACTACTATTGTATGTAGTTTCGTTACAATTTTATTTTAGTCGTTCCTCTGGTCTTTTCGCAAAATCAGTGGCAGTAGCAAGTCTTATGGTTCTAACACGGAGCCAACAATCGGTTTGTTGTTTGTACGACATGCCCTCTTGGAACCAAATATAGTAGTAATTAAACAACTTAACGTGTCCAGTACGTTGAATTTCAAACGTACACGATTCAGTCTCGATACAGTTCTTCTCCAACCCCAACAATAGGTCACTTCACTTGGGCTGTGTGTCTTCCTCTGGTGGGTATTGATCGATTGACTCACAAGAGCGCACTGAGTAGCGTCTTTCCGGTTGACGATTCGTTCGGTGAGGGCTCATATGGTACCTCGTACTTTCCTGGTTGTTAACCGTACTTCTGAACAGTTACCTTGAGGTGAAAAGACAAGGTTCCATCGCGTGAAAGTGATGATTATCGATTTTAAATGATTGGATGGCAGTTACATTTTGTAAAAGATCTGAACTTTTGTATGTAAGTGTTTCCATTTTCTCTCCTCGAAGGATTTCGTCACTAACGGTCTGGTAAGGTAATACATCAGATAGGAGTCCTCAACTGTTGTTTGTTTTGAAACACACTTCACAGTGTAAAACATTTCAGTGAGATTTCTTCCGCACATTTCGCATTATTTCATTTCCACCTATTAAGACTGCAGTTGTACAAGTAGGAACGATAGGCGTAGATTTCTAAACGGTTAGTTCATGTAGCTTATTTTTTGTATTGTGTCACTTCTGGTTGTCTAATTTATTTCTGTTTGGTTCTCTGGCAATTTGTTTGACATTTTACCATATAATCGAATGTCGGTTTGACTGAATATTTGAACGCAGTGCCTATTTGGGACAACTCGAAATATTGTGTCGACTAATCACTAGAAGAGGTTGTTTGTCAGTGCCTTCCTCCGACCTTCTGACGATGTTTCTGAGTTAAACATTTTATCTTGTAGATAACTTCTATGAGGGATGATGCACTGTTGTATTGTGTTGTCTTGGAAGAGGCAGATCGAAACCCATACAGGTGCGTTGAGGATACTGCCGATTTTAATGTCTTGAGCCGTCGAATGTATTACCTTCAACCACGTCTTCACTCGAAGAGACGATGAGTGATGGTTTCGGATGAACCATGGACAGCTACACAGTTTGTCTTTCAGGAACGGGATACCACTGTTTCACCTATACTTCCCGGTGAAATACCGGAGATGAAAATTTCAACTGTTTCATGTTACATCGATCGAACCAGAATGACTCTTGATTGAGAACTGTAGCTGTAATGCGAATTAACGACATTCTGTGGTGACGGCTGTAGCTTTCAAGTGACAGGGAGAAGGCTGGCCTTGCCTTTGCTGTATGTTCTTTTCTTCTCGTATCACCTTCACAGTTCTGGTCATGCTTCTTCTGTATTAAGAATATGAACGTTCATTGGATCAAATACTAGTTTTTTTACCTTGAGTTACAGCGCGACTGTGTGAGAAAAATTTCTAATTTTTTTTTCTTTCATTTCGTGCTGGGCTATTGATGTATGCAGAAAGTTGTTGTTGTTGTATTTTTCAGTCCGAAGACTGGTTTGGTGCACCTCTACACGCTAGTCTATCTTGTGCAAACCTTTAAATCGCTGTATAACTGCTGCAACCCACATCCATTTTAACCTGCATAATGTAGTCCAGCCATTGTGTTGCTCACCGACTCTTACCCCCCCCCCCTCCGCCCAACAAATTACGCTAGCCACAGCGATTTTCCGTGTTCTTACCTTACGAATAAAAATAAACATGGATCTGTTTCAGAAAGGATAAATAAAAGTACTTGTCTTTTTGCTTTTTCTGTGTCGTTTAATAACTCAAAGCAATTCTGTGGTATAAAGTACTTTCCCTCTAATTTTTTATCAGAACATATTCATTTCTTCGCCAATTTTCTTGTATACTATGTTTACATAGATGATTAGTCTCCATAAGTTATCGTAACGTATGCAGCAGAGAGTACATGGTTGCAGCCTTGCTTGTCGATTCCTATTTTCATTCCAGTCACATTCCGCATGACAGCTTTTTTTTAATTTTGTCATAATGGATTGGGTGCAAATTTTGTGTGGGAATGAGGAGAAAACAGGTTGTCATAATATGACAAGCAAAGACTTCTCTACATTCATGTTTCTTTGTGTAGCGTATGCCACCAGGATTATTGACAATCTTTGTAATATTCTTATTTTGATCTGTTAAAATCGTCACGGGGATGAAGAGCTTCTTTGAACTACTCCTGCCATTCTGACTGGGAAAGACATCAAGAAGACAAGCAATGCGTAAGAACTGCTTGTAATGTGCCTAGTCAATTACTTTCTTCGAACGATCTTACACGCCCTCATATATTTCTCAGTGAACCTCAGTCTGTTACTTCTCCTTCCCCATCGTTACACTGACTTATTCGTTCTGACTTAATACATCTGCAAATGGTCGAACTATGAAGACTCTTTTCGTCTAATAATTTCCATCACGTTGCACTTACGTGTATTTTGTGCGAGTTACGGATCCTGTATAGGTCGTGCTCAAACTTATCATAGGTTGTCACTTGCTGCGAACACACTTTCATCTTTGTCACGTTACCTTCTATGTGTTTTATTTACACATTCGTTGAAAGGTTAATGGTCCTCGTTGCTGTTGCTTTTGATGACTGATTATTGGCAGCTTATTGTTAAATTCAAAATTTGCTACTAAACTATTTTTTGTGGTTTATTTGGTTGTTTTATTCTGTCTCATTCCTTATTACCATCTCGTTGAAATCATTCTGTCCAACAAATGACTTGGTTCAGTATAATCAATAAAAGTTTTACTATCTTGTCTTTGCCGGCCGGAGTGGCCGAGCGGTTCTAGGCGCTACAGTCTGGAACCGCGCGACCGCTACGGTCGCAGGTTCGAATCCTACCTCGGGCATGGATGTGTGTGATGTCCTTAGGTTAGTTAGGTTTAAGTAGTTCTAAGTTCTAGGGGACTGATGACCTCAGAAGTTAAGTCCCATAGTTCTCAGAGCCATTTGAACCATTTGTCTTGTGTTTGTCCAACTGAGATCGTCTGCCGTGTGCTTCTATCAAGCCAGAGAAACAGTTCCTCTGGAGTCTTAATAGAGTTCACTATACTTGTTTCGTGGAATAGTGACACTTCCTTCTTGTCCTAATTATTTCTTCACTTACCCTTTCGCGGATGTTAGAATTTCTTGTACATGCTATGAAATTCCTGTTACTTTTGAATTTGAAAGTGTCTTCTTTCATTTCTTACTTTATTAGATTTACAGTTTTTTCCGCGCTTTTTCAGTTCATCATTGTCTCGTTTCACTGACTCTGTTTCTTCTGTTTGGATAAGAGTAGTTTCTTTCACTATGACACTCATAAATCCAAGGTATTTCACAATTTAAGTTACACACTTCTAGATGTTGTAGATGGGACTTAGTAGATTATGTTTTACATAGGAATCCATGTCCGGAAACATCATCCAACCACGCTACAGAGCATCAAAGTTATAGGCGCCGGCACCTGCAAATGTAGGTATAAACAGGGTGATTCCGTGATAATATTACAAACTTTCAGGGATGATGGAGAAGGAGAAACATATCAGTCGAAGTAAGGGTGTCTGAACCTGAAACCAACGAGACGAAAGTTATAAAATAAAACTGTTTTGATACCTCTGATAGCGGAATGCGGGTACCGGTACTGCTGTGGCTAAGATTGTAGGGTAGGCAGCTTTGAGATATGGTAGTATAGACCAAAACGAGAAAAAAATCTCTAGTAAACATGGAATCTAAAATTTGTACCTTAGAAACTATGAGCACTTGTTCAACAGAGGAGATGCATTTCACACCAGCGAAGATGGGCAAGTGCTCACACCTCCTCCACCTCCTCAGGTACGCATTTTAGGGCCCATGTTTGCTTAGACATTTTTTCTTGCCTTGGTCCATACTACCACCTCTGAAAGTTGCCTACCCGACATTCTTAGCAACAACAGTGCCGGTGTTTATTCCACTGTCATAGATATTAGAACGGTTTTCACTTACAACTTACAACTCGTTCGATTCCGGTGCAGGGACCCTTACCTTCAATTGATACATTTATTCTTGTCCATTATCCCTGAAAGTTTGCAACGTCATCACGGAATCTCTCTGTATATACACACATTAACTAGCGACGGCAGCTATAACATAGAATCTCAGTAGCGTCGTTGGATGATGATTCCGGACATGTGTTCCTACGTAAAACTTGATCTACTAAGTTTCCTCTATAACCTGTAGAAGTGTGCAACATAAATTATGAATCACTCCGTATATTTTATTGCCTTCTGGACTAGTTAGTTTTTAAATTTCAGGGTAACTTTCTCTCTTTGTTTGGCATGTGGCGTGAAATTCTTTCGTAGACTGATACCAAGGCCCATCTCAGTTCAGCTATTCTAAGAAGCTGCAAACTTTCAGCGTAGACGGCTAGCAGTACTGCATCGTCTATGTGGCTCAGAGTAATAATTATTTTTCCGTTGGATTCGATTCCTCCATTGATAACTCCATTATGTTGCTATAGAAGCGGCATCGGAGTATACGTTCAACGAAGGAAGGAAGGAAGTTAGGAAGATTCGGGTTTAACGTCCAGTCGATATCGGGGTCATAAGAGGCTGAACACAAACTCGTATTGTTGCAATGACAGGGAAGGAAATCGGCCCTTTCAAACAAACCATCCCGGCATTTTCCTGGAGCGATTTAGGGAGATCACGGAAAACATAAGCCAGGAATGTCAGGCGCATCTGAGTCGCCGCCCTCCCGAATTCGGTTCCAATCACCTACCTCAGTGAGTATAGATTTAACAGCAATTACAGCAAAATACAACCTTCAGGAACAATGTGTCGTATTTTTACAAGATCCTCTACACGTTCCAGTTGCTAATCAATGTTATAATTGTATCCATATTTATCATCTGTTTGAATTACTTGTAACAATCTGATGAGCTCAGCACATATTTTGTCGAGCATCTTCTCATAATACACCACGTAAGCCAAAATGTCCTTCGGCTGTTATCGGCACTCACGAGGCAAGATTGACAAACCAAACAGAAGCTGACGATTCAGAATCCAAATTGGGTTGGTTCTAGATCTTCTTGTATTTCTGCCTTACGCGGGTATATACGAGTATATTTTCAAAGAGGACGTCGGTAACTGTCTAATCGCGCTGATGTAACTATATTCGTTATACTTTTATGGTGTATTCTTCTTATTTTAAAAAATAATAAATGTAGAGTTTAACAATTTTTTTACTTTTTTTGTGAAATAGTATTAATTTGAGAAACATTAATAAACTGTATGAAAGGAAAAGCGCAAGGTTTTATTCCATTCTATTTTCTTTCGAAAACAGAATGTATGGTGAAGTTCATTTAACCCCTTTATTTTGTCCGCTTGATGAGAACACGGTGTTTGTTTTATGCTGTCGGTTTGAAACATAAAAGAACGTTTTCAGAAAGAATTTACTTTCGGTAAAAGCGCAGGTAACAAATATAAATCAAAAGCCATGTTTGTTTAGTTATAGCCCTCTCCATTTTGCCGTCTCTGTTCCCAGAAATCCATTTCGGAATGGTACAAGCCCGGCAACAAAGCGCATTTCTGTGCCGGGCGGGGGACATCTCAGCTGCAGTTGAATTGAGTGACAGGCGGAAGGCTGGTATTTGCGGTGTTCGACTCGTGATTAAATGATAGACTGCGCTCCGATAGTTAGTTCTTCCAGTGTTACGAATGAATCAGTCCGCTATTCCCATTTTAATCAACAGATCCGTGGACTTGGTAGGCAGGGATTCCACGTTGCTCGCACGAGTCCTTAATAAATGTGTCTTGTAGAAATGCTAGACATTTTTCCCAAAAAAATCCGACTTGTAAAGGTCGCTTGTTTTGTAAACACTGTGCAGGCTATCCAAAGTATAATAGGTAAATGGCATTAAGTTTAAGAAACAAGATTAATAAAAAATACTGAAAACTTACTATTAGTAAGAGAGAAATGAAAGTATGCGCACCTCTGTTTGTGTGTTTAAATTATTTTGGATAAAATTTAAAAACGGCAGCTTCAGAAGGTGCGTAAACGAAGCGATAAGAAGCCTTAAAAATGTAATCTGAAGCAGTCGTTGTTGCAAAACGGAAGTTAACAATAAGAAACAACAGACCTGAATGTTCAGCACTAAACAGCTTAGAAAACGAAACTGGCGTAGTTACTTGGAGGTTTTATTCCAACACAATTCAATTCGATAATTTAAAGCATGACGTCGACGGTGAAACCAATAGTGAGTGAGTTCAAGCTCTGAAAGTACAAGGAAGGGGAAGTAAACCTACGGTGTCCATTAGCTTCAGACGCTTCGTAGAAACTACATAATACCTAAATCTGTATTTCCGAATGTGGAATTAAAGCCCACTCCTCAAGAATTCTAGTCTGGCGGCTCAACCACCCATCACTTCGCTCGGCAGCTACAATGCTGTCATATCGTATGTACTTACTGAAAAATAGAGACTCAGTGAATAAAACCTAAGCTTATGTTTCTTAAGTTGTTTCACGTTGGTTGCGGTCATCACCAGTATCGTCTCCAGTATCATCAGTTCATAACTGTACTCATTAGCAGTGTCATCTACATCTACATCTACATTTACATGATTACTCTGCAATTCACATTTAAGTGCTTGGCAGAGGGTTCATCGAACCACAATCATACTATCTCTCTATCATTCCACTCCCGAACAGCGCGCGGGAAAAACGAACACCTAAACCTTTCTGTTCGAGCTCTGATTTCTCTTATTTTATTTTGATGATCATTCCTACCTATGTAAGTTGGGCTCAACAAAATATTTTCGCATTCGGAAGAGAAAGTTGGTGACTGAAATTTCGTAAATAGATTTTGCCACAACGAAAAACGTCTTTGCTGTAATGACTTCCATCCCAATTCGCGTATCATACCTGCCACACTCTCTCCCCTATTACGTGATAATACAAAACGAGCTGCCCTTTTTTGCACGCTTTCGATGTCCTCCGTCAATCCCACCTGGTAAGGATCCCACACAGCGCAGCAGTATTCTAACAGAGGACGAACGAGTGTAGTGTAAGCTGTCTCTTTAGTGGACTTGTTGCATCTTCTAAGTGTCCTGCCAATGAAACGCAACCTTCGGCTCGCCTTCCCCTTCCCCACAATATTATCTATGTGGTCTTTCCAACTGAAGTTTTAACACCAAGGTCTTAGTTGAATTGACAGCCTTGAGAATTGTACTATTTATCGAGTAATCGAATTCCAACGGATTTCTATTGGAACTCATATGGATCACGTCACACTTTTCGTTATTTAGCGTCAACTGCCACCTGCCACACCATACAGCAATCTTTTCTAAATCTCTTTGCAACTGATACTGGTCATCGTAATCGTATTCACCATCATATTATTATTCTTCAATGAATGGAGAAGGTGAATACCTTCCTTCGGTAACAATCATTTCCTTGATTTTCACTGGTCTTCTTACCAGCTATACCCCAAAGTGTCACAGAGAGCTGTTTTGGTGTAACGTCGGTTAGGTGATTACGCCAACGCTTTTTGCACTTACGTATTTGGGTGCAACTTTACTTCAGAGCCCAATGTAATCCCACTTCAGTGGACTACATTCTAGAAATTTCTCTTTCCGGAAGTTCTGCTCCATTGTAAACTATATCTTCGTTTTTATAAGGTCATTCTCGGTTTCTTCCCTGTTTTGTTCCTCTGTTATGGTTTGCGCTTTTCCAAATAAGTAACGAAGGGGAACATTTTCCGTGTAGTTAGTGTTTCTGTTGATAGTTAAAGTATATTACAAGTATTTTAAGTCTGATGTTTGCTCATTCAAGCACTATTTTGAGTCTTCATTCCTCAAAAACACTTTTATTTCAGTTTTAGATGTCCCCAGACTTTAGTCTAGGAAGATTAAGTATGATTTGTATACTGCTCATTCTACATAAATTACAGTCTTTCATATAGTAAATGTTGTTTCCAGAATCGAATCTGGCAGTTAAGATTCCTACAGAATTCATACACATTCTGGTTGTTACGATTGTATGCATTGTGGCCTTCGAAGTGCGTTGGAGAGTGTCCAAGTGTATTGGTTGACGTTCATTGGAGCATCATCTGTCTCCCTTGTTAGTTGCAAATACTTCTCATAAATAGCCATACATATCTAACATTGTTGATGTGCTTTGAAGGATATGATGGGTATCCTCTTACTTCCATTACCTTCCACAGTTTATTTCGTGAGCCATTGTCGAAATTGTGGTACCACGTATTGATATTACCCCAAAGGCGTCATAGCGATCGCGCGGGATCTGGTGGACCCATGCTGAGCCATGCCTCTCCAGTGGCTCCGTAGCACGAGCGTCCTCTGCCGTTGCAATGTAGGGGAGCCGACGGCAGCGACTCAGTCCAGTTGCTCAGGGAGCCATATCACTACACGAAGCTATGCAGATATCATCTAACTGCAGCTCCATCATTATCGTTATTGCTCTAGCAATAGCTGGACTCTGTTTGTTGCTGCATCATTTATAATTTCTTTGTGTGCTAAGAGAAATACAAGATAAGTAAGTCTTCTGTTTGTTGTATTAACTTATTTGCTAATCATTTCTGGCCCTATCCAGCTTTACTAAGAAGACAGTTGCCGCACCACTCTGGAGTCCACCTCTCCTCATTGTTGTACGTGAAGACGTACTCAACAGAATTTTTTTTAAATCTACTATGACTTCATGTTATATTTTTCTGTTATTTATAGCAAAGCAAAAACTAAATTTCTTCAGTGTTGTTCTTCCACAACTAAGAGCTGTGTCACAGCTTTCAATGTACTGTTTAACGCTGTGGCATTCAATTTATAGGAAAATGTGTAAAAGTCTTATTCCCCTATAGTTTTCAGGTTCAAATGGTTCAAATGGCTCTGAGCACTATGGGACTTAACTACTGAGGTCATCAGTCCCCTAGAACTTAGAACTACTTAAACCTAACTAACCTAAGGACATCACACACATCCATGCCCGAGGCAGGATTCGAACCTGCGACCGTAGCGGTCACGCGGTTCCAAACTGACGCGCTTAGAACCGCGCGGCCACACCGGCCGGCAGTTTTCAGGGATGCGTGACTGATGGAAGATACATTTTCGTTTGGATTCTCGATTTCATTACGCACGATATTCTGTTGACGGACCTAGACGTGAGGAATTTCCTACAGCCAGTCAGCATTTATGTTTTCAGATTTTTTTTATTACTTGTTCCTCGTTTAGGAGGTTTTCGGGATATGCACGTTTAGATTTACACTACATAAAGGAAATAGGTACCCTGATTTTGGTCTCAGTACTCGCATCATCATCTTTGCTCTTGTAAGACAAATACTCAGAGTAAACATTAGGGCTTATATTTACTTTATGAACTGTAAACCTGAATGTGAATCTTCTGTAGACCGATGTGAAAACACTAAAAACCATGAAAGGGCAATAAAAAAAATTGGTAACTTAAACAGTGGCCGGTTGCTGGAAATCCTGTCTTAGAAATGTACATCACAGACAAAGTGTTTCTTAGTTTGTCACGGAAGAAATCAAGATTCACCTTTTGACCGAGTGGTCTTCATTACGTTTGCCGGCTTATTGTCCCATTATTTACAGTAACAATGTAGGATGCTAGTAAAGCGTAGCACAACGCCTTATTTAGGATCTATAGACTGATAGGCTAAATCTGCTGTGTACTAACAGGAGAAATTCTATGATAAATGATCCTTAAGAATGTAGCATGTTACGACAATTTTCTAACTGAAAGACTTTAATGCAACATTTATGATTCATTATTTAATTGTATAAAATTTTAGTGTACAATAGTGGATTTAATAAACTGATGAGAGTAAAAAATGAAAAGAATAGGAATCATTAAGCTATTTAACATGATTTATTAACAATTATATGAACATTTGTTTTTTTTAAATAACAAAAAATTGTGATCCAAGTTCATGCAAAAACCAATATTTCAGTTTTACAGATAATACGTTATAATTAAAAGGAAACATGTTTGTTAGGAAAATGCAAGATGATAAAAAATAACAACGAAGCAAATGTTACTTACATTTAATTTCGCAATCAATCAGCGTTAAAATGGACGTGTTAGATAATCTTACTGGCTAGTTGGTTTGCACGTACACTTCATACTAACAAAGGTACTTATACAGGGTGTTTCAAAAATGACCGGTATATTTCAAACGGCAATAAAAACTAAACGAGCAGCGATAGAAATACACCGTTTGTTGCAATATGCTTGGGACAACAGTACATTTTCAGGCGGACAAACTTTCGAAATTACAGTAGTTACAATTTTCAGCAACAGATGGCGCTGCAAGTGATGTGAAAGATATAGACGACAACGCAGTCTGTGGGTGCGCCATTCTGTACGTCGTCTTTCTGCTGTAAGCGTGTGCTGTAGACAACATGGTTTATTCCTTAGAACAGAGGATTTTTCTGGTGTTGGAATTCCACCGCCTAGAACACAGTGTTGTTGCAACAAGACGAAGTTTTCAACGGAGGTTTAATGTAACCAAAGGACCGAAAAGCGATACAATAAAGGATCTGTTTGAAAAATTTCAACGGACTGGGAACGTGACGGATGAACGTGCTGGAAAGGTAGGGCGACCGCGTACAGCAACCACAGAGGGCAACGCGCAGCTAGTGCAGCAGGTGATCCAACAGCGGCCTCGGGTTTCCGTTCGCCGTGTTGCAGCTGCGGTCCAAATGACGCCAACGTCCACATATCGTCTCATGCGCCAGAGTTTACACCTCTATCCATACAAAATTCAAACGCGGCAACCCCTCAGCGCCGCTACCATTGCTGCACGAAAGACATTCGCTAACGATATAATGCACAGGATTGATGACGGCGATATGCATGTGGGCAGCATTTGGTTTACTGACGAAGCTTATTTTTACCTGGACGGCTTCGTCAATAAACAGAACTGGCGCATATGGGGAACCGAAAAGCCCCATGTTGCAGTCCCATCGTCCCTGCATCCTCAAAAAGTACTGGTCTGGGCCGCCATTTCTTCCAAAGGAATCATTGGCCCATTTTTCAGATCCGAAACGATTACTGCATCACGCTATCTGGACATTCTTCGTGAATTTGTGGCGGTACAAACTGCCTTAGACGACACTGCGAACACCTCGTGGTTTATGCAAGATGGTTCCCGGCCACATCGCACGGCCGACGTCTTTAATTTCCTGAATGAATATTTCGATGATCGTGTGATTGCTTTGGGCTATCCGAAACATACAGGAGGCGGCGTGGATTGGCCTCCCTATTCGCCAGACATGAACCCCTGTGACTTCTTTCTGTGGGGACACTTGAAAGACCAGGTGTACCGCCAGAATCCAGAAACAATTGAACAGCTGAAGCAGCACATCTCATCTGCATGTGAAGCCATTCCGCCAGACACTTTGTCAAAGGTTTCGGGTAATTTCAATCAGAGACTACGCCATATTATTGCTACGCATGGTGGATATGTGGAAAATATCGTACTATAGAGTTTCCCAGACTGCAGCGCCATCTGTTGTTGAAAATGGTAACTACTGTAATTTCGAAAGTTTGTCTGCCTGAAAATGTACTGTTGTCCCAAGCATATTGCAACAAACGGTGTATTTCTATCGCTACTCGTTTAGTTTTTATTGCCGTTTCAAATATACCGGTCATTTTTGAAACACCCTGTAAAATATTCACACCTTAGTTGTCCCAATACGTCACTTTCAGTACTGATCCAAGCCAAAATGTTTAGACTGTCTTCTAGCATGGAGGGTCAAAGCTGGTTTTGATCAACTTGTTTTGAGAATGTTGTTTCTCCATCCGTGTCTGCGATGATAAGTGACATAGATCATCATATTGAGATCGATATCAGGACATCAATCTTTGACTACTTTTTCTAGGGGTGAGTTTATACATGCAGCTCATTTGACTACTTTTTTTGATTTTCTTAATCATCTTGTTGAAACTCGTGGTAAAAGTCCTTGAATGGATTCCTCTAAGTCATTACTATATGTTTCAAGTAAAGTTTGATTACTGCAAATTTAATTTACGTTTTTATGGTGCTGGCGCCTAGGTTGCAGCCTAGATAGCTTGCGCGTTAATGCGGTCCTGGTGTGGCGTGTTCATGATTTTGTGGGGAGGCTTTGCTGGAGCAGCCAGTACCCGTTTGTATGCCCGGAGTAGTAGCCTGTGTCGTAAAATTTGTATCGGAGTAAGCTTTTGCACTATGTGGTTTCACTTATTGGCATTTGTGGCGCTCTTCTAGAGGCTCTATTTCATGAGAGAGTATCATTATTGCATTTGGGCACGGCTGACGTGAAACTCTGGTTGGTGTCCTTGAGTAGCTTCCAGTCAGTCACTGCAGTTCCCGTTTCAAGTTATGGCGCTGCATGCACCCTATTAAATGTCGTTGGACTTTCACGGACGCCTGGAAACCGGAGGAACTCTGATGGATTGTTCTCTTTCAGCTTGACTTCTTGGCAACAGACAGGTGGATCAGTAGATACTGCGTACTGTCATGTTCGTGGCTGTCTTCTGCTGCGAACCATGCTGATGCCATCGCGATTGTTCTTAACTGTTTCACCATCGATGCTTGTAGGGCTGTCCCCTTGAATGATAACCCTTTACTTGGTAGGCATGATTAATCGGTTCTAATGGCACTATTAGATGCTTCTTCACTTTCCCGAACTTTAACAGGCTATCTTTTTGATGACCTTATTACCTGCTGCAGCACGTATCACAGAATGATACGCTCACTTAAGTGATAAACATTTTTATAAAGTCGAGTAGGACACTGAAAATTGGTACGTCTTTTTAAATATTGCTTCACGCCTCAAGGCTAATCATTGCACACCACCACTAACTCTGGTGATGTCTGTCTAACTTTGTGCGCGCGATAGAACTTTGTTTTTGTGTCAACATCGCAGATGCATAGACAGCTCGTTGTTATGAAGCATTCTTCTTACTTAATTTAATGATACTGCCATAGATGGTGGCCTATGAATCTTGTTATTCTTAGATCATTATAACCGTTTTCTTTGCTGTGTTTCATCTAGATAGTGTAAGATATTAAACTGGTGGCTATTCGTAAGGCGTTTCGAAACATTTGGAGTTGTAGTGCCTAGCCGTAAGACCGGTCTGATGCTTCTCTCGAAGCTATCCTACCTTGTCTAAGTCTTTTTATTAGGACGGAGCTTCCGTTTCCTCCATTTGAACAAAAACGCTAGTTACAAGATCCGGTACATATTAAGAGTTCGGCACACACCATAAACTTCTTGCTGGGTGCAGCTATGCAGGGAATCAACACTGTGAAATACTTTAAATCGGTGAACAAAGCCCAAGTCCATCGTACTGCTATGAGTAATCGACCCAAACACTAAACACAGTGCAGGCTCGCAGCATAGGTCATCTGTAACATGCTTCTATTATCCCGCTCTGGAGACCATGGGGTCACGCCACGTGATACGTCGTGGTGAGGAGATCGTGTCTCCAGTCCGTTGCGGTGTACTTGCTGCCTGTTGCGCATATGTGGCGTCGCCGTTTGCGAGAACAGGTAAATAATCTCGTTCTGTGAATCTCCGGTTATGGTACGTTTCATGTCCACGTTGCATCAGTTTTAAGGTGCTTGCTATATTCAAGCCTTGGTCTCCCTCGAAAATTCCCCACCCCCTACAGTTCCCGACATTACCCATTCTTTGGTGTCGCAGGATGTGGTCCATCAATCTGACCCATCTTTTAGTGAAGCTGTTCAGTAAAGTTCTTTCCTACCGAATTAGATGAGTACACCGCGCAATGTGGCTTAATAGTTAGACACTCGACTCACAGTCTGGAGGATGGGGTTTCAGTTAATCATCTGGCCAATCAGATTTTGGTTTCCTGTGATTTTCCTAAGTGCTGAGATAGTTTCCTCGAAAGAGCACAGCCGATTTATTTCCTCATGCTTATCCAAGCCAAGCTTGTGCTTCAGCTTTAAGAACCTTGTCGTTTTATATCATGACCTTCCTTCATTGTTTCGGCTGAGTATCTTTTGATTCTTAAGTTGATCAAACCTCCAGAATTCTCCTGTAGCATCACATCTGCAAAGATTCTAGCTTCCTCAACTCTGTTCTATTTCTCGTCCACTCTCCACTTGCCGGCCGAAGTGGCCGTGCGGTTAAAGGCGCTGCAGTCTGGAACCGCAAGACCGCTACGGTCGCAGGTTCGAATCCTGCCTCGGGCATGGATGTTTGTTATGTCCTTAGGTTAGTTAGGTTTAACTAGTTCTAAGTTCTAGGGGACTAATGACCTCAGCAGTTGAGTCCCATAGTGCTCAGAGCCATTTCAGCCACTCTCCACTTCCGCCACACCTCTGACACAGCCCCTGAGAAACTTCCTTCTGGTTTAAAAATGTTGCTTTTTTAAGTTAAAATCTTGTTCTGGTTGAAGGAAGCTTTTGCTTGAGCAATTCGACTTCTGGCTTCTGCTATGATCCGTTCATTGCTTGTGCTCTCACGTCCTAAATCAGTAAATCAGTCAGCTTGCTCAGGTAGCTCATTAGCTATATAAAATCAGATTTTGGTTTTCCCTTATTTATCGCAAGTAGTCACTTTTGTTGTGGACTTGCTTAATTTTATATTCTTCTCTACCGTGTTAGCCATTTTAATTAACAAGGCTTCATGATCTCCCACACTTTCAGCCAGAACAGCTATATCATAGTCATATCTTAACATATCTGTTCTATGGATGTGTACTGTTGTTTACAGCTCCAGTTGCTCGTGGCACGAGATTGTACACGCTAAAACTGAAGGAACCCTTTGGCTCATACTTTCTTATGTGATTGCTCGTATTCTACGATGAGTCGAGTTTCTCCCCGAATACAGATTCGTATTTTTAAAAAGTCCCATTAAATTTCTCTTGTGATAAGACTTTCAGACTATGTTGTAGTTGAAAATCATTTCTCTTGGAGAGATTTAGTGACTTTCTGTGAGTGTTTATTCCATAATCCATTAAATGAATATTAGAACTGTACAAAAACACACGCGAAATGATTTATGGTTGAACAAAGCTGTTTTGCTTTACAGCTGGCATTGCAGCTGTATCCCACGTTTAACAGAAGCCAGAATGAGTTAGAAACAAGTTAGTTTTCAACGACTTCTACACTCCTGGAAATTGAAATAAGAACACCGTGAATTCATTGTCCCAGGAAGGGGAAACTTTATTGACACATTCCTGGGGTCAGATACATCACATGATCACACTGACAGAACCACAGGCACATAGACACAGGCAACAGAGCATGCACAATGTCGGCACTAGTACAGTGTATATCCACCTTTCGCAGCAATGCAGGCTGCTATTCTCCCATTGAGACGATCGTAGAGATGCTGGATGTAGTCCTGTGGAACGGCTTGCCATGCCATTTCCACCTGGCGCCTCAGTTGGACCAGCGTTCGTGCTGGACGTGCAGACCGCGTGAGACGACGCTTCATCCAGTCCCAAACATGCTCAATGGGGGACAGATCCGGAGATCTTGCTGGCCAGGGTAGTTGACTTACACCTTCTAGAGCACGTTGGGTGGCACGGGATACATGCGGACGTGCATTGTCCTATTGGAACAGCAAGTTCCCTTGCCGGTCTAGGAATGGTAGAACGATGGGTTCGATGACGGTTTGGATGTACCGTGCACTATTCAGTGTCCCCTCGACGATCACCAGTGGTGTACGGCCAGTGTAGGAGATCGCTCCCCACACCATGATGCCGGGTGTTGGCCCTGTGTGCCTCGGTCATATGCATTCCTGAATGTGGCGCTCACCTGCACGGCGCCAAACACGCATACGACCATCATTGGCACCAAGGCAGAAGCGACTCTCATCGCTGAAGACGACACGTCTCCATTCGTCCCTCCATTCACGCCTGTCGCGACACCACTGGAGGCGGGCTGCACGATGTTGGGGCGTGAGCGGAAGACGGGCTAACGGTATGCGGGACCGTAGCCCAGCTTCATGGAGACGGTTGCGAATGGTCCTCGCCGATACCCCAGGAGCAACAGTGTCCCTAATTTGCTGAGAAGTGGCGGTGCGGTCCCCTACGGCACTGCGTAGGATCCTACGGTCTTGGCGTGCATCCGTGCGTCGCTGCGGTCCGGTCCCAGGTCGACGGGCACGTGCACCTTCCGCCGACCACTGGCGACAACATCGATGTACTGTGGAGACCTCACGCCCCACGTGTTGAGCAATTCGGCGGTACGTTCCCCCGGCCTCCCGCATGCCCACTATACGCCCTCGCTCAAAGTCCGTCAACTGCACATACGGTTCACGTCCACGCTGTCGCGGCATGCTACCAGTGTTAAAGACTGCGATGGAGCTCCGTATGCCACGGGAAACTGGCTGACACTGACGGCGGCGGTGCACAAATGGTGCGCAGCTAGCGCCATTCGACGGCCAACACCGCGGTTCCTGGTGTGTCCGCTGTGCCGTGCGTGTGATCATTGCTTGTACAGCCCTCTCGCAGTGTCCGGAGCAAGTATGGTGGGTCTGACACACCGGTGTCAATGTGTTCTTTTTTCCATTTCCAGGAGTGTATGTTGACAGGAGCTTAAACCCCAGGTTAGGAAAGAAAAGTATGGCAGCCAGTCGAGGCTACCTCGCTTTGGAAATAGTTGTGCTGGTCTGGTTTATCTCCGGAGTTCGTTAGCAGCCGAGTAGCACATCATTAAATGTTAACGGCGTTGAGAGAATAATGAGGTGGTTTGTGGTTTCCCCCACTCGGCCGTTTAAGCTGCACCCCTGCTAATCTGGAAGCAGATAGCAAGCCTTTTAGCTACCTCGCACCTCAGACGGAATAGCCGCTCGAAGCTGGGGCTACTCCTGCTTTTCAGTCTGGAAGCTGCCACCGATTCTGAACCAGAGATTTGAATTTCTTCGTTCCAATCCAGTTTATTGTTGAAGGTGTTCTTCATTTACATTATACTCCTCAAGTCATGTTGCAGTGTTTGGCGGAGTGTTCTTTGTGTACCATTGTTACTATACGTCTTTCCCTTTCCGATTGCGAATGGTGCTCTGGAAGAACAGTTGACGGCAAGCCTCAGTGTGAGCTCGAATCTCTCTTACATTACTTTCACAGTCTTTCCGTGAGATATATGTAGGAGGAAGCAATGTGTTGGTTCAAAAATGGCTCCGAGCACTATGGGACTTATCATCTATGGTCATCAGTCCCTTAGTACTTAGAACTACTTAAACCTAACTAACCTAAGGACATCACACAACACCCAGTCATCACAAGGCAGAGAAAATCCCTGACCCCGCCGGGAATCGAACCCGGGAACCCAGGCGTAGGAAGCGAGAACGCTACCGCACGACCACGAGCTGCGGACAAGCAACGTGTTGCTTGACTTTATCATAGACTTACGTCTTCGGAATTTTAATAGTAAACCAGTCTGATACATAACGCATCTGTTGGAGCATCAGCCACTGGAGTTACATTAGCATCTCTGTGACGCTTTCGGCCTTTCTAAACGTACTTCTAACGTAATGTGGTACTCTTCTTTGAATTGTCTCTGTTGGTTTTCCCGTGTAATTCTCTATCAGCTTGTGGAATGTTACGTGACCTTTTTCCGTTTGCAAATTACAAGTTGCTTGCAAAATTTCGGTTTCCAGAATAGCCACCGTGTTGGTAACATATCCTCACAGGTTTTCCTCGTATCCTACACCGTACTACCTGACGTAAAGTTTCTTTTGGAAGGATGTTCCCACGCCTCCATTCTATTCGCCGCGACGACAGAAGAATTTTCTCTGCAGCACAGCAGCGACGTCCTTCTTGGTGAATTCCACATAGCACGACGAATCAATAAACGATTAAAAGAATCAGTAATACTAATTTTTTGTCTGGTGTGCACAACAGCTAGTGAGTAGTCCATGCGCAAGATATGCAACATCAAGAATAGTACGAGTTCAGAAGTGCCGTGGTCCCGTGGATAGCGTGAGCAGCTGCGGAACGAGAGGTTCTTGGTTCAAGTCCTCTCTCGAGTGAAAAGTATAATTTCTTATTTTCAGACAATTATTATCTGTCGGTCCGTCCGTCCGATGCGAGGTAAAAACATATGTTTTGACAGAGCACAGGGAAAACTGTTCGACTGTGAAACTGTTGCATTCATTTGTTGCAGTTTATTGACAAACTCGTATGTTTTCATCACTTTTTTGGGAGTGATTATCACATCCACAAGAAAACCTAAATCGGGCAAGGTAGAAGAATCATTTTACCCATTCGCCAAGTGTACAAGTTAGGTGAGTCGACAACATATTCCTGTCATGTGACGCACATGCCGTCACCAGTGTCGTATAGAATATATCGGACGTGTTTTCCTGTGGAGGAATCGGTTGACCTATGACCTTGCGATCAAATGTTTTCGGTTCCCATTGGAGAGGCACGTCCTTTCGTCTACTAATCGCACGGTTTTGCGGTGCGGTCGCAAAACACAGACACTAAACTTATTACAGTGAACAGAGACATCAATGAACGAACGGACAGATCACAACTTTACGAAAATAAAGAAAGTAAACTTTTCGCTCGAGGGAAGACATGAACCACGGACCTCTCGCTCCGCAGCTGCTCACGCTGGCCACGGGACCACGGCGCTCCTGAGCTCACATAATCCTTGATGTTGTCTGTGTTTCGCATGGACTACTCAGATTGTATATTTTGATTTTTTTTATAGTTCCACACGACTTCTTCCTGTTTTCTCGATTGATCTGTGTTCAGTTTTTCAAGGCCTATCCACTGTGCCAACTTATAACTAAATCTGAGGGGGGTGCGATGGGGAGGTTCCCTTGTTAGTGGTAACGCTCTAAGCAAGTGTGTGGAATTTAGACTAAGGAAAATATCTAGCCTTAACGTCCTTTCAACGAAGAGTTGATCAAATACAGAGCACAATCTGTAACTGGACTGGGATAGGGAAGAAAACTGGCAGCTTGCTTTCCAAAGGAACCACCCAACGTAAGTTCAATTGTTGATCATTAGCTATGACTCGATTTGTTGGCTAGTTCGTCTTTTACCTACATAAGTATGAAAAAGTGTGACTCACTTACATGTAGACTTACAGGCGTGTTGGTACTCGTCTTCTTAGAGTGATATTATCAATGTTCGTTCTGCACTTCTGAGAGATGCACGTTTTTATCTGTGCTTGGTTATGGCACCGTTAATTGCAACAAATTTTTTGTTTGGAAGTTTGGGTTCTGTGACGTATACAATATGAAATGTTAAATTGGATATTTTCCAGTCTGCCGTCATTGAGGCGATTACACTTACAATATTTCGTACAGAAATCTGTGTTTCTTTAAAAAATTAAAACTGACGAACAATGTCATACATAATGCATTGTAAGTACCCCTGGAAACCGTATTTTTCTCTTCTGAATTTAGTTGTGTAGGCGCATGAAGAAACTTATGAAAATGTAAATACTGATAATTACATATCTAAAGTCGTTTGACGCATATGCTGTCGATAAGAATCATGGGTGCGTGACTGAAAATGTATCGTACTTTGAATATCGCCTGACAAGAATTAGTATTCAGAATTATATGAAAACACGTATGAATGCGGTTATTAATTAAATAACCATGAATATGCAACAGGTAAGAGACCAGTGACACCACGATGTTCGTTTCGCTGTCGTGTATCGATTAACCAGCCTCGGCCGTATTTCCCTGTTACCTGAACCTTTCTGTTGGGAACAAACGTCTATCACGATACTGTGTCGGAAAGAGTGCCAGCCATCAACAAAGCCACAGTTCAAGACGATCAAAAATGGTTCAAATAGCTCTGAGCACTATGGGACTCAACTGCTGTGGTCAGAAGTCCCCTAGAACTTAGAACTACTTAAACCTAACTAACCTAAGCACATCACACACATCCATGCCCGAGGCAGGATTCGAACCTGCGATAGTAGCGGTCGTGCGGTTCCAGACTGTAGCGCCTTTAACTGCTCGGCCACTCCGGCCGGCCCAAGACGATCATACAGAAACATTGTGGAGAGGATGAAACAGAAACATGACTATTGAGGACTCGACAGCAGAAATGATAAATAAAAAGAGTGCAAATTATAGTTTTGAGGAGCGTAGAACGTAGTGTGATGTAACTCAGTTCAACTCGACGTGTTTCTTATAACTACGAAATCGATTGCCACCAATCGATACATTCCAAAATGATAGCTTCAAATGAAATCGGATTTGTTCGTCATAACTGGCCAGGAAGGTTGCCGGCTCTCTCCCCCCAATTGAAAACGTTTGGAGCATTATGGTGAGTGCCATCCAACCAGATCGGGATTTTCACAATCTAACACATCAGTTGGACAAAATTTGGCACGATATCCTTCAGAAGGACGTCCACTAGCTCTGTTAATCAGTGTCAAGCCGAATAATTTCTCGCATAACGGACAGGGGTGTACCAACGCGTTATTGGATCAATCAATTTGTGAAGCTGCTTCTCTTGAAATAAATTGTCCAATTTTTTCTATAATTGTAATCATTTTTATATCTCCACATGTACGTCACATCAACCGATATTCGTCCCCTTCAGATAATTCATTCGTGGTGCATCGTTTTCTTTAGCTTCGAGTGTATTTGTAGAAAACCCTTACAGAGTTGAACAGGGGATTTATTATAGATGTAGACAGATGGAGTAGACTGATTCCATCCTCGGGAGTGAATACGGGAGTGATGACACTAGATGTTTAGTCTCCTAAAACCCATAATCAAATAAATGGTTCCAATGGCTCTGAGCACTATGCGACTTAACTTCTGAGGTCATCAGTCGCCTAGAACTTAGAACTAATTAAACCTAACTAACCTAAGGACAGCACACACATCCATGCGCGAGGCAGGATTCGAACCTGCGACCGTAGCGGTCGTTCGGTTAAACTCATAATCAGCAGCAGCACGTTTCTCACATATAGAAGTAGTCCGGAACCCATTTTCGACAACTCATCATAAGTAGTATGTGTATTGGTATCCTTGAAGACTTTGTTTACATTTGTACTTCAGGAAACCTAGGTCATTGCCCTGGCGACGTTATTATCCTTATCAGTGACGTCATCTCTGTTATCCGTAACGTCATCGCTGTTATCAATGATGACGTCATCCTTAGCAGTGAGAAGCCACGCCCCTGCCCTTCCCTCCCTTTCTTTTTTTATCTCCAGCCAATCATACTGCAGTAATACGAATCTAAGATGGTACAAATAGGCCAGTTGCATTAATGAGAAATTAAAGTCGCTCCCCTCCCATACCTCCAACCAGTCATTATGCAGTATAGAGTCGGAAATAATTACTTGAGTGTGTTTTAACCCATGTGTCCTCCCCTTTCCAACTAATCAGAATGTAGTATTTAAACGATGTGTCAGATTACGTTATTTCCAATGTACACTTCCCTGTCTCCAACCAGAGAATAGTATTAAAAATAGTTACAGATATGCAGAAAAAATAACGTATCCCTCGCATTAAAGTCAAAGATATTTATTATTTCCTGAAAGATGGAAAAATAGTATCAGCTTACATTATTTAAGTACTTATATACCTCTGTTGTTTCACTTTCTGAGCTGTTCTCAAAAGTATCGGAAATAATTATCAAAAAATACGAAATGTATCTGAATTGCCAAAAATTCCGAAAATGTTGTCAAGTATGTTCGCATTACTGACTTTCAAAATACCTTTCATGGACTGCCTTACCAGTCACTTCGGTAACTTTCATTCAGAGCTATGTATTGTTCGCTATGGAATATGACAATGAGTATATAACACATTCTCTGTAAATAATAAGAATCCAATATTTGCTTGTAAAATGTAAATAACAAGTTACGAATCCAAAGTTGTTGAACATGAGGCCGCTGTCAAAAAGTGACAAAAAGCGACAGAAGTTCGTTCTCTGTACCACGAGTTGTTCTCACTGTCACCGAAAGGTGTCTGTAATTGGTAAAAGCGTTCATAGTTCTCCCCATGAACGACAATTGGTTTTAGATGTAGCAGATCCTTATGTTAATTATTTTCCACATCTATGACGTCACGCCGGTCGGTGTGGCCGTGCGGTTCTAGGCGCTTCAGTCTGGAACCGCGTGACCGCTACGGTCGCAGGTTCGAATCTTGCCTCGGGCATGGATGTGTGTGATGTCCTTAGGTTAGTTAGGTTTAATTAGTTCTAAGTTCTAGGTGACTGATGACCTCAGAAGTTAAGTCGGATAGTGCTCAGAGCAATTTGAACTATATGTAATGTTTACGTTGCAGTAGTATGTAAATACATAAAGTGTATTGTCTGACATTATTTGTGTACTGTCATCATCTAATGTTGCTTTCTTTCTTCATCAATTTAGGACGGGGGAGGAGTGAAGAAAATGCATCAGAAGATAAAATACAGTCAATGACGAGTATTACTAAAACAAACTGCTGTTACATTTCGAGGAACTACGGCTCACTAAAGTAAAACTTGTAATCAACTACACCAACATCTAATAAAAGATACCTTCACATACAGAACATGATACTGTTTTAAAGAGAAGGTAGGAATAAGGTGTTCCGAAGGAATAAGGTGTTTTATTATGTTATATCACTTAAACTGTAAAACGATATGGAATGGTCATTAATGCATAATCACAAAAGAGATGAACAGAGACGGTAGCAGTCAGAGATGTAATATCTCCGAAGTCATTTTCAGAGTCGATATCTCTAAAATGAATAAAATTATTTATCATTTATAAAGAGACTTCTCTAACATTCCACGCACATTGAAGCTTCAAATCATATACTGCCAAATCTAGATTTTCTATATTACGTATTAAAATACTTGCAGCTTGCATATGGAAACTACTGATAGGTACCATTAGGTTGAGCAGGTCTCGTTTATGACGAAAGTTGGGAATGTGTACAACACTTGAAATCTAATGGTGGTTCTGAGCACTATGGGACTTAACAGCGGAGGTCATGAGTCCCCTAGAACTTAGAACTACTTAAACCTAACTAACCTAAGGACATCACACACATCCATGCCCGAGGCAGGATTCGAACCTGCGACCGCAGCGGTCGCGCGGTTCCAGACGGAAGCGCCTAGACCGCTCGGCTACACATGAAATCTCTAGGGATCCTTAAAGCTAATATTTTTTTGCTTGTAACGTGTCAGTAAAACTTACTAAAATACACACAGGTTGCATGATTAGCATAATAAGCAGGACCTCTACGAAAATACGATCAAAGGTAAAGTTGTATTATATGTGAGATCTCATGTACATCGCAGGCTTCAAATTAAATTTTTCTGCAGGTAAATTGTCTGTGTTACTTATAGAAATAGTCAACTCACTTATTGGCACTTCTGATAAAAGAAATTAAGTGCCGCGCGGGGTAGCCGCGCGGTCTAGGGGTCCTATCACGGTTCGCGCGGCTCCACCCGTCGGAGGTTCGAGTTGTCCCTCGGGCATGGGTGTGTCTCTCATACTTAGCGTAACTTAGTTTTAGATTAGGTAGTGTGTAAGCCTATGGACCGATTACCTCAGCAGTTTGGTCCCAAAGGAGCTTACCACAAATTTCCAGAAACCGAGCAGCATTCTGGAGAGCTACAAAATGGTTCAAATGGCTCTGAGCACTATACGACTTAACTTCTGAGGTCATCAGTCGCCTAGAACTTAGAACTCATTAAGCCTAACTAACCTAAGGACATCACACACATCCATGTCCGAGGCAGGGCTCGAACCTGCGACGTAGCGGTCGCTCGGTTCCAGACTGTAGCGCCTAGAACCGCACGGCCACTCCGGCCGACGGAGAGGTACACATATAAGTGATACATAAGTATGCTACTATACATAAACAAATTACAGGCCTTTCACAGTAGTGATTTATTTTTCACGGTAAACAATATTCAAAACATTATATAATAGCAGGCCATTTTATATGTCAAAACTGTTAGTTGATACTGAAATGGTTCAAATGGCTCTGAGCACTATGGGACTTAACATCTGAGGTCATCAGTCCCCTAGAACTTAGAACTACTTAAACCTAACTAACCTAACGACATCACACACATCCATGCCCGAGGCAGGATTCGAACCTGCGACCGTAGCGGTTGCGCGGTTCCGGACTGCAGCGCCTAGAACCGCTCGGCCACTCCGGCCGGCTTAGTTGATACTGAATTTATTACGACAAACACGCTTTTACTTTAACTGAAACAGGATTCTGACACACAGTTCTTGAGGAAAGGGAAGATGAACAAGCTACACATTATCTCTCATCATAGTAACGATTCTGGGTTCTCATAAGCAACTTCAATTTATTTTTCCCTCCAACTTCAGAAAATAATCGTCACTTCTCGAAGTTCCTCTTCAATAGATAGTATTTCGTTAGTGTGCGTATTATTGTTCTCCGCTTTTGAAGCCAGCAAGAATACCAATTTCTCTACCAATACTTTTGAATTGGTATGTGCTACCCATTTTTGGGATACTGTCTTCCAATCGATAATCGCTCTTCTTCTCCTCCATCGTAATCTTCCTTGTCGTAAACGTCTTCTTTTTCTTCTCCTTTTTTCATGAAAATATTGCTTTTAATGTCTTCATCTATCTCCTTTCGGCATAGTTGCCCCAACCTCTGAGAAGTGGGATGAAGAGCATGCTTACTGATCTGCATCTTCTTATCATGTGACAAAAATTGGAGAGATTTTCTAGGCCGGGCTGTAAATGTTTTACTCTCCCATTCTGATATGTTCGTCAGCATCTCTCAATTATGTTCTAGCGATTACATCTGATGCAGCCTTACGTGATGTATATATTTAAAACCTTTATTGTGATTTACTTTTATATAGGTGAGATATCTTTGCTTATGAGAATTTTGCCATAATTTTGGAGGTCCCGCGTTGTGTAACTCTCTTAAGGTGCTTTCATTTTAAACCATAGATTATCCTATTGATCCTGGGTACTTTACTTTGTGAATTATTAAATCATTTCCATCAACATCTACCAGTGAATCACTAATCATCTAAACTCTATCTGTTGGTTCAAATCTAATGTCGTATACACCGTACCATGCATCTTGTCAGTTGGTTCAACAAAGAAAGATTGCTGCCAGTTGACCCTTTGTCTCATCTTCTTCTTCTGCTTTCATAAATACAATGTTCTTATTGTCTTCATCTGCATTCATTAGGAATAGCGGTCCCAGTCTCTGAGAAGCACGATGAATAAAGTTCATAATCTTCTTGAATGACATATTCCTGCCATGTGCCAAAAGTTGATGACACTTCTGAAATGGAGAATAATATTTAATTTGACATCTCTGTTCAGTAATCGTAATAGGTTGTATAAATATTGTAATGACTCACTGTGTCCCTTGTCGATGATCGAAAATTAAAACAGTTCAAAATGGTTCAAAGGGGACTCAACTTCTCAGGTCATCAGTCCCCTAGAACTTAGAACTACTTAAACCTAACTAACCTAAGGACATCACACACATCCATGACCGAGGCAGGATTCGAACCTGCGACCGTAGCGGTCGCGCAGTTCCAGACTGTAGCACCTAGAACCGCTCGGCCACTCCGGCAGGCTTAAAACAGTTTGTCAGTTTCTTTATACAAAATATTGTTACCAGCAGAATTGGTTTCCATTTTTCAACAGAACTGCTGACGTGTCATGAAGTGCAGTTAATGTTTATTACTGGTGAAGAAACCAGCCATCACTTCTTTTGCTCCTTCCCTATATGGTTCTTCCGATGTTGTGCTTCTGTTTGCTTCTTTTTGTAGTTCCTTAGGTTTCCTTCACAATATATCACAGCAAAATGAAACAAATTACCCATACCTCACCTTTTTATACGTGGCTGGAGACTGCATCAATCCACATGTGCAGCCGTCAGCATCATGTTGACTAAGTTAGCTGAGAATCTTTCCTGCAAGCTCCGACAATCACAAGCAAGTTGAGATTTATCATGTAATGCAATTGTAGTTCATTGCCTCATTAAAATAAGAACTACAAAGAGAGAAGAGAAATTTACTGTGGTATATAAATCAGAGATACGATTATGAGGCATATGTGAAATTACGAGTATTGTTGGTAACTTCCATGTTTTAGTAAACTGTAACATATTACCCCAAAGTCTGTCACTATGCCCGAAAATATATCAGTTTACCTCTCAAACTGTATAACTTAGCCCGAAAAACGTATAACCTTACAAAAAAGTGCATCAAATTACCCCTCAAATTTCTATTACCTTACGCTTTAGACTGTATCAACTTTCCCATTAGACTGTATCAACTTACCCCCTAAACTGTATCAACTTGCTCCCAAAAGAGTACCAACTTGTCCCCACCCCCCACCGTTAGGCCTTAGGTATTAGCTGTTAGGCGGCAGATGTTGGGCGTTAGGTATTAGGTGTATTTGATACCTCTTTGTGCTTCCAAAAAGTGTGAACTCTTACATATAGTTCAACTTCACTTTTCAGTGTGAAATCTTGCGTATTACGATGTGCTTGCAAGCTGATGTGTTTTAATATGTTACACAGACAGTTTAGAAGCAGAGAAATATTTAGTTTATAGAATCTATAGAGACTGCAAGTGTTGTACCTATACCGAACTTTACTTGTAAATGAGTTATGCTTAAGCTAAAAGTTGCTATAGTAATGCCAATATGCAAGATGCAAGTATCTTAATGAGGAATATAGAAAATTGAGAAACTAAAATATTTTTATTTATTAAGCTTCGCTGTGCTAGAAAGAAGTGAGAGAAATCTCTCAATAAATAATAAACGATTTTATTTATTTTCGAGATATCGGCTCTGACATTGACCGTCACATCTTATCACATGTTGGTGCTACTGGTCATTGATTTTATTTTAGCAGTAGTTTCTTTTATTAATACTTATCGATTATATTTTAACTTGTGATAGATAATCTTCAATCTCCCCTTCCTAAACTGATGATGAAAGGATGCAATGTTAGGTGACGACGGTACACTCTTATTATCAGACTGAATACACTTTATGTATTTAGCTATTGTTGCAACATCAACATTTTCTGATACATTTTAGAATACTGTGACATCACAGATAAGGTAAAGTAATTAATTTGAGCATTACACCGCTTTTTCTTGTACTTTTCATCAACTCCCACATAATCGATGTACACATTGCCCTTTGACATGTATTTTGTAGACATTATAGAATATTGTGACATAGATGTGGAAAATAATTAAGGTTTTTTGTGTCTTAAACCACACATGTTCATAGATCGAACTATGAACGCTTTTACCCATTAGAGACACATCTTGGTGATAGTAAGAACAACTTGGGGTAAAAAGAACGAATCTTTGTCGCTTTTTATCAGTGGAGCCATCTGTTGGTAACTACAAGCAACTGAGCTGTGAAACAAAACTTGAATTTATTTCCCGTCTTCAGATTTGCAGAAGAGTACTTATTTCAGATAAAATTCACGTCCAACAACTGTATATTACACCTTGGATTTATTATACTGCGCTGTGATTGGCTAGAGATAAGGAGGGAAGGGACAGGGGGATTTCCCTTCCTGCTAATAAGGACGACGATGTTTCTGATAAAGATGATCATGTCACTAGTTAATGATCTCTGTACAGTGAAATCACAAAGTTAAACAAATTGTATCAGGAAGCCAATTCATCTACTACTTTCATATTACACTAAGCATGGAAAACATACAGAAATAGCACATACCAGATTACTATATGAAAATTTTTTGTACGTGACATGTTCATATTGCCACCCGTTCGCACTGATACATATATCGCTACTTGCCGTCATAGTGAATCAAGTATGTGATGATTTATTCCTAGACAATTATAATGGACTGTCAAATGAAAACGAGATAGATGTAAAAAGTAAGCAAGCTTTTCGCTATTTCAGAAATAATTGCCATAACTGTTAATACGTTTATCCCAGTGTGGAAAAGACTGTCAGTGCCTTCATGAAAAAACATTTGCAGTCGCTTACAGAGTCATGATTGTTCCAAAGCCTGCACTCTTCGTCCGAAGCAAATCGTCTTCAGGGCCTCAAAAATATGGAAATCACATGTAGAGAGATCGGGATTGCATTTAGGATACGTAAGGGCGTCCGAGCGAAACTGCTGCAGCGTAATCCAAACGCCCGGGAATATTGACGGACAACATTATTCTGTTGCAGGATAATGCACTCCCACATGTTTCCAAGGCTATTTCGACTACGCTTCAGAAGTTTCGCTGGTAAGCCTTTGCACATCCTCGATACAGTCCCGATCTCTCCGCATGCGATTTCTGTATTCTTGATGCCCTGAAGAAAGATATTCGTGGCTGTCGATTTGCTTCGGACTTAGAGGTGCACACCTGAGTACAATCATGATTCCATAGGCAGCCGCAAATATTTTTCCAGTAAAGGCACTGACCGTGTTATCCACAGTACGATAAATGTGTTAATATTTATACCAGTTACTTTTGAAATAATAAACAGTTTACTTTACCACCTGTCTCGTTTCTATTTGACTGCCCATTATACATTTGGTTTGGCTGCCCTCCATAATACGGACGCGAAGTCTCTGTTTCTTGTAACGGTCTTAGAAACACATGAACTTTCAAACGCCCTCACAGATAAAATACTAATGGGTTTATTTTCGGAGACCGTGATGGTCAGGGTAATGCTCCTCCTCCTTCGCATCCATCTTTCAAGGAATCTCTTATTTAGAAGCCGACAGGTATTAACAGTGAAACGAGCAGCAGCTCTATCGTGTCTGCAGTAAAATCTCTGTCGTACGGGAAACTGTACAACAGTAAAATATCTAGATGTGGAGTAACCACTAAAACAAATTGTAAGAAGAGCAGATGTCAGACGGAGATTCGTTGTTGAAATCATCTACAAAAGAAGTGACTTACAAAACACTTGTCCGTGTGATTCTTGAGTATTGTTAATTACTCTGCAACACGTGCTAGGTTGAATTATTAGAAGGGACAGACAATATCCAACGAAGAGCGGCGTGTTTCGTCAGGGGGTCTTTCGTTCGGTGCAGAGCATTACGAACATCGTCCAAAAGCTCCAGTGGCAGACCCTGCAAGGGAGGCGTTGTGTATCACGAGGAGGGTTTCTATTGAAATTCCGATAGAGCACGTTCTTGGAAGAGTCATCAACATATTACTTTCTCCCACAAATGTCTTGCGAAATAATAGTGACAAAATGCGAGAAATTAGAGCTAATACGGAGGCGTACTGTCAACAACTCTTTCACATGTGAATCGCGAATGGAACAGAGAAGACTGACTTGTGGAGTGCATATGCAGTCGTAGATTTTCCAATACATCAGGAGAGTGTTCTCTAAGACCTCATTGTAGTTTTTCCGTCGAGTGTGCGAAAAATTTTGTTACATGGAAATAGTGTTTCCGAGTATGTGTCTATATAACACATTTACATCTTCTAAGTGTTTCCTGTAGATCTGACAGTGACATTTTTATCCCGTATAATGTAGTTCCTAGAATAGTCAAATACAGAGCCTCTATGATTCCTTTTGATATGACACGAGATACTAGAGGGCAGTTTTTCAATCAATGGAAATGCTCAGAAATATGGGGAGCATTGATAACTGTTATATCTTAACAAATCGTGTGATACAGACCTCATCGTCCTCAATGATAATTCCTGCCGTTCCTATTTTCATTCCTTTTGCTAAGAAGTACCAAGATTAATCTCTAACCCTGGAACAGTCGAGGGTGGCGACAACCTAGCTACAGCAGGTTTTGTAAATGAATTCCAGGCTTGTTCAATTCGACGGAACTTTTTGCGCACTCTTCCTGAGTTATTAGAGTCATTCTCTCAACTTGAGCATTCCGACCGCCAATTGAATCCTGTGTTGCGAACACTGTCATGTATAAGAAGGAAAAAATTCTCTACGACAGCAGCACTCAGCATAACAAACTACTCAAGGATTTCGCGAAGAACCATTATTGACTACGTGAAGGTCTAAGACTCTTCATCACTATATTCCGACTTTAGAGACCGTGTTTGGGCTCTTTTAGATTCCATGTTATCGTCAGAGGTAAATATGTCATTTTCAGCTTCGACACTCAACATCAACACATCAGGTAACACGAGAGTGCTCTTCTAAATGTCGCTACCAACGGTTTTCCTAAGACCAGTGAGTAGTTCTAACGCAGATGAGGTGCGTCGCACAAGTCGTCGATCATCACGAAACTCAGCCGGCCGAAGTGGCCGCGCGGTTCTGGGCGCTGCAGTTTGGAACCGCGACACCGCTACGGTCGCAGGTTCGAATCCTGCCTCGGGCATGGATATGTGTGATGTCCTTAGGTTAGTTAGGTTTAAGTAGTTCTAAGTCTAGGGGACTGATGACCTAAGATGTTAAGTCCCATAGTGCTCAGAGCCATTTGAACCATTTTGAATGCCCTCTTGTTTGTGGCAATTTTAAAGTTTCACGGTGATACTTTAAACAGAAGTAACGAACGAAGTTGAAAAATAAGAAAACTGTTGCTATGATTAAAATAAGAGAGAACCAGAATACAGAATTTGGTGTAACATTAACAAAAATTCAAGCTTTAAAAAATCAGATGTTAAAGGAACAGACATGAAACCAGTACGTTGGAAAGAGTGGAGGAAAGCCTTCCTGGACCTGTTGTAAGTAGAAATAATCCCCTGGCAAGGGTATCAGGTAAGAAAGTATGTATTTGGTTTGATGAGGCAGAACCTTACCTGTGAATGTGGCTCTCACTCAGGTGGAGTAGGGCTTGGTGGTGTAGCAGTAAACTACGTGCATGAAAACCCATGTTATGAGTCGTCACGAACGGCACGTGGTTCGGATTCCACATTAAACTGTAGGTCCTCTTTCTCCGGTTGGATAACGGATAGATTACAGGAGGAGGAAGTTATAGGAGGAGGATGAGTCTAAAGAGACGAGATGTCCCGAGCCTCCATCTCTAGTTCTCTGGGTGGTGATTTGACGTTACTAATAAATTCTGTTTTCTCTACGAAGATACGGTGTCTCGCCTTCCCTGCTTGTCTCGTTTCATTGATTTGTTCTGCATCTGTGTCTAGCGAATCAGAAAAAAACTAATAATTCATCTACAAAGGCCAGTCGAGTACCAAATTCATGTTTCTATAGCCAAGAAAGCCAAATTCGTTCAGTATTCCGAGAAGGATTGTTCCGTCAATAGGTAATAAGTCTTTTTGAAATCTACTGATAAAATTACGAATTTCTTACATCTACGTTCCAGGTAAAAGAGGACATATTTCAGATTCATGATCTGTTCGGTACATACGTGTCCTGCACTAAACCCTCCATATCATTCATCCCGCCGCCAGTCAAACGGTTTTCCTATCCTGATCTGAAGCACTTTCAAAAGAAACTTTTAGATTATTAAGCGAAGAGAAATGCCATAATAATTGTTTACGTCCATACTGACACCTTTTGTACGAAGTGGGTGAGTCAGTGCGAGACGACGAAGCACATGGAAATTTCTCTGTTTCCCAGATGTTGAGGATTATCTCAGTCGCTTTGTTTCCTGTGTTCTTCAACATTTCGTCTATTATTGACTCTTCTACTGCGCCGCCTCGTTCGCCTTCTGCTAGCTGCACTGGGCCCAGAAAGAGTGATACCACTGCCACTACCGCCGCCACCTTCACCACCACCACCACCACCACTACTACTACGACTACCGCCTAAATATGGTGGTGGTGATACACAAGAGGTTGCTTGTATTCGGATGAATCGGAATTTAGATCTCTGTCGTCATGCTAATAAATCTTCCTGGTCCCTGATCTCTTCCCATTCCCATTGAGGCCAAATGATCACGTGTTCCTTCTTCAATTACACTGATGGGAACGAACGGTTAAACTCAACCTTGCGCCACTTTCCTTTTTTCCTGTTCCGAAGCACTGTGGACAAAAGGTTGTAGTTGCAATTAGTCTACCTTCCTCTGATCTGTCTCAAATGCCACATATATTTTGAATAGAATCTACAGCCGCAATACTGCGTGTTCGGCATTCCAAGGAAATTTGCTGTTACATGGACTGCGTAACTTCTATCCAATAGTTTCGGCAAAATTATGTACCAGAGGCATTACATCATTTGTATCAGAATGAATAGCAGCAAGCCAACGACTCATGATGACGGACCTCCTGTTCTTTAGATATGCTTACTTACGTCATGTGACTCGTCTCGTTTATATGAGATAACCCGCCATTTTACCATTTTGGTGACAATATTTTGCGATAGTGAAACATCCTTATAAATACTAGAAGTCTGCTCCGCACCAGAACTCTAATTCGCACCAGTGACTTTTGCGGACAGAACGTTCGCGGAGCTTCATTTCTGACAGCTTTAGTGTGCCATCCCATTTCTCAACAGCGCTCATACCACTTCAGAATGTAATATGTACTGTGGAAATAGCCCCTACCCTATGGTGAGTCATTTCCTCAAATTTCCCTTTTTATTATAAGTGCTAGCTCAGAAAAGTAAGCAGGAGAGCGTCATTGAAGTCACAAAGATAAAAGAGAGGCGCTGCCAGAATTCTGGTCGATGGCGGAAAGCTCAGTTAAGAATATGTATGCACAATAGAGAAGGTCCCGGGTTCGAGTCCCGGTCTGGCATACCATTTTAATCCTTAGTAACGTTTCCCCAACAGCGGGCACTCCGCTAAAGAGTGAAAATTTCGTTCTGTGCCGTTGTAATCCTACCAGTTTGACACACAGAATTCTCACTTGCATGTGTCACAATATCTTAGCCGATATCCCAAAGCTATTTGATATTGGCGAAGATTAGGGACTTCCTATGAATGTGTCACTGCGCGTTCTCAAATTTGATAATAATGACGATAGGTTGTTCGTTACTACGTTTCAGCATCGGCTGTATTGTGAAACTAGAAGCTCAGCTTTCTGGAGCGTTATGTTCCCTTACATTGTGTCATAGTCTGTTATTTACATGCTCACACATACGAAGTGTATGTTCATACATTTTTTATATTAATAGTTGTTGTAGAAATTGTTATAAAAAGGAAGACAAAGTGTCATTGCTGGATTATGTTGACATAATTTTGGAACCAATGCGTGACTTCATAAGAACATAGCATGCAGGTATAATTTAACATTATCTTGTTTGGTGTAGCGGTACTCCGACACGGTGAGTATTTTAAAATTAGTGAGTGTTGTTTCCCGGATAAATTGATTAATTTCGTCTGAATAAAAAGGCCGATTTCACACAAGTGTTAAATGCAACAATATTTACAAATAATGTCTACGATAGTCATCAGGAACAACAAAACTGACATTCTACGAATCTAAGTGTGGAATATTAGATTCATTAATCGAGCAGGTAGGTTAGAAAATTAAAAAAGGTAAATGAATAGGTTGCAGTTAGATACAGGGTGGTTAGAAATTTCTGAAGACCTTGTAAGGGTGTTGCAGGGTAGATTATGCTGAGAAGTAATGGTTCCGAGTTAATTAACACTGAAGTGAGCCAATCTGGCCGTTGCGCTCGCAGATTCAAGCGGTCCGCCAGATACAATTAGTATCGGTTATTCTCATACCCTAGATGACAGCGCACGAGACGGCTCTTCCTTTGGCTCGCGTTCGATCCTTACTACCGTGCCATGTCTAATTTTTGAGTCGCGCTCTTGTTCGGTTTTAGGAAACGATAGGAAGAATGCGTTTGGCGACGTCGTCTCTGGTCGGTTACTTGAATTTGCGCGTACAATGGCCTTATTGATTAACTTCAATGCTAATTAAATCAGAAACGGCGCAACGTATTTAATTTGTTTCTTAACAGTTATTGTTCAGTACTAACTGCTCTGCAACACGCTTACAAGCTTTTCAGACTGTGTCTGGCCACCCTGTACAGTGCGAATTAGTGAATTTTGGTGCCAAGATAAACAGCACTCCTGGTCAGATGAGTACAGATGTTTAAATACAAAATCAAATACGAGTAATACAAGAGTAGGTCTAACAATGAATAAGAAATTAGGAATGAGGGTAAACTACTGTAAACGGCATAGTGAACGCGCTATCGTAGCCAAGACAGACACGTGGCCAACGCCGCCACTACAATAAGAGTTCATATGACAACTAGCCCCGCAGATGATGAAGAGATTGAAAAACTATATATGCTGAGATAAAAGAAATAATTGAGATAGCTGAGGAAGAGAAAAGTTTAATTGTCATGGGGAATTTGAATCCGATAGTAGGGAAGAAAGAGAAGAAAAAGTAGTAGGAGAACGTGGAGTGGGAGAAAGGAATGAAAGAGGAAGACGCCTCTTACAACTTTGCACAGAATTTAGTTCAATCTTCGCTTGTTTAAGAATTATCAAAGAGGTTTGTATACGTATAACAGACCTGGAGACGCCGAATTTTTCAGATTGGTTATGTAATGGTAAGACAGAGACTTCGAAACCAGATTTTAAACTGTAAGATATATCCAGGGGTAGATGTGGACACTCAGCACAATTTAATGGTTACCAACTGTAGATTAAAACTCAAGAAACTGCAAAAACGTAGGAAATTAAGGATGTGGGACCTGGATTAGTTGAAAGGACGAGAGATTGTTAACAGTAAATTTTACTTAACAATTTTGTGAATTTTAACAGCATAAAATAAACAGTTAGCTACATCGTTTTATTCGTCAGGTCTCCTGACTAAGGAATTACTGTACTTGTAAGGATTAAATGTGAATCTAATTGTGAACGTAATTAGTTTTAGCGTAACGTTTATAAAAGTCATTTTTTCATTACCCTCACGGACACGTTTAAATTAATAACTTTATCGAAATAGCCAACTATGGTGGTGGCGTAATACCCCAACCGACAGATATGAAAAAGGTTGAATACTGGAAATACTTCGTGCAGTCAAAAGGTTTTGTTCAGTGATAGGTGGGAGTGTCACGAACAACGTACTATAAATCTTGACCAGCTAGGGGTGTGTGGGCGTGGAAGGTGCGTCTGAACGTCACTCTTGTGTGTTTTTCTTGAATAATTCGAAAACCGTGGCCTCCAGCGAAAACGTATCCCAGCATAAAATTTAAATACATTAAATTTCCTAGAAAAAGATCCTGTTCACTTTTTCTGTAGGACTAATAGTTTGCGAGTAGTGAGTGAAAGAAGATGCAAATCTCGCGAGTGGTTTTTGAAACCCAAATATGACATTGTAGATTATATAAAACGACTTCGATACGGTAACTGAATCACCTAGTATGGAAGGGCTATCTATACAAGGGAAATGTTCTTAAAGGCAATATTGTAGAAAGAGAAGAGGACATAAATGAACATGAGCTAGAATATGAATGAGACAAGCGAAATACCATTAGACTTAAAAAAAAAAAATGTAGTTTACTTTGTAGTGAAATTAAAGTAGATAGTTCCTGAGAGAGATAATATAGCTAGAGGTTACACTTGAAAACTGAAACAAATTAATACTGGTTCTTTTTACCGACCTCTCTGACTAAGATGATACAATTACTGAACAGTTCAAAGAAAACTTGAGTCTTATTGCAAATATTCACCTCACTCCTACAATTACAGTTAGTGGTGACTTCAATCAACAACCACCATGTAGCACATTCTCCAGATCTCTCACCAACTGAAAACGTCTGGTCAATGGTGGCCGAGCAACTGGCTCGTCACAATACGCCAGTCACTACTCTTGATGAACTGTGGTATCGTGTTGAAGCTGCATGGGCAGCTGTACCTGTACACGCTATCCAAGCTCTGTTTGACTCAATGCCCAGGCATATCAAGGCCGTTATTACGGCCAGAGGTGGTTGTTCTGGTACTGATTTCTCAGGATCTATGCACTCAAATTGCGTGAAAATGTAATCACATGTCAGTTCTAGTATAATGTATTTGTCCAATGAATACCCGTTTATCATCTGCATTTCTTCTTGGTGTAGCAATTTTAATGGCCAGTAGTGTATTATTAGACTGACAGTCAACATTTTTAGGCCTGTCTACTGTCGATGTGGTCCGATCTTCCTTCTACATTCCTTTATGATGTTTGATTCCCTCTGTGAACATCACCTTATTTCAAATTATGGCGATCCGAAAGAAGTAACACTTCCTACTAGGCTAGTTTTGGACGAATCGAAAATTATAGATGGAGATAGTGCGTCAGGATTATGAGATTTTTGTCCTGAAGCACGCAGAAATTTTTACATTGCAGTGAGGGAAATGTCCACATAGAATGAGTAAGCGTTTTTCTTGTGTTCTATAACTTCGAAAATTCTGGAAAAACATCGTCATATACGTATCCAGTGTCTGTCATTTCTACGTCTTATCCTTGAGGAAGATCTTTTTTGAACTTCTTTGAAAATCTTCCATTCTAAAACTATAAAAGGTGATATGAAACTACCAGCAACCCTGCAGCAAGCTATAGCTGTGATAGTCGCGCCTCCTTCAACAACCTTCATCTTCAATATCTCACGCTTTACTTTCTCAGCTAATGTTTCTGGAGGTTTGTTCTTTAAGTCGGAGACCATTTTCATCGACGTTATTCAGTACCGGTTGTTTCAGTAACAGTTTTGTGATACATTTCAAACATTCCCAAACAAGAGTTTTACTTAACTCGCAGGTCTTTGCTTTGGATAGCCTTGCTGGTTGTCTTAAAGGAGGGTTCAGATGCCCCTTCGTAAATACAGAAAACCAGTCATCCCCTGTAGCCTTTTGATTCTTACACGAATGTCTAATCCACATAAACAAAAGCAGCTTTTTTAATATCAGAATGCGTGGTTATAATATATCAACACGCTTTAGACTGTATGTTGGTCAAAGATACTGCACAGTGCAGCTCACATTATGTTACGAAGAGATCGGTTGATTGTCTTTTCTTTTATATGAGCGTATCAAGTAATATAAGCAAAGAAATATTGCAGATTTTTTGTACTTCTGCGGATAACATGCGGTCAGCATTGTCATAACAAATTGTGATCGAATGAGCCCTAAAAAACAGTTCTGTTCTCAAGGGCTGTTACACTGTTCTGTGAAGAAAATGAGAAGACAAAGCGGTGCTATGAACAGGATGCATTCTAACCTTCCATCGTGCACAATATGCCACCATGAAACTTGAATGATAGTTTTCTGAAGCTTAAATTGTGCAACAGGAAAGCTTTTTTACTTTTCAGTGAAACTTTCAGTCTAGAACTCTTACGCTCTCCAGAATGCATTTTCTCGTAGGAAAAAGAACTTTTGCACACCACAAGTGAGTATACCACATTAGCCACAGCTATAAAAACACCTGACTGGCATGAAAAAAGAAGTGCAGACGAACAACAAAACCTCTCTAGCCCTGAAACTTGCTTTTTCGATTGGAATAGCCCTCATCTCTAAATAATCCCAGAGAACCGTACCCTTTCTTCGTTTCCACAGTTTCAGGATATAAAATTTTCCTCTATAACGGCTAAGAATAGTTCTGGTGATACGGAATATCCATCCCCGACTTGCCTTTCGGGTCCTAATTTCTCACTGGCCCAATGAAGTGCAATGGAAGCTTTCATGGAAACTATATCTGAACTTGTTCTCTTACTGTTTCACGTCTAACCCTGTCAGTCCTTATACAGCCTTTCATTCTTGTAAGTCATTTCATTTCTTGTGCTGTAATTTACATTTTTGTTTCTTGCTAAGGTCCCTGATTCAAAGCATACGTTCAGCATTTCGTGAACGTAGGACAGCCACTGTCATAGATTTCATTAATGTTTCCGTTTTTACTAGATTTCTCAATGTTTTCGTAAATTTTTCCCCTATAATTGTTTACATTTTTTCTCTTATTCTATAAAGCCCATTATTTTTGTTATGTTGAGGAAGAGTTTTATGTTCCGTTCTTCACATAGCTCTGCATTTCCATTTGAAAAAAAAATCTTGTTAATACTAACCTCCAGTCTCCGACACGTTGAACTATTTTCTGCCGGCGTCTGTCGCAATGTCTCTTGCGTATTCGAAATGGTATAGTGTCAGTACTTCCCTTTCGCCTTGAAGACGTTCGAAACAGCCGTAAAAGCGGGCGAGATGACGTTATCGTTAGCACAATATACTCGCATACAGGAGGACGGCATTTCAAATCCATGTCTGGTCGTCCATATTTAGTTTTCCCGTGATTTATGTAAATCTCTTAAGGAGGTTACCGTGGTGGGTCCTTCGAGACGCACAAACCGATTTCCTTGTCGATTCTGTCCCTCATACGTACTTGGGCTTTATCTATAGTGACATCACTGTAGACAGGGCGTTAAATTCTGATCTTCCAAAAAAATTACTTCCCACAAAATTTCTCCTCACAGTATGCCTGATTCACCACTTTCAGCTGTTTTTTAGGAGTTCATGTGTTTCTTTATTGCACACGACACTTCGGACACACACACACACACACACACACACACACACACACACACACACACCATCCGACAGAGTGAATTATATTCAGCGACATGAAATGGGTGAAATCGATGAGAATGAATTAAATAAAATACTACTCGAACGCGGATTTCCAACTTTTCGTGAGCAAATGACCTAACCATTGACTACTACTTTTCTTTTTACTTTTTCATTCCCTTCAGTGATCCAAATTTCACCTTTTCTTAATAAGAAATTAAGTAAATAATCCTCTTTTCTGAAATGGGGTGAAACCAGTTTAAAAGAAAAAAGTAAGATAATGCATCACGAAGTAATCTTTTTACTAACACGTGTTAGCTAAGTCACACTCTTTTTCTCTCTCTGTTTAGTACACAATTTGCAATTGATTTTAATTTAGCCTCGTGATGAGGTAGAGACTTGACATTTTCAACATAGCTCAGAAGTGGATGATAATGCAATATTAACTCTCGTTCTCGTCCGTCTGTTCGGTAGGCGTGGGTATGGTGATGATAAAGCTGGGTAATGCTTGACATCTTGGCTGCCTTGCAGGACCAGTGTGATTCCGAATACCTTCCATGCAGTTTATGAGAGCGGAATGGCCCGACTGTGGAGAAATGGGAGGAAGAGGTAATAAACGGAGCGAGGGAGAGGAGGAGACTTGTGTTACCTGTGTGACATACTCGTACACAGGGGAAGCCGTCGGGAAAAGGCTAACATATAAATGATATATATAATCTCAACGAAATGTTCAAAATCCATTGACAAATTACACAAACACAAGACTAAAAAGCAGAGAATTGTTATTAAATTAAAAATCAGGTTTTTAAAACGGATTGAGAAGTACAAAATTATTTCACCTAACACCCACGTATACCTTCCTAACCATGTACAGATAGTCGTGAAACTGTGTGCTTCATGAATTTTTTATAGCTATGACAATACTTCTAAAGATTACAACAAAGCCCGTGGGGCGTTTGCAATAGACAATATTTGCGAAGTGTGCTGTACATGCATCAATTACATATTGCATCCGCCTCACGTTTTTCGTTTTAAGACACACATGAAAAAAAGTTCTGCATCACCTCGGCTCCCAGAGCCCCTGAAGATAGACGTTGACTGTAGATATTGTGTCACAAGTCCCTTTGACTAATGCTTTTCGTGCAACCACAGGACGTTGTGTTACGACTCGAATTGTGCGTAGGTTGCATGATGTGCAACTTCACTCCCGACGTCTATGGCGAGGTCCATCTTTGCAACCACGACACCATGCAGCGCGGTGCAGATGGGCCCAACAACATGCCGAATGGACCGCTCAGGACTGGCATCACGTTCTCTTCACCGATGAATGTCGCATATGCCTTCAACCAGCCAATCGTCAGAGACGTGTTTGGAGGCAACCTGGTCCGGCTGAACGCCTTAGACTCACTGTTCAGCGAGTGCAGCAAGATGGAGGTTCCCTGCTGTTTTGGGGTGGGGTTATGTGGGGCCGACGTACGCCGTTGGTGGTCATGGAAGGCGACGTAACGGCTGTAAGATACGCGAATGCCATCCTCCGACCGATAGTGCAAACATATCGGCAGCATACTGGCTAGGCATTCGTCTTCATGGGCGAAAATTCGAGCCCCCATGGTGCACAGTTTATGAACGAATTCCTTCAGGATAACGACATCGCTTTACTAGAGTGACCAGTATGTTCTCCAGGCATGAACCCTATCGAACATGCCTGGGAAAGATTGAAAAGGCTGTATATGGACGACGTGACCCATCAATTTCTCTGAGGGATCTACGCCCATTCGCCGATGATGATTGGGTCAATCTGGACCAACAGTGCCTTGATGAACTTGTGGATAGTATGCCAGGACGAATACAGGCACGCATTAATGCAAGAGGACGTGCTGCTAGGTATTAGAGGTACCAGTGTGTACAGCAGTCTGTACTACCACCTCTGACGTACTCGCTGTATGGTGGTACAACGTGCAACGTGTGGTTTTGATGAGCAATAAAAAGCGCGGAAATGATGTTTATGTTGATCTGTATTCTAATTTTTTGTACAGGTTCCGGAACTCTTGGAACCGAGGTGATGAAAAACTTTTTTATGTGTGTACTTAAAGGTTTTGTCACAGCTATTAATTATTCACAATTACTGATTTCCCGGCTATCAATACGAGGTTTGGAAACTGTGTGGGGCTCGGATAAATAATTTAAATTTTTTTAGTCTGATTTAATAACGTGTCATACAAAAAATTTATTTTTATTTAAACAAATACTTTTATTTGTTTTTGGATTTTCAGACTGTATTACGAGGAGCAGATCTGATATGTACTGTGGAATTAAGACATCGCATTTAATACTAGGTGTATTTATTGACAAGAAGTGAAGGATGAAACAGATTCAGAATGGCCATGGGCTGCCGCTGATGCAGTACATGTGCTAAACGTTGAATGGCCAAGAACATTAGCTGAACCTCTCCAAAACTTGAGTACGGAAACTGCCAGAAGGGAACTCACTACTCAGTGTGGAAAAATGTTCTTCTGAGTCTTAAACTGTGAGTCGTCTAAGAGAAGCGTAATAATGCTCTCAACAAAATATCTTCTACCTATTCATTTTCGTGCCCATTTCCACTTCTTAATATTTTAAAACCCTTCATTCACCTCTTACATGACAGGCTTTGCTGCAAAATGTACTGCTTGATTCATCCTCGGTCTTTGCACATACTCCATACCAATCCACAACTAAATGTGTGTGAACGGACACTCGCCACTTCACTAAATTACTGGCCTAGTGGGAGCCAGTGCTCAAGCCATCCTCACATAAGATGTGAATAAGTACGTGGTCATAAGACGTGCTTACTATCGTGGTTGGTCGAAAAAAGGATCTCACAGGCGGTGTTCGGTAATGTGACTGGGACTGCAGCTGTATGTGCTATATGTAATACACCAGCAATATACATTTTTCTTCAGGAAATACACACAGATGACATAGCTGCCTTAAATTCGTTAGCCATTCGTGAAGCGGATAAAATGCTGAAGAAAACTGTGGAGGCGTTAACGGAATCAGAAACGCTTAAATGCTAGAAAGAGAGCTTTAAAAATATACCATTTCCTCGTACAAGAAGACCACATGAATTCGGATTCTTGTAATTGTTTATATTTATTACCAGGTGTGGAATTATGAAACCGGAATTTCCCTCTAACTGGTGCCAGCCGCCAGTGTAAGGGCCCCTGAGACCGCGTCTACAGAGCCATCTGCTTCCTGTAACTGCTGACGACCAATGTCAACACACAGTAACCTAAGTTCCATACATCGGTATCTGTTTCAAACCCGTAAACATGATGAGTTTTGTGCCTACGAACTACAATTTGCGGACAGCATTGCTTTACTGTTATCATTTGAAGAAAACTGCTGCAGAATGGCATCGAATGCATGTCGAAGCTTTCGGTGAACATGCTCTTAGAGTAGTTCAAAAAATTCAAAAGCGGTGGTGTTGACTTGAGAAACGACGAGCGTGGAAAACCACCAAAAAAGTTCGAAGACAATGAATTGCAGGCCTTATTCGATGAAGTTGATACCATACCAAACAATTGCGGAACAATTGAATGTGACGCAGACAGCCGTTTCTCTTCGGTTGAAAGCTATGAGAAAGGTGCAGAAAGTGGAAAAATGGGTTCCGCATGAACTGAATGAAAGACAGCAAGCAAATGGAAAGACCACTTGTAAAATGCTGTTGACCAGACACAAAAGAAAGAAGTTTCTCCATTGAATAGGAGCAGGAGACGAAAAATCGATGTATTTTGAGAATTCTAAGATTCGTAAGTCATGGGTGAATCCAGACACACCATCGACATCCACTGCAAGACGAAATCGCTTCGGAAAGAAGAAAATGCTCAGTGTTTGCAGGGATCCGAAGGGTGTCATCTATTATGAGCTGCTAAAACCTGGTGAAACCGTTAACACTGATCGCTACCAACAGCAAATGATCGATGTAAATTGATCACTGCGTGACAAACGACAGGAATGTGGAAAAAGGCAGCACAAAGTCATTTTGCTCCATGATAACGCCCCATCACACACAGCAAAACGGGTCAGGGAAACGATCGAGGCGTTCATTTGGGACATACTAGGGCATGCAGCTTATTCTCCAGACTTGGCTCCGTCTATTTGCATCACTGGGACACGCTCTCACTGAACAACGCTTCAATTCGTATGAAAATGTACGAAATTGGCTCGCTGACTCGTTCGCTTCAAAGAAAGAACTTTTTTTTTTTTTTTGCTTGGCATTCATAGCCTGCTGGAGAGGTAGGAGAAATGTATAAATAGCAGTGGAGATTATGTTGAATAAAATATTGTTACCTGGTATATGTGGAATTTCGAACTCAAATACCGATTTCACAAAGCAGTTCGATGTAACTCTCAAAAATTCACGAGAAAATCGCCTTTTTAGTTTTCCGAGGGACTTAAATGCACTAAAAGTTACTGTAATCATTGTGTGGGATGTGTGGATCTGCGGTAGAATATTTGCATGCCACGTGGCGACCTAAATTCGATACCCGCCCAATGCAAATTTTTAAGCGAAGGTGCAAGTCCTACGAGTATTTCCGTGAAGCGTAAATTACTAAAGATGAAAAAAAATGAAAATTAAAATCGATAGCGCTGGAGACTGGTAATCGCTGGTTAGAGTATCATTTCCATAATAACGTTCTTCGTTCTTTTCCATTCGGTTCGAATATCTACGTCATATAAATGTATAACTAATCAAACATTAACACAAGCATTATTATGAATAAAGCACGTCTTTTTATGTCTAGTTAAATGTCACACACAAAATTCCGCTTTACACTGCAAATGTAAATTCTTATTATTATGATATTTTATAAAAGTAGTCAATGAAGGTTGTTTACACTAAAGAAAACATTAAAAAATTACATTTTTTGGGGAAAAGTGGGAAATCAGGTAATCTTTATTTAGACAGTGACCATAGTTTCATACCACAGAAGTTGTCTAACGAAAGCCAGAGTGATAAGCATCGTAAAAACACGGTCACAAGAATTTTTATAGTATCGACCATACCGTACAAATGCTGCACTTTTACAACGTTTCCTCTGGACCTACATGCAGTTATCATAAAAACCTTTGCTAGATATGAGTTCATTAGCATATATTTGATGAATTTTATATTTAATGATGTAGGTATTCCAACTGAATGAGAAAATAAGAAAAACCGCAGTGTGACTCGGACCTGTGATAACAAATCTAGAGGGCTGCCGTTTTTTTTCCTCGTCTTTACACATTTAACGCTTAGCGGAAATAATCGTAGAACCTTTGTTTAAAAATTCACATCAGCTGGGAGTCGAACTCAGACTGATTACATTGCAGGCAGGCAGTCTACCACAGTGCTACGCAGACTGCCGAAATATTGTGGTAACTTTTAGTGAATTAAGGACTCTTGGAAAACTTCGAAGTCGTCTTTCTCGGGAATCTTTGAGAGTTGCATCGTGTTGCTTTGAGATACTGATATTTGAGTTCATATTTTCAAGTACTATAAATAAAGAAAATTATAAAAATCCAGTTGCCATGTAGTATTTGCTAGACAGAATATCACTGACAACATATTGGAATAAGTATAAAAAAAGAACGAACTTTTGTGAGGAGTTAAAAGTTTTTGTTTGACCAATAATTTAACGTAAACTGCCCTTATTTTGAAATCAGTGCACTCTATGTTGCGCTCCTCATATACATAAACGTCATCAACGCCATAAATAGCACAAAAGTTAGGTGTCTAAATTTTTTTGCCTACATACCTTCCACGTTCACCTGTAAAATTGTTGAAATACACATGGTCAGTGGATATGCACTGACGTATTGTATGGTTCACAGTGGAGTAATGGAGAAAACTCATCCCGACACAATTAATGATAAAGAAAATAGGTAATAATTTCAGTACTATAGTTTAACATGTAAATGATTCTGAAAAATGTTGAGAGGTACTTTTTGTTAAACCTAGGCTCTATATTCTGGTGTGTTCAGCTCAGTGCATGCAACTTGTCCGGAAGGAATGAAATCATGGTTTTGGTACAACAGACAAATTGACGATTTGTGTGTTGACACTCACACCAAAGGAAGATGAAGTTGTCCGAAAAAAAATGATGACAAATACAGGGTTTTATAATCAAACATTCACTACTTCAGCCAATGTAGACCGAAATTATTTACCTTACGGATACCCAGATTTGCAGCAATGATGCTCAGCTTATATGCTACAGGACTGGTGGCGTTAGTAGTGTTAATGTCATGACTTGCCGTTAGCCCCCGCTACAGTACGGTGACAAAAGATTGAAACGCAAGCAACAATACGCATTACAGTTGCAGGCAGTCGACATCGGGCCGGACAAGGTGAGCAGGGCTTTACTCGTACAGCCGTTTTATCAAAACAACAGGAGTATTGCTGCTGCTCTTTGCCAGTATCCACGCACAAAAAGAATACAGAGATGTGCTCTTTTCGCACGGGGGTTGAAGAACATTATTCGGAAGTTCGAATTAACTGGCAATTCGGAAATCGCTCCTGGGAGAGGCCGACGGCCAATTGTGCCACAAATTGTTGAAGAAGTTTCTGTGCCATGGCTGAGAATGCCGGACGCAATCTGCGATCTTCAAGCAACGCAAGAGCTATTTCACGACAGCTGACCGTTCCATGGTCTACCGTTCGAAAAGTGCTGGGAACTATTGTAAAATGGTATCTGTGGTGCGGATCCAGGCTGTCGTGGATGCAGACGGTCGTCACAATGAGCAACGTTTCTAGCCTGGAAAGTAAACAGGCTATGCAATTAACAAATGTTACCCTCTCATGTGGAATGCAAAATGTGTGTCTCTCAATGGTTTATTCGTTATTTCTCTTCCGCGTGTCCTTACAAATGTTTCCACAAAGTTTTATTGTCCAATGATCATTCGTATTTCATAGGGTCCCTCTCAAGTTGCAAATCTTTAATTACAACCACCCAGTTTATCGCTCATATATAGCAAAGAGGTTTTTTACTGTGCTCTCGCAAGTGTGTGCCAAGGGTGAACTCAGAATGTGAACGAGTATTTCTACCACTTACATGGAATAATTGCCCAAAATTAGTTTTAGTTGTCAAAAGATTGGATGTAGCAGCTACATAATGAAAAGAAGCGTGGGAGAGGAAGATGGAGAAAAAAATGAGAAGAAAACTATAGCTCCGCAATCAGGCTTGAAGATCATACGATGTAACCGGTAGCTGTTTCATCCTATGCCAGTAGAGTCATTTGGATGCAATACGAGATAGGCACATTGATCTCCCAACAGCTGTCAGCTTCCGAACACTGCAATCGCCACCTCTCTTTCAAGTTGCTCCTCACGAGGCCGAGTACACCAAGTTCCAGGCCTCCATCAATGGAAAGCTCTGGCAGTACTGGGAATTGAACCCAGGTTTTCTGTGTGGCACCAGGCACGCTAAGTTGACAGAAGTTCTCCTGCATACGTGGGTGGACTAGCATTCCTGGATGAAAGGATATTGCGGAGAAGTAGGTTAGCCACAGCCCAGGGAGAGTTTCCAAAATAAATGCTGCTCTGCACTGTCATGGATGCTGTTTTGAAACTTCATGACAGATAAAACTGTGTATAAGGTCTGAGCTCAAACCAGAAACCCTACCTTCCTCTGTCAATACTCTTAACGACTGACCTATCCAGACACTATTCGTGAGTGGACCTTACAGTTTCTATTCTGCCAGAATTTGTCTCTTACTTTAGAAACTTCAAACATAGCCTCCTGCATGTCTCACTGGACTAGCAATCCAGGGAGCAAGTATATCGTGGAGAAAAGGCTTACAAGCAAAGTATATACGCAGCATGTCGCCGTTTTTGCTGATCTCCCGTATCGTTATGGGACATACTTAAATCTGTAGTCGACTAGACAAACCTGTTTACATGTCCTGTTTAGCTCGAGTACCTTCGTTTGTGTACAGCTCGGCGAACTGCAACACACAGTGGCAACGGCGGCAGAGCCACATGTAACACACTTTTAGCGCCGTATTTGTTCCATTCGTATTATAACGATTTTGCCTACAGACCTTTTTGAGTTTCTATGGTTGTGTATAACTACCGAATATTTTCTTACACAGGGTGGTACACTGATCGTAACCGGGCCAAATATCTCACGAAATAAGAATCAAACGAAAAAACTACAAAGACGAAACTTGTCTAGCTTGATGGGGGAAACCAGATGGCGCTATGGTTGGACCGCTAGATGACGCTGCCATAGGTCAAACGGATATCAACTGCATTTTTTAAAATAGGAATCCCCATTTTTATTACATATTCGTGTAGTACGTAGAGAAATATGAATGTTTTAGTTGGATCACTTTTTTCGCTTTGTGATAGATGGCGCTGTAATATTCCCAAACGTATGGTTCACAATTTTAGACGAACAGTTGGTAACCGGTAGGTCTTTCAAATTAAAATACAGAACGTAGGTACGTTTGAACATTTTATTTCGGTTATTCCAATGTGATACATGTACCTTTGTGAACTTATCATTTATGAGAACGCATGGTGTTGCAGCGTGATTGCCTGTAAATACCACATTAATGCAATAAATGCTCAAAATGATGTCCGTCAACCTCAATGCATTTGGCAATACGTGTAACGACATTCCTCTCAACAGCGAGTAGTTCGCCTTCCGTAATGTTCGCACATGCATTGACAATGCGCCGACGCATGTTGTCAGGCGTTGTCGGTGGATCACGATAGCAAATATCCTTCAACTTTCCCCACAGAAGGAAATCCGGGTTCAAGTGGTTCAAATGGCTCTGAGCACTATGGGACTTAACATCTTAGGTCATCAGTCCCCTAGAACTTAGAACTACTTAAACCCAACTAACCTAAGGACTTCACACACATCCATGCCCGAGGCAGGATTCGAACCTGCGACCGTAGCAGCCCCGCGGTTCCGGACTGCAGCGCCTAGAACCGCACGGCCACCGCGGCCGGCAAGAAATCCGGGGACGTCAGATCCGGTGAACGTGCGGGTCATGGTATGGTGCTTCGACGACCAATCCACCTGTCATGAAATATGCTATTCAATACCGCTTCAACCGCACGCGAGCCATGTGCCGGACATCCATCATGTTGGAAGTACATCGGCATTCTGTCATGTAGTGAAACATCTTGTAGTAACATCGGTAGAACATTACGTAGGAAATCAGCATACATTGCACCATTTAGATTGCCATCGATAACATGGGGGCCAATTATCCTTCCTCCCATAATGCCGCACCATACATAAACCCGCCAAGGTCGCAGATATTCCACTTGAAGCAGCCATCGTGGATTTTCAGATGCCCAGTAGTGCGTATTATGCCGGGTTCCGTTACCGCTGTTGGTGAATGACGCTTCATTGCTAAATAGAACGCGTAAAAAAAATTTGTCATCGTCCCGTAATTTCTCTTGTGCCCAGTGGCAGAACTGTACACGACGTTCAAAATCGTCGCCATGCAATTCCTGGTGCATAGAAATATGGTACGAGTGCTATCGATGATGATGTAGCATTCTCAACACCGACGTTTTTGAGATTCCCGATAGTCGCGGAATTTGTCTGCTACTGGTGTGCGAATTAGCCGCGACAGCAGCCAAAACACCTACTTGGGCATCACCATTTGTTGCAGGTCGTGGTTGACGTTTCACATGTGGCTGAACACTTCCTGTTTCCTTAAATAACGTAACTATTCGGCGAACGGTCCGGAAATTTGGAAGATGTCGTCCAGGATACCGAGCAGCATACGTAGCACACGCCTGTTGGGCATTTTGATCACAATAGCCATACATCAACACGATATCCACCTGTTCCGCAATTGGTAAATGGTCCATTCTAAGACGGGTAAGGTATCACGAAGCAAATACCGTCCGCACTGGCGGAATGTTACGTGATACCACGTACTTACACGTTTGTGATCATTACAGCGCCATCTATCACAAAGCAAAAAAGTGGTCCAACTAACACATTCATATTTCTTTACGTACTACACGAATATATAATAATAAAAAATGGGGGTTCCTATTTAAAAAAACGCAGTTGATATCCGTTTGACCTATGGCATCGACATCTAGCGGGCCAAAGATAGCGCCATCTGGTTTCGCCCTTCAAGCTAGATGAGTTTCGGTCTTTGTAGTTTTTTCGTTTGATGGTCATTTCTTGAGATATTTGGCCCAGTCACTATCAATGGACCACCCTGTATATATACACTATAATAGTTACGTTACTCAGCCGGCCGCAGTGACCGAGTTGTTCTAGGCGCCTCAGTCTGAAACCGCGCGACCGCTACGGTCGCAGGTTCGAATCTTGCGCCGGGTATGGATGTGTGTGATGTCCTTAGGTTAGTCAGGTTTAAGTAGTTCTAAGTTCTAGGGGACTGATGACCTCAGATGTTAAGTCCCATAGTGCTCAGAGCCAGTTGAACCAGTTAGTTACGTTACTCAGTCTGAAACGCCGAGATGTCTCCGTCGTAAGAGCAGTGCTGCATATGTGCGTGGTAGCCACGTGGCAGCGTTTGATGATCTGGATTTCCATGGAAGTAATTACGGTTCGCGTCCCCACGATGCTGTATTTGTTTTACATAACATTGTTTGTTGATCTGTTGCAAGCGTAATATAAACATAGCCAAGGTATGCCGAACATGATAACGCTCTTCGCACAGACGAGTGTACAGCATGATTTACCGAGCGGGTAGGCGTGCCGGTGCCCGGCATGAATCCGCCCGACGGATTAGTGTCGAGGTCCGGTGTGCCGACCAGCCTGTGGGTGGTTTTTAAGGCGGTTTTCCATGTACCTCGGCGAATGCGGGCTGGTTCCCCCTATTCCACCACAGTTAACACTGTGTCAGCGATTGCTGCGCTAGCACCGTTTCCACGTACGCGTACACCATAATTGTTCTACCACGCAAACATTTGGGGTTATACTCGTCTGGTATTAGACGTTCCTGGGGGAGGAGAGGGGGCGGCGGTGGGGTCGGTGGACTGCTGTGGCCTGTTGTGGGGTTGTGAACCACTGACGGCTCCGGAGGGACGAAGCCTCTCCGGCATTTCTAGGTCCCCGGCTTAATAAATACATACATACATACATACAGTACGATAGACAGACTTGCAGCCAGAAGTCTCACAATCAGCATACGTAGGCCACGTGATATAGCACATTCGTCCGGTATAATACTTTCATTGGGTTATGCCAATGAAGTGATTCAGTTTAAGCAAGATCATTCACTGGTTCACTTGAGCAGAATCATTCAGCATGGGTTTTTGCAACAGGTGGTTGTCGACCTCATCGACTGGCCTGTTCGAGCGCTGGACTTGAAAATTTATAGGCCAAAATGAAGCGTCACATGAACTTACACTGGTCGATACCGGTTCTCGGACTTACTGTTAGATACATAGGAGAATCTCGCCGACGATAATATACATTCGCAGAGGCTGACCGCCTCAATGCCTCGTCGGATGAGGTAGGTAACTGATTCCAGTGGTAGGGGGACCTCATAGTAGCCTCGTCTATGATGTGAAACTTTCTTGCTTTACATTAATACAGTTTATATTACAACATTTGATACAACTGTACGTTCTTTAATTGGAAATCTATATGAAATTATTGTACTTTACATTTTATTTATTAAATCGTGCCACCTAAATACGAAAAAAAGACCAAACAAGTAAATCTAAGTAGAAATACAAATGGTGTCTTGACATGAGACAGAAAGAACAAACACTTAATATCGACCAGTATCATAACAGTTAGACCCTAAAATAATAATATTCTCTTCCTTACTGCCTCTCCAACATTTTCTGCGTTTCTTGTGCAAAATAAGTGCACTCACCACATACAAAAGCTCTTCTTCAAGTTAAAATTCTTAGGGAGTCCGAGGGATAGCATTCCATGCACTTTGCCCATTTCTCTATGTTAGTCTTCGGAGAAGCTACCACTGTGTAATATGCATTCATTGTCTTCTTATTCAGACTGAACTTCAGAAGCATTGTCCTCAGTTAAGTTTGTAGCAGACTACGAATAGCTTGAAAGAAGTTTACCGTATTTTTCTCTTTTTGTTTTTCAACAACAAAACATTCGCTTCTTTCTCCTTTGATTCGGCTGCAGTTTTCTTCTCTTTGAGTTGTTTCAAACGTCCCCTGCATAGGAATGATGTTAGCAGGGCCGTTGCTAGGTGTTTTTCCGCCATAGGCAAGAACTGAAAACAATTGTTTTGTTTTTGTTTATGTAAGATATTTTCGACGTTTAAAGTGTACAGCTAGTTGTGTGTGATGTTTAGTGTGTGTGAGACTCTGCACAAGTGGACCATAAGAAAACTTAAAGTGAACGAGATGAAACAGACTCTCACACATCCCCAACAACGCATAGATATGGCATAACACACACAAAAAACGCACTTAAAAACGGGAATCATTTCCTGAAACGCGTCGTGTGAAAAGTAAATAAAGAAAATCGTGACTGGTAGCAGCAGAATTATTTATAAACAAACCTGTTGTTTTCACAGTCGCAGGCTTTCAAAACCTTTTATAATTGATCAAATCAGATGTTACGCCTATGGATGAGAGAGAGTGCAGATCCAGTAACAAACATGGACATCGCCACAGCGCCATAGCGAGCGAGGTGGCGCAGTCGTTAGCACACTGGAGTTGCATTCGGATGGACGACGGTTCAAACTCTCCTCCGGCCGTCCTCATTTATGTTTGCCGTGATTTCCCTAAATCACTCCAGGCAAATGCAGGGATGGTTCATTTGACAGGGCTCGGCCGATTTCCTTCCCCATCCTTCCCTAATCCAGTGGGACCGATGATCTTAGTGTTTGGTCCCCTTCCCCAAATCAGTCAACAACTACTCAAGTTCCGGACAGAGGATACAGCAGTCAGTGGGTTTAGGGTGACAGGAATATACCCGTTAAGCCCTCATATTTTCGCGGATTCAAATTTCAATGACAGCAGTGAAGGAATAATTAAGGATTTACCTAATGATACAGTCAATGAACCATCTGCAGGAGCTGTGGTTTCTAAAAGTTGAAAGCCTAATGGTGAAGTCGTCGTAGGACCATCTGCTGTCACATCTGAAATTACACCTCGACAAATCTCATCCATTGCACAAATAAAGGAGAAGCCAGGAGTGAAGGGAAGAAAAACAGGTCCTTCAGCTGTCCTAATCTTGTCTCCATACAAGAGATCTCTTGAAGTATCGCCGACAGCAACAAATAAACCGGAGACAAAGAAGCAGAGGCTACCAAAGCCTAGTAACTGAGAACCATCTGACTCTGAGGATGATGTTTATAGTATAAGAGATGATTCTTCCACCCTTAGTAGCGTTTTGGACAACGGTGTATCCACTAATGAAGATGGAAATTGCCTGTATTGCTCAGGTAAATTTTCGCAGAACGAGGCAGGATAAGAATCGGTGAAGTGCCTAATGTGCAAAATGGGGACTCCCAGTGAATATGTACGTTACGGTAAATGTGTGTGACTTCTGTAAGTGAAATTATTTAGAGTAAGAAATTTAATAACTGAAAGTGGTATATTTTTCTCTTGTGTTATTATGTTTTATAGTTTTTTCTTTGACAATGAATTATTGGATCCTCCATTATTTGTTTTAAGTTTAACAAACTTGAAACGAATGGAGTATTCCATATTTGTATCCCATAATCTGAAGTGCCAAAAAGTCAGACTTTGTTTTAAGCCTAACTTATAAGCATTAAAATGTATCCTAAAGTATGTGCCACAGATATTTTGTTTGATTAATGTGAAAAACTGAGAAATTTATGAACGAAATGTCACGGTTTCCAGAGGCCGTTTCCCTCACGTAGGACGCTCCAAATAACCTAGAAATCAAAAATAAGACCGCTACTTGACCTGGGTGATTTGCCTACCAGGTTTATATTTCTAGGGGATAACCGTTTTAAACGATCCCAAGAATTCCACACAAGAGGCTGTATTTTATGCGTGAAATGTGGTGATAAAGATATAATGTGCACACGGTTTTCTCTTGGTTTGTCTATCTCACAAACATGAATGATGTCCCTCAAGTATTAGCGCAGCAGGATCATCACCATATGGCTTCACAAAGTTCCCAGAATCGTCAAACCACTTACTAAATATGAGTCTGAATCGAGCTGCGAGGGTGGCAAGATGAAGTTACCCTAATATGAGATGGTGTGTTCTAATATGCGATACTGTCGCATATTAGTATTCACATAGTATCGCATATTAGGAATAACCGACTTTGTGCTAGAAACCTAGCCTCATAGCTACGCTGCTCGGTTTGAAGGACAATCCATTATATTAAATGAAAGAGTTCTTTGTGAAGAACATAATCACATGAATATTGTTGCAACAGCTATTCAACTTAAAATATTAAAAAGCCTTACAAGCATATACATTCAAAGAACTTGAAATTCAACATTTTTAAAATCAAAGATTCTCTACAGCTTGCAGCTCAGTAACCGTCTTCTTGTCACTGCTCTACGCTTCAGGCGATGTAAGAACTAAGTTCCGATATCTGCCTTCAGAGCTGAGCATTTAATTTAGTCAGAATCCATCTTTCTCACACTGTCGAACTATCCCGTAATAGGCACCTTTCCACTATATTCAAAATCTTTTTCAGTAATGATAGTATCTTGTGGATAAATTAAAATAATATTAAGTCAGAACATAGACATTTTCTCTAGTTGAAATAATAGTAAGGCAAAGAGTAGTGCATTGCGTTAACTGTCTTCTTTAGTTTCATACCCGCAGACCTATTTTTCTTGCAAATTACCTAGAAACAACCCGTACATTACTCCGGAAAACCATTCTCGACACTTGCCCTCTCAACTGGAAGGTCGTGCAATTTCGTACCTGCATATCCCTTTGCGATCATTACATGCGTCAAATCGGATTTTAATAAAATATTTAAAACGTCTTATTCAGACCAATTGCTTTGAATAGTTGAGCTAATTTTCCCAACATATTCGTAGATTTACTTAGAGGTCAAATCTTATGAGCTCATTACGAAAAATTCATTCTCTCTTAATTTCATCTCAATGATATTTTCTGCTTCATCTGCTTTTCCCGTTATGTCTGCTACCTGTGAACAGTTTTACGCATATGTACAAAAAACTCTTTGACAGCTTAATTTGGACCTGATTTTTCCCGAACTTGAGAGTGACAGTGAATTTTACTGTTCCCGAATAAAAAGGCGAAAGCACTGGTGTTGAGTTTGGCACTTGCTGTACATTTAAACGTGTAATTTGATAAAAAGTGTATTATTACCAGTTTCATTCGTGTCAAATAAGTGAATGATTTTTCGATTAGTTACTCTCTTCTACATTTTTAAATATGAGTTTCATAAAAGTTAAAAGTTTTGCTGACTGATCTAAAATAACTTAGTCCTCAAAATAGTAATATTCTCTCATTCTCATAAAACGGATGCCCTTAAAATAACTTAGACGAATTTTGTTTAAAATTTTGGTAAATTTTTATTTCTTTTTGCTTATACTTCAATATTTCTCTTAAGACTACAAATATTATGCACCACTGCTGCACTCGCACAGAAAGGTCGGTGGCGCGTACCATGATGTGGACAAAAAAAAGAAAAAAATATTGGCCATATGGTGGAACTGAACTCCTGTCCAACGAAAGACAACCAGGCACTTTGACCGTGATCTACTTGTACAGCGACTCTGCACGCAACACCTTCTTCGGACCACATCTGGCGCTGCTGGTCAAAACGGTACGTGTTTCACGATTACTGTCGATATCTTATACTTCCGTGTGTAATATTTAATTGGGATTAGTTTCCACTGTTGTGAACAGTACATCTCGCAGGTGTGATAATATTGTGCTGCTGCAACGCAACATCGGCATTAACGGGGCGAATGTATTGCCATTGTTTATTTTGACGTGGCTGCACACGCCGATCATGCCCGATGAGGGGCTTACAAGGAACCCCTTGAGTGAGACGTCGCAAAATATGTCAGTAATGTTTACGCCCCACTTGTTGTTTACCATGCAGTCACAATATCGGCTGTTAATGACAACAGGGGCAGGTCTCCAGGTATCCAGTGGTGAGCACAGCATAAGGCTATGGAGCGTAGCGTAAGTGCTTAGTCGACTAGTAACTCATAACAGTGTTGCAGTGCTACTGCTGTTGACACATCAGAGAAATGGCAACAATAAACAAAGCAAACACTGTATTATATCTACAGCAACAATTGCCAAAGTTGACACTTCGTCAGAAAGGAGCCCAAGGAATTTCGGAGAGTGAGAAAGAAGTGGGAGATGAAATATTAGCGTTTCTGCAAGATGAGTCAGTGGAGTGTGTGGTGTCGTATACGCTCGACCTAGCGGACAATGCACGTGAGGAGTACAATGACGACATAACGTGCTCAACAAGTGAAAGTAATACCGAAAAAAGTGTCCAACCATATAGTTCATCATCTTTGTCGGGCAGGGAGCTGCAAATCCCGTTTCCAGTGAAACGAAGTGAAGGACAATCGTTGTCAACGTGTGGTACTAAATGTAATTACGTACATCGAAAATCGTCCGCAGCATAGAGAAAAAAGTTCTGAACGCATTTCGAATAAGCCCGCAACAATATTAACGTGTAGTTCGTAAGAAAAACGACGGATATTTAAGCTAGGAAAAGGCGCACAAGTTACAAAAACTGGTGTTTGCTCGTTTCAAGGATGCTCGATACAATTTACGAGATGTGCATGTTGGTGACCCACTACGTTACGCACATCAAACTGCACGCGGCGTAAGTTAAAGTGATTTGAACGGAAACAATGGAGGGCTGTCTAACTCCAAACAGTGCTACGGAACTGTAATACGTAAGCTAATGAAATTTCAAACAAAGCATCGACTTGACGATGCACAGTGAACTGCGGAATGGGCCCGAGAATTTGTAAGTGACATGAACAAACTTCTCCCCTCGTTCAGTAAAGAATTTCTTTTCAGTTCCGACTAATTGGAATTTGAAGAGGAAATGCGTATGAAAGGAACCCTGCAAATTAGAGGTACGGAAAGAGTTGTATCAAGATCAGCTAAGAGCAATGCCTTAACGCATTCGCGTACAATTATTCCGAATGTTAATCTGGATGGTAAATTGGCTGGAAAGCTATCTACTGCGCTGCGAAAAGCTGGAGGTGCTCTGCCCCCCACGATTCTTTGCAAGAGCCGTAGGGAATTTTACGTAACAGGAATCAAGAGTGGGAAAATGGGGATAAGAAGCCTACACCTGTGGTATGAGCTGTGTTTTTGTCCAATAGCTGGTCAAACTAATTTGCTTTTGCTTGATTCCAAGTTTGTATACAAAAATAATACTCTCTTAGATTAAACTATCCCTCCTGAAATGTGTGAGACCTTGCAATTCATACCACCAGGAACCACTGGAAAAATTCAGCTCTGGATGTTTCTTTCCGTGCCTATAAAACATATTATTGTACTGTCTGCAACTACACCCTAAAAGATAACCAGTTACTCGATAAGCTCCACGGCAGTTTTTTTCACATTTGGTTGCATGCCGTCACATTTCATCAATTCTCATCCCCCTGTTACACCAATATGATCCTGTGCATTCTTTAAGAGTGGATGTCTAGCTGAACGTCGTGCACAGTTTGTAACTCACAAGGATTTCGCCTTCGATCTTGAGAGTACGAACGTTTGTGATCACTGTGGCACGCCATTTTTCATTCGGTGTTCATTGTGCAAGTTAATGGATTGTTTTGAACATTTCTTGAACGTCAACGATGTTTATTTTATGAAGTGTGATACATACATCCTAGAGAAGATTGATCTGTGCACCTCCAGGACACTCACTTTCTCTTACTTTCCTGATGCAGATGGTGAGTAATTAGCAGCTAATATTTTTACTGTCATAATAGTTAACAGAACATTTTCCAATGAGCCTTACTAAAGATTGATGTTTCGAATTCGTACTGAAGGGGTTCCTTGTCAGCAATTTTCCGCGCTAACAGTTTTATTTTGCCGGCTAAAAATGTACATCCAGGTCTACATAAATACTCTGTAATTCACTATAAAGTGCATCGCATTGTCTTCTTCGAACTCCCCTGAGAGTATTTCTCTACCGTTCTGTTCTCTAACAACTCTTGGGAAAAATACTCACTTAAATCTTTCTGTACGAGCTCTGATTCCTCTTACTTTATTACTATGATCATTTCTTCCTATGTAAGTTGGCGGCAGTAAAATATCTTTGAATTTAGGAGGGCAAGCTGGTGAATAAAATTTCGTGGAAAGATCTCGCCGGAACGAAAAAGCCTTTGTTTTAATGATTGGCAATGCTAAGCGTTTGTCGTAACGGTAACACACACTTCCCTATTTCGCGATAATACATAATGAGGTGCCCTTCTTTGGACTGATTCGATGTCCTCCGTAAGTTCTAGCATTTTCTGAGTGTTCTGCCAAATGAAACGCAGTCTCTGGTTTGCCTTTCCCACAACATTATCTACATGATTCTTGCAATATAAGTTGTTCGTTATTGTAATTCTTAGGCATTTAGTAGAACTGACAGCCTCTGGATTTGTGTGACTTTTCGTGTAACAGGAATCGTAGTATTTCTTTTAGTACTCATATGAATGGCCTCACACTTTCCTTATTCGCAGACAGTTGTCATTTTTCGCCCCGTAAATCATTTTGCAGTTGGTTTTGATCTTCCGATGACTTTACTAGACGCTAAATGACAGCAACAATTTAAGAGGGTTGCTCATATTGTACCATAAATCGTTTACATAGATTAGGAACAAACGATGTCCTTTTCAAGCGTTCTCGAGATATCTAGGTTCACAGTTCTACAATCCTCTTGGATACCATAAGAAAACTGCAGCCCTAAAGACGCAGGTTTAGTCCAGCACGCTAACGCAGCGGGTAAGAATGCTGTGTTACTGAATTTGAGTCTCATAATTTGAAATGAACATTTCTTTGTCGATACATTCATACGCGTATTTGCAGGGCACTCGTATGGGGCTGTACCCACTTTAAACACCTGTATTTTCGATACGAGCACAAATGTGCCACTGTGATTATTATGATTATTCTTGTTTCAGTCCGAAGAAATATAATTCTTTTAGCGATGCAATTGTTTATCGGAAGACCAGAAAAGAATATTACGGGACTCGAACGCAACCAGGGCGGACTTGTAACCTGCCTCATTAGCTGGTTGCGCTTACGCCGTTGGCCGGCGGCTGCTCAACGAGCTCGCGAAATATCTAACCTCTATTTCTCGAAAACGCTCGAGAAGTGCACTTCACTACATCAGCATTAGTTCAACTACACTACTGGCTATTAAAATTGCTACACCAAGAAGAAATACAGATGATAAACGGGTATTCATTGGACACATATATTATACTAGAACTGACATGTGATTACATTTTCACGTAATTTGGGTGCACAGATCCTGAGAAATCAGTACCCAGAACAACCACCTCTGTCCATAATAACGGCCTTGATAAGCCTGGGGATTGAGTCAAACAGGAGCTTGGATGGTGTGTACAGGTACAGCTGCCCATGCAGCTTCAACACGATACCACAGTTAATCAAAAGTAGTGACTGGCATACTGTGACGAGCCAGTCGATCGGTCACCATTGACCAGACGTTTTCAGTTGGTGAGAGATCTGGAGAATGTGCTGGCCAGGGCAGCAGTCGAACATTTTTTTGTATCCAGAAAGGCCCGTAGAGGACCTGCAACACGCGGTCGTGCATTATCCTGCTGAAATGTAGGGTTTCGCAGGGATCGAATGAAGGGTAGAGCCACGGGTCGTAACACATCTGAAATGTAACGTCCACTGTTCAAAGTGCCGTCAATGCGAATAAGAGGTGACCGAGACGTGTAACCAATGGCACCCCATACTATCACGCCGGGTGATACACCAGTATGGCGATGACGAATACACGCTTCCAATGTGCGTTCACCACGATGTCGCCAAACACGGATGAGATCATCATGATGCTGTAAGCAGAACCTGGATTCATCCGAAAAAATGACGTTTTGCCATTCGTGCACCCAGGTTCGTCGTTGAGTACACCATCGCAGGCGCTCCTGCCTGTGATGCAGCGTCAAGGGTAACCGCAGCCATGGTCTCCGAGCTGATAGTCCATGCTGCCTCAAACGTCGTCGAACTGTTCGTGCAGATGGCTGTTGTCTTGTAAACGTGCCCATCTGTTGACTCAGGGATCGAGACGTGGCTGCACGATCCGTTAGAGCCATGCGGATAAGATGCCTGCCATCTCGACTGCTAGTGATACGAGGCTGTTGGGATCCAGCACGGCGTTCCATATTACCCTCCTGAACCCACCGATTCCATATTCTGCTAACAGTCATTGGATCTCGACCAACGCGAGCAGCAATGTCGCCATACGATAAACCGCAATCGCGGTAGGCTACAATCCGACCTTTATCAAAGTCGGAAACGTGATGGTACGCATTTCTCCTCCTTACACAAGGCATCACAACAACGTTTCACCAGGCAACGCCGGTCAACTGCTGTTTCTGTATGAGAACTCGTTTGGAAACTTTGCTCATGTCTGCACGTTGCAGGTGTCGCCACCGGCGCCAACCTTGTGTGAATGCTCTGAAAAGCTAATCATTTGCATGTCACAGCATCTTCTTTCTGTCGGTTAAATTTCGCGGCTGCAGCACATCTTCGTGGTGTAGCAATTTTAATGGCCAGTAGTGTAATTATGTAGTTCCAAAGTGAGCGAAATTGCTGATACACATGTAAGTGTTTGTGGGCAATTATGTTCATGGAAACTGAAACATAAGAAACAAGCAAGGTGTAGTTGAAGGAAAGGTGGATAGCAGCAATACTGAAAGACGTGCTCACGAAATATTTTCTAACATCGAAGAAAGAATACTGATAGGCGATATGTGTCCCTCTCGGGGATTGGTCCACTTTACATCCGCTCGCAGAGTACACTAAAAATACCTGAAAAGCATGAAAAAACGAAGGGGTGATGTATATGACTGTGGACAGCTTACATCGCCAAAGCGTATCAGCGTAGAGTGTGTGATGCACAGATACGCAGCGGTGGAAGAGAGGTCCATGTTGAGAGAAATAGGAGCATACAAGACGTAGTCAGGGATAGAATGTTAATTGATGTGTTTAACAAGTAAATCAGAAGGTATCATCACATGAGCTAGAATTTTGTCAGGAAGACATGGAAATCTAAGAGATGGAACACTCTGGACCTCGCGGGAAGAACAACAATGGGAAAGATGACAGCAACCAACAGAGAGGGGTAAGATCTATGAAACGATGAGGGACCACACAAGATGACAGAACACCGACACGGAAACAACAGCAATAAACAGACCTATAGTGATGTTCTGTAAAAGTATTTATCGGTAAGTAAATTGAATACCATAAAAAGGTCCAAAAATTTAATAAACAACTGGAATATGTAATTGAAATCTGCGGAGGGCGTCACGAATGGGTATAATCAGAGTGTGCTTCTGTGGTCTGACTCTCCATGCGTGCTCCAAAAAAATCAAACTAGTATAACAATTTTTCGCTTTGCAAATTGTTAAAGTCTCCTGAAAGACGATTTTAGGTAGTAATCGGCGTATAGGAGATGTGGAGAGTGTTGTAACCGTATGGGGCTGATCTCGTTTACATGTCTCTTGTGCTGGCTTATAATGCATTTCTTTCAGTGAGAACTGTTTTCTGCAGGGTCAGGATTAGACAAGGACAATGTCAGAATGCCTCACCCTATGTAAACAAAACGGCTCCTGAGCCTTCCATCCTTATGTAAACAATACAGTATAATTTATGGCAGTAGTGCGAGCAAACTGATATCTTTTGATCTAAATAAAGTTTAATATGCAGTAATTAATAGATAAATATTTTTAGTCTAATCTCCATGACTTTCATCTTAATTACCGAAATTTATGACCCAAAAAATTAGCCACCTTCAGTTCTGTAGAGCGATGATATTGATGGGGTTTGACCCCCACCACTAGACCCCCAGCGCCATTGCTCTTTGGGGTATAGTAATTGTGAGAAGAACTAAGCACTCCTGCTCTGTACATTTCTCATTCAACATCAAGAAGCAACAGGAGAGATCAGCTAAAGCCCCCATGGAAAATAAAAAGAAAAAGGAGGAGGAGGAGGAGGAGAAGAAGAAGAAGATGAAGAAGAAGAAGTAGAAGAAATCCGTCGAATGTTATTATCAACCTTCCAGCTTTATCATTTTCCATTTTATTATTATTATTGTATATGGTTTTTTTCATATAGGTAAGACACTAGGGCCTGCATCTACCTAGTTTTGACTACTGTTCAAGGTCATCCAACTACTCACTTTTCAGCGACGAGGCAAGAGCATTTAAAAAAGGAAAAAATGCAAAGAACTTGTGCTCGCACCAGACTACGTTATCAGCTCCTTACAACTTTTGCTAGGTGTGTGTTGGTTGTCCCGCAGCCACTGGTCTTTTGTTTCATTCTTGCCACTGCAAACACATTTGATTCGGCTGATGTACTCGTATAAATAATAACACTCTACACTCTCTGTGAATGCCCAGAACAATGGAGCACTATCTTCCATTTACCACACAGGTTTTAGGCAGACATCAAGTCACAAGTCTTAAACAATCTCTGATACTCTGAGAGAAGGATATATATATATACACTCCTGGAAATTGAAATAAGAACACCGTGAATTCATTGTCCCAGGAAGGGGAAACTTTATTGACACATTCCTGGGGTCAGATACATCACATGATCACACTGACAGAACCACAGGCATATAGACACAGGCAACAGAGCATACACAATGTCGGCACTAGTACAGTGTATATCCACCTTTCGCAGCAATGCAGGCTGCTATTCTCCCATGGAGACGATCGTAGAGATGCTGGATGTAGTCCTGTGGAACGGCTTGCCATGCCATTTCCACCTGGCGCCTCAGTTGTACCAGCGTTCGTGCTGGACGTGCAGACCGCGTGAGACGACGCTTCATCCAGTCCCAAACATGCTCAATGGGGGACAGATCCGGAGATCTTGCTGGCCAAGGTAGTTGACTTACACCTTCTAGAGCACGTTGGGTGGCACGAGATACATGCGGACGTGCATTGTCCTGTTGGAACAGCAAGTTCCCTTGCCGGTCTAGGAATGGTAGAACGATGGGTTCGATGACGGTTTGGATGTACCGTGCACTATTCAGTGTCCCCTCGACGATCACCAGTGGTGTACGGCCAGTGTAGGAGATCGCTCCCCACACCATGATGCCGGGTGTTGGCCCTGTGTGCCTCGGTCGTATGCAGTCCTGATTGTGGCGCTCACCTGCACGGCGCCAAACACGCATATGACCATCATTGGCACCAAGGCAGAAGCGACTCTCATCGCTGAAGACGACACGTCTCCATTCGTCCCTCCATTCACGCCTGTCGCGACACCACTGGAGGCGGGCTGCACGATGTTGGGGCGTGAGCGGAAGACGGCCTAACGGTGTGCGGGACCGTAGCCCAGCTTCATGGAGACGGTTGCGAATGGTCCTCGCCGATACCCCAGGAGCAACAGTGTCCCTAATTTGCTGGGAAGTGGCGGTGCGGTCCCCTACGGCACTGCGTAGGATCCTACGGTCTTGGCGTGCATCCGTGCGTCGCTGCGGTCCGGTCCCAGGTCGACGGGCACGTGCACCCTCCGCCGACCACTGGCGACAACATCGATGTACTGTGGAGACTTCACGCCCCACGTGTTGAGCAATTCGGCGGTACGTCCACCCGGCCTCCCGCATGCCCACTATACGCCCTCGCTCAAAGTCCGTCAACTGCACATACGGTTCACGTCCACGCTGTCGCGGCATGCTACCAGTGTTAAAGACTGCGATGGAGCTCCGTATGCCACGGCAAACTGGCTGACACTGACGGCGGCGGTGCACAAATGCTGCGCAGCTAGCGCCATTCGACGGCCAACACCGCGGTTCCTGGTGTGTCCGCTGTGCCGTGCGTGTGATCATTGCTTGTACAGCCCTCTCGCAGTGTCCGGAGCAAGTATGGTGGGTCTGACACACCGGTGTCAATGTGTTCTTTTTTCCATTTCCAGGAGTGTATATCCTTCTCTGAGTATATATATATATATATATATATATATATTACAGTTATAAAACAATTTAGAGATGGTACTTCGTTACAAATTAAATGTACACTCTGCAAACACGATCTGATCAAAAATGAGCAGACTTACTGATGATGCCACAACCATCTGAGTGACTGGAGATACAATGTGTCCCCCATAACAGCCATTTTCTCATGTGTTTCAGTGAATAACGACAATGTAGTTTTCGCAATTTCTTGCTGTAGTTAACTGAAACAAATACTACTCATAGAATCTTCAATGTGACGCCCCGTGTCAACAGAAAGTCAGTTTGTTTCCCCATTATGGACAAAATGATTCTAAAGTTGAATTTTACATGGTCCTAAATTAGTCTAGCACTATATTCGTTTAATTGGTATGTATTAACACGGGCATTAAAACCAAAAGAATAACCAGTACTCCGACAAAGCAAAGTGAAGCATCGCCAGTGTATCCATATCAGCTTCCCAATTCAATTATCCTTATACAGTGTCCCCTCTACACGTAATCCTCATTTGTAGCTTTCATGTTATTAGTATAACATCTTACCATGGTCTCTTTCTTGATGGATTGCTTTCCTGTAGTTACCAGCATGTTATGGCTACCAGTGTGTTATATGTAATATTGGGGCATGAAGTTACCACCGCCGTTTACAGGATGAGTACGCTGATGAACCAGTGCCAAATTCTGATACAACTACTACTGAAATAGATTTTTAATGATGAGACTATATGAGTATGGGAAGACAGATTAAAAGCTCTGCACGGCAATGGTCAAATAAGCCTTGCTGCTGTACCTTTAATTGGACACTGCTTAATTTTCTCATGCTGACGTGTTGTTCTTTGTATGTAGAAGAAATGCAGTTTTACTATGACCTCGTGTTTCACAGAGAAGTGTCAAAGAATTGCACCTGACTCTAACAATCGACGTTCCACTACTTTGAAATTACACCATCGAAACGATACTTGTAGATTAACTAAAGTGGAAGATATTTTACGATTTATTTTTGAAAAGGTCATCGAATGAGAAAACAAATGTCTGGGTACATTAACTTTATTAATTTTTACATATCCATTTCCACATAAAGATTAACTCTTTCTTTTTGTATGTTTGGTGTAGCTTTAATAACATCCTGCTTAATTGTTAAATTATCATTGAAATCTGCTTCCAAAGCATCTAATTCTTACTTCAACCAGTAACCTGTCAAATAAAAAACATTTTTATTCTGTTACTCTAAAGTAACTATTTTGCGGCTATCACAATTATGTCTAATCCTTCTTGTGATTTTTGTATACGAACACAATCACGAATTTTAATTTTACCTACATTTCTTCCATTACACATGTTCCTGCGTGTAGGTTGGTAGATCTTCCACTCCATGTTCTTGAGGAATTTCCGTATAAAACTTAAAGTTTAATATTGAAAGTAGATATTCCATCAGTTTTTGACTCCGCGAAAGGCTCTTCTCTTGCAAGAAGCACAATATCCAGTACACCACATTTAGATCCAATGCAACCATTCTTCTTAAATGGATTAAAGTAGAGTGGATATTTATATAAATAATCGTGTATTCTTTAATATACTTAACGTCCGTTGATGCATTGATTTCTGTGAGCACTCAAACATATGACCACTTACTGTCGGTATTTACAGTAAACGCTAATATTTTGTATATCCCACTTTTACCCAGATTTTTCCATACACTGTGTTTAAATTAATGTGAGCCTTGCCTGCAGTTTGCAATAGGTTTATATTTTCCCAATAACAGTTTATATTCGTCATTCGGGGCAAGTTTTCCGCCACACAAATCAGTTTCTTGTTTTTTTTAAATTTTTATTTGTTTTTTACTTTTTAGCTCCTCGAATTCAAGTTCTCTTTTTCACATGCATAATGCATTAACTGTACTGAGAGGTGGAATTTCTTTAATAGGATACGGTTAAGGTCTGTTTGATATATTTCTTCTTTTTGTTATGGTTAGTGTAATAATTGGATGGAAGGAAAAAAGAGTTTAATACTGCATCGACATTGAGGTCATTACAGATGGAGCGAAATAACTTTATTTGTACGTATCAGTCATAACTCACCTGTACCTAAATGTGACGGTATTATGAAGAGCAATGTCATCGTGATATGTGTAATTCTCCAGCTTTAATATAACACTGACATATAATACTTATATCATTTTTAGGAGTCTGTATTAACAACATCGACATAGATTACTCGGAAAATAATTGAAACTAAAAGCAGATAGAACATAAAGATTAAAACTGTGTGCCGGACCGAGGATCGAACTCGGGACCTTTGCCTTTCGCGGGCAAGTGCAAAGCCATGTCTCCACAATATCCTTTTTGCTAGGAGTGCTAGTTCTGCAAGATTCGCAGAAGAGCTTCTGTGAAGTTTGGAAGGTAGGAGACGACGTACTGGCAGAATTGAAGCTGTGTGGACGGGTCGTGAGTCGTGCTTGGGTAGCTCAGATGGTGCTGGCATGGTAGCTCAGCGTGTTCGGTCAGAGAGGCGCTGGCCCTCTGCAATAAAAAAAACTGGGTAAAGGAATCGACGATCAACTTGAACCGATGTCCTATGACGTCCGCCCAGACTAAACGCAACGAACATTACCGAACAAAATAATTAAAATAAGGTGGTAAAGCACCGACTTCGGGTCTCGGTCCGGCACACAGTTTTGATCTGCCAGGAAGTTTCATATCAGCGCACACTCCGCTGCAGAGTGAAAATCGCATTCTAGATAGAACTTAGTTTATATACTCTTTATGAGAGTCTCGAAGCTTTAACAGCACACCAGTCAACTTTCCAGTATTTTTATTGACCAAGTAGACAAATTGCAGAACACAATGCACCAGTTGTTGTTTGAGATATCCGATAATTTATTCCACGTACTCAACGTGCAACTGTGTAGCACAGAGTACTATGGGGTGCACTGTAAATACAGTTCGTTGGTGTTAAATACACTTGGAGAGTCTTCTACAGTGTAGAACACACCATCCATTCTGTAGTTATAATTCGTGGCTTCAAGCTTGGTAATACCACGTTCTTCAGCCAAGGAAGATGTAAAAGGTTCTCATAGGTGCATATCAGGAAACTTGATAAAATCGATAATGTGGTTACTCAGAAGTTTTTCACTCCTGGGCTCGTGATGTGGCAAATAAATTTATTATATATCTTTACTCCACATTTGGCGGTCATTCACGTTAAACACTCAATCCCAACTATCTCATTATTGTTTTCAATCGCATTAGTGTTTACCTGGTAGCGGTTTGATGTTAGGTAGCCGCACATCTCTTTTTTGTTACAAATCACAACAAAATTTTGTGTTTTATCCAGATCCATGAGATAAGTCATCCCCATGAAGCTGTTGCTGTATCCCACGAAGCTCTTCTTTTAGAATAGCCTCGTTAACATTAGTCAATTCACCATGGTACGTTAGTGTCACTGGATTTTTATGTTACTTCAAGTTGTTGCCAGGTATTCCTCGCCGACTTTTCTCAGTATTCTTCTTCCTATGATATTGTCATTCCTGTATAGAAGAAATGATAGTTTCGCACTGATACCGTATCTTTCAGAGATTCACATTGAGAATTTACTTCGCAATTGACAGTCGACCTGATCACAGATTTTAACAACCATTATGTTGTTACAAAACGATGCCCTAATAGATGTAAGCACGTTCATATTCTTCTTGTTAAAGAGTATACCATTTTCGATGTAATTTA